>NC_071991.2:105504166-106125333 GCF_028885655.2 Pongo abelii
AGATCATTTCCCAATGCATATTCTGCAAAGTAGCCTGGAGCAGCAGATGAGGCTCTAATGGCCTGCCACATTTTATACTGACAGCCTCCCAAATAATGAGAGTTGATTCCAGGAAAATGACCATAGTTTCTGAACACAAAAGCTTTGGGTGTTATCCCTCTATTTACTATGGTACTTACAGCAGCTACCTAGTGAATGAAAAAGTGAACAATTCCATCGTTAACAGTAATATATTTGGGATCTGTAAAAATTAAATACTATTTAGTAGTATGAATGAACAATCTACAACTATATGTGTAACAAGTATAATGTTGAAAAAAGAGAATCAGATCTTTTTAAACAGGCATTTCTTTGTGGGATAAGAGATATAAAGACTGAAGCAATTCTGAGAAATTTATTATAAGAGAATAATAATAAAAGAGATTTGACCATGATTCAATTTGATTAAAAAAATATTCAAAAAGGCAAACATTTCTATACCTTTACATAATAATTGACAAAACAGTAGTTATGAATAAAAACTGCTTAAAGGCTGGGCACAGTGGCTCACGCCAGTAATCCCAGCACTTTGGGAGGCTGAGTAGGGTGGATCACTTGAGGTAAGGAGTTCAAGAGCAGCCTGCCCAAAATGGTGAAACCCCATCTCAACTAAAAATACAAAATTAGCTGGACATGATGGCAGGTGCCTTCCAGCTACTCGAGAGGCTGAGGCAGGAGAATTGCTTGCCCAGGAGGTGGGGGTTGGAGTGAGCCGAGATCACGTCACTCCACTCCAGCCTGGGTGACAGAGTGGGACTCTATCTCAAACAAAAAAAACTGCTTCAAGATAAGCACACTATTTTCATAATATCACTTACAAATTAGTCTTTGTTTCTGTGCTCTTTGAAAGTATTTTGACTTCAATAAAACTGAAGTGTAACACTACACAATCAATGCTTTCAGGTCACAATTATTAAAACCTGGTAGTTGGGTAATGTTTACTAAAAAACTATGATGTCAACCATCTCAGGTCTCAACTTTTATCCCTGTCGGTTAAATTTACATGAAATGTGCTGTTTTATTAATGATCTGTAATACAAACTTAAGAGGCTGACAGGTATTGATGAGGCCAAAGTTAGTGTCCTGTGCCAAGTCCTGCCAATTGTTTTGATATTTAATAAACAAAGGTCATATGCCAAATTCCTGTGAGTAATCCAAGTCTGTCTCTAGGCCACTATGTCTCTAGTAATCCAAGTCTGTCTCTAGGCCAAATTCCTGTGAGTAATCCAAGTCTGTCTCTAGGCCAAATTCCTGTGAGTAATCCAAGTCTGTCTCTAGGCCATACACTAAAATCCAGAGTCTTTCTATAGTTGGTATATAAATATGGTTGGATTAAGAAAACATATGAGTGGCTCTCCATTTATCATGATGATTTACTTCTTAAGATGGCTAAAATTCCCCATAACTTTTATTCAAAACTGACAACTTCCATGATTTAAACCAAGCAAACAAACAAGGAGCCTTGGAGATACAGGGGAACACGCAAGAAGCATAGAGTGCACCCTAGTGCCCTCTCCAAAAGAGCTAAGTCATCTCTTCATCACAGCCTCTGAGGCCCTGCCTCTGATCTAATCAGCCTACTGCTCCAGCCTCATTCCACATGCAGCCCTTGGATTCCGAGGCACTAGTCTTTGAGAACTCTATCATTTCCTGGAATTCTCTATGACTCTTCCTGCACAGGCCATTCCCTTTGCCAGGAATGCTCCTACTCAACGGCCTTCACATTGGCATCTCAAATCTCACTTCCTTAAATTAGCTGTCCCTCATGTTTCTTTAAAAATATTCTTTCAGAGAACTGCTTTTATGCTCCATAGCACTTACGTATTTCAGGGAAACTACTACGTCATCTGTGTGATTATTTCATTAATACCTATGTTGCCCTACAGAGCTGTAAACCCCATTTCTGCATATGCCCACAAATGAATCCAAAGTGCCTAGCAGTGGGTGCGTAATTAATACTTGCAGAATGAATCAAAGTATGAGTATGCCATAGTTAAGGAGCAACAGAAGGAGCTGCACTTGTTTGATTGTTCATGGTTACAGTTTGTTAACTGAGAATAAATACAAGCTGCATGAAATTTCTAGGCACATAAATTCTCTTCTTTAAACAAGTAATATTAAACAGAACTCAAGCAACACTCAGATCATTGGGTTTCAAACACATAAATAAATGAAGAGCCACACTGAGACACATCTAAGTGACATTACAATTTTAATAGGGATTCAATTTGTATAATAATATAATCTAATATAGTCATGCATTGCATATCAATGTTTTGGTCAATGATGGACTGCATATACAACAGTGGTCCCATAAGACTATAAACGGGCTTCTATGCTGTATTTTTTACTGTATCTTTCTATAGATACTTTTTATCTAGATATTTGTATATCTGCAGATACGTAAGTATTCTTATCATTGTGTCACAATTGCCTACAGTATTCAGTATAGTCACCTGCTGTACAGGTTTATAGCCTAGGAACTATAGGCTATAGCATTTAGCCTACATGTGTAGTAGGCTATACCATCTAAGTATGTCTAAGTACACTCTATAATACTTGCACAATGACAAAATAATCGAATTACACACTTCTCAGAATGTATCCCCATCATTAAGTGATGCATGATTGTATTGTATCTAAGAGGCATATAAAATTTCTCTTTAAAAATCTAGGGTAAGAAGGCCGGGCACGGTGGCTCATGCCTGTAATCCCAACACTTTGGGAAGCGGAGGCGGGCGAATCACGAGGTCAGGAGATCAAGACTATCCTGGCTAACATGGTGAAACCCTGTCTCTACTAAAAAATACAAAAAATTAGCCGGGCATGGTGGCGGCCGCCTATAGTCCCAGCTACTTGGGAGGCTAAGGCAGGAGAATGGCGTGAGCCTGGGAGGCGGAGCTTGCAGTGAGCTGAGATCGCGCCAATGCACTCCAGCCTGGGCGACAGAGCGAGACTCCATCTCAAACAAACAAACAAACAAAAAAATCTAGGGTAAGAAATGTCATAATGTTCCTTAAACCACTAGATTTGATTTTTAAAATTATGATGAAATAATTCTTCCTTATTTTCATTCCATCTTTCATGTTCTTCCATTTCTGTTATAGTTTTACTGAATTTAGAAAAGGTATAAGGATGATATCCCATCTCTTCATAGAATGACTCAATATATAAAGAATTTATATAATCTATAATACCTTAATAAAAGCGCCCTCAGGGCCGGGCACGATGGCTCATGCCTGTAATCCCAGCACTTTGGGAGGCCAAGGCGGGCAGATCACCTGAGGTTGGGAGTTTGAGACCAGCCTGACCAACACGGAGAAACCCCGTCTCTACTAAAAATACAAAAAAATTAGCCAGGCGTGGTGGTGCATGCCTGTAATCCCAGCTACTTGGGAGGCTGAGGCAGGAGAATCTCTTGAACCCGGGAGACGGATGTTGTGGTGAGCCGAGATCGTGCTATTGCACTCCAGCCTGGGCAATAAGAGTGAAACTCTGTCTCAAAAAACAAAAATAAAATAAATAAAAGGGCCCTCAGGACAAGTGCTTTCACCAGACCTTCAGATGGAACTAGGTGTTATATTTAAGAGACTCTAAGCTTACCTTAGGACATGTAGGGTTTCTTGCTGTTTCAATCATCAGTGCAGATCCCATCCTATCCCTTTATTAAAGGAGAAAAAATAAGTTATATCAAAATGACTTTATCGCCTAACAACCAGGAAACATACAGTATGCAATTACTGTTTGTCCATGGCTTTGTCAAAGTGCTATGAGGGGAAAAAATGTAAGACTCTCCTCTAGGAGGCTTATAATCCCATTAATGCACATGAAACAATATGCAGTTCTTTATTAACCTCTGATTCAAACTGGAAGTATCTATAGTTCTGAGGTGGAGCAACCAACAGAGGGGCAGTAACTGGAAAAGATGCAGGAAGGTTGCTTGAGGAAGACACTGAAAGACTGCAAGGCAACATATTTAAAGCTAGGACATATACAGATTAAAGGCACAAAGGCAAAATAAATCTGTTGTTTTCAGGGTCCTGCCAATAGCATAAAGGAGCTGTGTTGAGATAAGACTGCAGAAGTATGCATGGGCTCGTTAGAGTAACCAGGTGAGGACAATTAGACTTTAAGCTTGTTTTAGTTGGTAACAGCCAATGTCATCAAGAAAACGGCTTTGAAAATCATCAGAGTTGGCATTTGAATTACTATGACATTACAAAAATTGTCCTTGGGCAGCAATTTTTGCAATTCCATAATAAGAGAATTTTACTTCAACGCAGACTTTTCCAGACTTAAAAATTATGTATTTTCCCTATATTGAATACAAAGACTATGGTTTCACCAACCTTCCTCATGAGTAAAACCATTTTCTAATGTGTTTCTCAAACAATACTCATGTTTCTCAACTAGAATATTAGTGAATTTCATAAAAAGAATATTTACAAACTGCTTAGTGATCTACCCTTTATAAGCTTTAATAAATATCAATGTAAAATACTTTCCAAAATGGACAAGATCTTTTGTCTTTCCCAACCTTATCTATACATTTCTACTACATGAAGATCAATGCATTTTATCTTTTTAAGGTTCTTTGTCTTTGCACAGAATTCTTACTGTAAAATTACAAGAGAAATCCTAGGAGCATGCTGCTTTCACACTTTTCAGCAAAGTTCATATTTATTTATTTTTATTTTTGTTTAAATCTTGGTTTTATCAAAAGCTAAAATGCTTTTAGTGAATTAACTTATGAATATAAATTTGTAAAAAAAGCAATGGTAATTGTTTATTTCCGAGATGTCAAAATATGAAAAAAAACCCAACATGCCTAGATTCTACTGATGCCATAAAATAGTTCCCTTAAAATAACACAAAATTATCACAGCAAAATAAATAAATAAATAGAAGTCCTCTCAATAAACAATGAGGGGAAAAAAATGCTATGACAAAAAAGGCCAGAAGGTAGATATAGAAGAATATTAACAATACTGGCACGCAGTGAATCACAGTCCTGGTATCCATGTCGTTGTATACAGTCTCTTCCTACACAGACTCTTGGTTGGCGTGGCTTTCGTCCACGTGACCTCAGCAAACATGCCATTAAACTGAGGCTTGATAAGTGCTTATGCACTGGGGCTTGCTCTCTGAGAACTCTGAAACCACGATGATGAGACGAAGCTTGAGTGAGAATGACCAGGTGGAGAGAGAGGCTTCCCAGGCCCACTAGCAGAGCCACCAAGTGAGCTCAGGCAAGAACAGAAGAAACACCCAGTCAAACCACACAGTCATGAGACTAAATCATCACTGTTTTAAGCCACTAAGTTTTGGAGTGGCTTGTTCTGCAGCAGAGGCTGAGTTTGAAAAGGCAGAGAAAGAAAAAACAACTAACTACACTGATAAAATTTATCAATGCTATGATTAAAAATAAAGAAGTTTCCAGAAGAGCAAAAATGAGACAGCAATACACAAGTATGCAAAGATACTCTCATAAGTAACAAAAGGAAAAAAATTTCATAGTAGAGAAGCTGGTTTTAGAATAAATTTTTAAATTTTCATTAAATAATAAAAAGTATTGATCATATGAATACTGGGAATAGATATGAATTATATATATATATTTTTTGAGACGGAGTCTCGCTCTGTCGCCCAGGCTGGAGTGCAGTGGTGCGATCTCAGCTCACTGCAAGCTCCACCTCCCAGGTTCACACCATTCTCCTGCCTCAGCCTCCCCAGTAGCTGGAACTACAGGCGCCTGCCCCCATGCCCGGCTTTTTTTTTTTTTTTTTTGTATTTTTAGTAGAGATGGGGTTTCACCGTGTAGGCCAGGAAGGTGAATTATATTTTCTAATAGACACAAAAGATGTGAAAATAAGTAACATACAATGATAATGGATGGGAAGCTTTCACGATTGGAAAGATGCCAATGTTCCACAAAATAAGTGATACATTTCATGTAATTTCCATCCAAATACCAGTGGAATTTTTTTTTATGTGATAAAAGTAGCCTAAGATTAACTTTGAAGATTAAATGAAAATTGTGTAAAAGAATAATGAGAAAAGATTTGCTATGCTGTATCATTATAAAAATATTATGCAAAGTTTCAACAACTAAATTTACAGAATTTGTATGAAAATAAATCCAAAGAGACACCAAAAACTTGAACACAGATTCTAATATAGATAAGAATTTCAAATACGATAAAGATGATGTTTCAAATCAGTTAAAAAAAACACTTGGTAAATGGAGCTGGGACATTTGGATTAACATTTGATAAAAAAAAAATAAAGCTTGATTCTCTTACAACATATATCAGAATAAGTTTTAGGTAACTTCAGAATTACATATAAACTGAAAACTTTAGAACTAGGTAATAATACAAATATTTACCTACCTTCAGAGTAGAAAAGACTTATTTATTTATTTTTAAATTTAAACTTTTAGCATAAAGAGTATGCATGCAGGTTTGTTACATGGGTAAACTGTGTGACACTGAGGCTTGGGGTCCCAACAATCCTATCACCCAGGCAGTAAGCACAGTACCCAACAAGTGGTTCTTCAGCTCACACTCCCACTCTCCCTCCCGTCTAATGGTCCCCAGCATCAATTGTTCCCATCCTTATGTTCATGTATATTCAATGTTTAGCTCTCACTTATAAGTAAGAAGATGTGGTATTTGGTTTTATGTTCTTGTGTTAGGTTGCTTATTATAATGGCCTCCAGCTCCAACCATGTTGCTGCAAAGGACATGATTTTTTTTTTATAACTACATAGTATTCCACAATGTATTTGTACCACATTTTTTTTATCCAATCCACTGCTGATGGGCACCTAGGTTGATTCCATGTATCTGCCATTGTGAACAGTGCTATGATGAACACACGAGTGCATGTGTCTTTTTGACAGAATGAATTATTTTCCTTTGGGTATATGCCCAGTAGTAGGATTGTAGAAAAGACTTACAAACATAAAAGTTAAAAATCATTAAAGGAAAAGATTTGGCTAAATGAAGATGTTTCAATCCTCTACATTAAAAAATTATTAATTAGCACTTTTTCAATATATGGTTAATGTATTTACAATACATTGAGGAATATCCCATAAGAAAATAGGCAAAAATTATGCCCTCGAAATTCACACACAAAAAATAAAAAGCCATCAAAAACCAAAACCTTTTTTTAAGTTCAAACTCATCAATAATGAAAGTGATACAAATTGAAACATGAGCTTCAAAATCTCTCAAACTGATGTCATTTTAAAAATTAAGTGTTTGGTGAAAAAAATTCAGGAGTACCATATTTACATGTTTTAAAATCATATTTCGTCAGAATTATATTTTCACAACGATAGATATGGTAAAAATGATTTTGCACTTTCTTACAGTACCACAAAATATTTTAATTGAGCAAGAGAGTTCTTTTTTTTTTTTTTTTTTTTTTTGAGAAGGAGTTTTGCTCTTGTTGCCCAGGTTGGAGTCCAATGGCCCTATCTCGGCTCACTGCAACCTCCACCTCACCAGTTCAGGCAATTCTCCTGTCTCAGCCTCCCAAGTAGCCCGGATTATAGGCGCCTGCCACCATGACAGGCTAATTTTTTGTATTTTCAGTAGAGACAGGCTTTCACTATGTTGGCCAGGCTGGTCTTGAACTCCTGACGTCAGGTGATCCACCCACCTCGGCCCCCTAAAGTGTTGGGATTACAGACATGAGCCACCGCACCTGGCGGAGTGAGAGATTTCTAACCATAACTGAGACTTTGCTTATTCACATAACTTAATGGTTTATGTTATGAGATAAATAAAAATGATTAGTATTTGGTTAAAAAATTTTAGGCTGGACATGGCCTATTATCTAAGAAATTAGATATATTACATATTTTGCATACAAATTCATTACTAGCTGTGTGATTTGTAGATATTTTATGCTAATCATTTGTAGCTCCTCTTTTTATTGTTGTAACAAGATATTTTGAAGAGCATTGCATTTAATTATGAGATAATCTAATTTCTTAATTTTCCTGTTAAAAAAAAAAAAAAATTAAGTGTTTGGTGTTCACAAATATTTCATGAAACAGAAATACAAATTGATGTTGGTAGATGAATAAGCTAAAACCACTGTATTGAAGAACAAATTCAGCTATGTATGTATCAAGATTCTTAAAACATGCATATCCTCTGACCCACAATTTTACTTCTAGAAATTTACCTTAAAGATATAGCCAGAGATTTAAGTAGAGATGTAAGATGTTTATCTAAATTTTATTTTGAACTGCAAAAGTATCTGAAGTATCCTTTTCTAAGAGAGGATTTGTTAAATAAAAAACAGTATATCCATAAAATGGTGAAGAACCATTAATATATGTTTCAAAAAATATTAACTGACATAGGAAATCATCTGTGATAAAATGCTAAGTGAAAATGCAGGACACAAAACTACATGTGCATTATCTGAATTTTGTAAAGAGAATGGATACACACACACTCACAACTACACACATATACACTTGTCTATCTGTAAGAAATTACAGAAAAAACACATCACCATGTTAATAATAGTGCTTTTGTTCTTAGTGGGATTATAAATTATTTTTATTGTTTTCTCGATATGTTTTCTATTTCCTATATAATAATTATTTTAAGAAGACATCAACAGTGGACCCAATAAATATGTTTCTTATATAGTGACCTACTGATATATTCTGAAATGTGAGAAGAAATTTAAAGTTTTCTATGACAGCATTGTTCATAATCCCAAAAAATTAGGAACATAAATGTCATAAATGTCCATAAAAATCCTAAATGGAAATGATTAAGAAAATGTAACATCCCACTCTGGAGTACAGTGTAGTCTTTAAAAATATGTCAGGAGATTTTAAGAACTTTTGAAAAAAGGAAAAGGATACAAATTTACAACTACAATCTAATATCAGCTATATAAAATGCATACGGTCTAATAAACTAGAAGGAGATATATTAAAGTCTACAGCTCTGAATAATAGGATTGTGGATGATTTTATGCTTATATTTTATGATTATACATACTTTGGGAGGCAGGCCAATCACTTGAGGTTAGGAGCCTGAGCAACATGGTGAAATCTTGTCTCTACTAAAAATAGAAAAAATTAGCTGGGCATGGTGGTGCACACGTGTGGTCCCAGCTACTTGGGAGGCTGACGTGGGAGGATCACTTGAGCCTGGGAAGTTGAGGCTGCAGTGAGCCAAGATAGCACCACTGTACTCTACCCTGGGCAACGGGAGTGAGAGCGTGTGTCGAAAAATAAATAAAAATAAAAATAATTGAATATTTTAGAATGACTTGAGACACATTTAATATGTTAAGTAAAAACAATAGGATGCAAATATCTCATATTTTTAAAAAAGGCAATTGCAACTTTTACATGCAAATCTCACACACACGAACCCCCCAAAACAATTACTAAACTATGATTCACCAAAATACTAACAGTGGTTATCTCTAATTAGTCAAATAATTTGATATTCTTGATATTTTTCAAATTATAATATGCAAGAATATAATTTAATATTGACATTTTTCAAATTATAATATGCACATACTACCTATATAATCAGAACATTTAAAAAGAGTAATTGTAACTTACTTTAGAATGTTTTCCCATGTTTGACTGTCATAAAATGCATGGCTCCAACTCATTTTGACTGTTCCAACAATGACATTTTGTGAAAATACATCTGATCCTAATTTTCGATAAAGTTCCTCACATTCATCCAAGGGCATATGAAACAACCCCAACATGAAAGCTAATATGGCACCTAGAAAAAAGAACCCTTAGCTTTTATCAGTGTTAAGTTATAGCCCTTATGATGATAAGATCTCCTGAATCATAGTTTTGGCTTAAATTTTAGCGTTGATACTTTCTAGCTATGTCACCTGGGACAAATGACTTTCCTTCTCAGAGCCCCATTTGTTTCAGGGGTAAAATGGGAGTAGTAAGAACAAACAAAATTCATGTGTCTTACTGGGTTAACAAACATAAAGGGATTTACCAGGTCTCAAAAAGGATTGAATAAATGCTACCCCCAATAATGATAATAATAATAATTTAAAAATATTTACAAATGTTTTACATTCAATTATATATAAGATACTATGGTAGATAATTCATGTTCTTTCTAACATCAATGAATTACTTAGTTTTAGTCACAGAATATGGTATATTTGACAACTCACCAAGTCACTAAGCAATTCTCCTTCAAGTTAGTCCTAGGAACCAATGTAATTAAACATATTAGGTACTCTTGGATGTCCTTTTAAACAGCTGATGCCATATCTAGCTATAATAGGTAGGACACACTGCCACCTAGTGTGCCTAACTGGCATAACCATGAACAAAAGACAAGGAGAAAATTTTGGGGTATGGAGAGAGGGCTGGAGAAGGCAAAGGACTATGATCTTAAACATAAGTGCTTAATGTTCTTTTCCTTGATGTACTGCCAGAATGCACCACTTACATATAATAATAATTACCTGTGCTTACACCACAAATGTAATCAAAGAGCTGATGAACTGGCTTCTGAGTAAGTTCAACTAATTTTCGTAGGGTCTGGAGAGCAACCACGCCCCTACAGAAAAGATTAAAGGCAAAATGACAATTCCTGTTTAAAGAAAAAATAATTTAAGCTGTTGAATAAAACAATCTAAGAATTGCTTTTGCAGTTTATATGCTAACATGAAAATTAATAATATAAATCAGAATCAGTAAAAATTGCCTGTCCAAATTTTTAGGATTACTTTTGAAAATCTAATATCTAAATGATACAAAACCTACACTAAGGCAGCACATTTTAAAATTTATATTAGTATCTCTCTCTTGTTTTTTCACTGAACCCATCCTTCTGCAGAACAGTATCTCTTTCAGGATAAATCTGGCCAGGCAGTGGCTCATTCCTGTAATCCCAGCGCTTTGGGAGGTTGAGGTAAGAGGATCACTTGAGGCCAGGAGTTCAAGACCAGCTGAACAATATAGCGAGATCCCATTTCTACAGAAAAAAAAAAAGTCAAAAGAAGAAGAAATCCACCCAAATACACTTCTTAAGAATGCCAAAAACCAACAAACAACTAAATAAGAATACAAAGATATGCCAATATAAAATTGAAAAAAAAAAAAAAAAAAAAAAAACAAACTCTGGAAAACACTTAAAAACTCACTCACTGGTTTTGGAATGCCATACCTTGGTTTCTTCTCTTACTAATATAGTTCATCACCTATGACTCTATACATTTTTGTCTTACATATTTCACCAGTCAGATTTTTTTTTTTTTTTTTTTTTGAGATGTTGTCTCACTCTGTTGCCCAGGCTGGAGTGCAGTGGCTCACTGGGCTCACTGCAACCTCCGCCTCCCGGGTTCACGACATTCTCCTGTCTCAGCCTCCCGAGTAACTGGGACTACAGGAGCCTGCCACCACACCCGGCTAACCTTTTTTTTTTTTTTTGTATTTTTAGTAGATACAGGGTTTCACCATGTTAGCTAGGATGGTCTTGATCTCCTGACCTCATGATCCACCTGCCTCAGCCTCCCAAAGTGCTAAGATTACAGGTGTGAGCCACCGCGCCCGGCCACCAGTCAGATTTTTAAGCTCCCTTTTCTTTATTCATTTTTAAAAACTCTCAATAACTTTAGGTTAACCCTCTACATTAATGGTATATTAATTAATGTTGCTGACTTTGCTCATTTCTGAATCCTTGCCAACAGCAGTTAATAGCTTCATGACGGAATGCGAAACAATGAAAAAGCTTAGGAGATATAGACCAATTGAGGGTGTATGTACCATATAAACTGTCATGTGTGTATCATGACAATTTTTAACAGTGGAATAATTTTAAAAAAAGATGAAAAGCTCTATTCCCAACACAAGGTAGGGGGTAGGTAAGTCCTGGAACACAAAGGTAGTTAGGCACCAAAGAATTTAGAGTGTCAAACTGTGCCTTGATAATGCTAACAGGAAGTAACTAGAAAATTCTGTAAGATTAAAGTAGAAAACCAAAGATGCTGATTTTTTAAATACAACAAATAATGTGGATTTGAGGAGAGTTAAGAAGATGTGTTATGAAAGAGGTGCATTATTAATTCAAGGCAAGACATGATGAATTAAATGTAATGCTGGATAAAATACATTTAACAATGTGACCTCTATTATCACAAAAAGGAAATAAAATAGGCACGTATATGTTCACACAGAAAAAGATTAGAAGAAAATAAATCAAAATACTAAAATAATCTTAGAGTTGTGAGCTATGGTTTTGGGGTTTTTTTCTCTCTCAGGTTTTTCTAACTACTCGTATAATCGGGAAAATTAACTATTTAAAAATGTTGTACTCATAAATTCCGAATGAATTTAAATACGTATATATTTGCTAAGTTGCCACAGCTGTCTATGTCTACCACTGTAGGTTCTCTTATAACAAAGAAGTCAAAGATAGAGTTTTTTGTTTTTTCTCTCAATCCCTCATACATTACTGCTTTCCGCACAAACCTCCCACCTGGGCTGCTTTCCCATATGCCCCTAAACCAAGTTTTCTCAACAGCAGAACTGCTGACATTCTGGGTTGGATAATCTTTGTTTTGCAGGGCTGTCCTGTGCACTGTATGATGTTTAGTCACAACTGTCCTCTTCAAACTAGATGCAAGTGGCAGTGCTCTAGTTGTGACAACCAAAAATGTCTCCAGACACTGCCAAATGTCCTTTAGGGAGCAAAATCACCTCCAGTGGAGAACTACTAATCTAAACCTAACTTCATCCTAACCCACCCCTAGATTTTCCCAAATTACCTCACACTGATTTCCTCCCTATATGACTAATACAACTCTTACTCTACAAGATAAACTATTTATTGGATACAAACTTCTTTTTCATCATGCTTGTCTGACCTTAGACATGTGAATGTTCTTTAATTTTCTTCCTTCCTATCTCTACATAAATATAACTTCTTTAAAAAGAAGTCTTGGTCCTGAGCATTCTTTAAAATAGTACTCTTCCTCTCTATCCCTTTACTTTGCTTTATTTTTCTTCATAGCACCCAGAATAACATATTTTTGTTTTTCTATTTGTTGTCTTTTCCTTCTCTACAATGCAAACACTGTATTGTTTTGTTTGCTCACCATCCCCAGGATCTAAATCAGTGCTTACAACATAGTAGGCCCCCAATATTTGTTAGCTGACTCATTTAACTGCCATTTTCCCTATTTTCACCATTTGGAACCAATTCTATGAACTAGAATAATCTCTCCAGTTATCACTTTATCTATATCACATGAATGACATACACCTTCTTAAGATTATTTCACTTTCCTAAGAAATATCCTCTAAGATCTTTAAAGATTTTTCTCTCTTCAGTGGGCTTTTGCCAACCGAGCACTTCTATATGGATATAATCTTATATTAAATATGTTCAAGAAAGAACTGTCTTTCCTCAACACCAATCTGTTGAGATTCTCTGCAATTTTGTCCCAGTCACACACAGGTTTACTCTTAGAGTGATCTTGACCTATGTCTACCATGGTTATCCTGTCTCCATGTTTCTTAAAAGTTACTGGTATTGGCATGGTGGCTCACACCTGTAATTCCAGCACTTTGGGAGGCCGAGGCGGGTGGATCACCTGAGGTCAGGAGCTTGAGACCAGCCTTGCCAACATGGTGAAACCCCATCTCTACTAAAAATACAAAAGTAGCCGGGTGTGGTAGTGCATGCCTATAATCCCAGCTACTTGGGGAGGCTGCAGCAGAAGAACTGATCACTTGAACCTGGGAGGTGGAGGTTGCAGTGAGCCGAGATTACGTCACTGCACTCCAGCCTGGGCAACGAGAGCAAAACTCCGTCTCAAAAAAAAAAAAAAAAAAGTTACTGGTACGTTTTTCCTTCCTCCTGCCTTCCACTGCCACCATCTGAGGTTAGCTTCCTTCTCTCATTACTTACTCCTTCCTTCATATTGATGTCAAAGTATAAAGGACTCAGGTGAATACAGAACCAAGGAATTTAACAAAAAGATACAGGGTAGTACTTGAACATACAGAAGAGTGGTTGGCAAGTTGGGTATACCAAAAAGCAAAATCAGAGAGGTAAGCTAAAGCTAAGAACAATAGGCAGGGCATGTACTATGAATTACAAGGTAACAGTAGAGATGGCAGGGAACTAGAGAACAAGCTAGAAGATTTTGGGGAAAAGGTTTGAAAAACCAAGCCAAAAAATCTAACCAACAAGTTGGAAGGAACTAGATAAACAAAAACTGAGTAGGAAGCATGGATGGATTGCCAGTAGTAAAAATAGAGCTTAATAGTGAAATTATCTCCTTCTGAACAAAGAAAGAATTTATTTCTTATATGGCACCAGAACTGGCATCTCCAGGTGAAGACATCAGAAGTCAGGAAGTTAATATAGCCTCATTTTGTAACCATCACTTTATCAAGTGACTAGCTGATATATATGGGTAAGATAAGTGTAATAAAAGAAAGCTGGCTGGGCGCGGTGGCTCATGCCTGTAATCAAAGCGCTTTGGGAGGCTGAGGCAGGTGGTTTACCTGAGGTCAGGAGTTCAAAACCAGCCTGGACAACATGGTGAAACCCCGTCTCTACTTACAATACAAAAAATTAGCCAGGCATGGTGGCGGACACCTATAATCCCAGCTGCTTGGGAGGCTGAGACAGGAGAATTGCTTGAACTTGGGAGGCAGAGGTTGCAGTGATCTGAGATCGCACCACTGCACTCCAGCTTGGGCGACAGAGCAAGGCTCTGTCTCCAAAAAAATAAAATAATAAAAGAAAGCTAAAATTATAAAACATTGTCAAGATTTTATGAGAATAATGGTTGATAAGCTTCTAAACTACCAAAAAGGTCTAAAAAGGCCAAACATAAAAATATAAATACTGAAATCAAATCAAATCAAATCAAATACGAAAATATAAATACTAAATCAAACCAAAGAACTGAAGTATATGTCAGAGTAGCACTTAGATTAATAAAGAATTAAAACAATTTCATGTTTTATTTTAAAAATTTGATTTTATAATGATATATCAAATCTTTTTTTTTTTTTTTTTAATTCCTAAAGTTTTTAAGAATCATGTTCCAGCTGGGCGCAGTGGCTCACGCCTGTAATCCTAGCACTTTGGGAGGCCAAGGCAGGCAGATCACCTGGCGTCAGGAGTTCGAGACCAGCCTGGCCAATATGGTGAAACCCTGTCTCTACTAAAACTACAAAAATTAGCCAGGTATTGTGGCGGGAGCCTGTAAATCCAGCTACTTGAGAGGGTGAGGCAGGAGAATCGCTTGAACCTGGGAGGCAGAGGTTGCAGTGAGCCGAGATTGTGCCACTGCACTCCAGCCTGGGCAACAGAGGGAAACTCCATCTCAAAAACAAAACAAAACAAAACAAAAGAATCATGTTCCTAGCCTTACCTTGTTCCTCCACCATCAATTGAGAGAATTCGGATTCCTCTCCCTTTCACTGGATCCACATAGCCAATTAGGGCCAAAATTTCTCTAACTACAGCCTGAAGAGTTTCATCCTTAATTTGTCTCAGTCGTAATAAATATGGAATAATTCTTTCCTATATTGAGAGAAAAGATACTTTGTTGCTTTTGTCAAATCAAGACTGAAAATGTTATGATTATTATTAACCAATACATGCAGTTCACCACATGACAATCAAGGTGACAGTGTTCATTACTTTCTCAGTAATCTTATAAGACAGATTAGTTTTTGATATATTAATGTCAATTTTCTAGATTATATTTGTTCTAATATTGAGGACAAAAATTAACCAATATTCAAATATTTTCATTAAAAGATGTAATACTTAACTAGAGAAAATATAATTTATAGAAATTTACAAATTATTACAACAAAAGGTTAACATTATAAATTTTGTATAATATTTTGTCCAAATCCTGAGATTAAGAGGCTAAAACTGATTCATAGTAACTACTAGAAGTTAAACTGTTATTAAAAAGAAATAATGAACCATCTTGTATACATTGTGTATGGGATTCAAGGTTGCCTCATAAAGGAATACAAACAAATGTTAACAAAGGTAACTGAGGTGAGAAGGTAAAAGCAGGCCACTACAATTAAATAATCAGTTTAAATAAACCTGAGACTTCAAGATTCTAAGCATTCAACATCATATTGTTGATCACAGACAACAGCTTAAATGCTAGAGTTCTATGTTGCTTACCAAAGATTCTCTAGCTTCTTACACAGAAGCATCCTACGTAGTCAGTACCCCAGGTTTAATGGAATGGCTGAGTGGCAGCTATAATTCTGCTGTGTAACCTTCTGTAAATCAAATAATTTTCCTAGGTATCACTCATTTTGTTTCTTTTTTATGATCAATCAACCCGAAATACTCTAAATTCTTTCTCAATATTTTTTCCCCTAATATTAAGCTGTGAGGCCCCACTAGAGGAACTTGAGCAATGGTGGAGAATAATGCAAATTTCCATTTCCGGTTAAGATAAAACACTCTGTTACAGATCAATGCTCACATCAAGAACAAGAAAATCTTGATGAAATACAAGAAAAGTACCATCTGTTTAAAGGCATCAGACAGAGAGCTGCTGAAGCAACAAGAACAGATGGAGCCAAGAATCTGGAGAAGGAGTAATTACTAGGAAGTGAGCTGGTAAACTATAGCTTTTCTTCCCTTGAGGCATTTGCTTATTCCAGGAAAAAGTAAAGGACCAAAAAAGTGAGTCTGACTCAGACAGAGGGCCCCAAATAAAGGACAGAGAAACCAGCTGATCATTTAGCATCTAAGGGATTTGGAGTGAAAAAAATGGAAGACCTGAAGGGCTTCAAACACATGGCTGGCTTTACCTCAAGACATTTGCTGAATTCTAAAATCATGAGGTGTGGAAGGCGAAAGGTAAGCTGAAGACCTCTGAAAATCAGAGTGGAAGGCTTTGTATTCTTGAGGTTTTAGGACCCAATGAGGTGGTGGTTAAGTGAACACACCAGGCTCTCAACTGAAAGCCCTGGAAGAATATGCCCCAAAATCAGGGCAAACTAGAGGTCTTACCCAAACTGTAATACAGCCTTGATCCAGATTTGACCCTAACTGAATGAAGGCTAACAGGGCTCCACTCAAATGCCAAACAGAAGAACAAATAAACCCCAGAAAAAGATATAATTTGATATAATCTAGAGCTTATGCAATTTTTTAAACTTACAATGTCCAGCATCCAGAAAAACTATAATGTATGCGAATCCAGTAGCAAATGACAAAAACCAAGAATTGATGTTCATATTAGAATTACCACAAAAAGATGTTGAAATAAAAATAACAAAATAAAATTATCAAAATATATCAGATACCTATGAATTAGTTAAATAAAATCATTCCAATGGAAGATGTAAAAGATACCCACACTGAAAATTTTTAAAACACAGAAGGAAAATAAAGATGACCCAAAAAATTGAAAAAATATGCCATATGACATGGCTTGGAAACTCATCAAAGACCCAATTCACCCTAAATTGTTCCACATATTCACTGCAATCCCACCATGTTTTTCTCTTTTAAAAATTTTTTTGTAGATAAGCTGATTCTAAAATTCATATAGAAATATAACATGTCAAGAATAGCCATGCCAACAATATTAAGAAGAACAAGGTTGGAGGATTTATACTACCTAATATTAAGTTTATACAGCTGCAAAAATTTAGCCAGTGCACTATCAGCACAACCACACACAAATATACCAGTGGAACAAAATACTGTGTCTGGCTGGGCACAGTGACTCATGCCTGTAATACCAGCACTTTGGGAAGCCGAGATGGGTGGATCACCTGATGTCAGGAGTTCGAGACCAGCCTGACCAACATGGGGAAACCCCGTCTCTACTAAAAATACAAGCCTAGCTGGGCATGGTGGTGCATGCCTGTAATCCCAGCTACTAGGGAGGCTGAGGCAGAATCACTTTAACCTGGGAGGCGGAAGTTGTGGTGAGCTGAGATTGTGCCATTGCACTCCAGCCTGGGCAACAAGAGCGAAACTCCATCTCAAAAAATACATAAATAAAAAATACTGTGTCTAGAAACAGATCCATATATACATCTCATTTATGATAAAGGTCTTTTCAATAAATGGTGCTGAGTCAACTGGATAAGTATACTTTTTAAAAGTCAGGACTTCTGACACACACCACACAACCAAATCTATTCTAGATGAATAATAGAAGAGTAAAAGGCAAAGCAAGGTTTCAGAAGAAAACACAGTAAAACTTATATATATATATATATATATATATATTTTTTTTTTAGATGGAGTCTCACTCTGTTGCCAGGCTGGAGTGCAGTGGCGTGATCTCAGCTCACTGCAACCTCCGCCTCCAGGTTCAAGCCATTCTCCTGCCTCAGCCTCCCAAGTAGCTGGAACTACAGGCGCAAGCCACCAAGCCCAACTAATTTTTGTATTTTTAGTAGAGACGAGGTTTCACCATGTTGGCCAGGATGGTCTTGATCTCTTGACCTCGTGATCTGCCCACCTCAGCCTCCCAAAGTGCTAGGATTACAGGCCTGAGCCACGGCACCTGGCCAAAAATACTTTTATGACTTTAGGATAGGCAAAGATTTCTTAAACAGGACACAAAATACTAACTATAAAGAAAAGTATTTATAAATTGGACAAAATTAAGAATATCTGTTCATAAAAAACACAAATAGGAGAACACAAACACGGAATAGGAGAACGATTTGTAAGACATACACATACACACCACACATATGACAAGTGAGTTACAACCGTAATATATTTTTAAAATTCTACAAATAATGAAGAAAAAGTTGGTGAACCCAATGGAAAAATAGGCAAGATCTGGAATAGGTACTTCACAAGGAACTATAAACATGGCCAATAAACCCTGGAAAAGATCCTGAATATCATAGCTATCAATGAAATAAAAAATTAAAACAACAATTTAGTATGACTTAATACCCAACAAAACTGCTCAAATTAAAAAGATTTAAAAAGGTTGGGCACAGTGGCTCACGGCTGTAATCCCAATACTTTGGGAGGCCGAGGTGGGCAGATTACTTGAGGTCAGGAGTTGCAGACCAGCCTGACCAACAGGGTGAAACCCCGTCTCTACTAAAAAACCAAAAATTAGCAGGGTGTGGTGGTGCGCACCTGTAATCCCAGCTACTCGGGAGGCTGAGGCAGGAGAACTGCTTGAACCCAGGAGGCGGAGGTTGCAGCAAGTCGAGATTGCACCACTGCACTCCAGCCTGGACGACAGAGCCGACACGCAGTCTCAAAAAAAAAATTAAAAAATAAAGTGTTGGAGAGAAAGTAGAACACAGAGGCCTCATAGAATTCTGGTGAAAGAATACATTGGCACAAGCACTATGCAAAACCATTTGGCAGTATCTACTAATGTTACAAATATGCTCATTCTGTGAGCAGCAAAAGTACTCTTAGGTATATAGTCGTTACAAATATGCTCATTCTGTGAGCAGCAAAAGTACTCTTAGGTATATACTTGTTACAAATATGCTCATTCTGCGAGCAGCAAAAGTACTCTTAGGTATATACTCGTTACAAATATGCTCATTCTGTGAGCAGCAAAAGTACTCTTAGGTATATACTCCAAAGAAACAAAGACCTATGTTTTCCAAAGATATAACCCAGAGGTACTACTACTAAATATTCCCAAACTACAAACCATCCAAATGTCTAGCAGTAGAGGGAAAAATGAAAAGTATACCCAACAATATAGAAGGTTCTCACAAACATAATATTGAGTGAAGAAAAAAACAGACATATAAGAACACATGCTGTATCATTCATAGAACATGCAAAAAGAGGCACAACTAAATTATGCTGCTAGAATTCTGAAAAACTGATCAACCTTTTTGGGGACAGTATTTGGAGTGTTCATAAGATTGTTTTTCATTCAGGGTGGTGGTTATACAGATGTATTTCATGTGTGAAAAATCGTGGAACTATAAACTTACAATTTGTGTTGTTTTCTATATATAATATTTTTATAAAAAGTTTTTTAATAAACCCAAAGGATGTATGAATCCTTGTGACAAATTCAGCATTTTAAAAAAGAGAGGGGGAAAACAGATCATAGAAACAGGCTCGGTGAGGCCGGGAGCAGTGGCTCACGCTTGTAATCCCAGCACTTTGGGAGGCCGAGGCAGGTGGATTACCTGAGGTCAGGAGATCGAGACCATCCTGGCCAACATGGTGAAAGCCCATCGCTACTAAAGATACAAAAATTAGCTGGGTGTGGTGGCAGGCACCTGTAGTCCCAGCTACTCGGGAGGCTGAGGCAGGAGAATCCCTTGAACTCAGGAGGTGGAGGTTGCACTGAGCCGAGATCACACCACTGCACTCCAGCCTGGTGACAGAGCAAGACTCCACCTCAAAAAAAAAAAAAAAAAAAGAAACAGGCTGGGTGAGGTGGCTTACACCTATAATCTCAGTACTTTGGGAGGCAAGGAAGGAAGACTGCTTGAGCCCAAGAATTCGAGGCCAACCTGCGCAACATGGTGAGACCCTCTTTCTACAAAAAATACAAAAATTAGTTGGGTGTGGTTGTGCACACCTGTGGTCCCAGGCACTCAGGAGGCTGAGCTGGGCTGAACCTGGGAGGCAGAAGTTGCAGTGAGTGAAGACTGTGGCACTGCATTCCAGCCTGGGTGACAGAGACTCTGTCTCCCAAAAAAAGAAAAAGAAACACATTTAACTTAGAAAAACAAGGAGTCCATAATATTTTTTTAAAGGTGCAAAAAAATTCATTTAATCACTGAGGCAGCTATTAAAGTAACACCTTACTTTGAAAACTGGTAACTAGCTCTTTTTCCAGCTGGAACCATGGTGGGTGTAGAATAGAAGAAGAAGAAGGTTCCTGCTGTGCCAGAAACCCTTAAGAAAAAGCGAAGGAATTTCTCAGAGCTGAAGATCAAGCGCCTGAGAAAGAAGTTTGCCCAAAAGATGCTTCGAAAGGCAAGGAGGAAGCTTATCTATGAAAAAGCAAAGCACTATCACAAGGAATATAGGCAGACGTACAGAACTGAAATTCGAATGGCGAGGATGGCAAGAAAAGCTGGCAACTACTATGTACCTGCAGAACCCAAACTGGCATTTGTCATCAGAATCAGAGGTATCAATGGCATGAGCCCAAAGGTCCGAAAGGTGTTGCAGCTTCTTCGCCTTCGTCAAATCTTCAATGGAACCTTTGTGAAGCTCAACAAGGCTTCGATGAACATGCTTGCTGAGGACTGTAGAGCCATATATTGCATGGGGGTACCCCAATCTGAAGTCATTAAATGAACTAATCTACAAGCGAGGTTATGGCAAAATCAATAAGAAGCGAATTGCTTTGACAGATAACGCTTTGATTGCTCAATCTCTTGGTAAATACGGCATCATCTGCATGGAGGATCTGATTCATGAGATCTATACTGTTGGAAAACGCTTCAAAGAGGCAAATAACTTCCTGTGGCCCTTCAAATTGTCTTCTCCACAAGGTGGAATGAAGAAAAAGACCACCCATTTTGTAGAAGGTGGAGATGCTGGCAACAGGGAAGACCAGATCAACAGGCTTATTAGAAAAATGAACTAAGGTGTCTACCATGATTATTTTTCTAAGCTGGTTGGTTAATAAACAGTACCGGCTCCCAAATTGAAGAAAAAAAAAAAAAAAAAAAGAAAACTGGTAACTAAATACAAATAAATTAAGCATTTCTCCTTCCTTTCCTGTAAAATTTGCCTTTGAGAATATCCAAATAGCTTCAGTTGATGAAGGAAGGCTCTGCTTTACAGAAGAATGTCAATTATAATGTAGGAGTAACAGAATTAGACATTGGTCATTCTGTAACTATTAGTTCTGGAAATGATTAGGAAATGAAATTATTAGTTCTGGAAATGATTAGGTTAATGGTTGATGAGATAATGCTTCTAGCACAATTGTCCAATGAGAAGCAGATTGTCAGCACTTTAACCCGGTGGTCATCCTTACCATTACTAATGGTTGTTCAACTAATTGTCATGTGTGTCTTGATATGATGCATTATGAGGCACATGACATTACCTACAATGTGCTCTAACAACAAAATGTTTAACTCAATCAAGCCATTATATTTAAATTCCAATGTTCAGGAAATGAAAAGGAAAAAGGAACACTTCAAATAACACTGAGAAGGAAGAAGGCAGGTACATCCAGAAAGCGAGTCATTCTGCCTGTTAACCAGCCTAATGTCTTCAATTAAATCAGTTTTAAAGGTGCAGGTGAAGAAGGTGTGGCTGAAGGACTGCATTATATTTTAAGTGACTTGGAGAAATAGTCAGATGCAATGTGTGATCTAGACTGAACCCTTATTTGGATCTAATCAGTTACATAAATAACATTTTCAAACTGGGTATAGGATAAAGGAATATTTACTGATATAGAAAGGTATACATTATATGCTAAAAAACCAGATTATAAAACAACATATACAGAATGAGTTTATTTTGGTATATATGTGCATAGAATAATTTCTGAAGGAATACTGTGCAGACATTACTAATGTTCACCAATACCCAGTTTGCTTCCCCTTCCAAGCATAAAGAAGGTTGTACTTTTCAGGCCCATGCAATCGGACAGGATAAACAGATTGTGAGTAGAAGAAACCTGTGGCAACTTCTGCTGAAATATTATTTCCTTGCCACAGAAATCATAGAGAAAGACTCAATTAAAATACAGACAACAGGACAGGATCTAAGTAACCACCACACGGAGGTTCACTGTGCCAAAGAGTCACCGAAACCCACAGTTGACTTTGCACGAGCCAGAAACAAAACTGTTTTGTTAAGTCACTGAGATTTCGGTGTTGTTTGCTATTACAGCTTAAGGAAGCTTAATCCAGTGAACACAAATAAACTCTAATACATTACAGTGGTAATCTGAGGGTAGTTAAAATATATTATTTTTATTTTCTTATCTTTTCTTTCTTCTAATTCCCTACAATGCTTTGTGCTGCCTTCTTTCTAAATAGTCAAAGTTCTTCTTTTTAATTAAAAAACATAATGAAAGGAGACCACCTTCATCACAAACAATGAAAAAATTATCACAGACAATTCCCTAAATGTGGCTGCCATAAATGTAGCATACAAAATAAGTAACTCATTTTTTTTAGGGCATTACATATCAGACATAATTCCCTGAATTTAGCTACCTTAAATATGATAGACACATAAAAAAGTAAAATTCATACAGATGTTTTATAAAAATTCTATCATTTTTTAAAAGCTCAACTCTTGATAATAACAAAAAGTTTAGCTGGAAAAGTTCACACTAGAGTGTACATGCTGACATGTTTTATGCAATTTGTCCAGTTCACTGTTTTTCAGATGATTATTTAAGGGAAGGGTGACAACTTTTTTCAGACTATCTAGATTTTTATTCATAATTGATCTGAATATACATTCCTATATTACATTTTTTCATAGTATTGAAAGGTCCTTAGATTTGGGATTAGTTATGTAAGATAAAAGAGTCCTCAGAGTTTCAATTGGCAAGACTATTTAAACTGCAACTGAAAACTACTCAGAAATCAATCAGTAGTTCAACTGGCCCTGTAAAAGAGGTTGAAGTGAGCCACCTTGCCCCTTCTGCCATGTAAGTAGGCCATGAGAAGCTGCTGTCTAGGAGGAACGGGACTTTCACCAGACATCAAATTGTTGGTGCCTTGATTTTGGACTGTCCAGCCTCCAGAACTACGAGAAATAAATTTCTGTTGTTTATAAATTACCCAGGCTAAGGTATTTTATTATGACAGCCCAAATGGACTAAGCCAGTACGTAATTCTATTTAAGATCTTTGCTTTCAGTATATCACTGAAATGTGAAATATACTTAAAAGCATATGTATATTTGAGAATCTTATCTTTTATGTAAGAGATTATATAAATATAAAATATAATCCCAAATTATAGGACCATAAAATAGTGAAGCTACCTATAATAATGTATGTGTTATACAATACACAATTAAGGATGGGTACGTTATTCAAAGACAATTTTTCAACAAGGTAATTGTTAAAAAGTAGAATAAATGTGATCTAAGTTAAAACAATTTTCTGAACGGCAAGCTAAAAATAAGCACTAATAGATTTCTAATGAAATGTAAGCAATATCTATCATTATGATATTTTCAAATTTTTCATTAAATATTACAAATAATCTTAATAATACAGATGTAAAGAGACTCAATCACATTAGTCATATTTTATAGCACTTCTCTGAAAACAGTCCATTTAAATGGGTCTAAATTATCTTCATTACTTTATAGTTGAAAAAACTGAGGCAAAGAAAAGCTCATTGTTTTACTTAATATGATTACTAATTCAATTACGAGTAAGGTCATTAAAATTTTTAGACTTTCAAATATGAAAGGACCATGAAATAAAAACAACAGCCTCACATATGAATTATGTCTCCTATCTTAAAAGAACAGTTACATAGTATAAATATTTACATTGCACTAAAGAAAAATCTGGCAGCTGTTAGGCAATTCAACTAATACACTGATTATTTCCTATTTTATAAATGTTTAATTTCAAAGTATACATATTGGTGCTAACAAAATAAAATGAATTGATTAGCATAATGTATGTCACAAAATAAATAGGGTAATTACTGAATATACATCACATGTATAAGAAAAACCACAAAATTCAAATAGAAAAATGAAAGGCTTTGCCTTCTCCATTTCAGAAGATTTTTTAGTATTTCTATTCCAAGACAAAACTAGATTAAATAAATTAGAAATTACCTTGACAGCCACTCCTTTTCCTTCAGGAAATTCTAGAAGATGAAAAGTCAGTTCTTCAACCCTAGTAATGCAGAGCTTTGGGTCAGTTGTTCTTCTTAATGCCTGAACTAATGCCCGGGTCCTGTTATCAATACTCACCCTTGCGATAATCTACAAAGACATATTAAATAGATATGATTAGAATACAAAACTGCTCTAAAGAACAATAAAAGTTTCTTAGTTCTCATTAGGAAATAAAACTTATAAATTTGACAAAAAGTAATAGAACCGAAAAGCACACTGAACAACTTGCCTTTTCTCGCTGAAGAGATAAACGCTTTTTCTCCCCTGCATTTCTGTCTTTGCTGACACCCTGATCAGTTTTAGCAGGCTCTTCCTGTTCTTCTGACTGACTCTTTGAATCATACTTTAATTTGGGGACAAGTCCACCAATATAACCACCTACTAAAGCTTGTACACCTTCCGTGGGACGAGAAAGAAAGTTAGCAATACTTTGTTTAGTTGAAACTTGAAGAACATCAGGTATTGCAGAAGGACTTGTAGGCTTGTCCACAGTATGTAAAGATTCTGAGCCTGGCTTATAAGCCAGGATGCCAGGATCTGGAGATCCTAATTTCCCCTCTTCTACCTTTTTATCTTCAAGTTTTGATTTGTCCCGGAAATGTTCATTTTCCTTTTGTTGAGACATTTTTTCCTTACGTTTGAAATATGAATTAATATGATTTGATAAAAAGTAGAATGAGTCTCCAAATTTTGTGGTTATAGAACTCGTGTAATGAAAAAGACTGCGTTTACCTGTATCTTCTTCTTTGTCTATAACGTGACTTTTCTCTTCTGGAAAAGGACTCTTTTCTGCTGATTTGTCACTATATTTTTTCAGAGATTTGATGGCTTGTTTGATGTTTTTCTGTTTTAACCAGCCACTATTTGATACTTTTCTTAAAATTTGGGAACTTGGCTTAAATTGAGCTAAACGTGAAATCATTTGATTGCCAAAAACAGCCTTTGAAACAGAGTTCAAAGTACTTTTAATACGGGACATACAAATGTTCACTTTTGTAAGTCCCTTGGGAGCAGAAGTGCTAAGTTTCAAAATCCCAATATGTAAACCATGGTTGCTTGGAGAGTAACAGTGCTTACTGCAAGAATGTGCTTCACTTTTGGTCCATTTACATCTTATTATGTTTGTATGAAAACCTCTTTGTAGACTGATGTGGCTTATCCTCCAGTAATGCTTAGGTGAGAACAAGAAATACAGTTGTTTGCTTCTCTGCTTCCCACAAACACTTCTTGCATTACTAAGGAGGTAAATATATATATCTACAGTCAGATTAATAGACATAACTTAAAAATCATTTATTTTCTATGACATTCTCTCACTTCTTGAATGCTTCATTTAAGAAATGCCATAATTCATGGTCTTACCTGAAATGACAAGAAAAAAAAATTAGAACTCACGTTAAAAATTGAAATTGGGTATAATAGAAAACACAAGACTATTTGGACTAAACTCAGCAAGCTGTCTCAAAAAAAGCAGTTAAAATATTCCTATTGTAGCTGATAGAAAATTAATTTTTAAGCTAATAGAAAATAATTCACTTTCAGTATAGAGGTAAATAAAAAAAGAAAATGAGGAATAGAATGTTTAGGGAAAAGAACTAATTTAGGGAAGTTTCCCAATAGATAAGTCTTCCTACAACACATAATTTAATATGCAATTTAGATACTATGCTTTTTTTCCCCTTCCTCATTGTTAAATTCTGGACTACTTTATGTGACACTAGACTTTAATTCCTTGAAGAAAAAGGTCAGGTCTTACACATCATTCATTGCAAACGATTTATAGAATACTTAATCTATACCAGACATGGTGCTAGATGCTGAAGCCACACAGTTACAGGTTATGAAAGAATTTCCAGTCTAGAGCTGCTGATAGCCATATGAAAAAGATTTCACTACCTAAGTAATAAGTGCTCATTAAATCAAGTAAGTCAGGCTAGAAGAAACTACAGCATATAACATAGAAGGGGTTGTTAACTACTAGGTAAAAAGAACACATACAAACAACAAAAGAATAATCCAATTTAAAAATGTGGTATTGGTAAAAGAAAAGACAAATAGATCAATGGAACAGAATAGAGAGTCCAGAAACAGACCCAATTAAATATAGTTAATTGATCTTTGACAAAAGAGCAAAGGTAATACAATGGAGCAAAAATAGTCTTCTTAACAAATGACAACTGGACATCTGCACACAAATTAATCTAGACACAGACTTTATACCTATCAAAAAAATTCTCAAAACAGATTACAGATCTAAATGTAAAATGCAAATGTATAAAACTAGAATATAACATAGGAGAAAACTTAGATGACCTTAGGAATGGCAATGACTTTGAGACAATATCAAATGCACAATCCACGAAAGAAAAAATTGATAAGGTGGACTTCATTAATATTAAAAACTTCTGGCCAGGCACGGTGGCTCACGCCTGTAATCCCAGCACTTTGGGAGGCTGAGGCAGGCAGATCACGAGGTCAGGAGTTCAAGACCAGCCTGGTCAGCATGGTGAAACCCCGTTTCTACTAAAAATACAAAAAATTAGCCAGGCATGGTGGTGCACGTCTGTAATCTCAGCTACTTGGGAGGCTGAGGCAGGAGAATCACTTGAATCCAGGAGGCAGAGGTTGCAGCGAGCCAAGATCGTGCCACTGCACTCTAGCCTGGGTGATAGAGCCAGGCTTTTTCTCAAAAAAAAAAAAAAAAAAGAAAAACAACCTTCTGCTCTGTGAAGGTCAATGTCAAGAGAATAAGACAACGAGGCAGAGATTGGGAAAAAATATTTTCAACAGACATATCTGATAAAGAGCTGTCATCCGTAATGTCCAAAGAACTCTTAAAGCTCAACAATAAGAACACAAACTCAATTACAAATGTGCCAAAGGCTGTAACAGACACCTCATCAAAGGAGATATATAGATAACAAATAAACATATGAGAAGTTGTACCACATCATACGTCATCAGGAAAATGCAAACTAAAATAACCGTGATACTACTACATATCTATTAGAATGGCCAGAATACACAACACTGAGAACACTAAATGCTGGTGAGGATGTAAAGTAAAAGGAACTCTCACTCACTGCTGAAGAAACACAAAATGGTACAGCCACTTTGAAAGATAGTTCGGTAGCTTCTTACAAAATTAAACATACTCTTAACATATGACCCAGGAATGGTACTCCTTGATATTTACCCAAAGGAGCTGAAGACTATGTCCATAATAAAATCTGCACAAGGATGTTTACAGAAGCCTTATTCATAATTGCCAACATTTCAAAACAACAAGATGTATTTTATTAAGTGAATGGATAAACTGTGGTACATCAATATACGGTATGTGTATGTGCTACAGACAGACAATGGAAGATTGTTCAGTGCTACAAAGACATGAGCTATCAAGCCATAAAAAGACCGTGAGAAACCTGAAATGCATATTACTAAGTGAAAACAGCCAATCTGAAAAGGCTACATACTGTGTCTTAGTCTGTTCAGGCTCCTACAACAAAATCCCATAAACTGGGGAGCTTACATATATATGTAATATGGGGTGTCTATGTGTGTGTTTTATAGAGACAGGGTCTCACTCTGTCACTCAGGCTGGAGTGCAGTGGCATGATCATAGCTCACTACCGCCTCAAACTCCTGGGCTCACGCAATCCACCTGCCTCAGCCTCCCAAGTAGCTGGGACTACAGGTACACATGCCTGGCTTAGGTAGCGTATAAACAATAGAAATTTATTTCACACAAAATTTCTCACAGTTCTGGAGACTGGGAAGTCCAAGATCAGTATTAACAGATTTGGTATCTGCTGAAAGCCCACTTCCTGGTTCACAGATGGCTGTCTTCTTACTGTGTCCTCACATCGTAGAAGGTACTAACTAGCTCTATGGGTTGTCTTTTAGAAGGGCACTAATCCCATTCCTAAGGGCTACACCCTTCTGACCTAATCACCTCCCAAAGACCTACCTCTTAATATCATCACCTTAGCGGTTATGATTTCCACATGAATTTTGAGAGGCACAAACATTCAGACCATAGAAGCATGATTCCAGCTGTATAACACTTTAGAAAGGCAAAACTATGAAGACAGTAAAAAAGATCAGCGGTTGCCAAAAGCACAGTGTAGAAGGAATAAATAGGTAGGGGACAGAGGACAGTATTTTTACTGCCCTAAAAATCCTCTGTATAGTATCATAATGATGGATAAATATAATTATACATTTGTTCAGACCCACAGAATGCACACTACCAGAAATGAACCCAAATGTACACCATGAACTTGGGGGACTGCGTGTGAATGCAGGCTCATCAGTTATAATAACTGTACCACTCTGGTGGGTGATGCCGATAATGGAGGTGGCCATGCATGTGTTGGGATAGGGGGTATATGGAAACGTCTGTACCTTCCTCTCAATTTTCCTGTGAACCTAAAAACTGTTCTAAAAAAAGTCTTTAAAAATATCAATCTGCAGTTCTATATATGCTATACGCACATGAATATATATATATACACACACACATATATTAAGAAATTAAAAAATGAAAATCTACATATGCAGTTGAAATCTTATGGACACACATATACATACACAAATTGATTCTGAAAGGATAAGCACCTGTTTGTTTATTCTTATGAACTAAGGCATGGGAACAAAAGGGAATGAGAATGGTT
Organism: Pongo abelii; assembly: GCF_028885655.2. NCBI lineage: Eukaryota > Metazoa > Chordata > Mammalia > Primates > Hominidae > Pongo > Pongo abelii. Next base: position 105,533,745 of record NC_071991.2, read on the forward strand.
TTTACTTTTTACTTTTCTAGTGTCTGAATTATTTATAATGAGGTTTTATTTTGTAATTAGAAAAAGCAAAATATTTAAAGCACTGTAACAGAAGGTACCATGTGAATGAAAGACAAAGTGAGATAAAATCGAGGGAAGTTTAAAAAAAAAAGAGGTTAAAAACTGGCCAAATTTAAAAAGGAATTCATTACGTGTAAAGATGAGAAGGAAAGGAGAGAATTCTAAATAACGGTAAACAAAACAAACACAGCCAGGAGTTTGAGACCAGCCCGATAAATGGTGAAACCTTGTCTCTTAAAAAAAATAAATAAAACAAATTAGCTGGGCATGGTGGCACACGCCTGTAGTCCTAGCTACTCAGGAGGCTGAGGTGGTAGGATTACTTGAGCCTAGGAGTCTGAGGCTGCAGTGAGCCACAGAGACCCCATCTCTAAAACAAACAAACAAAACTACACACACAGAGGCAAACAGAAGAAAGCACGTAAGAAAGCACAGATAGTATGTGCAGAGATTACACATAGTCTAGTTTTACTGCAGGACCTAGAGAGATTGAGAGAGAGGTAGACGAGGCCGAGAAAGATGGAACTGAGAACCTATTCCAATTGTCCAGAGGATAACAGCCTGAAGTAAAATCCTTCCTTCTAAATTGCATGTGCCATTTAGAATTATCTAAAGGAAGAGAGAGAAAAAAAGCAAAGCCTGTCTTGTCCTCCAGGCTGAAGGAGCCCAGGGAATTCTAGCACAAAATATGGCTCCCTGGTATAAGTATTTTGAATTAAAGCCCCATCAGAGATCAACAGATGCTAGAAGAGACTTTTCCCCTATCTACAAAAAGACCAGACAGATTCCCCAAGGGGAACAATTGTTTTCCATTCTCCTCCTCAGGGAGAAGGGAAAACAATTTTATTATTTGCTGCAGAAAAGAAGACTGAAGAATGTAACCACACCCAAAGGACACTTTCACAAGATAAAGTCTGTCTCTTAGGCTCATTCAGTTTTCAAAGAGAATACAAGTTCGTCTCTGTCCTTCCAACTCCCCGTCCATTCCTTCTCCCTAGTGATCAGTTATCGCCGCTCAACAGAATTACCTCCATTCCCCATCTTTCCTTCCCCTCTTGAAAACAGCTATATAAGTATGTTGGCCCCACTGGGATATTTAAGTAATCACTGTGATTCTCACCTGTGCACATTAATACATTTGTATGCCATTTCTCTTAGTAATCTGTTTCTGTCAGCTGATTTTCAGCAAACCAGCAGAGGTGGAAGGGGAAATTTTCCCTTGATCCCTACAAGGCTCTTCCCAACTCCTTGGGACTTGCAGTCAATAAGATAAGCCAAATTAACATAAGAGCTCTGCAGCCCCAATGACACAAAAACACTTAATATAAAATACTTGTGGACAAAAAGCCATGCTCTGTTTTCACTTATATGTAGGAGCTAAAAAAAATTGGATCTCGTGGAGATAGACAGTAGAACGATAGATACCAGAGGCTAGGAACAGTGTGTGAGGGAGAGTTGGGGGCTGGAAAGGAGGGGATAAGAGAGGTTGGTTAATGGGTACAAACATACAGTTAGAAGTAATGAGTTATAGTATTTGAATAGTACAGTAGGGGGACTATAGTTAACAATAACATATTGTGTTATTTCAAAATAGCTAGAAGATTTGAAATATTCCCAAGAAAAAATAAATGTTCAAGGTGATGCATATCCTAAATACCCTGATTTGATCATTACACATTGTATGCATGTATCAAAATATCACATCTACCCTATAAATATGTACAAATATTATATATAATTTAAAAAAAAAATCTATGCTCAACTTGAAGAATACCGAGACTGTAAAATTAAACCAGAAAAATAACAGTGTGAGGTAATGCATATGTTAGATTTAGTTAGTCCACAATGAAAATAATACTTAAAAACATCATGTTGCACACCATAAATACATACACCTTTATCTGGCAATTTAAAAAATAAAAAATAATTTTATAAAATAATAAAGCCATGCTCAAAGTCAACAGTAAAAAATCTCCAGGTTTAAGAGGACCCACAGGCCTGGAACTGCAGTCACACTATCCTCAAGGTGCAGATACCCTATGGGCAATGGGATCCCACACCAAGCAACCACCACGGAAAATGAACTCACTGAAGTTACAAAACATGCAAAGAAATGCACCATCACCTGCAGAGAGTATCAGCAAATATAGCCAGAAAAACATTGTGTAACTAAGATTTAGAAATAGAAAAAAAATTAAGTGGGTCTAAAATGTTCAAAAATGAAACAGAAGGAAAATAAAGAGTCGAAAAGAGAACTGTGCCAAGAATAAACAAGGACAGCAAAATCTTAGAAATGAAAACTCCAGCTATGTGCTAGCTACAAACACACCTATAATGAAAGGCTGAAAATACAGGACTGGGAAAAATGTTATACCAGACCTAAACTACCCATCAGAAGGTAAAAAGCCTTTGAAGGTAAACATAAGGGAAAGGCATTAATTATGGATAAAAAGGAGACATTACATAATAAAGGAATGATCCATTTACTTATTAAACCTCAGGTAATCATGTAGACCTTGGAGGAGAAGACAATCTATTGAGAAATAAAACAAATAATGAACGTAATATATAAAGTCAGGCTGAGAAGTGCCATGAATTAAAATAAAGCAGGGGGGAGGGGAAGAAGGGCACAGAGTGCTATTTTATGGTGTGATCAGAACTGAGTTGACATTGTAGTGGAAACCTGAATGAAGCGAGGAAGAAAATTATTAAGAAAATCTGGGAAAAAAGCATTCTAGTCAGAGAGAAAAAACAACCAACAATTTGGAGACAAATATGTGCTTTGGAACAGCAAGAACTACAAGGTGGTTAAAGGCAAGTAAGGGGAAAAAAAAAGAATGATAAAGATGAACCAAACCAAAAATAAAATTCTGCAGCTCTCCTAAACATCTGAATGGACCTCTCCTCTTGGCCAAGGGCATTCCAGAGTTAACCTGAAAATCTAGTTCAGGCCATGATGGAAGGGGGGTTGGATGCGCCTCATTATACCCCTCCAGCATTCACATCAATACAGATCTTAAGTCCGATAAGAAACATTTACAGGCCGGGCGTGGTGGCTCACGCCTGTACTCCCAGCACTTTGGGAGGCGGAGGTGGATGGATGACGAAGTCAGGAGTTCAAGACCAGCCTGGTCAATATGGTGAAACCCTGTCTCTACTAAAAATACAAAAATTAGCCGGGCGTGGTGGCACGTGACTGTAGTCCCAGCTACTCGGGAAGCTGAGGCAGAAGAATCACTTGAACCCGGGAGGCGGAGGTTGCAGTGAGCCGAGATCGTGCCACTGCACTGCAGCCTGGGTGACAGAGCGAGACTCCCTCTCAAAAAAAAAAAAAAACAAAACAAAAAAAAAACATTTACAATCTATTCTCTCTGCAGCCTGCTACCTGGAGGCTTCATCTGCATGATAAAACCTTGGTCTCCACACCTCCTTATGGTAACCCAGACATTCCTTTCCACTGATAGTAACTCTTTCAACCAACTGCCAATCAGAAAATTTTTGTATGACCTGGAGGCCCCGTCCCCTCTGAGTTGTCCTGCCCTTCCAAATCAAACCAATGTGACTGATTGATGCATTATGTCTCACTAAAATGTATAGAGGCAAGTGGCATCTGACCACCTTGGGCACATGTCAGCAGGACTTCCTGAGGCTGTGTCATGGGTGCGTCCTTAAACTTGACAAAATTTTCTAGATTGAGACCTGTCTCAGATATTTTGGGGTCACAGACCCCAAAATTCAGGCAGGAAATGGAGACTAGACTATGGTAAGAATTTTGCGTTGTTTCTTTCCAATATGACGAATTTATGAAACCACCCATCAACTTGGCATTAAAATATAGTACAAAAGGCCAAAATAAGGGAACTATTACAAGATTAGACAATTTCATAATCATAATGAGAGATTTAATACACCTTTCTCAGAAACTACAGCTACCAAGCAAAAATTACAAAACAAAGATGACCAACAAAATCAATTAAGTTTAACTGCCCCCAAATCACAACACTAGTAAATGCAAGGTAAGTGTTTTGAGCGTACATTCAGCCAGAAGTTAGATCGCAAAAAACACAGGAAGAATGTAAAGTGAGATGCTATCATCAACTGAAAAAAGAGCAAGGAAGAATAGAGGTAGTATAAATACAATGGAGGTACGAATAAAACAAAATGGAGAGGCTCGGACCAAACACTAGAGAAGGGAATGGAGTTTTAACTAGAAGAATTAAGGGAATTATTAGATGGAGACCCAGCTAAGGATGGAAAGAATGAATTTACAGAGGATGTCACTTAATTATTAATACAACACAGTCAAAAGGGTGACAACAGTCTGAAGGTAACAGTACTGAGGAGGGCAAAGATCACCTGGTCGCCATCGGGCAGACCATCTAGAGGGAAAGCTCCTTATCTGAGGAATTCAGAAATAATTAGACTTCTCTATTAGCTAAAGCCGGTATCTGGTACCAGGATTCCTTCCCAGAAATTTATAAGTAACTAGAATCTCTATACATGTCCAGAATGTATGCATGTCGAAACTCACTGCTGATATCAAAGCACCAAAATGTCTACAAATGTAATTAATCACTGATCATGACCTACGTGGCTAATATGGTCCAAGTTACCCTTCAGCTTCTGCTTTAAGGTCCATAAATACCCCTAAGAAAAAATCCACTGCAGTGAGCTGTCCTCTCTTGCTGAGGCACCTGGCTGCACTCTTCTGCAGCACTCTTTCTATCCAATAAAACTTCCCTTTTCAAACCTATACTGCTGTCGGTAAATTTTTCTTACTACCCTACTACCCCAAGCTGACCACTTTCCGATGCTGGGGCTCTGACACCTCACCCAGCAAGTACTAGTGTGGGGAAGAGGGCCCTTCTGAACACTTTGAAAGTAAGGGAAAAAAGAGAAAACAACAAAACACAGGACTTGACAGCCAAGAATGGGGTAAAGAGAGGGAAGTGTTAAGAGAGCTCTAAGGTTTTAAATCTGAAAAATATGGAGAGTGCCATTTGCGAATACGAGAAAACTGTGAAGGGGCCAATTTAATATGAGAGAAAAACACATTTTCTTTTGGATTCACAGGATGAAGTAACAGTGGGACATTCAAATGGAAATGTACACAGACTGTGGATTTACGTGTGGAATTACCAGCACAGTGGCAGCAGAAACCACAACATTTGATGGATTTACCAGATGATAGTTTACAGTAATAATACATGACTATTTTGGGATCAGGGAACCTGAGAAAAGCTTTTCTTCTTTGAAAAACGTGTATTTCCAATACAAACTATATTTTCCATAACATTTCAGGATATTCACATGCCTACTTAAGTATATTTGGGTTTCAAATACGAAACTCTGGTTTAGAGAGAGCGACAGGGGTAGAGCCTTGAGTGCCACCCAGAGCTAGGAAGAGGAAGAAAAGACTCTAAAGGAAACAAAACAGGAGAAAAGCCACCCTGAAAAAATCAGGACACTGAAAACCAAGACAGGACCAAATTTTTTCAAGTAATGGATAATGAACAGAATAAAATACGTGAGTACTGCAGAGAAAGATAAGAACTAAGAAATGACTGGCCAGGTGCGGTGGCTCACGCCTGAAATCCCAGCATTTTGGGAGGCCGAGGCGGACGGATCACCTGAGGCCAGGAGTTTGAGAGCAGCCTGGCCAACATGGGGAAATTCGTCTCTACTTAAAAAAATTAGCCGGGTGTGGTTGCGCACGCCTGTAAATCCCAGCTACTCGGGAGGCTGAAGCAAGAGAATCGTTTGAACCTTGAAGTGAGTCGAGATCGCGCCAGGGCACTCCAGCCTGGGCGACAGAGAGACTCCCAACAACAACAAAAAATGGCAGAACAGGAAGGTGTCTATGGCTCAGCATTCTAACTCTGACCTTTTCGCAAATATATATTACACGAGTGAAGCAATATGCAGCTTCAGCACAACCCCTCTAACTGGGGTAAAAAAAAAAAAAAAAACAACTCAAAGTACAGGCTGTTCTTGTAACAACTTTGCATGTGAAACAAGTGAATATCTAAACTAGTGAAACTGGCCCTTTCATTCAACATCACTCATTAAAAGGGCGTTTACAAGATTTTAATTTAGTCCTGATATAGAAATAAAAAAAGATCAACACTAAGAAAAAGTTGATTATAATTACGAAATAAAAACATGTTCTTATATTGAAAGGACAACTAATTTGCATAAGCAAGCAATTTAACAAAATAGCTACAATGGGCTTGATACAACTGCCTCACAAGGCATAAGCTCTTAGTGTTTCACTGTTTAACAGCATTTTCTTAATACACTGAAACATTTGTCATTTTTGAACTCTCAGAAATTAGGACTGTAGAACCAGGATACAACTGTTACTGGAATTGAAAACAGTATTTTAAACAGGATTATATGATAGTCCCTTATGTCACAACTCTCCTAAGTTTTTCCTATGAGTCACCATTTTAAAGTTATCATTGTATTAGGCGTGGAAAGCAGGTTTCTTCCAGTATAATGATAGAAATGACACAGGGACAGGAAGCACTGCAACACAGTGATTCATACACCTTCACCTTTTAAAAAGCACACACCTGAATCCACTTAAGCAACAGCGGTCAGGGATAGAATCAAATGTGGATGGGGTTAGAAAGAGATCGCTGACAAAAAATATCAGGCAGTAGAATCACCAGGTGCACACTGACCGTCGAGAATAATGTAGACTAGGGAAACCCTCCTGAGAGTGACCAGTTAACTACTGGAGAACACTACAGTCCAGGGGAAGGCAGACAGACTCTGGGAAATTCGGGAGGGAGTCGTGGGGATGGGACAGGGGGAGCAGGGCGGGACCGGCGAAACCAAATACGGTTTGCGCTTTTGGGGCAGCAAAGCCCACGGGGGCGGAGGGCGCCGAGTACCAATGAGCTCCAGGACCCGCGGGCTCCTTCCAGGGCCAGGTCCTCCCCAAAGCCTGGCGTCTCCCCACCCTCTCGCTCGGGAAGTGCCCTCCAAAGAAAGAAAGGAAGACCCGGAGCGCCGGACAAGGGTCCAGAACGATCAGCCAGCCTCCTATCGTCCCGCCCCTGTCCCCTCGCGGCCACTTACCGGGATGCAGGCCGCAGTCACTAGGGCTGCAGCGGCGACTCGCTCGTTCCCGGCAATGACGTCCACTCCAACCGGCCTGCATCAGCTGAGCTTCCAACACAAACACTGGCGCAGCAGCTGGATAGCCACCCACTCAGCCCCGCCCCGCTCCGCCCCCGGCGGAAGTGACGCACTAGCCGTTTGAGTCTACCCGCTGGCCGGGGTGAGGATTTTCCGCCTCGCTCAGGCCTCTGCCTCCTTGTCAATCTCCGTTCCTCCCCCTCCCCGAGATATGCGCAATAGAGCATGACGGAGCGCAAGGCGGGAAGCCGGGACAGACGGGTGTGCGTGCGTGCGTGCGTGCGTGATACGCGAGGCGTGGCTTGCCGGTGGGGCGTGCTGTGCCCTGGTTGTTTCCCGGGTGTGTGAGCGGTGGGACTTCGTTTTGCCTTCATGGGCGGGACCTCGGAGCAGTGTCCTGGTTTGCTTGTTTGCGGGCCGCTATCCCCTTTCAGCAGAGATAAGCCTCCCTCTCCTGTCCCTGAAGCCCCTACCCGCGCTGTCTCCGTTCCTCGGAGCTGGGGGTTACGATACCAGTCTCTTGGAGGGTGGTGCGCGGCGCGGCCGCGCCCCTTTCTCTATATCCATTCCTGGGCATGGCCACCCAGACTAAATGTCACTCAAAGGCGATTTGACATATATTACTGTATTGGAAGTTAGCATAAACCGCCCTACAAATGGTCCCACAAGTAACACATCTTTTGAAAATTCTGGCATTTCATGCGTACCACAGGGGCAAACTACGGCCCTCAGGGCAAGGGCCACCGCAGGTTCTGCTGTATATAGCCGGGAGCTAAAAATGGGTTTCACATTTTTCAAAGGTTAAAAAAAAAGTTTTGCGACACATGACAATTATATGACATTCATATTTGTGTCTGCTTTTTAAAGTTTCATTAGAACATAGCTTTGCATTCCTGTACATGCTGTCAATTAAAGCTTTTACGCTACAATAGCGAATTTGGGTAGTTGCAATAGCCCCTTACCCTCTTGAAGTGACCTTGCAATTACGTTGAGGTCAGGAAAACAGATCAGTTTCAACTAGTTATCAACCTCAAGATGTTATCAAGACTTATACTGTACTCTCAAGGCTTACCCACTACCCGTGGGTATGTATACTTGTAAAGTCCTTAAGGAAGGGGATTCTTTGACCTGTCAAATGTAGTGGATGTTACCCTGATAGTTGTGTTGTTTTGATTTTTTTAAATCAAGGAGGGAAAGCCAGCTTGCTGTGTTCTTGGGACACAGTGTCTGGATTATGTACATCATAATGCCTGGTAAACCCCAGCGGTGGATAAGCCAGACATGTTATTTAGCTACAGGAGAGTTAAAAGATGTATGCACCAATTAAGCCTTACAGGCATGTGGAAGGAGCTTTAGTTTTTGAGAGAGATTCCTCCTTGTTGTTAACGAAAAATTATTCTGACACTTGTTAAAATGGCAAGGAAGACATTTAGAACTATTGCAATAGGTGCCATGACTATCACCATGGGGGAGAGAGATCGGCCTCAAGTTTTAATACAACAAAAACAGCTAGGATTTATAGCCAGCAAGCAGACTGAGGGGTCAGTGCATGGAAAATTACCAAGAAGTGATATCAAGGGTAGGGGATATTCTTGTTAAACTGACTTACAAGATTCTTGCTGAAGACAGGTGGAGATGATCAATTATCAAGGCTAGGAGATACTCCCTAAACTGACTTTGCAAGATTCTTGCTAAAACTGGACTCAGCATGCCTAAGACAGGGACCCAAGGATGAGGCCTAGTTGGGAAGAGGGCTCAGAAGAGCCTAACTAAAGTATGGTCAAGGAGAGAGCATCACCATTCCCTCTCCGCTTATGCTCTTTCATCCCCTAATTTAGTCAGATGTTATTAAATATCCAGATTTTCCTCCCATGTCAGAAATTTTCAAATAACGCCCAATTCCTGCTTCTCCATTCTTACCCTTCGTCTCCCTCCCTTGTCTACCACCATACCTTTAATCAGTCATGAAGTCTGATGAGTTTTACCGCAGAATTTCTTGAATCGTTCTCCTGCTCCACATTCGCATTTCCACTGCTCTAGTTTGGGCTTTCATCCTTGCTCTTCAGTTTCATCTAAACTGGTTTTCCAGCCTGTAACTAGCCTCTGACCCAGTCAGTCTCTTTTGTGCAACCACGGTAATCTTTTGAAAGTGCAAGTCCAATCGTGTTTTCCCGAATTAAAAAGCTTTTGCTGGCACTATATCTTCACAGAATAAACCGAATGAAATTATAGGTTCTGACCCTGCTGACCTTCCAGCCTTTACTTTCACCACTTGCCTCTCACTCTCTATCTTCCAGCCACACCTGTACTTCCCCAGATACTCTTGTTCCTTTTCATACTTAGTGCCTTGGTCATGCTGTTGGCTTAGCTCCCCTTCCACCTTGTCCTCCTAAAGATTTGTTTGTCCTTCAGCCAGGAAAATCTTACCTCACTATTCATAGAATAAATCATTCCTTCCACCTGTGCTCACTTCTCTTATTGCCCTTGCTGCACAGTATTATAATTTATTTGTTCATATGCCTGCCAGTTTCTTGCAGTCAAGGAATGTAAGGTAAACTGTATTGTCTGGATCTAGCATAACATCCAACAAATAGTAGACGCTCTAAAATTCTGTATTATTGAATTGATTTTTAGTTTCATTTAGATTACTATTTTGATAAGTTAAAAATGGAAAATAAAACCCATTGATAATTCTTTCAATGTTGGGCAGTTTTGAGAGAAAAGAGAATTATATTTAATTTCAAACAAATTCAGTAGTATGCAAAATTGGAGATTATCTTGTGTATAATAGACTAATGCCTTCAGGAAATCATCTATACTTGAAATAATGCTAAATACAGTAATTGTTCAACGCTATATTCTTTGGAAGCTGGGTATAAGAGACATCACATTGCCCCTGTATCAGTTAATTGCTATGCTCATTCTATTTATAAGGTTTATTATTGTTTTATCTATTTTAGCTCTTTCTTCTACATCCATAGTCACTCCTTTCTGGTCTGGTTCATAGCTTTTTAAAAGAACTGCTGATATCTTTATTGTTCAAATAAAACTTAATGTTATAACCAAAATAAATTAAGCCATATTGGTGCAAGATATCTCTCCAGATTACCTAAGGGAGGGATATGCCAGAAAATAATTCTAGAAGAATAATCACCATGGTAGGCTGAAGAATGGCCTTCTAAAAAATGCCCATGCCCAAATCCTTAGAACCTGTGAATATGCTACTTTACATGGCAAAGGGGACTTTTTGCAGATGTAATTAAGGTTACAGATTTTAAGAAAGGAAATCTGTTAATTAAGATTGGAAATCTGTTAATTAAGATGTAATTAAGGTTACAGATTTTAAGGAAGGAAACCTCTTCCCCAGAGGTACCAGACAAAAGCTCAGGTCAGCTGACACCTTGATTTCACCCTTATGAGACCTGGAACAGAGGAACCAGCCAACTCTTGCTGGACTTCTGACCTACAGAACTGTGACATAATAAACTTGAGTTGTTTTAAGCCACTAAATTTGAAGTGTTTTGTTTCAGCAGCAATAGGAAATTAATATAATTACCTTTATATAGTTTGAAAACATGAAAGCAAGGATTTTCTGTTTTGATCCTTAGCACCAAGGCACAGCAATTATTAATAAAGTGTGGCCCGGAGTGTTGGCTCATGCCTGTAATCCCAGCACTTTGGGAGGCAGAGGTGAGTGGATCACCTGAGATCAGGAGTTCGAGACCAGTCTGGCCAACATGGTGAAACCCCTTCTCTGCTAAAAATACAAAAATTAGCTGGGCGTGGTGGCAGGCACCTATAATCCCAGCTACTCAGGAGGCTGAGGCAGGAGAATGGTTTGAACCCGGGAGGAGGAGGTTGCAGTGAGCCGAGATCGTGCCAATGCACTCCAGCCTGGGTGACAGGGTGAGGCTCCGTTTAAAACAAACAACAACAACAGAAAAGTTAAGTGTTCAGTAACTATTTGGTGAGTGCATATTGAAAGAATTGAATTTATTCATTCAGCCATTATCTACTGAGTGCTTACTATGTGCCTGGCACCAAGCTATTTGCTGGAGGTAAAAAATTGAAGCACTGTCACAGAACTCAAAATATAACCTTAGGTAATAATACTACTAATGTAGAAAGAGCACTAATGGAGACATGAACTGGGTATTATGAGTCTAGAGCAGGAATACCTACCCCAGCCTGTGGTGTCAGGAAGGAACTTCTGAGCCAAGTCTTAAAAGATGTTGCTAGCAAGACAGATGGCAGTAGTGGAGTGGTAAAAGTGGGAAGAGAAAGGAGAGAGCTTTATAGAGAGAAGTGATGTTTGTAATAAAAGGCGATAAGGCAGGAAAAAACATAGTGCATGAAGGGAACTATGTGTTCCATGTTTGTACTGGAAATGTAATATAAGGATTGGGTGAGAGCTGAAGAACTTGGACCTGATATTCTGGGTGATCAGAACCACTGTCAGATTCTAAGACAAAAGAATAACATGGTGGAATTTAAGTTTTAAGTAGATTTTTTTGGTACCATGAGAGGGCAAGATTTGAAGGAGATGAGGAGTCCTGTTGTTGTCATATTTACTGTTTTCCTATTTAACCTTTTAATAAAAAAATCATTCTTTCTCCACCTTAAAAACTGCTTTAAAGAATTTGCTTATTTATACCTGCAGTTCAGGCCTCTCTATCAGGCTTAAGACCAGTTTATCCAGCTTCCTGCTGGGACATCTTAGAGGAACTAAACCAGTGGGAAATAAACCAGTTATATATAAGGTGATTTTCTGGGTGAAGAAAGAATAGTTTTATTAATAGACAGGTTATAGCTAAGGTTTTGGCACAAGAGTAACAACATAAAATTAAGATATTAAGGACACATAATTATATTTTCTTCAACTTACTTTTGAATCTGAGTTAGATTTTACCTTTTACCTAATACTTTTGTAGGTTATTCCATGCCTTGCTTATTTCTATGACAACTCATCCAGTTGAAAAGTTGGAATAAGTCTAAAAATGCCCCCATATTCAATTGCATGTTAATTTCTTTTCTTTCTTTCTTTTACTTTTTTTTTTTTTTTTGAGCCAGAGTCTCACGCTGCCGCCCAGGCTGGAGTGCAGTGGTGTGATCTCGGCTCACTGCAACCTCCGCCTCCCAGGTTCAAGCAATTCTCCTGCCTCAGCCTCCCAAGTAGCTGGGATTACAGGTGCCTGCCACCATGCCCAGCTAATTTTTGTGTTTTTAGTAGAGACGGGGTTTCACCATGTTGGCCAGGCTGGTCTTGAACTCCTGACCTCAGGTGATCTGCCCGCCTTGGCCTCCCAAAGTGCTGGGATTACAGGTGTGGGCTACCACACCCGGCCTCTTTTACTTTTTTATTTGAGACGGAGTCTCGCTTTGTCGCCCAGGCTGAAGTGCTATGGTGCGATCTTGGCTCACTGCAACCTCTGCCTCCCAGGTTCAAGCGATTCTCCTGCCTCAGCCTCCCAAGTAGCTGGGGTTACAGGCACGTGCCACCACTCCCAACTAATTTTTATATTTTTAGTAGAGACAGGGTTTCACCACATTGGCCAGGCTGGTCTTGACCTCCTGACCTTGTGATCCGCCTGCCTCAGCCTCCCAAAGTGCTGGGATTACAGGCATGAGCCACTGTGCCCTGGCGCGTGTTAGTTTCTTATAGGCAAGTATCAATGTTTGCATTGCTTAACTTCAGACTTAAGGCAAGGTTGGAGTCCTGTCCTCCCTCACCATTTACTGGTTGTGATACTGTGGGCAAATAATTCCCACAAGCCTCCCTTTTTTCATTAGTAAAATTTTCAGTATCCCAATTCAGTAATGTAAGTGCATTATGATCTATGGTCAGAGAATGAGGTACTGTGATCAAACAGCATGGTCAGACTACTCCAAACCCCTCAACAGGGTCCTAGTGTGAAAACAGCATCTGTCATAGAACCACAGAATTTGTTTTGGGGAAAAGTTTTTCATGGAAGGAGAGAAATACAGCGCAGAAAAACAAAAAGGCCAGGCAACACAGCAAGCAGATAAACACCGGTTGGAATGTATGAATGAACCAGTGCCTAAATGCAATGGAGCAAGTAGCACTTTTCCTTTAATGCCATCTATAGTTCCAAAGAACTTAGAGGTTTGCTGGGGACCAACAATGTTTGGAAAGGACAGTGCCAGGGATAAACATGTGCTTTACTGTAGGCGATACTTAGATTCCAGTTCTAAGCTTTGCCACTTACTTGAACAAATTACCCAACTTTTAAGTCTCAGTTCCAAAAGCTGAAAAAGATATTGTTTATGAGGACCTTTTCAAGGACATTTTGACTCAGTTTGAGACAGAATGTCTATTTTTTAAAAGGCAGCAATACTTGCTTATATTGTATCATAAAATCATTCAAGTATAGACGTTACAGCCTATGAATCAGAGTTATTATTTTATCACTCCCAAAACAATAGTGAGCAAGATTCATAACCTCTCTGAGTCTTACTTTTCTCATCCAATAAATGGGCACACTAATACTCATAAGGTTTACGGAGGATTAAATGATATAATACATGTAAAATGCCTAGTATTTATAAAACATATTTCTTGTACACATTTAATGACCTGATTATTGTGTTAGTCTTTGAATATGCCACAGTCAATAAAACAGATGTAGTCCTAGCCTTTGTGACCTACACAATTTTGTAGAATGCACACAGAGGATAAACAGTAAATTTGGCTAATATTATTGGCATACCAATACTAAATGGGGCTGAAAAGAAGTTCAGTGTTTCCAGTTATATTATTTGAAGTAAGAGACTAGCTTGAATCAATGTAGTAGGATGCTAAATTCAATTCAAAAGAAATGGCATTTGTGAGCACCAACTATATGCAAAACAGCGAGCTAGATATAGTTACTGCCCTCGAAGGTTTGGTAGTCTTATAGAAGAGTCAGATGTCTACAGTCACCATGAAACAAGGAAAAATGAAATGTGTTATGTAACAGAAGAACCAACAAAGTACTGTGAGAATTCAGAGGACACAGTTATTGATTCCAAAAGGGGGTTAGAGATGGAGTTGTCAGCTTTAGCAAAGTAAACATTGCATGGAACATATTCATACTAAAAGTATTATTTATTGTTTATCTGAAACAAATTTAACTGAAATACACATCGTGTATTTCATCTGGCCACCCTAATTAAGGAGAGCAATTGGCTGCTGAAAAAGGTACATTTTATACTATTTTCTGTATTTAAAGCAACTGCTTCTCCAACTAACAAGAGAAAAGAGTAGTAGGACTATATGAGTGTATAGTCTCTATAGACTACATAGGTCATTATATTTACAGAGTTTTAAAATTTCCACCAAACTTTTTGGCTTCACTTTATGCCGAGTAGAAAATTGAGATGTATATATTCCATATAACATATTTTAAATCTAAATACTTCAAGATACTTTGTTTTTAATTTTGTAATTTTTGTGGGAACAGTAGGTGTATATATTTATGGGGTACATGAAATGTTTTGATACAGGCATGCAATGTGAAATAAGCACATCATGGAGAATGGGGTAGATGCCCCCTCAAGCATTTATCTTTTGAGTTACAAACAATCCAGCTACACTTTTTTATTTTAAAATGTACAATTAAGTTATTATGACTATAGTTACTCTATTTTGCCATCAAATAGTAAATCTTATTCATTCTATTTTTGTTTGTACCAATTATCCATCCCCACCTTCCCCCAACCCCCTGTCCCCCACTACCCTTCCCAGCCTCTCGTAACCAAAACTCTAAGATACTTTGACTAGATAATTTTTTTAGCTTTATAATACTTATACAAATATCTTACATTTCTTTTTAAGCATCCTAATTAAATAGTATTGATTGCTGGTATGTTAATATGGTAAAGATTGAACCACTCTCAAGGGCCATTCAATTATACTTTAGAACAAATTCGTATAGTTCTAATGTTTGATTAAAAAATAAAATTTTGGGGATATTGGGACTTGGTATAAACTCAACTAATTCTCACTAATTCCAAAACAACTCCTTGTACTGGTTACCCCTATACATCTCTTCCAGCTAGTATTACTGTGATGCATGCGATTGGCAAGTTCCTGTGGTTGCTCGACATAGGCTTCAAATATGTATATTCAGAAACTAGTTTTACAGTTTACCAGGTATGATCAATCTTTTGGGAAATGGATTCACTCTAATCAGACTCATAAGAGATTTCAATTAGCCAGAATGTCAAAGTCTTTGCTTACATTGAGAGATGAGTGGTTTTTTATTAATATTTGCTATCTATGACTTTTTTTAATTTTTTGCATAAAAAAATCAAAATACCTGGGAAAGAGCCTGGCACAGAAAAGTGGTTGCAAGAGAGTGTTCACAGAAAACTTAGAAATAATTGTGGTAGACTTTTTCACAAGAAGTCTCTCAAAGTTTTTGTTTTTAGGTCTGTCTTGGCAACATTTGATGATTTTTTTCACTCTTGCAGGTCAAGGATAACTGTGGTTTAGATTTCCCTATTTACAGCCCGATGTGGTGGCTCACACCTGTAATCCCAGCACTTTGGGGAGGCCAAGATGGGTGGATCACGAGGTCAGGAGATCGAGACCATCCTGGCTAACACGGTGAAACCCTGTCTCTACTAAAAATACAAAAAATTAGCCAGGCACGGTGGTGCGCATCTGTAATCTCAGCTACTGGGGAGGCTGAGGCAGGAGAATTGCTTGAACCCGGGAGGCGGAGGTTGCAGTGAGCCGAGATCGCATCCCTGCACTCCAGCCTGGGTGATAGAGTGAGACTCCGTCTCAAAAAGAAAAAAAAAAGATTTCCCTATTTACATAGTTGATTTTGTTAACTATTATGTTTCTAAAACCGTGTATTCCTGGGGTGTTTGGATTTACCTTGAAACACTGGACTCAATACATGGTTGCTTGCTTAGCTTGTTATTGGTCACAATTTTTTTAAATGAAATATTCTGTTTTAGTCCATTTTTCACACTGCTATAAAGAACTACCTGAGACTGGGTAATTTATGAAGAAAAGAGGTTTAATTGACTCACAGTTCTGCAGGCTTTACAGGAAGCACGACAGGGAGGCCTCAGGAAGCTTACAATCATGACGGAAGGCGAATGGGAAGCAAGCCTGTCTTACCATGGCGGAACAGGAGAAAGAGGAAGAGAGGAAGTGCCACACATTTTTAAACCATCAAATCTCATGAGAACTCAATCACTATCATGAGAACAGCATGAAGGAAATCTGCTCCCATGATCCAATCACCTCCTACCAGGCCTCTCCCACGTATCAAGGATTGCAATTTGAGATGAGATTGTAATTGACTTTTCCATATTTGTCTCTTTCCCTCTCATTCTTTCTCTCAATCTCCCGTGCCCCAACTCTTGGATAAGTGTTTAGAAATGTCAGTCTCCTTTTGTAAAACTTTATCCATTTTTGCCTTTTTACTCACTATATCCTCATCTTCTTTAACATGTTTTCCTAACAGATAATAATCCCTAAACTATAATTTACAGGTTAATTTCACATTTTTCTTGATTCTTTCCTAAGGACATACAGAGATGCTCTTTATTTTCACCAGTGAGGTATTTATAAACTTATAAATCATGTGGTAGGAAGTTACTTCTCGCAAACCTTCCTTTTGATAACTAATATTCTGTATGATATATGGGTTTTGTTGACTTCAGTCTTAGGAAGTGACACTTCTGAACTTTTTCTTTAGAGTAGGAAGTTTATCTTAATTGGGGGACTCTAACTTTCTACTTGTAAAATGCACACATAATTGTAACCAAGGAATAAAAGAAAAAACTAGAATTTCAACAGGATGTGTTATATTTCCCAACATTATGGAACTTAAAGTTTTCCTAAACTTCATTTTGAGGATGAGAATAACATAATAGAATAGTCATAGCATGTAGGAAAGACTGAAATAATTAAGATCTGGTGACTATATTTACTTCATTTTGAATTTCACAATTGAATTTCACTCTGTTGCATGATTTGCTTTTTACTAATATTAAAATATAACTATTATGACATAGTAACTTTTAAAATCTCATCTGGTTCTCTGTTGCTTATTAATGATATTTAGAACCATATTATCATTTAGACTTAGCAGTGATTCTAAAAATCATCTAGTCTAAATCTGTCATTTAACAGATGAGTTCAATATTTCAGTGAGACCCAATGAGATTAAATGACTTACCCATTTGCACATACCTAGTTAATTCAACCAAGGTAGGAGAATACATGTATTTTAATTCTTAATTTTTCTTTTTCTCCACTAAACTTTAATGCTTCTAAAATATAGGTACTATTATGAATTATTTTTGTACCAAAATTGAGCTTTTTATGTTAAGCCAACTTTTAAAATATTTTGCAGTTTTATGAAACAAGAACCAATATTAGCTGTGAGAAGTGACAAAGTATTGTTGAATTTCTTACTAAGTTTTTGGACTTCTAACAAACTTAATTAAAAATATAGATTATAAAAGAAAATAACAAATACTTTAACAAAATAACAAAATTAAGTCAACTTAATAGAGGTACCAAGCAGCAGAAGCAGTATTTTTAAAATACAGAATTAAATGACGTGGCAGCCTTTGAGTTAGTGTTTGTCAGATGCAAAGAATTACTTTTAGCCTTCTAAAAATATGGATTTCCAGACCTTGCTCCTGGGAGTTCTAATTCAGAATGTCTAGGATGGTGCTGTCAACACTATATGACCGAACAAGGGATTTATAACTTTTTGGTTTATAGGCTCTTTTGGCAATCTGGGAAAGTCAGTGGATCCTTTCTTGGAATACCTTAGCTTGGACTGAGTGTCCACTGTTGGGGGTTCAGGTAGGTTTGACGAAGGAGAATGTCAGGTCCCTCAGAAGAGTACACGTTTGAGGGCTGAGTAGCCCTGAGCAGGAATTCACTCTGTGGCCAGAGTGTGTCCAGTGAGCTGGTGAAATTGGTAAACTGAGAATTTCATTTGCAACTGGGCAGAGGTGCTTCTTGGGAGACAATTCAAGTAAAGAAAGAGCCAAGCACTCTGAGTTTGATGCTGTAACAAAGCTGAACAAAGCCTGGGGTGCGGGGTAGCTCTCTGCGTATAGACTGATAGTTATAGTGAAGTGTTTCTCCAGTTCATGCCTTGAGAACAAAGACTGTCAATAAAAAGTGTAAGAACTCTTCTATTAAACCTTGTAACTTGTTAGGAGCAGAAGTGGCATTGCCACATGTGACATATAAAGCTGGGGCCCATTCTGTATGAGGACCCACAGTCCACCACTTGGCCACCAGCCATGCACAAACCATGGGAGTGGAAGAGATGTCTTATGGCAATTCAGGCTTAAAGTGGTTGGGGAAGAGGTTAGCAGCAGTATAGAAATCCTTCATCAGCAGATGGAGTCATGAATTTTAGTCTGTTTTGTCCACTGCTGAATATTTTGTGTTTATAATTGTGCCATTCACTTACTAGGTACTTACTCACTGATTATTTGTTAAATAAATAATGAAAAAACAAATTAATGGAAGAAGCAATGACTTTATAGCCGCAGGTTGGTTAGTGTTAGAGAAATTTAGGTTACATCAGACCTTGTATGATAAAACTAAGTCACTGCTTCTAAAACCCAGATCCAGGAAAATGTCAAAACTGAAAATTTTAAAAGGAATGTCAACAGAAAATCCAGATTAAGGGTGGATCTGCTTTCCCCAGCCCACTGACTCAAATGTTAATCTCCTTTGGCAACCCCCTCACAGACACACCCAGGATCAATACTTTGCATCCTTCAATCCAATCAACTTGATGCTCAGTATTATTGGGAGCACAAGTCATTTATTATTGGTAATCACATCACAGCATTTATTATTGGTGAAAGAATTGTTCTATATTCTGGGTTTGCAGCAGTAAGACAATCAGAAAAAAAAAAATCTGTTCTCTTAAAGAGAGAAATTAATTCCAAAATTTCAAAAAAAAAAAAAAAAAAGTGTGTAATGCCAGAAAGTAAGAAATGGTATGAAGCTCAAATGCCTGTGTTCTCCACTCCTGCCACCCTGCCTTCTGTTCCCTAGCCTGCACTGATGGCCTCATTGGGAGTTCCCTATAATCAGCTGAAAGAGGAAGAGAAGACTAGGGCCTGGTTCACAGATGGTTCTGCATGATATGCAGGCACCACCCGAAAGTTGACAGCTGCAGCACTATAGCCTCTTTCTAGGACATCCCTTAAGGACAGTGGTGAAGGGAAATCTTCCCACTGGGCAGAACTTTGAGCAGTGCACCTGGTTGTGCACTTTGCATGGAAGGAGAAATGGCCAGATGTGCAATTATATCTATATTATATCTACCATCTGTGGACTCACGGAATGCCTTACCCACTGTCATGTTATTCCACACAGCATTGCCTCTGACCAAGGCACTCATTTTATGGCTAAAGAAGTGTGGCAGTAGGCTCATGCTCATGGAATTCACTGGTCTTACCATGTTCCTCATCATCCTGAAGCAGCTGGATTGGTAGAACAGTGGAATGACCCGTTGAAGGTCACAATTATAATGCCAACTAGGTGACAATCCTTTGCAGGGCTGGGGCAAAGTCCTCCAGAGAGCCATGTATTCTGTGGATCAGCATGCAATACATGGTACTGTTTCTCCCATAGCCAGCATTCACGGGTCCAGGAATCAAGGGCTGGAAGTGGAAGTAGGGCCACTCACCATCACCCCTAGTGATCCACTAGCAAAAGTTTTGCTCCCTCTTACCATGACATTACGTTCTGCTGGCCTACAGGTCTTAGTTCCAGAGGGAGGAATGCTGCCACCTGGAGACACAATGATTCCATTAAACTGGAAGTTATGATTGCCACCTGGACACTTGGGCTCCTCCTACCTTTAAGTCAACACGCTAAGAAGGGAGTTACAGTGTTGGCTGCGGTGACTGACCTGGACTATCAAGATGAAATGTGTCTACTACTCCACAACGGAGGTAAGGAAGAGTACACATAGAATACAGGAGATCCATTAGGGCATCTCTTAATATTACCGTGCCCTGTGATTAAGGTCAATGGAAAACTACAACAGCCCAATCCAGGCAGGACTACAAATGGCCTAGACCCTTCACGAATGAAGGTTTGGGTCACTCCACCAGGAAAAAAAAATCATGACCTGCTGAGGTGCTTGCTGAAAGCAAAGGTAATACAGAATGGTGGTAGAAGAAGGTAGTCGTCAATACCAGCTATGACCACGTGACCAGCTGCAGCAACGAGGACTGCAATTCTCATGAATATTTCCTCCTTGTTTTGTTAAAAACATGTTTATGCATGTATACACTTGTACTAAGAAAACATCTTCATTTTATTTCCTTTCTCCTTTATCATGGGACATAAGATTTATTGACTTCACATCAGCATTTAAGTATTGTTAACTTTATGTAATAGTATTTGGGTTGGGGATTTGTGCATTTCTGGTTGTACAAAGAATAGTCATATTATGTTAGGAGTAATTATGACCTTATTATTGTCTTTACTTAAAGATTATGTATGATCTCAGGAGATTTGTATGGGTTCAGGTTGACAAGGGGTGGGCTTTTGATGGTTAATACTGAGTGTCAACTTGATTGGATTGACGGATGTAAAGTATTGATCTTGGGTGTGTCTGTGAGAGTGTTGCCAGAGCCCACCCTTAATCTGGTGCGTACCATCTAATCAGCTGCCAAAGCAACTAGAATATAAAGCAGGCAGAAAAACATGAAAAGACTAGACTGGCCTAGCCTCTCAGCCTACATCTTTCTCCTGTGCTGGGTGCTTCCTGCCCTGGAACATCAGACTCCCAAGTTCTTCAGTTTTGGGACTTGGACTGGCTTTCCTTGCTCCTCAGCTTGCAGATGGCCTATTGTGGAACTTTGTGATCATGTGAGTTAATACTTAATAAACTCTCCTTTATATATATTATATATATATATATAATATATATACACACAGATATATGTATATATAGATATATATGTGTGTATATATATATATAATATATATAGCTATCCTATTAGTTCTGTCCCTCTAGAGAACCCTAATACAAATGCCCATTATGTATTTGTTGATAAGAGAATTAATTAATCCTCCAAGTTACGGGCAGGAGAAATAGGTTCCACAATGCATATGAATAGTCCACAACGTAGCTTTTGATCTATATATCTATTTAAAAAACCCAGTTTTTATTTTATTATAACTTTGATTGCATCACAATGCAAGTATAAGCCATAAATCAATTTAGTCTGCTCAGTGAGTAAAATATCTCTATATTTTACTAGTCTCAAGTGATAAGATAGCTTTTCTACTCATTTACTGACCATGATTGCCAAATACAAGACACTCTACTAATGACACAGACTTTTGTGTATTCTGAGAAATGAACTCTTTCTAACATGGTCATGAACTCATCTAGCCATTAAGGTTTTTTTATTTTTTTTTTAGTTTTTTGAGACAGAGTTTCTCTCTTGTTGCCTAGGCTGGAGTAAAATGGCATGATCTCGGCTCACTGCAACCTCCACCTCCCAGGTTCAAGCGATTTTCCTGCCTCAGCCTCCTGAGTAGCTGGGATTACAGGCACCTGCCACCACGCCCAACTAATTTTTTGTATTTTTAGTAGAGATGGGGTTTCACCATGTTGGCCAGGCTGGTTTTGAACTCCTGACCTCAGGCGATCCACCTGCATTGGCCTCTCATAGTGCTGGGATTACAGCGTGAGCCACCATGCCCGGTACCATTAAGTTTTAATATATATACAATTTAGTATTTACAAGCCATTTTATTTATAAGTGTGCACTCTAGTTAATGACTTTTGTTAAGGCATTTGAAAAATACGTTGAAAATTGTTCTTTGGAGCTAAAAATAAGGCTGGAAGTTTAAGTCGTTCAAGTCAATTTCCAGTTACTCTGCTCTTTCTCTAGTAATCTGAGCAATTTGACAACACCACTTTAGAGCTAAAATAAAAAGACCTAGCTTTATAGAAGCATGGCATCCATTTGAGCCTAGTAATGATTTTTAATATGCCCCAAGGAGATGAATGTTTAATGGCAACCATTTCTATTTTTAAAAAAAAAACAACGATCATTCCTTGAGCAGAAAAGGAATCAATGAGTTTAGATATTGACTGTATTTCCTGTTGCTATACAATTATTCTGCATTAGAGAATTAAAAGGAAGATTAAAAACTCACAATAGACACATTCAATTACTTCATGTATAATTTCCAATTAAATAAGTTCTAACTAAACCAAATTAGTTATTAGGCTTTTACCAAAAGTAATTTATGATCCAGGTTGTTTAAAAAGCACTAGAGACTTGATTAAATTTAGCATTCTTATGTATATGCTCACTTTTGTTGTTTTGCTAATGATTCTCTTGGCAAAAGCAGTTGCAAAGCTCAAAGTAACTTTTAAGTTGTATGGGGCTCTGTATGCATCCAGTGAAAAGGTCTTTAATACAGCAGTAAGATAGAATTCCTCAAGAAGCAAATCCCCTGTTGCAGGTTCATTCAATCATATAAATGCATTTCAAAGCATTCTGAAATTGAGCCAGCCCATTATGTTTACCAGTCAAAACTTTACAGCTTAACCCTTAAGTTACAACTGAAATATTTCCTTATTTGTGAAGATGTTTTTCTTTTCTCTTCAGGATGACATTCAATAATCTGACAGTCCTGTTCATTGCAGCAAAAAAAACTTAAATTCAAACAAATGTTTTGGCAGGAAGTTTTATAGTTTGTGGAATTTGTATTGCTATTCTGTCACTGTGGAGGGATAACAAAGTTGCTTAGGATCTATATCTATATCTATATCTAGATTTAGATATAGATATATATTATGTAGCATGGTGGACTTGAGTGGCATTTTTCCAGGTCCTTTCCCAACTAATTTGTAATATCACAAATGTCTATAAGGCTAGATGGTAAAGATATTTGCCTCCATTTATAAAATAATCATGGCACTCAGGTTATCTTTTTCTGCATAGCAATCCTGAAACTTAGTAGTTGAAAAAAACAAGCATTTTATTATATTTCACAATTTCCCTGGTCAGATATTTAGGCATGGCTTGGCATCTTCTGTTTCTTTTTTTTTGTTTGTTTTGTTTTGTTTTTGGAGACAGAGTTTTGCTCTTGGTGCCCAGGCTGGAGTACAATGGCGCGATCTCAGCTCATTGCAACCTTCACCTCCTGGGTTCAAGCGATTCTCCTGCCTCAGCCTCCTGAGTAGCTGGAATTACAGGAATGTGCCACCACGCCCAGCTAATTTTTGTATTATTAGTAGAGACAGGGTTTCACCACGTTGGCCAGGCTGGTCTCTAACTCCTGACCTCAGGTGATCCAACTGCCTTGGCCTCCCAAAGTGCTGGAATTACAGGCGTGAGCCACTGTGCCTGGCCAAGCATCTTCTGTTTCATATGGCATTGACTGAAGTCACTTAGTGGCATTTAGCTGGCAGATGGGCTGGTCTGGAGAATTCAAAATGGCTTCACTTACATATCTGGTGCCTTGGTGGGAATGGCTAGAAGACTAGGCTCAAAACTTTTTTTAAAAAATTTAATTTAAATTTTTTTTTTTTTTTTTGAGATGGAGTCTCACTCTGTCAGGCTGGAGTGCAGTGGCACCATCTCGGTTCACTGCAACCTCTGCCTCCCAGGTTCAAGCAATTCCCCTGCCTCAGCCTCCTGAGTAGCTGGGATTACAGGTGACTGTCACCATGCCCGGCTAATTTTTTTGTATTTTTAGTAGAGACTGAGTTTCACCGTATTAGCCAGGATGGCCTCGATCTTCTGACCTCGTGATCCGCCCGCCTCGGCCTCCCAAAGTGCTGGGATTACCTGCGTGAGCCACTGCGCCCAGCCGGCTCAAAACAATTGACTGGAGCAGTATCACAGAGCTTCCAGAGCATGGTGAGCTCAGGGTTGTCTGACTTCTTATATAGCAAATTGCTTTCCCAAGAATGAGTGTTGCAAGAGGCCCAGGCAGAAGCTGCAAGGCTTTTTATGAGCTAGCTGTGGGAGTCCTAGAACATCAAGCAAGTCACTAAGGCCAGTCCAGATTCAAGAGAAGGGAAGAATAGGTTCTGCCCTCTATCTCTTGATGGAGTATGGCATGCTTACCTAGGAAGAAAAGAAGTTGATGGTGATCATCTACCATCACGATGGTACTACAAACATCACAACTAGGGACTGATGATAAGCAGTCTATCACCAAATGATTACGTTCCAAGAGAAAGTCATCTTTAAAATGTTGCAATTTGTAGTAGCTGTGATCTTCAGTTTTTCATATCTAGGTCTGAAATATCTCCCAGTATTTTTTATTGCTATATTAAATTGTTCCAGCCAAGGATATCCAAGACCTATGTGATCTGGATTTTCCTGGGTTGGCCCTATTTTTTTTATCCCAGTGATAGTTTTGACCATCTGGCATGCGAAATTTTGTGGGATATTTAGGTAAATATACACATAGGTAAACACAAAGTATTGCACGTCAGAAGTTAACAGCAAATCATGCCAGTTTGAGCTACGAAGTTATACAAGTCACCACTGGGACCTCATTTTCCCATATATAACGGGGGGTAGCCCAGGCTAAAATATAAAAAAATTGTGAACAACTATATGCCAATAAATTTGACAACTTAGATGAAATGGATAGTCTTTGAAAAATATAACTTACCAAAACTAACACAAGATCAAAAAGAAATTCTGAATAATCTTTTTTCTATTAAAGTAATTGCATTTGTTTTCAAAAACTTCTCCACAAAGAAAATTCTAAGCCTAAGTGATTTTCCTGATGAAGTCTACTAAACATTTAAGGAAGAAAAGGAGACAAATCATGGTCCAAACTATCAATAATCTTCTAAATAAAGAAGGACATTGGGCCAGGCACGCTGGTTTACACCTGTAATCCCAGCACTTTGGGAGGCCGAGGCGGGTGGATCACCTGAGGTTGGTCAGGAGTTCAAGATCAGCCTGGCCAACATGGTGAAACCCTGTCTCTACTAAAAATACAAAAATTAGCCGGGCATGGTGGCAGGCGCCTGTAATCCCAACTACTCAGGAGGCCGAGGCAAGACAATCGCTTGAACCTGGGAGGCAGAGGTTGCAGAGAGCCAAGATCGCGCCACTGCACTCCAGCCTGGGTGACAGAGCAAGACTCCATCTCAAAAAAAAACAAAAACAAAAACAAAGAAGGTCATTGATATAGAATAGGTAAACAACAACAACAACAAAGGGGGGGGTAAAAAACACTTATGAAACAAACTCTTCAGAAATTCTCTTTAGTAATTAATTAATTAATTACTTTTGAGACAGGGTCTCACTCTGTCACCCAGGCTGGAGTAGCAGAGGTGCAATCTCAGCTCACTACAACTTCTGCCTCTTGGGCTTAAGCAATTCTCCTGCCTCAGCCTCTTGAATAACTGGGGCTACAGGGGCACATCACCATGCCCAGCTAATTTTTGTAATTTTTTGTAGAGATGGGGTTTCATCATGTTGCCCAGGCTGGTCTTGAACTCCTGGGCTCAAGCAATCTGCTAGTCCCAAAGTGCTGGGATTACAGGTATGAGCCACTACACCTGGCCTAGATTCTCTATAAATTCCACACTTGAAATGCAGTAATGCAAGTTTAGAAGGAAGAGGCAATCAAAGGAAACTAGTAGAGATATTTTCAGAAAAAAAAAAATTATATTTAGTTTTATTTTTGTTTTATTTAGAGAAATATAGATTGCTATAGTTTGTTGAATTTGAGGCTACATTTTTAAAAATAGACACACTGCCAAGAATGACAAAAACAGTTGCATTGCTCCATAAAATGAATTGATATAAGATTTAAAAAGACCAGTAAATGAAGCATAGCATTATTCATATTACTATGTAGTGTTAAGCATGTCTATACTGTTTTTAAAGTGTAGTGAAAGTGACTTTTCATGTCTAATAGATGAGTATAGTTCCCAGAACAATCGTAAACCACAAATTTTTGTTATTTTGAAGGAGTTGGCAGCAAACATTCCATGGCATTAAGATAGAATGGCAGCTTCTCTCTAAGTCTCAAGTGACAATTTGCTGTCAGTTCCATTGTGAAAAGTGTGACTAGTTGAAATACTTACAAACACTTTTAGGAATAATATATCTGTGAAGATAGAGAATAAATTTAGGTAGAGCTTAAGCTTCATAGAATAAAATCCTAATCAAGAGATAAGTCATTCAAGATGAAGATAATTGTCAAGAAAAATATCTATTTAGAAAAATATCAAAGTCTTGACTTAAAAATTCAATTTAGAATTTAGATAATTTCAACATAAGGAAAATTTAGGAGTGGCTGATAAATCACCTTTTGTACTGTTGGGTTATTACATTTTTGAGTTTCATTGATTTATTTGTTAATCATTCTATATATTGCAATTGAAAATAGGAGTCTTAGAGTCAATATTTTGTGACTTTCTGAGTGGGACCTCAAATTGAAAATAGTGATATGTGTATTTTTAACCATCTTAAATTTCTTTTCTCTCATTTAAGTCTTATATTTTCTAAATTTCCCATCTCCTTCGACATTCTAATTTCTATGGTTTCTCCTGTATTTGCTGTTAAAATGGGTAGAGTTGAGATACACAGTAGGGCAAAAGAGCCAGCACAGAGTTAGCAACAGGCTTTGAGATTGAGTAACGTGAAGTTCCCATTAGGTTAACGATCTACAATATTTATTAAATAGTAAATAGATCTAAGCATTTACTAAATAGTACTTATTAAACAGCATTTGTTAAATAGTAAATAGATCTAAGCATGATGCAGTTCACTTTATCAACCATCCGTCAATCAGATAAGGCCACAAGAGATAGCATATTATTATTATCCTGTTTTTCTGTAAAAATTTGAGGGCTTGCTAGGTGCCAAAAACAAGTTTTGGCCTCCACCTCTTAGGAACTTGCAGAGCAGTCACAGAGACTGATACATAAAGAGGCAATTACAGCAAAGTGTGATTTAGTTATAATAATGAATAGAATGTGTTCAGACAGAGGCATAAACAACCAGTTGGTTGTGTACACCTGGAACAGGTGATATTTGAACTGGTTCTTCAGTGATACATAGGACCCTTACCCACACCGCTGCCCCTGAAAAGTTCTGGTTTCAGTTTTGCTCCAGATTAACAACAACAACAACAACAAAAATAGGAAGAGGAATCGTAAGGGGACGAGGAGGAAGAAGAGAAGGAGAAGGAGAAATTTGTGGGATCATTTTATCTAAGTTTGGAAGCAATTTTTCCCATATCAAGAATTATTGTTTAAAACCAGGGTGCTCCATTCTCTATTCTTAATAGTGCTGTCGCCTCACTCAGTATTTTGCTATTGCTAAGGAATGAGCAGTTTACCTTTGCATGGCTTGAGCTGATGTTGTTGTCTATTTTTTATTAAAAAGCTTTGTTTACAGTACTCTTCAGAAATACATTGCTGTGGTGATACCTAGTAATGTGCTTCTACCTACTCACTAAATTATATTACCAATGCAAACCAGATGTTTCAGTCTTGCTTGCACTGGGTAATAAAATAAATCCCAGCTGGATCCCAGCTCTATGTCCCTCCCATATTAAGGAACTTTGTTTTTCCTTTGTGTTTTATCATTTCCCAAATTAAGGAAACTATCCAGGTGGACTGGAAGTTGATATGCTGAAGGGTGTTTCAAAGCACCGAGTTTTAACAAGGCAAAACAAATGCTTCTTGAACATATTATTTAATGTTCCAAAAAAGGAATAGACATTTCTTATTTAATGACATTCTGGGAATTGTTTGAACAATTTGTATAGTGTCCTTTATCTGTCACTCTTTACTCCCTCAAAAATTCTTTCTCATCTTTTAATACCACACTGATGAACGGATTAACTTATTTTTCATCCGTGGTTCAGGTACATTCTAGTCTCATGCCAGTGAATTCATTTTCACTTAGACTAACCAAGGTAGCAAGCTCAATGAAATTAACCTCATTTCACATTTATAATATTCTAGTTCATTGTGCATATTTAAACACCACACATCTTTATTAATGGAAAACATGAACCATGCACTGAATAAAACTAAAGACTAAGTTTTCTCTGAAATTAGCTCCTGCTCCATTGCTTCTCATTTTGAATTATATTTCTGTAACCAAAAGCAAGAATTGAACTTACATATTATTTTCCAGCGAACCAAAAGAATACTTACGTAATCCCTACATTTATTTTCTGATATTCTATATAGTAATTTGAATATTAAAAGTTATTTTCCATAAAATTATGAGGCAGTATTCATCTAAGATTTGTAAGAATTCTGTGTACAGTTTATCAAGCCTGCTTTTAGATATGGGACAGTTTTTCTTTTAGTCCTAGTTCTATTCCTGATTAATT
Source organism: Pongo abelii (assembly GCF_028885655.2). Taxonomy (NCBI): domain Eukaryota; kingdom Metazoa; phylum Chordata; class Mammalia; order Primates; family Hominidae; genus Pongo; species Pongo abelii. The sequence goes on from NC_071991.2 coordinate 105,562,318, forward strand.
AAAATCACATAGTTGAGCTGTTGTTTGTGTATTAAAATCTGTCTAGAATAGTCGATTTTCCATTTCTATGTTTCAGGGTTTTTAGATAATAAAATATGTAAAGAGCTTTTGTTTCCCTAAAGAATGGCGCAAGGTAAGATGTAAGATATTATTGCCCTGAGCAGTGGTGTTTAAATTTTGAGGGGTAATTTATCCCTTTCTTAATCTTAATAGAAATTGTGAAAAATGCCTATGCACATGACATTTTGCATTAAGTTTTAGAGGATCCAATGAGCCTCCTAAAGGCCTCCCATGGTCCAGTCCCCAACTCTGGAGGGAATGCTACTGCACCTTTTCTAGGTACTGGTTATAACATGCCAGGAGAGATTTAAAGTAGCATTATTTATACTATAATTCAAGTTAATAATTTAACAGGACCTGCCTGAATAATGGGACAATAATATACTCATGGAGCTACAAATTGGTTAATTTATATGCTGACTGTTTCAATGTGGAGCCAGAATTAGACCCAGCAAAACAGCTCTTGAAATATGGCTTAGTAGGTGCTATTGTTCACCTGAAAAACATTTATGGAGCTCTGACTTTGTACTAGGAATTGTGCTAGACAATGAAACTAAAAAGCCATAAAAAGTTTATACTTTGGGGATAAAAAAACAAGTAAAGAAGCAATAATGGCACTGGATGATAGAAATGATAATAGGATTAAGTAAAAGGAGCTAACAGACTAAATATGAAGGTTATCTGGAAGGGCAAATGAAGGCTTTCTAGACGAAATAACGAATAGGTCAACCCTTGTATTAGTCTGTTCTCATGCTGCTAATACAGACATAATCCAAGACTGGCTAATTTATAAAGGAAAGAGGTTTAATTGACTCACAGTTCCACATGGCTGGGGAGGCCTCACAATCATGACTGAAGGCAAATGAGGAGAAAAGTCATGTCTTACAAGGCAGCAGGCAAGAGAGCTTGTGTGGCAGAACTCCCCTTTATAAAGCCATCAGATCTCCTGAGACTTATTCACTATCATGAGAACAGCACAGAAAAGACCTGCCCCCATGGTTCAATTACCTCCCACTGGTCCCACCCAGGACACATGGGAATTATGGGAGCTACAATTCAAGATGAGATTTGGGTGGGGACACAGCCAAACCATATCAGTCCTGAAGGATGAATAGGAGCGAGCCCATAGCTCTTACACATATTCTTAAAAACCCAGTGTTCTACAAGCCTTATTACAAACAAAACAAAACAAAAGCCTGCAGTCCTAGTTCATTTTCTGCTCTCCAGAGTCAACCCCTTCTAATGATACTGCAGATTCTTTGTGTATTTACCTATATTTCTCAAAATAACATGCTTAATACACACACACACACACACACATACACACACACACACACACACACGTATTTTTTTTTTTTTTTTTTTTTGAGTTTCGCTCTGTAACCAGGCTGGAGTGCCGTGGCACGATCTCAGCTCACTGCAACTTCCACCTCCTGGGTTCAAGTGATTTTCCTGCCTCAGCCTCCTGAGTAGCTGGGACTACAGGCACACACCACCACGCCCAGCTAATTTTTGTATTTTTAGTAGAGACGGGGTTTCACCATATTGGCCAGGATGGTCTTGATCTCTTGACCTCATGATCCGCCCGCCTCGGCCTCCCAAAGTGCTGGGATTGCAGTCGTGAGCCACCGCATCTGACCTATATTTTTAAAGTTTTGGATTTAGGCATTATCTTTTGACACTCCACTATGGTAGATGAGGATTTGCTCTGTTTAATTACCTTGTCATTCTACCCCTTGCTTCTGACCCAACCACAAACATGAGCATGCACATACACCGTTCTATGTTACCTTCTGTCTTCCCAATATACATTGTGTAAGTGGTTATATTGTATTTACATTATTTTGACCATGTAAATGCAGTTATGTACGAAGAAATGACAGTTTGATCTTCCACGCACATTTCATGTCAATATTAGTCTGGATTCTTTGCATAGTTTTCTGTGTGCTTTATCATTAATTTAACCCTAAATTCTACCCCAGATGAGTGAGTTTCCTCTCCAGATATCCAACACATTAGTTAATCTAACGATTTTCATCTTTGAAGAACTTTATGTTTCTTTTGAAGAACTCGATGTTTCTGAGCCTCCAGACCTATTGTTGTTATTTGGACTGGTGGCTCTCTAGGCACGTTGTATTGGGGCCCTTCCTTCACCACCAGCTTGGAATTCCTTTTGCTTCTTTCTTGATTTGAATTTCCTTTTTTTCCTATTTTCATCTCTAGATCAATTGAATAATAAACTATCATCTAGGCAATCATTCCAGAAGATAAACAATTTTCTTTTATGGCCTTATTTCCCTAGAATACATTTTCCAACAGCTTCCTTAGAAAGGGTCCAGAGGAGGCAATTTTTTGAGACCTTGGATATACAGAATTAATTCTATGTTTTTCCTTCAGAATTTTCAGATTATTAATCTTTTTACTTTTTGCTTCCAGTGTAGCTATTAAGAAGTTTGGAGCTACTCTATTCTTGACCCTTTGTGTCTTTTTTTTCTTCTTGCTGAAGGTCTGTAAAATCTTCTGTTTATATTTATAGCTCTGACTTTAAAAAATAATGTGCCTTGGTAAGTATCTGTTTTTGCCCATTGTTCTCAGGACATAATGGGTCATTCCATCTGGAAATACATGTTCAGGTCCAGAAAAATTACTTGCATTATTTCTGTTACTATTTTCTTTGTCCATTTTTTTTCCTATTACAATTCTCTAAAATGCCCATTATGTGGATATTGAGTCTCCTGGATGTATTGGATTTCTAGGACTAACGTAACAAAATAGGACAGCCTGTGTGGCTTAAACAACAGAAATTTATTTTCACAGTTCTGAGATCAAGGTATCAGTAAGTTTGGTTTCTCCTAAGGCCTCTCTCCCTGTATTACAGATGGCTACTTTCTCACTGTGTCCTCACATGGTCTTTCTAGGATGCCCTTGCATCCCTCGTGTCTCTTTGTATGTCCGAATTTTCTCTTCTAATAAGGACCTAAGTTGGATAGCAATAAGGCTCACCCTAATGGCCTCATTTTAACCTAATCTCTTTAAAGGCCCTGTCTCCAAATACAGTCACGTCCTGAGGTACTGGGCTTTACGGCTTCAACACATGAATTTTCAGGGGACACAATTCTTATTTGGGTCTCTTCCTTTCTATCTCTTGGCTTTTTTGTTCTACTTTTTGGTAGATTCTTTCAACTTTAATCTTCTAACTCTCCTATTAACTTTTCATTTATAACATTTTAAATTACTAGAGCTCTTTATGTTTTTATAATATTCCTTTTCTAAAAGGTATCATGTTTTTGTTTTCAGAAATGCAATATAGCCTTTGCTCAGAAAGAACACGAACTATAGTTGGGTTCTTTCCCCTATGTTTTCTTACGACTACATAATCTATTTTCGCTAAGTTGCTGTTTTTTACTTATTTATTTGGGCCATGCTGTGGTCTGAATGTGTCTCCCAAAATGCATGTGTTGGAAACTTCATCCCCAGTGCAACAGTGTTGGGAGATGGGGCTTTTTGGAAGGTGTTTAGGTCATGAAAGCTCTGCCATCATGAATGAATTAATGTCACTATATAAGGGGCTTGCAAGAATGTGTTCCCTCTCTTTCACTCTTCTGCCATATGAGGACACAATGTTCATCCTCTCTCACTCTTCTTCCGTATAAGGATGCAACAAGAAGGCCCTCATCAAATGCTGGCGCCTTAATTTTGGACTTCCCAGCCTTCAGAGAAATGTTTTTCTTTGTAAATGACCCAGCGTCAGGCATTCTGTTATAGCAGTAGAAAATAGACTAAGACGGCCACATCTTTATTATTAACTGCTCTTCTCAATTGTCTGTTGACTATCAGTGGACAGAACATTTAAAAGCTGGTGAAAAACTCTGTACCTATGGATGAGTCTTGCCCTAAGTTTCACTGTACAGCAATGATTCTCAACTTTTGCTGTTCATTAGAATCACCTGGGAAACATTTAAAAATATAGATGCTCAGGCTTTAAACCAGACCAATTGAATGAGATTCTCTGAGAGTGGAGCCCAGGCCAGGGAAAGTTTCTAAAACTTCCCAGGTGATTTTAATGCACAGTGAGTGTTGAGAATCACTGTTGGAGTTACTTAGCTGGACCCAGTTGGAGTCCCCTACCCGATGTAAAATATTTTTGTTCTTTTCTCTTGGGGCTTGTCAAATTCTCCAGAGAAAATACCTTTAGTCTTATGCCTGGAGGGTATACACTTGGTTGCTAGAGATCTGGGAACTGAGTATGTGATAGAGGCTGGGTGGGGTGGGGGTTGGAGCTCACCATTCAGTATATACACTTTCACTTAATCCCTGTTTTTAGTATAATGCCCGTGCCCAGCTAGAGACCCTCTGTTTTAACCTCTTTAGAGAATAAACTTCCAATCTTTTGCCAGGTAAGGAGCGAAACAGCTACCAAACTGTGTGGGGTGACTATGCTTCTTAATAAACTTTAACCAATCTTCTTTTTTTAACATGCCTTAAGCACCCCACACTCCCTAATTCCAGAGGTATCTGTTGATTTCAATTACTAAGCCTTTTGGGTTCTGTAATAATAGTTGGGTTTACTTGTTGGCTTTCCTTCTTGTTGACTTAGGAATCTCAGGACCACAAAGACAGCTACCACTCATACTTCTACTTTCCAGCTTCCAAAATGTTGTTGTGTTTGCTTCCTCTTTCACTTTGCCCTCATGGGTTTTACTTTTTAAAAATATCTCTTAGGCTGGGCATGGTGGCTCACGCCTGTAATCCCAACACTTTGGGAGACCGAGGGGCATGGATCACCTGAGGTCAGGAGTTCGAGACCAGCCTGGCCAACATGGTGAAACCCTGTCTCTACTAAAAATACAAAAATTAGCCGGGAGTTGTGATGCACACCTGTAATCCCAGCTACTCGGGAGGCTGAGGCAGGAGAATCGCTTGAACCCGGGATGCAGAGGTTGCAGTGAGCTGACGTCGCGCTACTGAACTCCAGCCTGGGTGACAGAGCGAGACTCCGTCTCAGGAAAAAAAAAATCTCTTTACAGTTGTTATAGTAGGATATCAGGTGGGAGAAGAGCTAAATATATTTGTTGCATTTGCTGTCTCAAATGGCAAATTACATAAACTCTTTATACATAAAATAATACTTTATTATATTCTAGCTTGTACATAGATTTCGGTATTTCAGGAGAGTTGGCCAAGAATGAAAAACTGGCAGTGGCATAAAAAATAGAACTAGTAGAAATAAATGAAGAGGCATTCCCATCAGGAATGGAGCCACTAATTTTCTAAGGCTCTGTTTCTTAAAATGTGGTCCAAGAACCACACGCAATAGTATTACCTGACAGTAAAATGCAGCAACATTTTTTCCTAGGTCTACTAAATTACAATGTCTTCAGTTGAGGCCCTCGATGCTGCTCTCTTAAATTTTTTTTTTTTTAATAGATGGGGTCTCGCTATGTTGCCCAGGCTGGTCTCAAACTCCTGGCCTCAAGTGATCCTCTTGCCTTGGCCTCCCAAAGTGCTGGCATTACAGGCACTGAGCCAGTGTACCTGGCTGATGCCGCTCTTAATAGCGCTGTCCTACAGCTCTGTCTCTAGTTCTTAACTTAGCTGAAGGCCCTCCATAAACCAGCATAACTGTAATTGCACTTCTAGTGCTCCCAACTATATTTTGCCTAATTCTGTCCAGGAACTTTTATTTGTACTTATTCTTTGGAACTCCACTTATCCTTCCACGGATTTGAAATTTTGAACCTTTGTTTCTTGTAACTGAATTGTGACTGAATTGTAAGAACTTCAGTTTCCTTTTGCCCATACCAAAAACATAGGTCTCAGTTCCTGGAAACTCAGTCAAGAATAAAATCCAGGGGTGCTGTTCTCAGACATAGGGTAATTTGATAGAGGTAAGCTGCTACTCGTAGTAGTGGCAGAGAACCTTGCTAAGGATTGCCAGAAGCTTCTGCCCTGAAAACAAGAGGGCATATTTCCCAATGGCAGCTCCATTCTCTTCCTAGCCCTGCAGAATTCCTGTTGTCCATCAACCTCTAACTGCCCTCTCTCTGGTTGCCACCGAGTGACCATGAAATAGAAATATTCATGTGATTTATGGCAAAGAGACTTAGAATTTGCAGACTTTTCAACCATGACATATACTATATTTTGAATGTGTCCTTCAAAGAGCATGTATTGGAAACAATGCCCAATAAGGGCAGAATGAATGGATTAGTGATGTTATTTCAAGAGTAGATTCATTATAAAAGGGTGACTTTGGCCCCCTAAATTTCCCTGTCTTTGCCATTCTGCCATAGAATGAGGCAGCAAGAAAGTCCTATCAGATGACAGTGCCTTCATCTTGGACTTTCTAGCCTCTAGAACTGTGAAAAAAAAAAAAAAACTTTCTATTTTTTATAAATTACCCAGTCTCAGGTATTTTGTTACAGCAGCATAAATTGGATGAAAACAACATGTGATGTGCATCTACAGTGATCTTTATATGCTTTTCTCTTAATAAAATATTGGGAAGTAATGCATGCAAAAAGGATAGAAAGTCTTTATTGATTAGAGTAGATTTTTCAAGATGGGCTGCATTGAGAGTGATGTGGGTAAGATAGGAGACACCAAGATAAAGGGTGGCAGCCCTGACATAACTGACAGATAAGAGAGTTTAAACTTAGTGCAGACTCATTTTAGGCAATTCCAGGTCAACCTCTAGCTAGAGAAATTAGATTAAAAATACTGTCAAAAATATCATGGAAATTAATAACACTTTAATATGTTAAGTTTGTTACATTACTAGTATCCAGAGAGGAAAGAAATGACTATGGTAAGCAATTTCAGTGCCATATTATATATATCTTTAAGTAGCCTCATTTATCTGCATCATCCATCCATCCATCTAGTCTATTTCTCTGAAGTGTACTGTCACTTTTTCATTTGTGACTCAGAGAAATCATCTTTTCCTCTTTATTTTCATACCTAACTTCCTTATTCTTCGCTACTGTAGTCTGTTTCTGGTGTATGTCCCCTTCTCAACACCTTCCTTTTACGTTTTAGCTGTATCTATCAAGACAAAGAGAAATAGAAAGATTTTAAAAACAATAAATAGTACTGAATATTCCAGATTTCAAACATGATCAAAATCCATTTTGTGTTTAGTTTAGCCATAAATTTTCCAGGCCTTATTTACACGTCTAATCCACAGATAGTCATTAATCACTTAAAATTTTTCATTATAGAGCCTATTCGATTGTTGTTATATATAATACTGGCTTTTGCACTGTTAAAATATACCTACCTAGGTTAGAGAGCCAGTATGCTAATTAGTGACCATTAAAAATGGTCAAACCCATTGATTACTTACGAACAACATTTTTTTTTTTTTTTTGAGACAGAGTTTTGCTTTTGGTGCCCAGGGAGAGTGCAATGGTGCAATCTTGGCTCACTGAAACCTCCGCCTCCTGGGTTAAAGCAATTCTCCTGCCTCAGCCTCCCAAGTAGCTGGGATTACAGGTGCCTGCCACCATGCCCAGTTAATTTTTTTGTATTTTTAGTAGAGGAGGGGTTTCACTGTGTTGGCCAGGCTGGTCTCAAACTCCTGACCTCAGGCAATGCACCCACCTAGCCTCCCAAAGTGCTGGGATTACAGGCGTGAGCCACTGTGCCCGGCCCCAAACAACAGATTTTTAACACCTTCTTTCAAAGTAAAAAGACAGCATAAACTTTAATGTTGTATTAGTCTATGCTCACGCTGTTATAAAGAACTACCTGAGACTGGGTAATTTCTGAATAAAAGAAGTTTAATTGACTCACAGTTGCACAGTCTGTATATGAAGCATGGTTGAGGAGGCCTCAGGAAGCCTACAATCATGGTGGAAGGGTGAAGGGGAAGCAAGCACCTTCTTCTTCTGTTTTGTTTTGTTTTCTTTTGTTTTTGAGACAGAATCTCACTCTGTCACCCATGCTGGAGTGCAGTGGCATGACCTTGGCTCACTGCAACCTCCACCTCCCAGGTTCAAGCAATTCTCCTGCCTCAGGCTCCTGAGTAGTTGGGATTACAAGCAAGCACCACCATGCCTGGCTAATTTTTGTATTTTTAGTGGAGATGGGGTTTCACCATGTTGGCCAGGCTGGTCTCGAACTCCTGACCTCAGGTGATGCACCTGCCTCAGCCTCCCAAAGTGCTGGGATTACAGGCATGGGCCACTGTGCTCGGCCCAAGTACCTTCTTCAGATGGCAGGGCAGGAGAGAAAGGAGGAAGTGCTACACACTTTAAACAACCAGATCTCGTGAAAACTCATTCACTATCATGAGAACAACAAGAGGAAAGTCCACCCCATGATTCAATCACCTCCCACCAGGCCCCTCCTCTCACACATGGGGATTACAATTTGAGATTAGACTTGGGTGGGGACAAACAGCCAAACCATATCATTCTGCCCCTTGCCCCTCCCAAACCTCATGGTCTTCTCACATTTCAAGACACAATCATGCCTTCCCAACAGTCCCCCTAAGTTGTAACTCATTCCAGCATTAACTCAAAAGTCCAAGTTCATAGTCTCATCTGAGATAAGTCAAGAACCTTCTGCCTATGAGTCTGTAAAGTCAAAAACAAGTCATTTACTTCCAAGCTACAGTGGGGGTATAGGCATTGGGTAAATGCTCCCATTCCAAAAGGGATAAATTGGCCCAAACAAAAGGGCTACAGGCTCCATGCAAGTCCAAAACCAAGCAGGCAGTCATTAAGCTCTGAAACAATCTCTTTTGACTCCATGTCTCATATCCAAGGCATGCTGATGCAAGGGGTGGGCTCCCAAGGCCTTGGGCAGCTCTTCCCCTGTGACTCTACAGGGTACAGCACCCACAGCTGCTTTCATGGGCTGGAGATGAGTGCTTGGAGCTTTTCCAGGTGCATGGGGGAAGCTGTCAGTGTATCTACCATTCTGGGGTCTAGAGGACAGTGGCCCTCTTCTCACAGCTCCACTAGGCAGTGTCCCAGTAGGGACTCTGTGTGGGGGCTCCAACTCCGCATTTTCACTGTGTGCTGCCTTAGTAGAGGTTCTCCATGAGGGCTCTGCCCCTGCAGCAGACTTCTGCCTGGACATCCAGGCATTTCCATACATGCTCTGAAATCCAGGTGGAGGCTTCCAAACCTCAACTCTTGCCTTCTGCACACCCACAGTCCCAACACCACATGGAAGCTGCCAAGGTTTGGGGCTTGCACCCTCTGAAGCAACAGCCTGAGCTGTGCTTTGGCCCTTTTTAGCCACAGCTGGAGCTGGAGCAGCTGGGATGCAGGGTGCCATGTCCCAGGGCCCTGGGCCTGTCCCATGAAACCATTTTTCTGTCCTGGGCCTCCAGGCCTGTGATGGGAGGGGCTGCCACGAAGGTGTCTGAAATGCCCTGGAAGCCTTTTCCCCATTGTCTTGGCTATTAGCATTCGGTTTTTCTTCACGTATGCAAATTTCTGCACCCTTTTATTCCTCCCCAGAAAATGGGTTTTTCTTTTCTACCACATGTCCAGGATGCAAATTTTCCCAAGGTTTATGCTCTGCTTCCCTTTAAATGTAAGTTCTAGTTTCAGGTAATCTCTTTGTTCGTGCATATGAGTATATGCTGTTAGAAGCAGCCAGGTCACATTTTGAATGCTTTGCTACTTAGAAATTTCTTCTGCCAGATACCCTAACCCATCTCTCTCAACTTCAAAGTTCAACAGATCCCTAGAGCAGGGGCACAATGCCACCAGTCTCTTTGCTAAAGCATAGCAAGAGTGACCTTTACTCCAGTTCCAATAAATTCCCCATCTCCATCTGAGACCTCCTCAGCCTGGACTTCACTGTCTATATCACTATCAGCATTTTGGTCACAACCATTCAACAAGTCTCTAGGAAGTTCTAAACTTTCCCTCATTTTCCTATCTTCATCTGAGCCCTCCAAATTGTTCCAACCTTTGCCCCTTACCCAGTTCCAAAACTGCTTCTACATTTTCACATATCTTGACAGCAGTACCCCACTCCTGGTACCAATTTTCTGTATTAGTCCGTTCTCACACTGATATAAAGAACTACCTAAGACTGGTTAATTTCTGAAGAAAAGAGGTTTAATTGGCTCACAATTCCATGGGCTGTACAGGAAGCATGGTTGGGAAGGCCTCAGGAAACTTACAATAATGGTGGAAAGGCGAAAAGGAAGTAAGCACCTTCTTCACTTGGTGGAGTGGGAGTAAGTGAAGCAGTAAGTTCTACACATTTGTAAACAACCACATCTTGTGGAAACTCATTCACTACCACGAGAATAGAAAGGGGAAAGTCTTCCCCCATGATCCAATCATGTCCCACCAGACCCCCCTTCCTCCAACACATGGGGATTACAATTTGGCATGAGATTTGGGTGGGGTCAGTCAAATCATATCAAATGCCTAAAATGAAAATCATATTTAAGTTCTTTTAAGGGCAAAACCCATGTCATTTTCAACCTAGCAAATCTTGAAAAATCCACTTTACTAATCAATAAAACTTTCCTGCCCTTTTAAGGGCCACTTGTAGATAGTTTTATGTATATATATATATATATATTTTTAGACAGAGTCTTGCTCTGTCACCCAGGCTGGAGTGCAGTGGCGTGATCTTGGCTCACTGCAACCTCCGCCTCCTGGGTTCAAGCAATTCTGCTGCCTCAGCCTCCTATCTAGGATTACAGGCATGCGCCACCGCACCTGGCTAATATTTGTATTTTTAGTAGAGATGAGGGTTCACTGTGTTGGCCAGGCTGGTCTCGAACTCCTGACCTTGTGATCCGCCAGCCTCGGCCTCCCAAAGTGCTGGGATAACAGGCTTGAGCCACCGTGCCTGACCTCTAATTTTTTAATCTTGTATTTTCTTTTAAATATTATTGTAGTCTCTATTTCAAATATACAGAAATATCTAAATGTGTGTTCATTGATATAGCATATCTGTGTGGTTATCATGAAATAAAAAGTAGTTTTAATATTTTTATCCTCTTAGATAATGTTATTAAAAAGTAAAGAGAATAACATGTTAAGAATTCACCCAACATATTTTGCTTATGTTAAAATATAGTTTAAAAGACATCTATAAGAACATTTAAAATACATTTAAGATCTGTCAGTTCCATTTGCTATAGTGAAATATTCATCATGTTTCTATTACCTGAATGTATGCTATCAAGCCCTTCTGAAATATATGTAATGCTGACAAAAATACAGTGCCTGTATCACAATGCTTAAAGCGGGAACAAAACACAGATAAATACAGTCATGGATGGAAAAGCTAACACTTTGATAAAAGTTACTGCATAGATACATGAGATTGAGTCAATATCACAGCCAAAAGCTCTGGGATGCAGGGCAGCCTGGAGGCCCTTGACATAGGGTGTGGGAGCTAGAGGGAGTCAAAGACAGAATGAAAGTCTGAATAGGAATGTTTGCTTTAGAAAATGATTTCTTTCTAGCATGAAAATGTGAGTGTTTTCTCTTATTATACGAAGGTGTAGTCTCTATGGAGAGAGGAAATAAGTGAATACATTCACTAGTGATGCAGGAGAACAAAGGGTCACCGAATTTAATTAGACATTGCATACTATTCGTATATATGCCACAAACACTATTAAAAACCTGAACCTTGGAACCAAACAACTGATGTGCTAACAGATTAATGATGTATTGTTCCTTCTCCTTAAGGTTTCTACGAAAGAGATTGTGAATGAAGTGAGATTACTATTTGTATTAGTCCATTCTCACACTGCTATAAAGAAATACCTGAGACTGAGTAATTTATAAAGGAAAAGAGGTATAATTGGCTCACAGTTCTACATGGCTAGGGAGGCCTCAGGAAACTTACAATCATGGCATAAGGGGAAGCTGGCACATTTTACATGATGGCAGGAGAGAGAGACAGTGAGTGAGAGTAGGTGGAAGAGCCCCTTATAAAAATCATCAGATCTCATAAGAACTCATGATCACAAGAACAGCATGGGGAAAACTGCCCCCATGATCCAATCAGCTCCCACCACAGTCCCTCCCTCAACACCTGGGGATTACAATTTGAGATAAAATTTAGGTGGGGACACAAAGCCAAACCATATCACTATTTTAGAGCTTCTTTTATTAAAACATTAAATATTTATAGTTTGATCTTAATGTCTTCAGGTTATTTCAGAATTGTTTGGGGATGTGAATAGCTCTAAATTTATTATGTTAAAACTATTAGTTCATATTAGCTTTAAACTCACTCTCTTATAAGATTACATGTTATCTTGTACAGTACTGTCTGGTTCTTACTTTCTCTGGAAACAGGGAAATGGCTTAGTAGGCCACTTCTTTAGTTACAAGCTCAAGGAAAGGCATGAAGGACCTTGTTTGCAAAGGACAGAATGATGTACAAATGATGTCATTCTCATATAGTTCATATTTTACAGCAGCACAGAACTAAAGAAGTTACCTGCTTGCTCACCCACAGCCTCTTTTTCAAAGGGAAATTGCTCCTTTTCAAGGCTTTACTGAGGTAGATGAGTCTGTTCTATATCATGTGACCCTTCCCCATCCTATTCACTGGATGCAACTGCAGCCTATAAGACAGGACCCAAAGGATGCCAACTCACAGGTTTACTAGAGACCCACTGGCTTAAAAATATATGCAAGGTCCAGTTGGATCCCTCTTTTGGAAATCTGGAATTTAAAAACCGAATGACTGAGCTAATTAACAGAGGAAGCTGAAGATTCATAATGTAGAGAAACTTAGGGGCCTATTTATAAACTGAGATTATAAGGTTTGGCTGGGAGAGAGAGTATGAAACAGATGCCATTCAGGAGGCAGTTGACATGAGGGAGCCTCTTTTCCAGATGTCTTCCAGAACCACTTACTATGGGGCACAACTGTACTGCAACTTTTCTTCTTTTGTGACAGGGTCTCACTCTGTTGCCCAGGCTGGCGTGCAGTGGCGCAGTCATGGCTCACTGCAGCCTTGAACTAGGCTCAAGAGATCCTCCCACTTCAGCCTCCTGAGTAGCTAGGACTAAAAGCACAAACTACCATGCCCAGCTAATTTTTAAATTTTTTGTAGAGACGGGGTCTCACTATGTTGCCCAGGCTGGTCTCAAACTCTTGGCCTCAGGTGATCCTCCTGCTTTGGCCCCCCAGAGCGTTGGGATTACAGGTGTGAGCCACTGTGCCTGCCTGTACTGCAACTTCTGTGTTTGGATTCCCAAGACCCTGGTTTGAGCCTTTCAGTTCTGTTCTTCCCTGTTTCCTTTCTTGAGCTGGATTGAGTTTTTGTTCCTTGCAACCAAAAGAACCCTAACTCAAATCCTCTCTTGCATTATTAAAGTGTTGCTTTGGTCACTGACTGAAACCTTAGGCATGTGCCATGATAGTGATGAGAATGAAACACATTCTAAATTAGGAAACAACATACTTTTTTTTTTTAAGACACGGTCTCACTTTGGTGCCCAGGCTGGAATGCAGTAGCACGATCTCAGCCCACTGTAGCCTCTACCTCCTGAGCTCAAGCAATCCTCCCACCTCAGACTCCTGAGTAACTGGGAATACAGGCATGCACCACTATGCCTGGCTAATTTTTTTTTTTTTTTTTTTTTTTTTTGTAGAGACAGGGTTTCGCCATGTTGCCTAGGCTAGTCTTTAACTCCAAAGTCCAAGCAATCTGTCTACCTGGACCTCCCAAAGTGCTGGGGTAACAGGCATGAGCCTGGCCACTGCAACTGGCCAGTATTATTTTTATTGTTCAAAAATCTGGATTTAATGATAAGCAGATCCAAACACTGACTTGGTTCTTGACATCTGGGAAAGGAAAATCTCAGGACCCCCAAATCACTAAGCCAAGGGAAAGTCAATCTGGGACTATGTCAGGCAAACCTGCCTCCCATTTTATTCCTAAATAAGACAGCCACAATTATCAAGAGCTACATGCCTCCCTCACAATTTGCCAACAAGGAAATTCTTTGTGGAAAAGGACAGACAGAACTCAAAGTCATCCCTCTGAGGTTCACCTGAGACCTACACATCTGATTGTTTCCCCTGCCCTACTGTTTATGTAAAAATGCAGATTCACTGAGCTAGGCTAAATTGTGTATTCAGCAGAAGGCTGATCAAGGACTCAAAAGAATGCAACCTTTTGTCTCTTATCTACTTTTGACCTGGAAGCCCCGCTTTGAGTTGCTCAGCTTTTCCAGACCAACAATGTACATCTTACACATATTGATATCTCATGTCTCCCTAAAATGTATACAAGCAAGCTGTACCCCAACCACCTTGGGCACATGCCATCAGGGCCTCCTGAGGCTGTGTCAAGGGCACATCCTTAACCTTGGCAAAATAAACTTTGAGACTTATCTCAGATACACATCCTATACCAGATGAGGGTCTTTTAGTAATTAGGGTATCTTATTTACTGAGATAGGAGTGAGGAATCCAGATTCAGTTCACAGGATTTCCCGCTTTGCTCATTTAGGTTGAGGGGACTGTAGAATCCTCACTGGATTTTGTTCACGGACTCGAACTCTAGCTACTACCTAGGAAAGAACAGTTGTTAAACAAAAAGGTGGAGCCTAAACACACCCATCTATCCATCCACAATCCTTTCATCCACTCTCCTTCCCTCCCTCCCTTTCATCCAGATTTCTTCCCTTTCATCCATCTCATTTTACCCTTACTTTCTTCCATGCAGATTTTGAGGAATATTCACTGTAGTTTTTAGGAGGTTCACAAATTTCTGAAGACTTTCTTGCTCCAAATCCTAGGAAATCTTTCAATTTTAGAATGTATGTTTTAGGAACAAATTTGTTGCTTATTTTACCTCAAGTGACACAAGTATTGAATTTCATCAGCACATTCCCTTACATGGACGATTGCAGTTTCCACAGAAACAAATTATTGTGAAACGACAATTTTTTTCATTCTGATGTGGGCAGCAATAAATACTGCACCCTGTATCCATTAGGCCTCAACAAATAAATACAGGAATAAAAATAATTTTTGGTTTTTAGTTTTAAGACCATTAATGACTTTATAAGAGACAGGATGAGCTAATGATTGTTTTGATTTTCTAAATGAAGCATGTGATGAGATCCTCATCTTGGGTAAGTGGGAAGGAGAGGCAGGAAACGAAGGGAGGAGTGAGAGAGAGAATTTGAGTGGGGGGTTATGAACTTACTAGAAAAATACAGTAACACTGTTGGGCTCATCTGATTTGTGGTCATGAATTTATAATCAAGTCTGTCCAATCATGTGATTTTTTTCTATCTTACCACCTCTTCTGATGTAGGAAAAGGCAAAGAGATATTTGAACTCAACCAGGAATGTAGTTTAGGCAAGTGAGAACAATAGGCAAAAGAGCAATGTTGTTCAAAGTTTTACTGGAGAATGATTATTATGGTCCAGAGAATCAGAGTAAGGATGGACATGAATACAGAAAGGGTACTGTTTTTCAGATTTTGAAATATCTTCAGTACACTTAACAGCTGAGCATCCCCAATTCAAAAACCTGAAGACTGAAATGCCCTAGTGAGCATTTCCTTTGCGTGTCATGTTTGTGCTAAAAAGTTTCAGATTTTGGAGCATTTTGGATTTTCAGAGAAGAGATAGTCAACTTTTACTTATAATTTATTAAAGAAATACAGCTAGTTTAAATTTTTCCTGAGGAACCTGTAACTTTCAGAAAATTACTACAATGTACACTGTTGAAACTTGAGTTAATATATCATTACTTTATTGTGACTCAAGATTATTTTCATCTGTTATTTTAAGTATTTGCAAAATGCAACATGGGAATACTTAATAACAGTGTAATAACTATCAATTATCTCCCCATAATTTACGCAAAAATTTTAAGTTTTTCCATCGTTACCTAAGACACTTCTAATCTTTTATAATTAGCTGACTCACTTTCATATAGTACCGATTAATATTAGCCTAATGAAACTAAGTCAAATATGGCGAAAAATAATCATCATGCATTTACAAAACAATTAGAATATTATTTGCCATTCAGAGTCAACTTTTATTGAGCACCTCCTATATTCCAGAACCAAAAACATGTTTGTTCCTTACAAAATTCTCAAAGCCACCCTTTAAGGTAAGTAATAGTATGTTCTACTTAACAGATAAGAAAACTAAGAATCAGACTCATAGAACTTCCTCAACATCATAAGCAGAAACATAATTATACTGACTGCCAATTTTAAGAAAACATCTATTTGTTACATTTGTGTCATTACTACAGTCTTTGCTTTTACAGTTTTCTTAAAATCATGTGAATATAAACAGTATTTTTATTTACATTACCATCACTTCTCTTTCCTAAGAGCAATTCTTTGTCTCCCTAAGATCATGACCACTTATGTATAATTTCTTGCTTATAAATTTTAATAAAATATACATAAGTGGGAATGTACACTATTAAGTATTACTCTATTATTCTGGAATTTAACAATGAATAAGCACATATTTTAAAGGCCACATCTACTAAGAAACAGATAGAAACTGTGATTTCTAAAATATATTTAAAATTAACCTCATTAAAATTTTTGGTTTATAACTGTATAAATACAGAAAGTTTAGCTTAGATGACTATGTATTTGATGGTTAGCCACATGTAAGTTACCGAAACACATATTCTTTCAAGTTTGAAGTACCTCTCCTAAGAACTGGGCTAATGGGTGGTTCCTTAGTTTAGTTCAACTGGAATAAAATTATAAAAGTTCTATCTTGGCCAGGCGTGGTGGCTCACGCCTGTAATCCCAGCACTTTGGGAGGCTGAGGCAGGTGGATCACCTGGGGTCAGGAGTTCAAGGCCAGCCTGGCCAACATGGTGAAACCCCGTTTCTACTAAAAATACAAAAATAAGCTGGATGTGGTGGTGTGCGCCTGTAATCCCAGCTACTCAGGAGGCTGAGGCAGAAGAATCACTTGAACCTGGGAGGCAGAGGCTGTAGTGAGCCGAGATCAGGCCACTGCACTCCAGCCTGGGTTACAGAGTGAGACTCCATCTCACAAGGTTTATCTTCCTTTCTATTACAGATAATATAACTGTAATATGTAACTATAGCCAAAAGGTCAAAGGCCACAGAATTCAATAAATATTGAAAATAATATAGTTAATATCATCAAATTCTAGCCAACTTCTAGTATTAAGTATATATTATCTTACAGAAAATGTGTTCTAATAGAAGTATCTTAATAAAAAGGGAAGGGACTATAAAGAACCAGACAATTAGAAATCTAGTAAGTGCTTATTTTACAAATTAGGGACTGAGGCACAATCATAAGTAACTTGCCCAAGTCATATGCCAGTGGTAGAACCAGGACTGACTGCTGAACCTGACTTCTAGTCTGTGCTCTTTCAACACTTCTTTGTTTTCTCATGTTACAACTGAATCCTTCTATGTGCTAAATCTTAATTTGGAAAATTATCAAGTAATAAAACTGCTTTTCTCTCCAGTCCAACTCTCTGGTTTTTCTTAAATGAGCATTACAAGAATAGGATACAGTTCATAACTTCACAACACTATCATAGGTTCATTAAGATGAGAACTTTATACAGGAAAAAGTTCACTTTACATGTAGTTTGGTTTGGCTGGAAAAAGCTTATTTAACAGCCATAGTTTTAAAACCTAGTTATTCTATATCATAGTGACTTCATATGTTGTAAAATGGTTTTCTATAATCTTGACGTTTTCTTCAGATAGACAGTTTTCCTGCTTTAGCTGCCTTATAAGAGCTTCCAAAGACTTCAATCTACCTAGAGTTTGTTGCTCTTTTAACTCTAGAAGAGTTATCTTTGAATGTAGCTTAGAGACTTTCTGCCAAAGATGTTCCTTATTTATATCTTGTCTGCAGTAAGAATGTTCGATTTGTAACACTTCTGTCCCATAGTCTACATCCTTATACAAGGAGTCTTCAATGTCTGTGTCTTCCATTTCTGTGGTTTCTTTTTGTGCAGATATAAAAGAATTAACTGAAGGTTTAGAATTTTCGGCAGGTACAAAAATGGCAATAACAGATTCATTTGTGTTTAATTCTTCAACTGTTTGATTAATTGTGCTGAATAAGAATGGATTTTCCTGTGCTGACTTTATTTCCATGGAATTACTTGTAAAGTTTGGATTAGCAAGATGACTGGTAGTTACTTCAAGAACTTCTTGGGTTTCCAAAGATTGATGAATACTTTCTGAATTTGAAGTTGTCAAAGTAATAGTTGTAGAATTTAGATTCTCAAAACATGTGTGAAAACCACCTATACCTGTATCTTGGTTAACTGATGTTTCCAAGGTAGATTCTGGTTTCCCAGTATGTTGTTTAACTAGATTAAGAGTTAACATGTTATTTTGTATACTTCCTGTTTTGGGATCTGGTGGCTTTACCAAGGAAGATGAATGAAGTAATTCTGGATGTTGAGGGGGCACATTTGTGTTAACCATATTTTTCTTTGTCTCATTTAATACAAATGATTCTTCTGACTTGGCTTTTGGGCATACTTCTTTCTCATCTTCCAAGTTTTTCTTCTGGGATTTTTTTTTAGAAGGGTCTTTTCCCTAGAAAATAATATTTTCATGTTCTGAAAAAGATGACCTTTATTGGCTGATTATGCTAGCACTATTTAATTATAATACTGAGCAGTACACTGGCCAAGCAAATTTATTTAGTTAAAAAAATTTCTGAGTACATATACCTTAAAGTATTTTCTAAAAAGCATTAATCCCATTCAATATACGGCAGAAACATTTCCGATCATTCAAAAGACTAGTATATTGGGAGGCCAAGGCAGGCAGATCAACTGAGGTCAGGAGTTCAAGACCAGCCTGGCTAACATGGTGAAACCCCCATCCCTACTAAAAATACAAAAATTAGCCGGGCGTGGTGGCAGGCGCCTGTAATCCCAGCTACTTAGGAGGCTGAGGCAAGAGAATGGCTTGAACCCGGAAGGCAGAGGTTGCAGTGAGCTGAGATCGCACCATTGCACTCCAGCCAGGGTGACAGAATGAGACCTTGTCTCAAAAAAATAAAAAAGTATAAAAAATAAAACTCATGAACTTGTGTTAATAACTTAATAATGTATATCTCTTGCTTCTCTTAAGCTGTGCTTCATGAGTTTAATTTTTTTAATTATCACTTTTAGTAAAAGCACAAATTAGTGCTCCCATTTTTCCAAGTATCTGTTTACCCAAGTTATAGTTCCCTCTTACTCTCCCACCTGATCACCTGCCACCCTGAAATCTGCCACTCTGCTCAGCATTACCCCTCTCCCATACTGCAATACCTGATTGTCTTCAGGCAAAGAAAATATTGTTGGAACTGCAGTTTGTTTTAAATATCGAATACCCCATCTGATGTCAAGAGAGTCAGGAGTAAAATGGTCACTACATAGAAACTGGTATTTACTGGGAACCCATGAATCTCGCTTCATATTCTTTAACCACTTTTCCAGTCTTTCTTTGTCATGTAGAGGAAATCTGGAATTTAAAAAAAAAAGAAGAAAAAAGGGAAAACTTTGCTATATTTTTACAATTTTGCCAAATTCCAACCCTATATATCTGGGTAACCTATGCATCAAGTAAGTACAAGAGGAAGGCAACCATCCCTACCAAATAAGAGCATCTTCATGACAACTAGTACCATTATCATCTCTGCAGTAAGAGGCCTAAGATGTAAGACATGTAGCCAAGGCTCTTATCTGATAAGAGCTGAACATAATTCAGAGTCCCTTCAAGTAGAATATATGTGTTCCTATAAAGGACAAAATCTATTTGTATTTTCTATGTATTATGTTCCATTTTTATATTGCTGTACAGTTTGCCTAGAACTAGAAAAGATCTTTGTATAAATTATAAATTCCTATTCAAATGTACTTCATAATACCACATGTCAAATGGCTTGTTGTGTATAATTCAAGACAGTATTAAGCTTTACAATCTTATTTATGTTAATATTTAAAAAATAAGATGTTATTTCAAACAAATGATTTAGCTGAAAGAGTACTAAAAATATTCTCTTTACTAGCATCAGCTTTAATTCTATCTATAAGTAATCTAGTCTAATAGTACTATACTTCTACAACGAATGAACTGGGAACTCCAAATTTCAAGTTCTGAAGGAGAAACTCTGATACAAGAAAAGAATGGAACATGTTAAAAGGGACAGTCTCAGATATTTTATATGAAACAAATCAAATACAAATGGCAAGACAGTGCTGTATACATTTTGTTCCTGTACCTGACAATAACCTGGATTTAGAGTTGGTGCTAACATTACAATGTATGGCAGAATTTGATAGAAAGTTTTTCCTATCAATCTAAAAAGGTTTGGGTCAAGGTATACAAAACAATATTTGAAAATGGTTTATATTCCATTTGGTAATTTTCCAAGAACACAGTCCAAGACACCACACATCATTTCCTGTTTTTAAAAATAGTAACAATGTAAGGTTTCTCATATAAAATGTAGCTGTTATACATTCCCTTCCCCCAATCCCAATCATTTAGCTTATATTTTGTAGTAGCATCATTTTTTCCCCCTAAATTCTGGTAACTTTTTAAGATGCCATGGAAAGTCTGGGTACTCTGTAAGATATAACTTTTAATCCAGATATCCTCATACAGAAAAAAATCAGATAAACTACCTTTGGAAATTCTAACCACGGAAACAATATTAATCATGTTTTAAAAATATTTTAACTTTACAAATATTAGGTTGTAAGTATGACAAGCATAACCAGAAAAGGAATTTTAAAGGCAAACAAATTTTCTTTTAGAGGACCTGACTTCTTCTGGCCATTGGTAAATTCATTTCTTTTGTTACAACTGAAATGAGAATAGGCCTTTTACAATAATGGTTTTTACTGTAAATTCACATATATGGATGCTGTTTGCAAATTATCTCCATTGTACCTATATGCTAAGTTATCAACTCATTAAAAAAATACTTTGTGAATATCCTTATTGGTTACTGGATTGTATTGCTTCAATAGGTAAATCTCTGAGAAATCTTGATCATGTTTCCTGAATAAATTATGTCTTTATATTGGTTCAATTCATTTGATAATTTTGTTTCATTGTCTTATGTAATTCCCCAAAAAAATAAGATAATCACAGTACAAACTGGACACTATATTAACTGAATTCCGAAATTCATATATATTTAAACTACAGTTTGCTGTAGTGTTAACATGAGCAAATTCAAGTTTGACGCTACTAGAGAATAAAACTAATTCAATTTTTATTTTGTGGATTACACAAGAAATTTTTTAAAAACCCTAGAAATAATACTTTTACTAAATTCACATTTTCAGTGAAAAAAATCTTTACAATTCACTTGCATTATTTTTTCCTTCCTAAAAAGTTACTGTAAGGTCCACAAAGGTTAGTTAAAAATTTTAGTGTGGAGTTATACCCCATCTCCAATATCAAAGGCCAAATAAATCTGGGAAATACAGGGTTAAATCAAGTTCAACATGATCTTTCGCTACAAACATTCTCAGAGATAGAGCCATTAGTACAGTAGTATTTCCCGATAAACTGAAAGTGGATTAGATTGTTTTCCTCCCCCAAACATCTCTTTGCATCTTGAGGCTGGGCTTCAAGGGAGACAGTCCTGGAAATATTGCCATGGATTGTGAATTACTCGGGGTTATCAGTTTTTTTTTCTTTTGAGACGGAGTTTCGCTCCTGTTGCCCGGGCTGTGGTGCAATGGTGTGATCTTGGCTCACCTCAACCTCCACCTCCCGGGTTCAAGTGATTCTCCTGCCTCAGCCTCCCGAGTAGCTGAGATCACAGGCATGCGCCACCACGCCCGGCTAATTTTGTATTTTTAGTAGAGACGGGGGTTTCTCCATGTTGGTCAGGCTGGTCTCGAACTCCCGACCTCAGGTGATCTGCCCGCCTCGGCCTCCCAAAGTGCTGGGATTATAGGCGTGAGCCACTGCACCTGGTGGGGTTATCAGTTTTTTTTTTCCCATTAATTAAAATACTGGAAAGAAGCTGAATCATTAGTGAATAAGTCCTTCAGGTCTAAAGTAAAATGAGCACAAAACAACTGCTGAAAATCTGAACGAGGTTAGATCTAAATGAATTGTTTTTAAATACAAGAAAAAATGTAAATGCAGTATTTTAAATATGTTGCTTTTCATGTGTTATTAATCATGTAAGTACTATTAACATCTCCATGTTATAGATGAGATATGTGAGCCACCGAAGCTTAAATACTTTCCAAGAGGTCATTAAGCTACAGAACAGTGGAACCAGGATCTAGCATTGAAGCCTGGACCCCTAATTATTATACGACACTGCTTTTCTGTACTTCTGAATAAAAATCAGTGCTTCAATAGTTTGATGGAAATATATTGTGGCTCTAGTAATTCAGAGTAACAGAATAAAACCTTGTTCTCTGCAGAATATCTACAGCCCTAAGCAGAAGACTAGTTTATAATTCTGGCTCTCACACTAAACTTTCAAGGTCGGTTACCTAATCATTCCGGGCCTCAGTTTCCTCAGGAGAAAAGTGGAATGAAATTAAACCTATGCGACCTACCTCGCGGGGGGTGTAAATTAACTTTGCTTGCACCTTTCCACTTCGCAGGTTTCGCGTATCTTAAATGGTGGTTAATGTTGTTCAATGAAATGAGATCACGGGAGGTGGGGAAAAGACTCTGAAAACCACAGAAGCCCGCGCAAACTTTACTGTTTTTACTGTTAACACCCAAACAGGCTCCTGGGCCTCGCCACCAGCCCGCAGTCCTCGCGCAAGAAGGGCATTGCTAGGTAAACTGAACTAGCGCCTTCCCTCCGTCTTGCCGCGGGCGACGGGCCACGTACGGAGAGCTGAGGACTCACTGGCAGAGCCGACAGGAGACACCCAAGCCCAAAGGCCGCAGGTCCAAGGCCTCACGGCGAGGCTGACGCTTCTGCTCCAGAAACAACTTACGGATAAAAACTCAGCTTCCGGTCTTTATTGTTTCGTCCCCGGCGGTTCTTACAACAAATCGCTGCGCAATAGCGGGGCATCACTCGGGTGAGGCCCCTGGAGACCGGGGCCGGCAACGGGTGCAGGGCGGCCCTCCTCACTGAGGTTGCGCCACAGGTCCAGGCCTCTCGAGCCACTGCGCCTGCGCCAGCATCCGCCGGGAAAGCCGCCTTGTCTGTCTACTCACTTCCGCCTCCGCCGGTTTAAGCACCGCCTTTTCGGGGGTTGGGGCCGGAAGTGGCGCACAGCCCTAGCGGCAACAACAGTTTTCCACGTGCGCGTAGGGCGCCGGGATCACGTGAGGAGGCATAAGCCAATGGGGAAGCGTTTCGTGTAGGTCTTCTGAGGTGGTGGCGCCAGGGGCTACCTCCTGCCAGTGAGGAGCTGGCTGAGAGGGGACTGGGCGCTGACGGTGAAGGAGGAGCGCTAGGTCGGTGTACGACCGTGATTAGGGCGCAAGCCAGCTCCGGGAGGCCGCGGTGAGGGGCCGGGCCCAAGCAGCCGACCCGAACCGATCGTCAGGGTCGCCAGCGCCTCAGCTCTGTGGAGGAGCAGCAGTAGTCGGAGGGTGCAGGTGAGGGACGAGGCCGGGGTCGTGGGGAGGGAAGTTAGCAGGGTCCCCGTAGCCCAGGCCTGTCTTTGTGAGCTGATTTGGCATCGGTGTCCGCCACGGTCGCCGCAGGGACAGTGGGCTGCATGTTTTTGGCCGAGAGAATGGAAGAACGGAGAGAGCCGTATCCCAGAATCGTGTTTTGGGTTGTGGCGCTGGCTTTCACGGGCGCCGGACTAGAGCCCGGGTCTCGGGCAGCTTCTACGGCGGGGCCTGGGCGGGCAGGGATGGTGCCAGTCGCCTTTAGGTGAAGGTTGGAGGGTCCAGCCCAGTCGCCCACCGAGGCTGGGGAATAAGGCACGGGCTGCTGGCTGGCGGGGCCGTCTTGGGGATGAGAAGTCTGTACAATACAAGACTAGTCTGCTAAAAAAAAATCATTAGATGTCCACCTTGAGACCGTGGAATAACGTCTGCTGAACCAGTGAGGCGCCTCCCTGTAAGTTTTAGATCCGCCCTTTGACTAGGGAGCAACCTGCAGTTGACGCAGCGTCCATGGGACACACTGTTTGTGTTCCTTAAACCGAGAGGTGGTTCTTGATCCTTGGTACCCGTGACTACGAGTAACTCTGGAAATAAGTAATCTACCTGCCTGCTAATTACTCTCAGGGAAGGCCGCTGGAGAGGAAGCCAGGCAATTTCCACAAACCGTAGTGTTTTTCGTCAGCATTATTATGGCATCATAGGTTACTAAAGACTCTGGTGGTACGGTATTCAAAAAACAGGATCCATCCCTTCGTTTTGAGTCTTAAGTCATTGAATACATATTGTCAAGAATTCTAAGTTAACATTTCTTTAATGGTTTAAAGGTAAAACAAGTATTTTAACTACTGAGTTTGAAAGTAGGAATCTGCCTTAACCACAGTACAAGCTATCAAAATTCATTTTTCTGGCAGCTTTAGCAGAAATTTTAAATTCTGTTCATCATGAGTTTTAAACAATATTTAGCCATGCTTCCTGGTTAAACATTTGGGATCTTATATTTGGGAAAAAGACAACATTCTATTATATTGTCAGTATTAGTATTGTGATATTAAGATTCTCTATTTGCAGTCCTTGGCGCACCTGCTGAAATGAAAGCTGAATTTTTAGAGCGAGATTAATACTAATTTAGATATACTGGGCTATTTACCTTGGTGCTCCACCTTTTTTTTTTTTTAATGTTTTTTTTTTTTTCTGTAAAGTTAAATACATTATTACTTTCAGGATATGAATTCTTGAAAGGAAAGGTGGGATCTTATATTATTTGGTTTTCTTTTTTTTTCTTACAATGCTTGCATATGATGAATCTTCAATATAAACTGGTTAAAAGTCATCTATTGATAATTTTCTATCTCCTGTGTGTATGGCCAGAGTATTAGTAGACAGACAAAGCCAAGAATTATTTTTGTTCTCAATAAGGTTAAGCCAGTTTGGGAGTTATAAAACTATAAGTGGAATTACATGGGAACAGGTAATAGATACTGTATGCTTAGGATTTTGATACTGCATTAGGTTTACCTTGTGTTGGATTTCTTTTAAAAGAAAAAAGTTTTAAGATTAGCTCCATCCATAACATTTTTTTTTCTTTTTTGTTTTAGGATATTCGAAATGGCTACTCCCCAGTCAATTTTCATCTTTGCAATCTGCATTTTAATGATAACAGAATTAATTCTGGCCTCAAAAAGCTACTATGATATCTTAGGTGTGCCAAAATCGGCATCAGAGCGCCAAATCAAGAAGGCCTTTCACAAGTTGGCCATGAAGTACCACCCTGACAAAAATAAGAGCCCGGATGCTGAAGCAAAATTCAGAGAGATTGCAGAAGGTAAATAAATGATAATCTCTGAACTGTCGTGGGTATTAACTAGTAAGGAGAATGATAGCTAACAAGTGTTTGTATTTGAAGGTTTTGTGGAGATGGGAGGTGGAGTGGGATTTATGTATCAATATTGGGTGATTCTCTGAGATTATTTTCTTATCACAGATGCTTTGATTCCTGAATAAATATATGAAAGAGTAGTAGATAATTTTATTGGTATACATATCTAAAAATATTGAAAATCCATTCTATATTATTTATAAGATCACTGTTGTTTCTATGACAAAAAGAATTTTAGGTACCCAAAATTCTTATCAATTAACTTATGAAACAGAATATTTTACATTTTAAACATTAAATACTTAAAAATTAAACTAGACTCTTAAGTTCTTTATTCACTTGATCTACTTTTCAAAGCCATATTTGTCTTTAAAGAAAAAATTGAAACAAATTTTGACTTCAGACTAGCTCTGAAACAAATTGCTCCTGCTGAGCATTCAGTAATTATTGTTGGGTGGAGGTAACTGAGAAGGGAGTTAGAATTAAACAATTTAACTTTAGTAAGGAGGTGCAAAATCTTAATTCCTATTAATTGGTTATAGTTGATGGTTTAATTTTTTAATACAATTATTTCACACAAATAATATGAAGATTAAAGAACTCTAATTGTTGCCCACATGTTTATTTGTAGTAATGGTAACATTTAATAACTATTTATTGAGTATTATAGATGGCATTGTGCCAACTGCTGATAATACAACAGTTAATAAGACAGTTTCTGCCTTATTTTATAACTTTGATTAACTTGATGCTTATATTTGTAGTGTTTTGCTTTTATTTCTGGTGTGAAATTCTTCCCTAAAATAATAGTATTCAGTTCACTTACTTGAAGAGATTTGAATATATGTAATTTTGAATATTTTACCTTCAGTTACTAAAAATATTTTTGTCTCTTTCAGCATATGAAACACTCTCAGATGCTAATAGACGAAAAGAGTATGATACACTTGGACACAGTGCTTTTACTAATGGTAAAGGACAAAGAGGTAGTGGAAGTTCTTTTGAGCAGTCATTTAACTTCAATTTTGATGACTTATTTAAAGACTTCGGCTTTTTTGGTCAAAACCAAAACACTCGATCCAAGAAGCATTTTGAAAATCATTTCCAGACACGCCAGGATGGTGGTTCCAGTAGACAAAGGCATCATTTCCAAGAGTTTTCTTTTGGAGGTGGATTATTTGATGACATGTTTGAAGATATGGAGAAAATGTTTTCTTTCAGTGGTTTTGACCCTACCAGTCGGCATACAGTACAGACTGAAAATAGATTTCATGGATCTAGCAAGCACTGCAGGACTGTCACTCAACGAAGAGGAAATATGGTTACTACATACACTGACTGTTCAGGACAGTAGTTCTTTTTCTGTTCTCACTAAATCCAACTGGTTGACTCTTTCTCATTATCTTTGATGCTAAACAATTTTCTGTGAACTATTTTGACAAGTGCATGATTTCACTTTAAACAATTTGATATAGCTATTAAATATATTTAAGAGTTTGTTTTTTTTTTTTTTTGACAAATTCAACATTCAACGAGTAGACAAAATGCTAATTATTTCCCGGATTAGGAAAGTTTCTTTAAAAAACACGTAATTTTGCCTAGTCCTTTTTCTCTACCTGCCCTTGGGCTCACTAATATCACCAGTTTTATTACCAAGAAAATATTGAGTTTACCTGGTTAAACTTTAAAAGTTAATTGTAGATTTAAATTGTGTGAACTTAATGATTTTTGCAGTGAAACCTTTACTAATTCAAAGTTGCATGTTCTATAGCATCTGTGACTTGCGTTGCAGAATGTACATGAAACTGTGTAACTGAGTCATTCAGCAAAGGAGAACAGTATCTTGGTTAATTGCTACTGAAAGGTTGAGAAAGGAATGGTTTGATATTTACCACAGCACTGTGCCTTTCTACAGTAGAACTGGGGTAAAGGAAATGGTTTTATTGCCCATAGTCATTTAGGCTGGAAAAAAGTTGAAAACTTAACGAAATATTGCCAAGAGATTGTAATGTGTTTGGTCCTAGGCTAAAAATGGTTTTGTAGTGTTGAAATCGTAGCTACTTACATATCTTTTTCATATTTCTTTCTTAGTTGTTGGCACTCTTAGGTCTTAGTATGGATTTATGTGTTTGTGTGTGTAGTTTATCCTCTCTCTACTCATCTTTATCTAGAGATTGACTGATACCTCATTCTGTTTGTAAAACCAGCCAGTAATTTCTGTGCAACCTTACTATGTGCAATATTTTTAAATCCTGAGAAATGTGTGCTTTTGTTTTCGGATAGACTTATTTCTTTAGTTCTGCACTTTTCCACGTTATACTCCATATGAGTATTAATCCTATGGATACATATTAAAACAAATGTCTCATACAACATTGTATGTGAGAGAAATATAAATATTTACAACCTGATATTCGTTGTTGTTTTATTGTTAAAAGTTTATTGTGCAACTCTGGAGGGTATAGAGGGCATATAAGCTATGGGACATATGCTGATCACAGGCTATATTCATGAAGTTACTTTTGACTAACCTGAAAACTGATAGGATTTTGTTTGTCATTTGGTAATTTCTACTGCAGTCTTACCATCCTTCTCTCACAAATTTTGATAGCTTGAAGATCTTTTTAATTATAATTTTGTTGTATTTGTTTGCTAGGAGCAAGTGTTCCTGCTGCCAGTTCTTTCCTTTTTAGGCGTGGTTGAGAAAAAGCAGAAACTTTACATAAAGCTGTACTTCTTAATCATCTTTAATTTGAAACTTAAGGAAATGAATTTATTCTGTTATATTTATGTCACTTATTTCCTGGAAGTTATATCTACTAGTTTTGTTTGATAATAATAAAATTAGCTATACCTTGAATTTTGGGCTGAGGATTATCTGTAGCCTATTTTTTAAAAAATCAAGTTTTGAGACATTCCAGTAATATATAAAGCAGAAGAATGTGGTTTGGGAGATAAATCAGAAAAACCACAATCAGGATGTCCTGGAGAAGCTTTAAGGATTGGATTTGGGTGAGGGTACAGAATTCATTCATATTAATTTATTGAAGAACTGCATTGGAAAGCTCTGCTCTTTGCTACTCCCTCCAGGTAAACAGTTGTTAACAAAAGTAACTTTTTCCTCAGGCAAGGGACTAAACAAGTCTTGAAAGAAAGGGGTTATATGGGGGAGGACTTCCCAGTTGAGGGTATTAGGGTGTGAGGTGAAGGCAGAGTAAAGGTGAAGTGAATTTTCACTTGAAGGTCAAGAGGGTGCTGGTGAAACATGGCAGCACTCCCAGAGTAAAGCCTCCTTATGTTGGCTTGGTGGGAAACAACTTCTCTGCATGCAGACCACATGCTCACCTGTGGGCACCTGCTGGTTAAAAAATCCTGACAATTTAGCCGGGTGTGATGACGTGCACCCATAATCCCAGATACTCTGGAAGCTGAGGTGGGAGGAGTTTAAGGCTGCAGTGAGCTGTGATTGGCCACTGCCTGACAATATTACTGAGAACCATCGCTTCTGTTCAAAAAGGAGATCTAATGCAGACACATAACTGCTGAAAAAACTGCTTTTCTCAGCTATCTGTGCAATTGATCTAATCCTTCATAAACACATACTGATGTCCAAAGAATGTCAGACATTTAAGGAAAACTGACAGCTAGGAAAAGAAGCCCCAACGATTAGCCCTGACAATATAATTCAGAGATTGAAAGAATTTAAGATTCTAGTATCAGATTCTTTAATAGAATATTGCATCAACAGATAAGGACAGTTCTTGTCTTAACCTGCTTACTTCAGGATTTCTGTTCTCTAATGATGGTGTCAGACAGAACAGATGAAGTAATGTGAACTCACATTTGGTTTACATTTACATCTAACAACCAAAGTCAATGGGAGGTAACAGATGTGTGGTACATGTGTTCCCTACCATGCAGGCCTGCTTTTTCCTGTGAAATTCATATTCTTCCTCATATCTCAACTTTGTTACTCAACTCCATCGCAAACTTCTCTCCAGAGGTTGCCCTAATGTGGAACTACCTAAATAATTTATTGTGCAGTTCTCTTTACTGTTATTCATTATGATACACTGTAAGTGGTGAGCAGGATGGTGGGGGTGATTACATTCTTGTGGAAAAAGACAAGCAATAACCATATGAATAAATTATAAACTGATAAAGTATGGAAAAAGAAAATGTAGCACAGGAGAGGAGAATTGTGAGGGCAGGCAGGTTGAGGATGTGTTGCAATTTTTGACAGGATTGTCAGTGTTGGCCTCATTGAGAAGGTAAATTTGAGCAGATACTTGAAGGGAATTGTTTGTACCAAAGGTGGAAGCATATGTGGGAAGTTGTAGGAATGGCAAAGAAGCGCGCATAACTGGAGGCTAGTGAGCAAACCAGAGTAGAAGGAGATGAATTCATAGATAAGAGGGGTTGAAAGCAGACCTACAGATCACCTAGGGCCTTGCCAACCTTTGTAAAGGATTTGACTTTGGAATGTGCTATGATGGCTGAGCTTGGAGCAGATAAATGACTTGATCTTTAAATCATTTTAAAAGGGTCACTCCACCTGGTTTGTTCAGAATAGACAGAGGGGCAATGGTGGAACATGGAGACAGTTTGGAGGCTATTTCAGTATTCTAGGATGAGAAATTGTTGCAGCTTGTGCATCGCACGAGGGTGGCAGCAGTGGAAGTGGTAGGAAGTGGTTGGATTCCAGATGTATTCTGCAAGTACAGCTACCAGGATTTGCTTATGGATTAGATGTAGGTGTGAAAGACAGAGGAGAAAACTATGATTCTAAGCTTCATGTTCTGAGTAACTGGAAATACAGAGTTGCCTTTAAGATGGGAGAGGCTGCAGAAAGAAGACATTTAGGAGGAAAAATCGGAAGTTCAGCTTAGATATATCAAATTTGAGGTGATGAGTAAATGGGTGGAGATATGTCTGAAGTTTGGGAGAGAGAGTGAAGCTGGAAATACACATTTTGGGATTGTCAAAATATGTGATACTTAAAACTTTGAGAGTAGATGAAATTACTGAAGGAATGTGTAGAGATATAAAAAGCAATTGAATAACTGAGTCCCCCGGTACTCTAAAAATGCAAAAAGGAAATGAGGAGCCTACAAAGGCATCTGATAAGCAGCAGCCAGTGAGTAATGAGTTTTGTGTCTTGGAAGGAAGTGAAACAAATATATCAAGAAGTAGAAAGCGGCCGGGCATGGTGGCTCACGCCTGTAAACCTAGGATTTTGGGAGGCCGAGGCAGGTGGATTGCTTGAGGTCAGGAGTTCGAGACCAGCTTGACCAACATGATGAAACCCTGTCTCTACTAAAAATACAAAAATTAGCCAGGTGTGGTGGCAGTTGCCTGTAATTCCAGCTACTTGAGAGGCTGAGGCAGGAGAATCACCTGAATCCAGGAGGTGGAGGTTGCGGTGAGTTGAGATAATGCCACTGCACTCCAGTCTGGGTGACAAAGTGAGACTCTATCTCAAGAAAAAAAAAAAAAAAGAAAAAAAAGAAGTAAAAAGTGATCCACTTTGTAAAATACTGCCACTAAATCCAGTAAGATGATGACTGAGAACTAACCATTGTTGTTTTTAGCAATACTGATATCAAAAATGACCTGGATGCCAATTTCTATCAAGTTGTAGGGGTGAGCCTGATTGAAGCAGGTTTAAAACAGAATGGCAGCAAGATTAAGTGCCCTTAAATCATTTGAAAAAACATTTCTGGACAGAATTTTTATCATGGACTTTTTAGTAGAGTATCAGCTATTATTCAATCCATGTAGCAACAGCTTATTCTTCAGAATGATGTTCTACAGGAGTAAGAAGTATGCTATGAAAAAAAATCATGTTTAAATAGATTTGTGAAATCTGGGTTGGGATTCAAACCTTGTTAAATATGTTTCTTTTTAGGTGAGTGCTAGGGTCTTAACGGTTATGTCCTCCCCATATTCCTATAGTATTAGGAGATAGGGCCTTTGGGTAATTAGGTCAGGAGGCAGAATTCTCATGAATGGGATTTGTGCCCTTGTAAAAAGGGCCCAAGGGAGATCACTCATTTTTTCTACCATGTGAGGTTAGAGAAGATCTATGAGGAAGAGGGCTGTCACCAGACAGTCAATCTGGTAGTGCCTTCATCTTAGACTTCTCAGCCCCTAGAACTGTAAGAAATAAAGTTCTGTTTTTTATAAGCCACACCGTCTATGGCATCTTGTTATGCGAGTCTGAACAGACTGAGACAGTGAGCTGCTCAGAATTCTCAACATACTAATCTATGTTGTGAATCTTTGGTAGAGATACCAAATATTGTTTGCCCAATTTATTGGACCACGGAAACATTTTTACTAAGTACCCTTAACCATATCCAAGTGTGCCACAGTAAAAGTTTAATAAATAGTGGCCTAAATAAAAGTGAAAAAAAAATCATATAATAAACCTTTGGAACATGTGCATGAACACATACCAAAGCAAGGATGATAGCATATATTATGTTGGTACTTGTGTTGCACTATTTAAAAAAAAGTATTTGAATTTACTATGATTGAAAAAGATCATCCTATGAGAGCCCATTATGATGGGATTTAGCCTACATTTCATCAACAAACTTTTCTTCTTTTGATCACTGTTGTAGCTACTTGAATAATATTGTTTCCTCAGGACTATTTTACACCTACAATAGCCATCATCAAGCAAATTATAAGAGGACAATTTATGTAAATGAAAACTCCTTTATTATTCTCCCAAGAAAATAAAAGCTAGTAATTTTTGTTGTTATATTTTTACAACAAGACAGTATTTGCAGACAGAAAAATCAAACTGTGACTATTAAGATAAATGGGAAATCATCTTACAGTCTACTAGGGTTTGGATGTTTGTCCACTCTAAACCTCATGCTGAAATTTGATCCCCAGTGTTGGAAGTGGGGCCTAATGAGAAATTTTAGGGTCATAGGGGTAGATCCCTCATAAATAGTTTAATGCCCTTTCTCAGGAGTGAGTTCTTACTTTATTAGTTCCCACAAGAGATAGTTGTTAAAAAGAGCCTGACACCTCCCCTGTTTCTCTCCCTTGGTTCCTCTCTCATCATGTGATCTCTGTATACGCTGGTTCCCCTTTGCCTTCTGCCATGAGTGGAAGCAGTCTGAGGCCCTCACCAGAAGCAGATGCTGGAGCCATGATGCACAGCCTCAGAAGTGTAAGCCAAACAAATCTCTTTTGTTTAGAAATTACCCAGCGGCAAGTATTTCTTTATAGCTACACAAAACAAACCAAGACAGTCTAATCCTTTTGGTGGCAGCAGTGGCCCATCTGGAACAGCCGCTGAAGGGACGCCAGTTGCAGTGGGGGAGGTGAAGCTGGGCTGTGTGCTCCATGGAGACTGCAGGGGCTGGAAACAGGTGGGAGCCCTCTGCTCCCAGGCACACCTGCAGCCACTCTGTGCTCTTAGGGTGCCTGGGAAGACCCCTCCCCCTGCAGCCTTGGAAGTGCTTGCTCCCATTCCGTGGACTCCCTGCTCCCAGTGCCTGCTCCAATTTTGGACCAAAGTTGAGGCCCAGCCCACGTGCTGTTGCAACTTGGCCAGGTGTGCATGTGCTTGGGGTGGCACTGACACACCAGCTCCCTGCTGCCTCAGTCCTCACTGGACTTTGGGTGCCAATGAGCATGGGAGAGAGGCTGAGGTGGGGCTGAGGGTGGCTCAGCATGGGCCTGCAGGTGCTCCTCAGCACGGACAGCCACGGTGCCATGGCCAGCATGTTGATGATGGCAAGAGGCAGACAGGTTCCTGGCAGGAAGGTGCCGGTCCCCAGTGAAACCTCTCCTTCAAGCCAGGAACAGTGTGAAGCCTGGGGGCTGGACTGCCAGTTCCAGGTGTAGTCTGCCTCCTGAAGTGAGAACTTATGGTGTTTTTTCCAGACCCCCCCATGGCTAACCATGGACTAATCAGCACATGCTTCCTCCCTTCTGAGCCCATAAAAATCCCAGATTCAGCCAGACTTACACAGATGTGGGGACTACCAGTTGCAGGAAGGAGCTACCTACTTTGGGTCTCCTTAACTTGTGGGGACTACCTGCCTGTGGAAAGGAGCTACCCACTTTGGGTTCCCTGAGAGCTGTTTTGTTGCTCAATGAAGGTCCTCTCTGCCTTGGTCACCCTCCAGTTATCTGCATACCTCATTCTTCCTGGACGTGGGACAAGAACTCCAGATCCACCAAATGGCAGGACTGAGAGAGCCGTAACACAAATGGGGCTGAAACACACAGCCTCCCACTTGCCATGTTGTGGGAGATGAAGAGAGAAGAGCTGCACCCTTCGGGGAGCCCAGACCTAGGGGCTCCCTAAGCCAGGGATGTGACATCCTCTTTGGGGCTCTATAGTTCCTGGTGTCTCCAAGCTTCTGGGTGCCACTGTGTTCCCCTTGTCCAGACGTGAGTGCCTGCAGCAGAAGCTGCGTGTGGTACATCTGGTCCAGCTGCAGCCTTGCACAGAGCTGGCACCTGTGCTGGCACCTGGAGCTGTCCACCCCACCACAGCAGCTGGCATGCCTGGCTGTGTGCAGTGGCTGGACCCCATGCTCACTCACTCACATACCCCTCACCATGCTGCGCCTGGCTTGCCCTTGGCTGGTTTGGGATCTGGGCCAGTAGCACGAGCTGAGCACAGTCTGCATGGCCGAGTGGGCAGAATGACCCCAGTGGGTGTGAGCAATACTCAGGCAGAAGGAGCTGCCGGCCACAGAGGTTTCCAGCTGGCGAAGTGACACCCCAAGGATCCTGTGACACTTTTACTACACCTCTATACATATTTTGGTGAAATATCCTTTGGTTTTGCAAAATAATGTGATGAACAGAAACAGATTAAAATACTAATATAAATGAACAGTTAATTACAGAGTTTTGCTGGAATTAAGAATTTTTTTACTTTGCATATATGCATAAATGAAAAATTACTCATCTTGTACTCCACATACACTTTTATAATAAAGTTTCCAGTAAGTGCCTACAAAATGGTCTCATGTTGTGGGAGAACCCAAAGGATTCACCAAAAAAGAAATCATTAAAAAAGGGAAAGAAATGAAAAACAACAAATCAGAAAATCAATGTGTAGAGTTTTCTTGGGAAGAGTTGCAAAGAAATGAGCAGTATTTGGTGGGGTGGTGGGGTATTGGGGTCAAAAGAAGTTTCCTTACTAAGCAGTAATAATTAGTTTAACATATTTATGAAAAATAATATCAGGTGCTGAAATGATGGAGCAATGTCTTCAAAGATCTGAGGGGAAAGTGCTTTTGAACTGAGGCCTAAATAGACACATTATTAACAGAGGATGAGACCAAATTAATGCATTTTGAAAATGTAAGAACTGAAAGATTACCACCCACATACCCTTTTTGAAAAAAACCTGGCTTTTATTCTACATGACAATGTACAAAAAAAGGAAAATATTGAGGACAAGAGACGATGGCAGCTGAGTTATACACCCTCAGGAGAAAATAAAGCTAGAAGGAAACTGAAAGTATATATTAGAATTTGACACTTTGAAGTTTCTTTTGGGAAACAAGAAATATTTTGTTTCATGGATCTAGTTACTCAATTTACAATGAAGTTGTTTGCAATGTTATATTATAAATGTTTTCCAATCAGTGTGTAAACAAAGAAGGGAGGATTTAATTATATTTATAGGATAATCATATGAAATACACCTAACATATCAGGAAATGGAAGGAGAAAGGAAAATGGAAGGTGAAGTGTAAGAAAAGATTAGTGTATTAATTCTATTATCTTTCATAGTAGGTAATCAATTGACTCTGTCTAAAGTTATAAATCAAAGACTGGTGATTTAAGCACATTATTTTAAATTTTAATGACAATCGGAAGATCTGACAACAGACACAGGTAACATGATAGCTTTTAAGGAATGTGACTGGGAGTCTGGGGAAGATTTACTTTGCATTTTACTTCAATTTGTAATGTTTGAATTTTTGTTTGTGAATGCATGTTTCTCACATTAGTATATTTTTAAGGAAAACAACAACCACAAACCCTGGTGTATCGGTGAGGATGCCTGCAGCAACAGGTAACAGAAAACCCTAAATTAAATTTAATACATAAAATAAGCTGAGCAATAAAAGACTTATTTTCTTCTCTAACAAGAGGTACAGAGGTCAGGCAGCTACAGGAATGGTATTCCAGGAATCTGATTTTGCTTCTTAGTAGCTGTCTTGGCTCTGACCTCTCTGGGTGTTGGTCGCATCCTCAGGCCGGTAATAAAATGGTTGTTATGAGAAA
Organism: Pongo abelii; assembly: GCF_028885655.2. Classification (NCBI taxonomy): domain Eukaryota; kingdom Metazoa; phylum Chordata; class Mammalia; order Primates; family Hominidae; genus Pongo; species Pongo abelii. The sequence continues at coordinate 105,598,096 of NC_071991.2, forward strand.
TAAAACCTTTTCTAGAATGTCCTCACAACACTTTCCCTCCCATCTTTATTGGCCAGAAATGCTACCTGTTGCTACAAGTCCATGCCCAAACTAATCACTAGTAAGGGGAATATGATGACCACGATTGATGTAGGTCAGCCGTTAAGACCCAGAATGGTGGTCTGGTCTAGTCTCCCCTGAAACTCATCATTACATGGAAAAGGGTGGTGTTTTAGTTTGTTTAGTGCTACTATAACAGCATATCACAGACTGGGTAGCCTATAATAAAGATAAATTTATTTCTCACAGCCCAGATGCTGGGAAGTCCAAGATCAAGGTGCTGGCATCTGGTGAGGGCTTTCTTGCAGTGTCATAACATGGCATAAGGTATCATATGGGAGAAAGAGAGAGAGAGAGAGAGAGAACTCATCTTTTTGTAAGGGTCCTACTCCCATGATAATGGCATTAATTCATTCATGAGGACAGACCTCTCATGACCTAGTCACCTCTTAAAGGCCACACCTCTCAACATTGTAACATTGGGGATTAGGTTTCCAGCATACGAACTTCGGGAGACACATTCAAATGGTAGCAGGTGGATACCAAGAAAAAAAGACATTATATTAGAGGGGAATGAGAGAAGGATGTGTATCCTACAACAAGTTGAATACTAAAACTTAAAAACAGACCCTCAGTGGTTTTTAACATCTTTATTTTCTTTATGATTTCTTCTTTACTATTAGATTATTTAGATGTTTTTAAAAAGGACTGGGCTCTTTTTGTATCCATGAATGATGGCTGGGTGTTTTTTTTCAGTTAGGAACAAACCTCACCTTAAATACTATGGAATCTTGGCCTTGGTAGATGACATTTTTGGTTCCAACTATTTGGAATAGATTCCAAAGTTTCATGATGTAATAAGTTATGATTTTTTTGAAGTATAAAATTGAATTGCAATTGTATGCCTTAATAGTCTACTCTTCACTCAGGTAGTAAGTGAGCATAGCTACCAATTCAACATCTATGTATAAAGATGTCTTTGGGTGGTTTGTAAATAAAATTATCTTTATCTTTGGGTAAAGATTACTTTATGTAGGCATTGATAAGTGGTGTTCATTATGTTAGAGATCTGAGTCTCTTTAATCAAGTTCAATACTATTTTTTTTTTTTTTTTGCCTGGAGCTGGTTGTGATCATGGCTCCTTTACTCAATCAAATCTTTTGCTGCCCACCTTTCTCCACTCTGCCTCATCCTGCCATGGTCACACCTAAATTTCCCTCATCACTTTGAATACTAGCTTTGAATTTGAAACTACTGGCCTTTAGGGAGTCAAATCTACACATGGATTATTTCCCTTAGCCTTGGCCCTGGAAACTCATTGTTTTCACTCTCTCCCAAACAATTGATGCTGTTGAGGTCCCAAGGATGCCTCTGGTCACGTCTTTTTGAGTTGTGACACATTATGCAATTATCACTCACTAAATTGGCAGTTTCAATCAGTATTGCAGACACTTTCAACTATTCAACTTTAGGATTAATTTCGTATTATTTAAATATAATTTCATATAATAATTACTTGAAGAAGCATTACATGATTCATTACATGTATTAGGGAAAAGTCATTACAATTCTCCACTGACATTTCACAATTTACTTTTAGTTACAACTAAGTGTATTAATATGTAGGTAATAATTTAAAAGTGTTACAATATTTTCTTGTTTTAAGTAAATTTTACCTTAGCATTTTCTAAATGGTTATTCTAGGATAGGTCTTAAATTACATATTTCATAATTAGAAATGGAAGGGATGGTGTTTGTTAATGAATATCATTTGGTTCTTCTATTCATTTTTATCTTTTAGGTAATACTGGTTCTTATTCTCTGACACATAGATCAGTAATATAGGCCCATATAGATCTGGGACATAAGATATGGAGAACAACATTTTTCTTTGCTTCTCAGGGAGGGTTATGATCCATTCATCTCTGTTCCCTTCTCTGTGTAGGTAAAAGAGTCTATTAGTCAGCATCAGTTAATTGATGTTGTGATAACCACCCCAAAATCTTAGTGACTTAGCACTATAAACATTTTTTTTTCTCATTCAGACAAAATCTGCTGTGGGTCCAGCTTTCTTTCCATGGCAGCTGTCTCCCACCTGATGAGACATCAGTGCTGACTCATAAATTATGGCTCTACCAGCTTAATACAAGGCTTTTTTGGCTATCAGAGAAAGAAATAAGAGTCTCCCATTGTCAAATGCTTTGGCCTGGAAGTGACACATATACTTCACCCCACTGGCCAGGTATGGTCTTATGATGCCATCTAAGAGAAGGGATCTGGAAGTATAATCTTCTATGTGACTAGGAGGTAGAGTAGAGTTGGAAAATGGTACATGTTAGCAGTATCTACCTCAGAGAGGTACTTTGTAGGTCACAGAAAATTTTTCAGGAGACAGATGATCTCCAATTTTGCAACACTCAATATACACATCATACTAATTGTGTGAAAGTAAATAGGGCTACACCAATGGAATGTATGTGTTTTCTATACAAAAATAGAGTAGGTAAGGGCAATAGAACATGCTAGAGTAAAATATATTTCAAATTCATTTCCTTAAATGATGGAATAGTACTATCAAAATTAAATGTTTCTAATAACTTTATTATAGATAAATTCTATATTTTGTATTTTTGCATAAGGAATGGCTGTAAACCAGCATTTTCCAAAGTGTGCTCTATTTATGTTGAATGAAAATAAGAATTTTATAGTGAAGTATGGGAAACTCCCAGTTTCAAAAATTTCCTTATTACACGAAGATTTCTCTGAGTTGTTAATATGCTAATTTTCATTGGATGTCCTGAAGCAGATATAGTTTGAGGCATTTCTAAATATATATAATCAAGAAACCATTTTTCAAGAAGCGTCTCTCTGGACCAATTAAGTAAAAGAATAATTCTGTGTAATGCTCTTCAGAAACTCTAGACTAGACATACCTTTAAAAACCTAATCAAAGAACTAACTTTTGTGGTAAGGGTAAGGGCAAACCCCTAAAAACTTTACTTTAAAAGCTTGCCATGAACAAGTTTTAGGATGAATGTTTCTTATGGGGCTACTATGGGCACTAAAACAAATTTACTAAAAGAGTGATTTGATGAGAAAGTCATGACCTTAAAGAGCAAAGTATGTGTGTATAGTATTACCTTGCTTTTGTTTGTTACGAACACTAGGAAACTCCAGATTAAAGTTAGATATTGGTCCTAAAGACAGAATACTTGTGATTTAAGAGACACAATATGCATCCATCTTAGTGAGCAAGAGCCTAAAAGTCCTTCTTTTCTTATTCTTGGAGTGCTTATTAACTTCTGTGTTTGGCTGCCACCTGGAAAATGATATAAAATTATGAATATAAAAGGCTAGTACTGGAGAAATTAGAAACCTCACCTAGATGGAAAAAAAGGGCAAAGATAATTGCGCCCACTCATTCATAGCTGGTGTTCTTCTTTCTTCATAAAGAAATTGAAGTAATCTAAAAAGAACTCCAAGTTTCCCCATCATCCTTCCATAGCAGTGGCTTCACTTTCTCTGCCCTTCTGTAAGTCCCACTACCAGTAACAAACTATTAATAATCCCACTTACAGCTGTCCCCTCCACTGTACACTGGATCACATCACTCAGGGCTTTCAAGGGTACTGCTCCAGAGATTATTCCCCTCTCCCTTCTCCCTTCTTCTCCTATGTTACTTTTTTATTTTCTTTCCATTCAATAATTCCTCAGCAAACAAACCTGTTGCTATTTCTGTCAACAAATTTTTCTTTGGACCCCACTTATTCAACCAATTGTGGTCTCATTTCTTTGCTCTCCTTTGTAGCAAAACTTTTCCTAAGAGTTTTCAATCCCACCATGCCACCAAAACTTCCCTTGTCAGGGTTATCAATGCGCTGCACATTGTGAAAGCAATGTCAGATAATGAATAAATCGGTCATTTCTCCGACCTAATCTTACATACATACAGTTCAACACTGTCCTCCTTGATAGTCTTTCTTCACTTATGTCCCAGAGCACTGATCTCTTGGTTTTTCCTTTCTCCATTGGTTGCTCTTTCTCGGTGTCTTTTGTTGATTCCTCTTCCTCTCCTTTGCATCTTCTCAGTTCTGGTTCTTTCTGTCCTCTCTCCCCTCCAGTTCTTTCTTATCTCCTCGTTTTCCCTCTTCTTTTTGAGTCTCTTCGCCTTCCCCTTCCCCATTCCCTTTCCTTTCCCTTCCTTCCTCTTCTCCTTTCATCACGTCCATTCTCTTCTACTCCTGGTTATACTCGTTCCTTTGGTGAACTCTTTTCATCCCATAGTTTTAACCATCAACATACCTGCCACTTCCAAATTTTTATCTCCAGCCAAGATTCATATATTAAAAACTGCAGATTCATATATCCAACTGTCCACTTAACTCAACATGTCTAATGCGGTATTGTGGATATTCCAACTCCAATCTGCTCCAGCTCAGCTGATTGTAAAGCCATCCTTCCAGTTGTTTAGGTTAAAACCCCAGAGTGATTCTTGATTTCTTTCATGCTCTTAGCACTCACACTCCATAGGCAATCCCACTGGCTTTGCCTTCAACATATTTTCAGTATCTGACAGCTTCGTATCAACTCCAATGTTAGTACCAGCATCATCTTTCATAGGGATTATTAGGTAAAAGTAAGTTTTCATTCTTTACCCCTTATTAGTCTGTTATCAAGCCAGCAATGAGAGTTATTCTTTTTAAAGATACGTGAGAACTTGTTATTTTTCTGCCTAAAACCTTCCATTTACTCCCTCCCCATTCCCAGTAAAAGCTAAATCATTTACAATAGTCTACAAAGTCCTACACAATCAACTTACCTTCCCTTTACCTCACTGATTTTATCTTTGACTGCTTTTCCCCTTTGTATTAGTCGGGGTTCTCTAGAGTGAGCGACAGAACTAATAGGGTACATATTATAAATAAGGGACTTTATTAAGGAGAATTGACTCACACGATCACAAGGTGAAGTCCCATGATAGTCTCTCTGCAAGGTGAGGAGCAAGGAAGCCAGTGGTGGATCAATCTGTGGCCAAAGGCTCAAGAACCCCTGGCAAACCACTGGTATAAGTCCAAGACTCTAAAAGCTGAAGAACTTGGAGTCTTATTCCACGGCAGGAAGCATTCAGCACAGGAGAAAGATGAAGGCCAGAAGACTCAGCAAGTCTACTCTTCCATCTTCTCCTGCCTGCTTTATTCTAGCTGCACTGGCAGCTGATTAGATGGTGCCCACCCAGATTGAGGATGGGTCTGCCTCTCCCAGTCCACTGACTCAAATGTTAATCTCCTTTGGCAATATCCTCACAGAACATCCGGGAACAATACTTTGCATCCTTTAATCCAGTCAAGTTGACACTCAGTATTAACCATCACACCCTTCTTCATTCTGTACTAGCCAGACAGGAATCCTCACTCTTCAAGCAACATGCCAGGCATGCTTTCTCTTTAGGGCCTTTGCACTAGCTGGTCCCTCTGTTTGGAGCATTCTTCCATTATACAGCCAATCCCTTCAGCTTCTTCCAGTCTTGGCTCACCTGTCACCTCTTCAATGGGGCCTTTCTGGCCACCCTATTTAATACCACACTGTGTCCCTCCTCCCTCACACTCCCCATCCCTTTACCTTACTCTGTTTTTATTTTCACACAGCACTTATCACCTAATTTCATTACTTATTATGTTATTATCTGTTTCCTCTTGATAGAATATAAGCTACTTGGAGGTAGGGATCTTCCACTGTTGTGTCTGAAGTGCCTATATCTGTGACTGGTATAGGGTAAATTTTCCATAACTATTTAGTGAATAAGTAAATTAGATGTCATATGTGTATATCTCATAATTTGATTTTCTGAAACATTATAAAATCCTTTACTTATATGACAAAATAGATTCGTCTGCATTGGGACATCTTCCTTATACTAAATAAATGATATCTGGTAATAAAGATATTGGGATACAGATTTAACCATCCACAAATTTTTTTAAATTTAAATTTTTTTTTTTTTTTGAGATGGAGTCTTGCACTATAGCCCAGGCTGGAATGCAATGACGTGATCTTGGCTCACTGCAACCTCCGCCTCCTGGGTTCAAGCGATTCTCCCGCCTCAGCCTTCTGAGTAGCTGGGATTATAGGCGTGCACCACCACACCTGGCTAATTTTTGTGTTTTTAGTAGAGACAGGGTTTCGCCATGTTGGCCAGGCTAGTCTCGAACTCCTGGCCTTAGGTGATCCACCCGCCTTGGCCTTCCAAAGTGCTGGGATTACAGGCATGAGCCACCGTGCCCAGCTCACAATATGTTTTTTTAATCCCAAATGATAACATCTCTTTTTCTGTAACTTTTCTATCATTATTTTTCTTCCAGATATTTTAGTGTGAGAAAATAATTTTCTGTTCAAATGCCATTGTCCAAACTGTCAGAGATACTATCTTATAAGGAATTATGATTGGAAGGAAACAAAATCAACTTATATATCAATACTGGTGGATCTTGAGATACTTAGAAAACTAGGACACATCCCCTCAGTTATGAGATCAGAGGGTAACTTAAAAGAAAAAAGACTTTCACCTTGTTAGAAAGTTAAAATCAAGTGTGAACTCTTTTTATGTAGACACTTTTTGTGTGAGTTTATTTTTTAAGGACTTCTATTTATCTTTTTTTTTTTTTTTTTTTTTTTTAAGAGACAGAGTCAGCCAGGCAGTGGCATGATCACGATCATAGCTCACTGCAATCTTGAACTCCTGGGTTCAAGCCATCCTCCAGCCTCAGCCTGGATTGCAAGGCATATGCCTGAAGGGGGTGGGTTGCCCCTTCACAGCTGTGGGTGTTTCTCATTGGGTGGAACGAGAGACTTGGAAAAGAAAAAGACACAGAGACAAAGTATAGAGAAAGAAATAAAGGGACCCAGGGGACCAGCGTTCAGCATATGGAGGATCCCCCTGTCTTCTGAGTTCCCTTAGTATTTATTGATTATTTGTCGGTGTTTTTCAGAGAGGGGGATGTGTCATGGTCACAAGACAATAGTGGGGAGAGGATCAGCAGACAAACACGTGAACAAAGGTCTTTGCACCATAGACAAGGTAAAGAATCAAGTGCTGTGCTTTAGATATGCATAGACATAAACATCTCAATGCTTTGTTAAGCAGTATTGCCGCCCGCATGTCTCACCTCCAGCCCTAAGGTGGTTTTTCCTTATCTCAGTAGATGGAACGTACAATCGGGTTTTATACCGAGACATTCCATTGCCTAGGGACGGGCAGGAGACAGATGCCTTCGTCTTGTCTCAACTGCAAGAGGCATGCCTTCCTCTTATACTAATCCTCCTCAGCACAGACCCTTTACGGGTGTTGGGCTGGGGGACGGTCAGATCTTTCCCTTCCCACGAGGCCATATTTCAGACTATCACATAGGGAGAAACCTTGGACAATACCTGGCTTTCCTAGGCAGAGGTCCCTGCGGCTTTCCGCAGTTTTTGTGTCCCTGGGTACTTGAGATTAGGGAGTGGTGATGACTCTTAAGGAGCATGCTGCCTTCAAGCATTTGTTTAACAAAGCACATCTTGCACAGCCCTTAATCCATTTAACCCTGAGTTTGACACAGCACATGTTTCAGAGAGCACGGGGTTGGGGGTAAGGTCACAGATTAACAGCATCTCAAGGTGGAAGAATTTTTCTTAATACAGAACAAAATGGAGTCTCTTATGTCTACTTCTTTCTATACAGACATAATAACAATCTGATCTCTCTTGCTTTTCCCCACATATGCCACCACACCTGGCTAATTTTTTAATTTTTTATGCTCTTTTTTTTTTTTTTTTTTTTTTTTTTGTAGAGGCAGAGTCTCACTATGTTGCCCAGGCTAGTCTTGAATTCCTGGCCTCAAGTAACCCTTGCGTCTCCATCTCCTAAAGTGCTGGGATTACAGGCATGAGCCACCATGCCCAGCTGAGGACCTTTAAAAGAGCAACTCCTCCCTGTCTCAATTCCTCTGAGCTGCTTGTATTGGCACAGTGACATGCAATTGAAATTTCATTTTCAAGCCATAATAAATGGTATGCTGAAAATTTCCCCTATTTGTTAGTTACAGACAAAACAGTTCTGTCTTTTCCTCCACTTCTAGAATATTTTCAAATTGGTTATAGAGGAGGTCAAAAGAAATCTCTATGAATTCATGTTTAGACAATCTATAAAGTATGTTTCAGCTGGAACTGCTAACAGAAAAGACTGATGTGAACCTGATATCACCAATGGCTACTTTATGGGACCTGAAAAAGAGCTTCATAGAGGATTTCAGAGCCATTTAGCCCTAGGTCCAGCTATGCCTGAAGCCCATCTTTCCTTGAACACTTCAGTTATGTGAGACAAAAAAGTCTCCTTTTCACTTAAGCCAATTTGAATTGAATTCTAGCACTTGCCACTCATATGGACCCTTTATCAAGTGTCAAGAGCAGCAAGGAGTTACACTGAGTTCCCCCAGAGAAGGAAGGAGAAAGATAGAAGCACAAGGGAAGCTAATGTTTAATCACAAGATAGAAACTGCTGCTCAGGTGGAGAGAAAAATCCCCTGAGGTTGGAAGGACGCAGGGTGTCTGATTAATGAATGGCAGGGCTTTCCTCCCACTCAGCTGCCCTGGAGGATTCCACAGAGATGGCACATGCATGCCTGTGATTTGTTCTTTAAGTGCCTCAGCCTTAAGAGCAGTAGTAATGCCTGTGACCAATCCTGTGGTCACTGTAGGGTATAGGGCTCCCAAAATATTGTGCCATGGCCTAACAGGGTTATCCAGTTGCCTCAGTGTGCTATAAATTTTTTTTCATTTTTACTGTATTCCCTGATGTAAAAAAAGGATTGGAAAGCACTAGAAGAGGATTGCCATGTGAGGTTTCTATCATAGAGCTTGTAGCAGGCAAATCATCATCCCCCAAAGATGTCCATGTCCTAATTCCTAGAACCTGCGAATATGTTGGGTTAGCTGGCAAGGGGGAATTAAGGTGACAGATGGAATTAAGTTTGTTAATCAGATGGCTTCAAAATAAGGAGATTATTCTGGATTATCCATGTGGACCCAGTGTAATCACAAGAGTTTTTAAATGGGAAAGAGGGAGACAGAAGAATTAGAATCTCTGGGAGATGGCATCATCCTGAGAAAGACTGGAGCTGCCCTTGCTGGCTTTGAAGATGGAGGAAGGGGCCACTAACTGGGGAATGCAGGCAGCTTCTCGAAGCTGGAAAAGGTAAGAAAATGAATTCTCTCCCATGATCTCTAGAAAGGAACATGGGCCTTCATGACACCTTGACTTTAGACCAGTGAGGCCCACTGTGGACTTCTGATCTTTGGAACTCTAATGTAATAAATCTGTGTTGTTTTTGTCCACTAAGTATGTGGCACATTGTTACAGCTGCAATAGAAACTCATAAAGTGTCCTATGAATGGCAGTTCTGTGCTTGATGGCAATGCAGGCAACAGCAGGAGGATCAGTAACAATGATGACAGATGTGTACTAAGGGCCAGGCCTGCCCAATTTTGCTATTATTGTGTTAGTCCCAGGATTCTTGTAGATTTCTCAGAGGGATGGCAGGTGCATCCATAGTGATGATATTGACCATCCATCCCACCAGCAGGTAGGTGGGAGATCCAAACCAGATTTAAGTTGATTTGGAAAGTTAAGTTATTGGATCAGAATGTCATGGAACAAATTTATACCCAATAATATGCCTTATCGATTATGTATCATCAATTTTGAATCTTATTCACTTATACTATCTTGAAGTCACTTTTTGAACCAATTACCAATATCATGTCTTTTTTTTTTTTCTTTTGAGACAAGATCTCACACCGTTGCCCAGGCTGGAGTGCAGTGGTGTGATCTCGGCTCACTGCAACCTCTGCCTCCCTGGTTCAAGCGATTCTCATGGCTCAGCCTCCTGAGTCGCAGGGATTACAGGCGTGTACCACCATGCCTAGCTAATTTTTGTATTTTTAGTAGAGACAGGGTTTTGCCATGTTGGCCAGGCTGGTCTCAAACTCCTGGCCTCAAGTGATCCATCCATCTTGGCCTTCCAAATTGCTGGAATCATAGGTGTGAGCAACCACTCCTGTGAGCAACCACTCCTAGCCTGAATATCATGTCTTTACAACTGTGTCTGTCTTTTTTTTCTGGAGAATTTCTACTACTTGAAGTTTATGCACTTCTCCCATTTGATGTTATTCTCAGCAGCAATAACACTACTTCATCTGTGTTAATTGTCACTAAACTTTGGTGATCTCTTTTTCAACTTGCTTCCACTTTGAGCAGAACTCAATTAACTACAAAACTTGTCTCTTCTCCTATTATTGACCACCCCTCTTACTTGCATGAATGCCTTTAGGCTCAAAGTCTCCCCATCCCTCTTTCCATTCCCATTTCTGAGGACGTTGTGTTGTCTTGCTATCTTAAAGGCACAGAACATCATAAAAGATTATGAATTTATTCTCTATTATGGTTATAACCACATTTCTTACTCTCTAAACTCTGTTGTTGCAGTTTGTTTAAAGCTTTCTTTTTATTATGCTTTCTGACTTTACTTTCTTCCTACTACTTTTCCACTGAATTATAAGCACCACATTATTAAAAATGATTATCATTTTGTTATTGACGGCCTAAAGCTTTTAATTAGAAGTTGATTTGTAACAGTTTAATAGTTGCTGCTGCATAATAAAAATGCAGAAACATTACATTCAATTTCATTTCAGAAAGAAGCATACCACTAATTGGCTAGAAAGCTCTTGTATTGGTGGTATGCAGTCACATATTTGCCAAAGTCTCTTTTATTTTTCCATTTACTTTGAGTAGTGATGGGAAACTGTAGACTAAAGTCTCAGATACTTAATTTTATTTGTTGACTGTGACTGGGTGGTCGGTTGCTGTTTTTCACTTATCTTGAAGTATTTTCTGTAATAAACTACCATGTAAAGAGTAACTTTGCCATCTTAGTGCTATTATTTCTTATAAAAATCACTTGGTATGTATTGTCCTAATTGCAGTTTAAGATGCAGCATTTGTTTTAATCAGCTGAATTAAAAAATATATTGCCCAAGGGTGAAAACCTTTTTTCAAAATTGTCAGATTCTTTATTTTTTTCACTATTACTAGGAAAGAAGATAAAATCACCGTTATTCTATTTAACTTACTGCCTGAGGGACAGGGTTTTTTTCATTTAATTTCACTGATGTATTATCATTTGTGACACAGCAGAAGCTGGAACATTACAAATGTCTGTAATTGTTTGCATTGCTGTAGGGAATATAATGTTGTTAATATCTATTACTGGACTAAATGAATGAATTAAGTAGCCAGAAACAAATATGATTGTCAAGCATGATTTAGTTGGTGTATAGCTTTGGAACAGCTGCCAAATTTAATATGGAGGGTGGAGGAGGGTTTCACATTTGCAAATACCAATGTTAGACACCTCTGCTTCCCCACTAGATGGGGGCCGTGCTTTGCTGTAAAGCTGTGTACAGCCTGGATGCTGCAGTGTGGTGTAAAATGATCTATAGATTTTTTCTTTTCCTTCGATGTTCTGTTGCTGTTTTTCTATTGTTAGCTATTATTTGTGCCTCATGCATGCTTTTGCCCTTTGGAGTGGGCCATAAAAGAGAGGATTAAATCAGAAGGAGGGACCAGAGGGTAGAACGAGTGCTAGCCTAAGTTCCACTGTGGAAAGGCTGAGATTTTCCTTCTATTTTCCTCACGGGTTTCCCCTGCCTTGCTTTTGGGTGTACGGTTGTGCCTGGTTGCCTGGGGCCTGTCTTCCTTGGGTGCACCTGGTATATTTTGAAATATACCTTTGCAGTGTCCTGTTTCCTCATATAGATTTGGATTCCTATTTGGGTTCATCAAATACTGTACTCATTGAGCAGCTTTTATGTATTAGGTACAGTGCCAAGCATTTTCACATCAGCCATCTCATTCTCACAATTCTGTGGAGCAGAGGTTATGATCCATTTTTCAGCCAGGTGGCAGTTAGCTATTCTGGAAAGGTAATATGCTAAACATGTCTTCTAAATTGGTATGCTTGTGAACATTTCCACAATATTTCAATATTGTGGCCCAATAAATTAAGAGTATGTGGGGACAGACATTATTAAAAAGGCCTATTTATTGTAGGACTTCCCTGATTCTTTAACGGTGACTTCTGGCCATTGAAAGTTCTCACCCTGTCAAAATCCCACTAATGATATTTCTACTACCTTTGGATGCAAAACTCTTCTTTACATGTCTGTGGTGTCTACGGACGTCCTAATTTAGAACAAACATTCTTCTGGAACATCAAATGTTCCCGTTAAAAATGCTACTCAGAATACTGCTAGTACTAGCCAGCATCTTCACAGCACTTATGGGGAAGAAAGAGATCAGCAGGGAGCCAAATCCCCAGAACAGCAGGTGAATTGTCAATCTTCTTGGCAGGAAGTAGGATGGAAGCAATCAACGATGGCATCTTTATTGTGTCACTTTTATGTTCTTTCTTTTTCTCTTTTCTTTCTTTCTTTCTTTCTTTCTCTTTCTTTCTTTCTTTCTTTCTTTCTTTCTTTCTTTCTTTCTTTCTTTCTTTCTTTCTTTCTTTCTTTCTTTCTTTCTTTCTCTCTCTTCCTTCCTTCCTTCCTTCTTTTCTTTCTCTCTTTCTTTCTCTTTTTTTGAGACTGAGTCTCACTCTGTTGCCCAGTCTGGAGTGCAAAGATGCAATCTTGGCTCACTGCATCCTCCACCTCCCGGGTTCAATAGATTCTCCTGCTTCAGCCTCCTGAGTAGCTGGGATTACAGGCACACATCACCATGCCCAGCTTTTTTTTTTTTGTATTTTTATAGAGACGGGGTGTCACCACGTTGGCCAGGCTGGTCTTGAACTCCTGACCTCAGGTGATCCGCCTGCCTCGGCCTCCCAAAGTGCTGGGATTACAGGCATGAGTCACTGTGCCTGGCCTTGTGTCACTTTTCATAGCATGTATATTAGGAGGTCAGTATCTTCTGGTACTTCATCAGGTTTAATGACTGGCATTACCTGGAAAGTTCTTCTCCTCTAATGTCAATTCCTAGATTATGGAATTTTTGTATTTTTTAGTAGAGACGGGGTTTCACCATGTTGGCCAGGCTGGTCTTGATCTCCTGACCTTGTGATCCACCCGCCTCGGCCTCCCATTGTGCTGGGATTACAGGCGTGAGCCACCGCGCCCGGCCTTGATCTTTTCTTTCTTAGAAGGCCTCTGAGCTACTTGTGCAAATTTGTTCACATCCTTCAGGACACTTCAGAAGTCTCTCTTTGCCACAACCCCCATCATATACATGTATATTATTTATTGTATTTCTGCATCATTGGACATCTTATTATCAAAAGCCCCAAACAAGCAAAAACAACTTCTTGTAACAGGATACTAAATGCAACACTTCTTGTTGTGTCAGAGGAAGGCCAAGGCTACAAGGCTGGGAGCAATACAGCAGTGTCAAGTACTCTTACAGTCTAAAGCAATGGACCAGACATGCAAAGACATGTGACCTCTGGTTCTGCCGCCATTGTTCCAATGCCCACCTCAGGTCTACAGGAGAGAAGCAAGGAAGATGCAAGTGAGGATGACTTTGTAGGCACTTAACCTGGCTCTCTTGTCCCCACCCAATGTGCACTTCAGGAAAACTGAAATCTGACCACTGTTGAAGATCTCATGGGAGAGGGTATGGCTAGAGCTGCCCTAGGACTTCGAGGAAGGAGACAGGACTGTGCTGGGGATGGCCTCTTCTTCCAGGGTTTGGGGAGCAGGGGTGCATCAGTATCTGGCTAGATACGTATACTGTGGGAGGCAACTGGACTGGGTTGCCTTGAGAGGGTCTTCATCCTAGAGGAATGCTTTGCAGGTCAATGTGACCCCAACATAGGAGCAGAATACTGGGAACTAGGGGTCTGAGCAGGGAGTCGAACAGCACCTGCTGGAGGAGTCCCCCAGCATCAAGGGAACTACAGAGAAGAGATCCTTTGAGTCATAGGGAGTGGTCTCTAAAGATACTACTGAAGTCCTCCACGAGAGTTCTCTTGGGCCATTTTCTCAGCCCAGTGGGCCCCAAAGCAAGATTACAACTGTACCCAGGTGTAAAGGCTTTTGGGACCTTCTCGCTCCTCCTTCTTCTCTTTCCGTGGCTCCATCCAGAGGTCCCAGAGTGTCATACTAAGTATAGCAGGGATGACAAAGAAGTGGGACGTTCTGCACTTCTCCACTGCAGGATTTTTGGCCTGAGGAAGGAAGAAGAGACTAAAACTGGATAAAAGACTAAAGTGTTAGTAGTAAATTTGGTCAGATATTTTATTGCCTAAAATGCTCAGAGGGCTTTAAATTACCTGAGACTGACCTGAAAATATACAGGACCTGCTTAAGGTTTCCTTCCAGGACACAGAAGAGCAAGCTGTGAGAGCCAGTGTGAGTCACTGAGCGAAGCAGGAATGGCTGCCCTCTGCTTGCGCTCTTTGAACTTGTCAATCTGTCACAAGGAGATCACATTAATGGGATGTTTTTCTGCTACAAATAGCTTTTGTTTTCACATTTTAATTACAGGGCTAGATTTTTCTTGATTTCTAAATTATTCGAAGACCTGGGCAAAAAGGGAAATAAAAAGTAATGTTGTTTCAAAAAAAGTCCTTGAAATTCCAAGCAGCCTGTTAGTTTGGGAGAGGTGGGATAGAAAGGAGAGACCATGTACGTTTGTCCCCATACTTCCCGCGACATGACCAAACTGGACCCATGGGTCCAGTTCGTCCAACAATGAATTCTGAACCCTGTAGATGTTTTGTTCTACTGGGAGGCGCTATTCAGGAGGCACTGACTGTTAGGAAGTAGCTGAGGCTGGTCTGATTTGCTCTGGCAACAATGTCCTAAGGAAAGTCTCCGGGAGGTGCTGGGTCTGTCTACTGCCTTTATTGCAGTCCTGGTATCATGGGTGAGTGCAGATGTCCAAACTCATTAAACTGCACTCATTCAGCATGTACAGTTCTTTGTATATCTATAACTCAATCAAACACCTGCTGTTGGGCAAAGTGAGTAAATCCAGGGCCTGGGAGTGAATTTAAAACATTTTGCATAGATTTATTCTTTCCACACTTTTCAGAAATCAGAATGATAAGATTTAGAAAGAGTTACAGAGATACACTTTCACAACTCAGTTTACCAACCGTCTTTTTTTAATCAGAGTGGTTCCTCCCTGCCTTTTAACGTATAGCTAGTTTTGAAGTCAGAAGGAAGAGTACTAAGATTTGCAACTTAAAAGAAATGTTCATGGTTTCTTTCTGTCTTGTCCAACTCTTTCTTCCTTGGAGTTTTCCTTGGAAAACACAGCAGTACATAGTTGCCACCTCCTGTTTCTCCAGCTTTCTCAGTAGTGGAAATTAATTCTAATTTAGCTCTTTTAATGAACTTACTAATTTGTTCAGAAAATGTGTTCATAAACTTCTACAACCATGGACTACCCTTAAGCAATTAAACATGTAAAAAATGAACATTTTTCTGGCCTATAATGACTGAATAAAGTAGCTCAGGGCCTAAGGGGAAAGGGAGGCTCCCCTATCCAGCACTAACTAGCAATATTAATTGATAATCCTTAGCAGTTACCTTAATTAAACCTCATAACACTCTTGTGGGGAAGATGTCTTTTTTGTTGTTGTTGTTCAGATGAGGAAACTATCCAAAAGAAGCAAAATGGTAAAGTACCTGCTTAAGCCTTTGGCTTTTTGGTCATGTCGCGGGAAGTATGGGGACAAATATACATGGTCTCTCCCTTTTACCCCTCCTTCTCCCAACTAAAAGGCTGCTTGGAATTTCAAAGACATTTTTTGATACAACTTTACTTTTTATTTTCCTTTTTGCCTAGGTCTTTGAAGAATTTAGAAATCAAGAAAAATCTAGCCCTGTAATTAAAATGTGAAAACAAAAGCTATTTGTAGCAGAAAAACATCCCATTAATGTGATTTCCCAGTGACAGATTGACAAGTTCAAAGCAGTAATGCATGTTGCCATGGGCACCAGATTCTATTTGCTCGGCTGGCTCATTTTACTTAGCTGCTGAAGGAGGAGAGTCACATTCAGCCAGGGATCACTGAGCATTGTAAGAATAGATTTGTAATTTTTATGTAATATCGTCTCTTTATAAATCTATACAGATAACAACTGTGAACAGCTTATAGTCACTTTAGGGGCAGAGTTTTCAGAATCTCTTAGGAATATAGATTGCAAAAGTGGGGGTGGTGTCAGGGAGTGCTTTTTCTCCCTTCTCAAGCATCTCATCCATAAGAGGCTGTAAATAAATATTTGTAAAAAAGATGGGGGATGGATGAATGGTGAGTCATTGTCATGTGCTCGCTACCTGAATTAAACTTTGGATTTGTGGCAGCAGGGGGTGGGGGGTGTTGGGACAGAAATTGTGATGAAGCAAAGAAAAGGCAGGGGAAAGAAAGGAATATCAGAGAAGCAAGCAAACATTCTGGAGTGGCTTATAATCATTCAGACACAGGGACACAGAATTAAATCTGCCTTTGTGCAGAGGAAGAGGGAGAGAGGGCGAGTGAGTGAAACAGATGGAAACCCTAAGACCACTGGAGTCAAATACACAAAAGCAGTTATGCTGTTGATGTTCTGATGTCAACTCTCATCTCTCTTCCTTCATTAGGTGCTTAGAGCACCTAACAGGGAATAAGAAATGGGGGAAAAACTTGCCCTATCTGGAGGTACAGGATTGGTTCCTTGGCATTGAACCAAAGAATGAAGTTTTGCTTCATTTGTTTCAGGTTATCAGGGCCAGGTGACTTTCGCTTTGAATTATGCATTTTTCCTTGCCTGACAAATGAAGCCTCCTGCCAATGCCTTCAAATCAGGAAAGCCTCCTGCTTCTCGCATGCAGCAGCAGGCATTTCACAATTTAAAATAATGGGTCCAGAACTGCAGTGAAAGTGGCAATATTTCATAGTGATTTTCTCCCTTCCTTCTCGCTCCTACCCCCATGTTCAGTGTTGTCTAAGCAAATTCTGGCAGTGGCTTTTGTATCTGCATGATGCTTAAGTAAGCAAAAGACAGGGGAAAGCAAATGTCTTCCAAATCTTCATTTATCATGAACACAAATTGTAGCTTCAGCTCTTTTGCTTGATGCAAATAAGCTGACAGATGTGTATCACTGGCAGCAAATCTTATAACTGATGTGGCCCCAACTGCCGCTAAACATATGTCTATATTTTTCCTGGGAAAGGATAAGATTGGGAAGGAAAATTAATTGGTGTTAATGCTCCCTGACCTCTTGGCTCCACTTCCTCCTTCTCTGCTTCATTCCTTCCACGCACCTTTTCAGAGCTCCAGTCCCCAGAGGGCTAATGGCTTGGCTGTCCCCAGGATTCAGGGTACCCCTTCTCAGTTTACCTGAATTTCAGGCTATTCATTCTTCCTCTCCTTCATGCATTTCCTTCTCAACTCCCCCAGCCACCAACTGCCACCAGTTACTCATCTTTTTCAGTTATTCTCGGGCCCTGGTAGGTAAATGATTGATAATGATTTCTGAGAGTCTGCTAATTCACAAGTATTAATAGAAAATAATAAAATCGAGCATTGTTCTTCAAACATTCCCACTAAAATCCTCTAATGATAGAAAAAAGTGAATGAGTATCTCTAAAGGGGCTCAGGGAGGTAGGATGGAAAGTGTATTAGTCAGTTCTCATGCTGCTATAAAGAAATGCCCAAGACTGGGTGATTTATAAAGAAAAGAGATTTAATTGACTCACAGTTCTGCATGGCTTGGGAAGTCTTAGGAAACTTACAATAATGGCAGAAGGCACCTCTTCACAGGGTGGCAGGAGAGAGAATGGGTGCAAGCAGGGGAAATGCCAGAAGCTTATAAAACCATCAGATCTCGTGAGACTCACTCAATATCACAAGAACAGCAAGGGGGAAACTGCCGCCATGATCCAATTACCTCCACCTGGTCCCGTCCTTGACATGTGAAGATTATGGGTATTATAATTCAAGATGAGATTTTGGGTGGGGACACAGCCAAAATCTGACACAGCCATATCAGGAGGTAAGGGAGTAAGTCTGGGGGAAAGAAGACTTGGGGTAAAGAAGTCTTGAGGGAAAGTTCTTAAAATCTGTTTTAAATTGCCTACCCTTTAAATTACTTGGCCTCACCCTTCTAAAATTTCTAGCAAAACTCACTTTGTAGAAAGACATGCCTTATTCATCCTGTGCTTTTGCAACACACCTGGCACACTGCTGTGTACTTCTGAAGGTGGGCAGAAGTTAACCTTTAATTCAAACAAATAAATCTCCATTTATTATTGATCCTAGCCTTTAACAACTTTTATTAGTATGTTTATATCACAAAGGTAATATTTGCTTTTTTTCTTCAAATAACACAAAAGAGTGCCAAGAAAAATGTTCTGTCTTCTTAATTCCATTCTTTTAGAGAAAACCACTAATAATAATTAGCTAGTTATTCTTTCAGACTTTGAAAAATGCCATATCATTATATGGTCTATAATTTATTCTAAAATACTTAAGTATCTGTATTTTAGCTTTAATCAATACCTTAGGGCTGATTAGTTAACCTTTGACATGCCCTAGTCAAGGCGAATACTCCAGAGATGATTAGTTACTAATAAAAAACTAATTAGAAGGCCACACCCTAGAAGAACCTAGAACACACTGCAAGCTTTCCAGTTATTTTTTAAATTTATTTAGTATAATGGATATTAGAGATATTTTTTCCTTGGTAAAATTACTAGAGATTAAGATGTGTGAATTGGCTAGAAATATTATATAGGCACTCCTGTCCTTGGTGAATAGGGAACAAGAGTCTAGTTAAGTCCAGTTCTATGCACTTTGCATGGCATGTTAAGTCTAAGAGTCCACTCTGTCCTCTGTGCATTTAAAAGGGAGAATTTTCTCATTTACTTCCAACTAGGTTTACTGAGTACTGTAGGTAGACTATTGTCACATCTGCCTCTGATGAACCTTTAATACAAGGTCAGTTGGAGTGTCTAAAGGAACAGAGAACTGGCACTTGGTCTTACAAGGGAAGATGGTGACTATGTTTGTGCCTGCCTGCTAATAAAATTTTTGTTCCCTCAGCAAAAGTCCATCTGAGACCTGCTTTCATTGCACTGCCTTGTGAGGAGTTGTAGGAGAAGACATCATAACTATTCCCTACTTCTAATTGTTAGAGGCAACAGCTGTCTATCAAGAACAATCTGAGGATTTTGCACAAATTGATTTGGGTCAGTTTCAAACATATGTATAGTAAGATGAATAAATAATAAACAGACTGAAAATATATGCTCCTTTAAAAAAACAACAAAAAATGGGATTATACAACATATACGGTCTGCTCAAAATCTGTTGTGGGTTAAATCTCTAATTGTGGGAATTTTGGGTACCTGCAGGATACTGGTGGAAGTGATTTTTGGGTAAGATGGACTTTTATAAAATCTCAAATTCCTATCATCCAAGTGAATGTTTGTTCTGCCGATGGGTTGAATCATCTCTTCACAGTAGGCCAGGCATTTAATTTTTTTTTTTTTGAGATGGAGTCTCACTCGGTTGCCCAGGCTGGAGTGCAGTGGCACAAACTTGGCTCACTGCAACCTCCACCTCCTGGGTTCAGGTGATTCCCCTGCTTCAGCCTCCCGAGTAGCTGGGATTACAGGCACAATAACCACACCAAGCTAATTTTTGTATTTTTAGTAGAGACAGGGTTTCACCATGTTGGCCAGGCTGATCTCAAACTCCTGACCTCCAGTGATCCGCCTGACTTGGCCTCCCAAAGTGTTGGGATTACAGGCGTGAGCCACAGTGCCTGGCCCACAATTTAAAATTTTTTTGTATTTTCTGATTTTCATAGTACAATGCATTCATCATGGAAAGATTAGAAAAATAATCTTTCTTTAAGAAGAAAATTAAAATCATCCATAACTTCCCCATTGGGAGATATGTTATTGAAAATCTGATGTGTTTCCTTCCAGTATGAGTGTATGTGCATAGATATCTTATAAATAAAATCAAACTGCAGGTACAGTTTTCTATCATGATTCTTTTACTTAACATTATATAGTAAGCATTTCCCTAGTTCATTAAAATGACTTGAAAGCATAATTCTATGGTTGTCTAATAATTCCATCATATAGATATCACTAAACATTTCCCTGTCATTGGACATGTAGATATCTAGATGTTTATTTATTTATTTATTTAGACAGGGTTTCACTCTGTCACACAGCTGGAGTGCACTGGTGGGATCTTGGCTCACTGCAGCCTTGACCTCTAGGGCACAAGTGATTTTCCCACTTCAGCCTCCTGAGTAGCTGAGACTATAGGTACACCCCACTATGCCCAGGTTAATTTTGTTTACTTTTTGTAGAGACGAGGTCTTACTATGTTGCCCAGGCCGGTCTCCAACCTGTGGACTCAGTAATCCTTCCACCACAGCCTCCCACGGTGCTGGGGTGTGAACCACCATGGCTGGCCTAGATTTTTCGTTTTAACATGATCATGTTGTGATGTATCTTAGAATGGAAGGCTTTACTCTTATCTCTAATGCTAGAATCCTGGGTATTGTTTGGAAAGAGTAGTTTTTTATAACCCGTTTCAACCTGCTCATTCATCTATTATCCTCCAAAAAATCAACAGAAAACTCTGTGACCTCATGCTCTGCCATTTAGAAATATTTGAAAGGTTTTTAGAAAAAAAAATTAGGATGTTCTAAATACATATTAGAAGCTATGCTTTTTTAAAATAACAAAACAAAACAAAGGAAAAACATCTTTTTGTTCTCTTCCTAGTTCTATCAAGTGCTGGCTTTCGATTCCAGTCTGACTTCACTACCACAGGAGCTTCTTGCTCAGGCTTCTGTTCCGGCTCCATTCTCTCCCTGCCATTATAATGCCATCCACTGCAGCACCATCTCTTCAATCAGTGAGTTCACCCTTTCCTCCCTCACTTCTATTTTCTTGAGAGGAAATGAGCATTTTTTTTTCTTTTTTTAGACAGTCTCGCTCTGTTGCTCAGGCTGGAGTGCAGTGGTGTGATCTCGGCTCACAGCAACCTCTACCTCCCAGATTCAAGTGATTTTCCTGCCTTAGCCTCCCAAGTAGCTGGGACTGCAGGCATGCACCACCATGACTGGCTAATTTTTGTATTTTCAGTAGAGATGGGGTTTCACCTTGTTGGCCAGGCTGGTCTCGAACTCCTGAGCTCAGATGATTCACCCGCCTCGGCATCCCAAAGTGCTGGGATTACAGGTGTGAGCCACTGTACCTGGCTGGAAATAAGCATTTAATACTTATCTGTGATGCCCAGCAGATGCCAATAGTATTCATGGAGAGTCCCAGTCCCAAGCTCTACAAAGTAGGGGTGAGGTAGAGCTAAGCATCCTGTTTCACAGAGAAGCAGAGGGATTCACAGCTGTTCTCCGCTAGCCCTCATGTCTCATGACTCTGTGAAGTGACAGTTTCCATGGGCTCAGAGTAGATGTTGCGAAGCTTTCTAGAGTCCTCTGACCCTGGAAGCTGCTAATTAAAGTGCCACCAAGATGCTTCCAGAGACTCTGAGCTAGTTACACGTACATATTAAAGAGCTGACCTTCCCCCTTCTTGTCTGTCGTACCCCACTGTGAGTGCTGTGGGTGGTCAGCAAATAATAACAGTTAATAACTCTCTCCTATTCTTTCAAAGCTCTACAGAAATGCAAATTGCTGCCTTCAGAAGGAAGCACACGGGCCTATGAATTTTATATCAGCAGGGATTACCAATGAGTCATGCTTGATGTTGTAAAAACTATTCAGGTAGGCAGGCAGGTGCTGCAATAAGAATAGCATCCCTTTCCTGAATGTTCAGTTATTGAAGTGCACGCTCGTGTGGGTATACACACAACCACACATGCCCAACTCACAAAAATAGGCAATTATATAAAATATATGCCAGAATCTCCACAGGAAGGAAAGCTAAACTCTTCAAAAACAAATGCTTATCACGCTGCCGAAGAGAAGTAAATCTCTAAGGTGGTAAGCAGTGTTAATATGTGGGCGAGCGCCAGAACACATGCAGATGTGTGTTATTTATGCCTTTAATTGTTATTTCCAGTAGATGTCTGGCTGTCAATGCACATGAGTTAAGTACCGTAAAATAACAGATGTCACACATCTCACAAGAACAACAGGGAGTCAATATACATGGCAGTGTAAATCTGATTACCTTAGATAGTAAGGAAAAGAGAAAGAACGCAAAACCAGATGAGCCTATGGCTGTAATTTAAAAAACAAATTATCCCATTTGAATATGTTCTATAGTAATTATGCATTTACACTGAGTACACTAAGAGAAAAGCCATCTTGGAAGAACAGAGCCGATTTGGGTAATTGCAGTGAATTCTTATAATTTTATGTTGTCTTGGCAGCCATTTTGAATACAAATTTAAGTTTGTTATACCGGAAGCAGAGCTCGATCACCCTTGACACAGTTTCTGGTTCTACACCACACCCAAATGGCTCTAGACATGGCCAGAGATAACCTAGAGGCATCTGTTCTGCATACCAGGGCTCCCTGCTTTCTCATTGATTCCTTTAAATGAACCAGTCAGGCATTTGCCTGTGAACTGAAAGTGTCCCACACCCTATTCCTTTATATATACTGCTGGCTGCCCTCTCTGTCTCTCTCTGCCTGACTCTTCGTTCTTGCCTGATGTGACCCAGGGATGAAGACTGTTCTTGACTCATTGTGCCCTCCCTACTCAGTCTCTGTAAATAAAAATCTTAGAACTTGTTTCCTATGGTGGTGGTATATTGGATTTGCACCTTCCATCTGAAGAACCAGGGGCTGCCCCAGGCTGAGTTTCTCCCAGGAAGCCAGGGAGAGCTCAAGGTTGGGCTCCCAGTGCCAGGGCAATGGTTGGGCAGGTATAACCTGGATGCAGGTCAGACAAAAGCCATAGGGCATCTGCTGGCTTAAACAAGTTTCCCATGTGAGGGACCATCTCTCTACCCACTTTTGGTCACTGATCAGACTACTAGGCACTAGGCCATCAGCCAAGTAAAAGAAGCATCCCCTGAAAGGCCCACTGCAAACACCCACATAGAGCTTCCCTACATTTCCCATTAGGGCAGGATTGCTAGCTGCTCTCATGCTGGAACCCCAGTTTAGCTGGGGACTCTCAGTAACAAAGTTTCTCTTAATTCTTAAAGGAACAAAGAAAAGGGGGAGAATAAGTGAGAGAATGAAAAAAAGAATAGAACCAGTCGGCCAGTGACATTTTCTAGTGAAACACATATGGGATGCAAGAAAAAGACTCAGAAAAGCCTTGGGAGTAAATATTGAAATGATCTTGAATGATTTGGCAGGAGAAGATGTGCCAGCAGGGCTTACCGTATAGCTCCGAAGGATGCTGATGACGGCACCACAGACAGAGATAGTTTACAAAGGCTCAATGGAGCGCAGATATTTGAGAAAAAAAAAAAAAAAAAAAAAAAAAAGATTAACAATATTCAGCTGAGAAAAGTGAACACAAACACATCTGGGGAAAGTAATCTTAAATAAAGATACTCAGATGGAGAAAAAAATGTGTCAAGCCTGGACCTGGAGTAAAAGCAGATAGAAAAATTTTGAGTTGCAAGGGATTACAACGGCTCAGAAAGGTGAGAATTCCCTTCTGTGGTTTTAAACGCAGAGGTGTCTCATTATGCAGCCTTGATAAAGGATTTCATGTCTCTTTACAAACACAATGAGATCCTCATTACATATCTGAATAATTGAACCATGCCCACAATATAGAATGCATTTTGAGGTTTGTGAATGTGCAAAATGTAGCTGAAACTGTTCTAACTCCAACTATCATTTCTAGTCAAATAATTTTATAGAAACTTGTTTATCCTAAACTGTAATTTTCAGATTGTAAAGAACTATTTAATAACAATCACATTTACTATGTGCTGGGTACTTTTATAAACACTTTACATATTTAAGTAAATAAATCCTCATAACAAGCCCCCTCAGTAGGTGCAATTGTCTCCCTACTTTCAGCAGATGAAGAATCCAAGTTACAGAGAGCTTAACGACCTTCCCCAGGTCACACATTGAATAAATGGTGATTCAGGGATTCAAACCCAGGCAGAAGATCTCCAGAGTTCATACTCCTTTAGCACTACACTAGACTCCCTGTCTGTGGCAGAAAAGAAGCTAACTAGATAATTCCCTTTAGTTTGGAGGATTGACTTGATCTGTGAATGAGACTAGAAGGGCCAATGAGATATCCCCAGCCTCTACCATACATCTGGGACTATATCTTCCTGTCTACTCATTTCCAAATATCCAGTTCCCCCTTAAAGGTAATCTGTGTGGCCTGCAGGACATGGGGACATGGGGTCTCATGTTATATTTTGTGCTCCAGCACCTGGACATGCATCATCTTTGGCCCATTGAGCTGGAGTGGTCGTGGAGAGACACAGACATGCTGAAGACTATGAGAAGCCTATATAGAGCTAAGAATTCCTTATGACTTTTGTGATTTGATTAAGAAATTAGAACTGCAGTTAATTTTAGGAGAGTATTTAAAGTGACCACAGTAGATAATTTTTGAAAATTCTCTGTGTAAACATATATAACTATACTACATGTTACTTAGAAAACATTCATTTCTTTGGGAACACTATTTGTCTTCCCAGAATCTTGAAGCATAGATGGTTGCCCCAATTACTGTGCTTTTAAGGAATACATAAGATTATGATTACATCAGAATACATTTCTCACTGGGCTGCCATTGTGCTCTTCTTTTTTTCTCTCTGGCCAAAGTCTCTTACAAGTAGAGTTACTACTTTTTTTAGACAACAAAACCATACTCCCTCTGGAAGACCATTGTTTAAATCCAAACTCCATGTAGGGTGAGTCTTGTAACTGATCAAATTTCCCTCTGTGCTTTGGCAGCTATGAGCCTCTGAGCCAGAGTTGTGACCCAGTCCTAGTAAATATATCATCACCCTTTATTGTCTTAACATCTCTCCTATCCTTATCATTTGCCTAGTTTCTTTCTTTTCTTTTCTTTTTTTCTGAGATGGAGCCTTACTCTGTCACCCAGGTTAGAGTGCTTTGGCGTGATCTCGGCTCACTGCAGCCTCTGCCTCCCAGGTTCCAGTGATTCTCCTGCCTCAGCCTCCTGGGTAGCTGGGATTACAGGCACCTGCTACCACGCCCGGCTAATTTTTGTATTTTTAGCATAGACAGGGTTTCACCATGTTGGCCAGCTAGTCTTGAGCTCTTGTTCTCAGGTGATCTGCCTGCCTCGGCCTCCCAAAATGTTGGGGTTATAGGTGTGAGCCACCGTGCCCGGCCCATTTGCCCAATTTCTTGACTTACTGTTTTACTGGTATATGCTGAATTGTATCCCTTTAAGATTCATGTGTCAAAGTCATAACCCCTGGTATTTCAGAATGTGACTGTATTTGGAAATAGGATCTTTAAAGAGGTAATGAAGTTAAAGTGAGGTCATTAGGGCAGGCTCTAATCCAATATGACTGATGGTGTCTTATAAGGAGAGATTAGGAAACAGATACACAGAAGAAAGACCATGTGAGGACACAGGGAGAAGGCAGCCATCTATAAAGCAGAAAGAGAGGCCTCACTGGAAATCAACCCCAAAGGCACCTTGGTCTTGGACATATAGCCTCTGAAATTGTGAGAAAATAAATTTCTCTTGTTTGAGCCTCTCAGTCTATGGTATGTTATTATGGCAGCCTATTATGGACTAAATTATGTTCCCCCAAAATTCATATATTGAAACCCTAACCTCCAGTGTAGACTGTATTTGGGGATAGGGACTTTAGGGAGGTAATTAAGACAGGTGGGTCCCTAATCTGATAGGACTGGTGACACAATAAGAAGAGGAAGAAACACCAAGAGAGCTCCCTCTTTCCATGTAGAGAAGAAGCCAAGTGAGGACACAGTAGGAAGGCAGCTGTCTGCAAGCTAGGAAGAGAGTCCTCACTAGAAACCAGTCCCAATGGCACTTTGACCTTGGACTTTCAGCCTCCAGAACTGTGTGAAGATAAATTTCTGTTATTTAATCCACCTAGACTGTGGTAGTTTGTGTTGGCCCTAGCGGACTAACATATAGCCCTAGAAAACAAATACATTTACCTTGTTCTATTGTTTGGATGTTTTTAGAGGTGCCTTAAATCTTCGTTGGAGCAAACCATGTTTGTGTTGATCTCATTTGTAGATATGAAGAAAACGGAGTAAGTGTTAGCCTGTTTTAAATTGCAAATGCAGTGATTAAAAAAAAGGTATCAAAGTGTGCAAGCCAGCAAAGTGTGGCTAAAAAAAGTTTTTATTAATTAATAAACTTCAGTCTCTTAAGCAAAATGAAGTATTAACCTCATAATTATTAAACTCCAATTTTTCTGAGTGAAGCTTATGGTTAAACAAGCCAATAAAAATGAACCCTGCTTTTTTGGGGGCAAAAGGTAATTTGAAAAAGATGGACCAGAAAACTGAGCTTGAATCTTAACCTGGCACTGCTGTGTTTCTGCCATTCGGAGAAGCTGACTGGCCTCTTCAACTCTTGCATGGGAGCCTTAGGGACAGTCCAAAAAAAAAATCCCTTTAATGTGAACCTGCTGCCAGCCACGTGTACCTTGAGGGTGGAACATCTCAACCACAAGAATTGCCTTCTTTGGGAGTGGGAGAGTTGGAGATGAGATGGACTAAAGGTTTGGTGTCTATTGATTCCTTTCCTTGATCTAAAGTTTAACCTCTTTCTCCCTTTCAAGAGATTGGAATAGAATTCTCAGTTCAATAGGCCCATGTGATGAGGTCAAGAGAGTTGTGTTCAACAATTTATCTTTGCTTTACTTCTCCTGGTTCACTAAGAGATCATTCGCAATGAGAGGCCGGAAGTAAGTTGATAAAATTAAAATGTAGCACATGGCATATCCAGACAGAAATAACTTGTGCTAAGAATTGTGTCTGGCTTACCTGGTTTTGCCTACCATGGGCATCTTCAATTAACCAGCTAAGATAGCTGGTATAGGTACTCAAATATAGTAATGTCTAGACTTATTATTTAATCATATATATGTATGTGTATGCATGTGTTTGTATGTGTGTCTATCTAACTATATATCATCTGTTGATTCGCCATAATCTCTAAAGGCTATAAAGTATATTAACCAGGATTCTTTAGTTATAAGTAACCTAAGCTAATTCTTGTTAATGCTAGCAAAAAGAAAATTTATTGGAGGTATTCACCATAGAACGTATTAGCTTAGAAATATGTTGGCTTCCATGCTATCACAGAACAATAACAGAAACCAGAATAGTTTGGCAGATCTCTAGGCAGTGGAAATTATCTGACCATCTTTTATAGGCTCTGCTCCTGCAATGAATGTGCCCTAAGCTTAATTTTTAAAAAACTATCCTTGTATCACTTCTCTCTATGTTCAAAGTCCAGGGAGAGAGAATCTCATTCCATGACTTGGTGCCAAATCTCTGGTTAGGGTAAGGTACAGTTTGACTAAGGCTGCATGGAGAGGTGGAGAAGTAATTCTCCCAAAAAGGACTTGATATAATAATAGGAAGAAGGAAGCAATCTTGGTTGGCCAAACAGTAACGATAACAATGACAATAATAACAGCAAGAAATGTCCACTGAATTTTAACTCCTTGTTTCTGATTTGGTGATCTGATGAGGGTGGCTCCTCTCCAGTGTGTCTTAGGACGTTTTAAATTCAATTAAATTTGTTTCCTTTTAGAGAAAGCGTCTCACTCTGTCACCCAGGCCGGAGTACAGTGGCACAGCACACTCACTGCAGCCTCAAATTCCTAGGCTTAAGCAATCCCACCACCTCAGCCCCTGAGTAGCTGGGATTACAGGCAAGTCGCCCTGCCTGGCTACTTTTTTATTTTTTGTAGAGATGGGGGCCTTGCTATTTTGCCCAGGCTGGTCTCAAACTCTTGGCCTCAAGCAATCCTCCCTATTCAGCCTTTCAAAGTGCTGGGATTACAGGCATGAGCCACTGTGCCTGGCCCTCGTAGGCTGTTTTTGGCACCCCCTATCTGAAAGAGAATGTCTACCTGTTGCTTTAGGATTCATGCCATTTATCACAGAGAGTGGTTAGCCTTTATTTATGCTCTGCTCAGAGCGAGTTTAAAGTACAGAATTACCATCAGCTGATTTGCAAGGTATAGTGTCCTTCTAGGATCCTTTGGAAGCTGCTGGATACCAGCTGCACGAGTTTTGGAGGAAGCATGACTGTGGGAGTCCCTCCCACTTCATCCTGCCCTGGGTCTGTGTGCTCTCGGCTGGCTGTCTCTCGTGGGAAAATGAGGCTACTCTTCTTCAAGGCTAGATGATGAGGGTTTCTAGTCCTTCTTGGTGGAAATGGCCACTTTTGCATGGAGGCTAAGCTCAGGTCATTTTGGTTTAACCAGAACATTCCCACACCATGCAGGCTATCACACGCTACTTGAGAGGGAAAGAAGATTCTGAGGGTTTATATAGTATGAAGAATGTCTTTTCTCAAATTAACTCTGAATCTGCTCTGAAGGGGGGCAGGCATAGCAGGGAGAAACTGTGGGTGCAAGGAGAAAGTGCAGAATGTACAGGAAGGCCACCTGGATGGGTCCCTGAGCAGCCCCAGGAGTGCAGGGCTTTAGGATGGCAGGGCTTCCTTGCCTCACTGTCAGAGCATTTCTGTTCATTCTCATCCCACATCGCATAGCTTCCCTTATTAAGTGCCCAGAATCCTTGCGCTTTCTCTCTCAGTTCTTGTTAGAGCTGATGGGAGGTAGTCTCATAAACATATATCAAGGTGTTAGGAACTGCATGGGCTGCCCCTTCAAAGACAAATTTCCTTTGAGAGGGGTTAGGATGATCTATAAAACAACGAAATTAATCCTTCTGGTGGGATTTTTAGTTACCATAATTGTGGGGAAAAATATTATTGGATAACAGGGGACTTCATATCCTTACAAAACACAGGATCTTGACCACTTCCTAATTCCGCCCATGTACCTAATTACCTTACCGTGGGGCATTTCCAAGCTACTGTGGAGAGAGGAAAATAATGTGAAGCACGAAAAGTGGCCAAGCTGCATAACAAGTTCTGTGCCTTCAGGGAGGAGTTCGTGGAAGGAGCCACAGAAAAGTTGATTCAAAGGGCATTTAGCTAACAGAGCATTTAAACCCTCTCTTAGATCCATTTAAACCCAGAGGATGTCTTCCATGTTCTTGAGCTTTTTACAATTCTTCAAAAAGCTAAACCAATATACACTAGGGTATAAGAAGAAGCGACAGAAATTGACTCAGGAGCGTTTACAGATAAACCGTAAACTAACTGAAGGCAATGATTATGCTTTCAATGCCTTTGTATCACACCATTCAGCCTAATTCATTCAATGCATTTAGCAAACATTCTCTGAGCATCTTCTGTGTGCCAGATGCCGTGCTGGATGTTGGAGATTCTAAATCATTAAGATGTGGTTCCTGTCTTGAAAGAACACAGAACCTAGTGGAGAAGATGGAAATTATGGGCACACAATAGTTACAAAATAATGTGAAGTCCATTCCTAGTTGTAGCAATAAAATGCCATTGTATCACTGAGAGCAGAAAAAATTAATTCTGTCTGGCTTTAGAGACACACTGGCATTTGAGCTCAGCCTTGGAGGACAGGACGGTTTCTCAGTATCTCATTAGCTTGGCATCCTAAATATAGCAAAGACTGAATAAATGTCATTGCCTAATAACCTCAGAGATAGAGGAAACAAGAATTCCTTGAAATTTAAGTCCATTACTGTTTTTCCATTTTCTGCCTGGATTGAGGTAGACCCATTTCTCATTCAGACCCCTACCTGGTGTGGCATCATTGGACTCCTATAAATCGTCCATGTTCCTGAGATTATCACATGGACCCTACATAGGACATGGGAGTGGAAGCTTGGCGTATGATGAATACCAAATTAGCTGTTGAAATTGTCATCTCTCCTACTTTTTTCCATTGGAAGGTTTTATATTTTTAAGTTTTTGACCTTGACACTTGTCTTAGTCTGTTTTGTGCTGCTATAGCAGAATACTTGAGAATAGAGATTTAATTTTTACAGTTCTAGAGGCTTGGAAGTCCAAGGGCAAGGGGCTCACATCTGGCAAGGGCCTTTGTTCTGCTTCATCCCACAGTGGAAGGCAGAAGGGCAAGAGAGCGTGAGAAAGAGCAAAAGTAGGGCAAACTTACTGTTTAACAAACCCACTCCTGCCATAATGAGATTAGTCCACTCATGAGGGCAGAGTCATCATGACCTAATCACCTCTTAAAGGCCTCACCCCTAAACATGGTTGCACTGGAGATTACGTTTCCAACACATGAACTTTGGGGATGCATTCAAATCATAGCAGCATTACATTCATAGCCCTAGTAATTCAACTCGAAGTACATTCTGATGACTGACTAAAATTTATTGCTGTGGTGACACTTAATATGGCACCAGTGATAAGTCAATTCTAGGGCTGTAAGTTTTAGATTTATAATGAAATTTTGATTAAACTGGGCTTTTTAAAAATAGTGGTATTTATTCTGTGAACTAGCACAGTATGTAGAAAATGAATGGTGAAAAACCCACTACAAATCCTTCTGTGTAGTGATTAGCGACTCTATATTTAACAGTAATAATTGCATTATCTTGATGTACTTAATTTCTGTTTTCAGGCGCCCTAAAAAAGAAAACAATTGAATGTTGTTGGAGAAAAATGTGCAGGCCACTTCCACATGTTGTTTTTGTCTGCCTCTAGATAGTACTATACACCCGAATTAAAGAGAACAAACTCTACCAACCATGAGATATTTCAAAAATATCTGAATTTGGATGATATAGAAAAATCAATGAAATGATCGGTGGAATTTGTCAATCTTTATTTAAACTTCACGCTGGATATTAAAGCCTTTGCTGTTCATTGTCAGCCTTTAGAGTTCAGAAAGAGTGAAATTCTAATTTTCTCCACAAGGTGGGAGTAGAACACTAAAAGTGTTTTAAAATGGTCCTCATGAAAAGGTGTCACATATCTGTGTTAAGAAAAACCATACTCTAGCAAGAAATAAGAAAAAAGAAATTTAAAAAGTCTACGAAAAATTAGTAATCTTTGTGTCCTTATGTTCACACTAATTTCAGCCTCTTTATAGTTGGTAAATTTTCTACAAATTTCACCTTCAAACTAAATACAGGGTTTACAAAATGGACAAAGCAAAGAAATAACAATTGCCAGTGAAGGGAAATACTACACATTTCATCTTGAGCGGTAATATGTGAAGTCTCAAGTGTTTTGGGAGTGATTATGAATTTTCTCAAGATGGTTGGCTGTCTGGCTGTTTGGCTGGGGAACGTATATTTTTGAGGCTTGAAGATCAGTAGAAAATAGGTTGGGCAAAGTAGTTGCATGATATGGTTTACCATTTAGACAGAGTCTAAACTTACATGAAAAGGTAAATATTTAATCTGCATTTCTGGTCTTGTTTATAGAGCCTTTTATCAAGAGAGAAAATCAGGCCAGTCTTCTATTTCAAGTCTGACTCAAGATTCTTTTCTTTCAGGAAAACATTCATGATCTCATTCCACCTGAAGCCGGTGCCTCTGTAATGTGTAACAGAATCCTATGGAGAAGTTGTAAAAACACAAAATGTTGGGCCAACCCCAAGAGTTTCTGATTTTGCAGGTCTGGAGAGGGCCCGGGATACGTACTTCTAACAAGCTCCCAGGCGATGCTAATGTTGCTGGTCTAGAAACACACTTTGAGAGCCACTGTTTTAGCATGTATTCACCCAGCTTATGCAATCAACTACTCTCACAGCAAAGTCCAAAGAATGCTCCTTATTTGTTTGTTATACTGGAGTTTGGCTTGGCTAGATATTATTTGAAACTGAATGGCTGTTGATTGTGGCTCAGAAACTGTTTTCTTCATAGCGCTGCAGTTGGATTTATTTACTAGAATTTGAGCTGAATATTGTCTCACATTTTGGTTACATTGGTTTCTCAGGGTATTTTATGGGTACATGTTGTCTCTTTCTAAGTGCACTGTCACTTGAGGTGGGCCTGGGCCTTTTGTTCCTGTTTGTCCTTACTCTTCCACGGAGCTAGCAGTCTCCAGCACAGGGGCGATCAGTCCTTAATCACTGAAGACTAATTAATCTTTCAGTGTACATGCTATTTTAGTGAGTAATTTTTGCCAGAAATACTAGTAATGATGTAAAATAAGGTTAGGATTAGGGAAGGATTTGGCCTGAATAATTCAATTCATATGTATAAGTCAGGGTTCTCTAGAGAAATAGAATCAATAGGGTGTGTGTGTGTGTGTGTGTGTGTGTGTGTGGTGATGATGGTGGCAGTGCAGGGACAGAGACAGAGAGACAGGGAGGGAGAGAGAGAGAGGGACAGAAAGAGAGAGAGAGAGAGAGAGGGAGAGAGATTTATGAGAAGGAATTGGCTCACACAATCACAGAGGCTGAGAAGTCCCTAGGATCTGCAGTCAGCTAGCTGGAGACCAAGGAGAGCTGATGGTATTGTTCCACTCCAAGTCCAAAGCCCTGAGAACCAGGAGAGATGATAGTGCAAGTTTCAGTCCAAAAGATGCCAAATTCAAGATCCAAGAAGAACTGATGTTTCAGTTTGCGTCTAAAGGCAGGAAAAGACCGATGTCTCAGCTCAAGTATCAGGCAGGAGGAGTGCCCTCTTACAAAGAATCAGCCTTTTTGTTCTTTTCAGGCCTTCAACTCATTGGATGAGGGCCACATGCATTAGGGAAGGCAATCTGCTTTCCGCAGTCTGTGCATTCGTATGTTAATCTCATCCAAAAACACCCTTACAGACACACCCAGAATTATGCTTGACCTAATGCCTGGGTACTCCACATCCCAGTCAAGTTGACACAAAATTAACCATCACACTATATATGTATAATCGTTAGTTAAATGGAAGTTGGTTCATTGTCCAAATTCCTCTACCTTTCGCCTCAATAAAAGAAAAAATGGCCCAACACTGTTCCGGGTGGCCCCATATGACTTCTAACTGTTTTGGTCATCAGTTTAGTGGGTGAATTGTAGCAATGTGATCTCCTTTAATCTTCAGGGGTAAGATGAAAATAGCCATGCTCACCTAAACAGATCCATTGACAAATTCAACTAGCATCCAAAACAACAACAAAAACTTTTGTAAACATGAAGTGCTATAGATATATTTAATAAAGACAATCATTTCCATATCATGGGTTTTACTGTTCAGATATATTTCTTTATAAACCAAACTTCTAGAAATAAAAGAAGTGTAAGCAGAAATGCATGGATCCACTGAGGACATTATAATATAATGGCAACCATTTAAAGATACTGAAGATTAAAGCTGGTTGTTTACCAGCATGGCATAGTGAGTGAAAGACTTTATATGATGCATGGTCTAATTATTTAACAAATCAACTCAGGCATAACAATCTGGTATGCCCAATAGGCTCTGCCACCTATTCCCTCATTCCTAAGTATGTGTAATTTCTATAAAACAATCAGAGAAATTCCAATTTCTAAATCATCATAGTCTTCTCTCTACCTTAGGTGAAAGTGCGGAATACCCACAGGGCCATGGAAAGACACTGCATTCTTTTCTGGTACTTTAACCATAGCTTCGAGGCACTGAGTAATATTTATTTAATTTTATAATGGCTGTGGGGAGAGTGTTCATGAAATGTTTTGAGCTCCTCAAATAAAATACATGATACACTCTTTTCAGGTGAGATTTTCAAATAGATTACAAAATAATAATTTTTGTTTTCTGAAAGTGTGGAGAGAAAAAGATTTAAAAAAAACAAAGTAAGGAGAAATGAAAGAATTTTATTTGACTTGCAGAATTTGCATTTGAGTTATCTATACTTACTAAGATGGCTATGTCCAGTTGTACCTGTCTGATGGTAGCTTATAATTATAAATGCTTAAAGATAAACAGATCATAGGTTCTGGATGAGGCTGAGCACAGGCTCTAAAAGTCGCATCACACAGCCACCTGCTCATCCTGGCTTTGGGCTCTGCCCCTTGAATGTTTGCCCATCTGACTCCATTTGTATCTCCCTCACTGCTTCCCTGATTCATTTCAGTTTCATTCTCATTTTGGGTATTTCCTCACTTCTAGTTGGTGCTTTCTAGAGTTTCTGGCAAAAGCATGGACTCTGAAGTCAGGTTGCCTGGGTTTAATTCCTGTTCTATTGCTTGCTCTCTGAGTCTCAGTTTCCTCCTCCCTAAAACAGGGATAGAACCCATCTCAGAAGGTTGTTGTCAATATTCACTGAGATAAGCACAATTTCTGATAAATATTCATGCTTATTACATGCCAGTTGTTATTATTATTATTATTATTTTCTTTTAGGGTGTTTTTGCTTTTAGCTCAACCTTACGTTACTGTGGCTCTGTGACCTGGTGTTGCTGTCTTCTGCTTAATTCTGTGGCACAATGTCCTGTCCTAGCTTTCTTCAATCTGAGTGTACCCTCTGCTTCTCTCCCTCAGTTCCACCCCTGGAAGCAGAGGGTTCCTGGGTGTTAGGAGAGCTGCTTCAGTATCATTGCTCTTCAATCTCAGACAATAGCAAACACTCTTCAGATCTTACCAGGTAAGAGATCAGGTTACCAGTGGAACTGACCTGTTGGTTTTGTCATCTGAATAAACACTATAGATCACCTCCTGAATGATTTGGCTTTAGAAATCCATATTCATCATTGGTGGGACTCGCTTGGCTACTACTGCTCTATTCATCACTCATTGATTAATTGAAGGTATGCCTGCAGAATTCATGCCATGGACAATGATTCTAATGCCAGCAATGTGGATATTCAAGTTCTTTTGTTTCCAGCCATGTTTTAGGTCGACCATGACTTGTTTTAATTGTGTATGCCATCTTTTAGGGAACTCTCATTCAGTCATTAGCTTGAAATATTTACTGTCACCCAAAAGCAAGTATTTTTGCTGTCCTGTAGGTTAGAGGTTAGCTTTCCGGGGCCTGAAAGAGGAAAGCAACAAAAACTCAGAGAATTTATTTCCCGCTCATACACAGGAGCTGGGTGGAGAATTTCCTCCCTTGTAAGACCTTGTAGAACACATTTTGGTTCTCTGAAGAATCGGCAAAGAAAAAAGTAGACTTAAATAATCAAGAAAATAGCACACTATGAACAAAAAAGCTTTAAAGGGGTTTTTACCTATGGAATTAGCCATAGAAAAAGCAGCTCTGTTTTTAGATGAATCGGTCTTAGCCTATCCTTTAATAATAAATCAATGAAGCATCTAAACCTCCATTTATTTTGAATACCTGTGCTACATCACTGTAACCAATGGTATGTTCTTTTGTCCCACAAATGAGCTGAAGACAGGGCTTTACTTTAATATGAAATATACTGATTTTGTTGGGTTCTATTACCTTCTCATGTTGCTAAAAAGTGTTTTCGTGTTCAAATTCCACAGTGTTTTCAATGTCAGTTTTTTTTCTTTCAAAAGGAAAAGGGTCCCCTGTGGAAGTTTATGAAAGCTGACACATTTTCTTGTAAAATATCCTTCTGAGACCATATGGTTTATCAGTAAGCACATATTTTTAGACCTTTTAAAATGAGTATTATGAAATTAACGTGAGATGTTTTTAGAAAAGTGAATGTTATTGACTCAGTAGGGCAGGATGCCTGTCTGCTTTGTTGTTGTTACTCTTTATAATTCCCTGTGAAAGACGTTTTCAGATAATTAAAAAAGGTATTTGGTCTATGGAGCAAAGAAACTTATCAAAAGAGGTTATATAACACATGCATGGCAGCTACTTGTCAAAGTTAAATATACCCATTTCTTTCCCCCAAAGCCATTAGATCTATTACCACCTAATTGCTTGGAAAATTCATTTTCTTTTTCTCAAATCACAGCCTTAATTGAGGTCTGAAAGCTCACCAAGGGCCTTTTAAATCAGCAAACCTAACTTAAAAAAAATTCTATAATTTAACTTTGTGGCCAGGGACATATTTTTTTTCTTTGAGACAGTTACAGCAATCAGTACTGTAGAAAAACCTCTTGCTTTGAGAAATCAGAGAACTGGGGAGCATGTCTTACTGTTTCTGATAATGCACACTGGGGCCAAGAGTTCACAGCAAAGTGAATAGATATTAATTGCAAACATATTATTTAATAGTGCTGAAACCAAAATATTTTTAACCAACTTATGTGGGTGTTTTATTGTAAATGTTAGGATGGGAAACACAATCTATTCTACATTCTGGCTATGGAAATCTGCCCTCCATGTGGCCATCTGCAGGAGTACCATATGTGTAACACACACAACTTTATTCCTTCTTACACCAACCCTAAAGTTTGCACAACAAGAAAAATTTTCAACTTTGGTTTATGACATATCAGGGTGCTTTCAAGCATAAACAGTGATTAGAATATCTAAGTTGATGTTTGAAATCAGGATTAATTTTAATTATATAAGAGAAATGAAAATAAATGTGATTTAAAAAAATAAACATAGATGCAACCATTCAGGTCAGGGTTGCTATTTCAAGGAGTCACCTTGAGAAGCTATGAACTAATTTGAAATACTCTACCATTTCTCAAAATGTTTTTGAAACTCCTCTTTTAGAATTGCCTCAGAGTTAGTTTTTCCTCTGTGTCTCCTTATCACTTTAGAATTACGTTTTTGTTACAGATGGTGTTGCCTTGCTGGGGCACTTTATTCACCAAGCTTCACTTGGAGTGAATTTTTGTGTTTAGAAACTTACAAGGATATGGTGCAAGCAAGTCCAAATATTTTGTGCAACATCACCCTCCCTGGATTGGCTATGTGCCTCTTCTCCTACCCCAGGATAACTTAGATTTAAAATTGGGAAGGAGTAAGCTGGGTGACTGATGTGCATTACTTTCATTTAATCGTCACAAAGTCCTATAAAGCAGGTATTATTCATGTTATTCAGATGAGGAAACAGACTTAAAATGTTTAAGTAATTTAAGATCTCTTTAAACTAGTATAGACTTGGGAATTATCTGGGACTAAATTTCAATTTTTTCTTCTACAGCTGTCGTTTCCATTCAAGGTGACAACATCATTTTGGAATTACAAGTCCTGTTGTGCTTGTGAAAATTTACATTAGTTTTTAATTATGTTGACCATGTACATACCTATGTAAGTTTGGGTCAGTGCATCAGAGATATATTTAACATTCTGTTAGTGATTATGTAGTTGTGAGAGCTGAGGATAGGTGAACAAATGTCATTTGTTTATGCACGGCAATCACTGTGATAGGAAAGCCAAATAATATTGGGCACTTTTGACAGTAATAATGTTTCACATCCTAGTGTTATAAAAATTTGCCTCATTAAACAAGATCAAACAAATGAGCCAATAAGAAGAAAGCCCCATTTCTGCTTCTCCTAAGCAGACCTTAGGAGTAAATAAATGAATGCGATGTGAGCCTGTGATTCTAATGTAAAAACCTTGGGAGAGATGGACCAGAGATAATTGAGCCTCTGCTTAGGATGATATGTTTGAAGACAAAAGAGCGCATGAGTTGGGTGCCTAGTTTAAGAGCCCATAAGCTGGGTGCTTAGTTTAGGAGATATGTATGCATGCTGCTTGCTCAGATGACATAAGTCAGAAAAGAAACAGAAATTGGAGATATGTAATAATCTAGTTATGGTTCAAAAGAGGGTACCATCTTTCCATGTATCACCAACCATATCTTCAACAAAAGCTTACATAGAAACATTGCTTACTATGTGCCAGGTGGAGTTACCTGCTTTACGTGGGACTTTTCTAGTTTTAGCACTGAAAGTCCTGCATCCTTGAAGCCCCTAAGTCCCAGGCAAACCAGAATGTTGGTGTTCGATGCCAGGTTCAGTTTTAAAGCTTTATATTTGGTAACACATTTAATCTTCACAACAACCCTGTGAGGTAGGTACTATTATTACATCTATTTTGCAGATGAGGAAATGCTTACTTAAAGAGGTTAGGAAACTTGTCCAGTGTTCCATAGCTAGTAGGTAACAGAGTCGGGATTTGAAGTCAGGTAGTTTGGTTCAGTGTCAGGGTGCTTCTTAGAAGACTGCCTCTTGGAGAGCTGCCCCTAAGAGTATCCTGCTTTGTACTAAAGGGAGAAAGAGGGATTGTTGGGAGTAGAATGATGGCTTAAAACATAGTCTTACTCTCATGCTGCATACATGAGACATACAGGCAAGAAAACAGGCAATCACTAGATCTGGGAAGGAAGACAAGCTCTTGTCAGAAAGTAGAGTGAACTATTTGGGTATGTCAGAAGGTTAATAACCCAACCTCATTGGTCAGGGATGACATGAAACAATGTGTAACGGCAGCAGCCTGTGGCTTGTTATGTAGGAACCGGTCAATAAACAGAATTATGTCATTAGGCTTCAATTCTGGCAGCTGTAGGAGAATTGACAACTATGACAGTGGCTGCTTAAAAATGGAAGTGATTGTTAAGGAAGGATGTGAGCCACTTGGAACTTCCAGGGAAGCAGAGGACAGAATGGGGATATTTGGGATAGAATCAGTCACATTGTGATAATCCCCAAGGCCACGGTAATGTTGGTCTGAAAGTCTATGTGGTCCATGGAAGCCTGGGTTAAATGAACACATAACACTGAGGATATCTTGGTGGGAGATTCTTAGGCATACTTATGATAGGATGCTGATATGTTAATACTATCATCACCACTACAACAACCCAACAAACAGACACAAATCAAAATAAAAACATGAGACTTGGAACGATTTTTCTGGAGGGCATGAATTATGCTGTGTTGTTATCATGCATAGGGATTAGCAGATTTCAGAGCTCTTCCCCAATGTGGAAAACAGTAAGCACTGTCATTGACTATAAAACTGATCAATAAGACGGTAATGTGATTAATACCTGTAATGCTCAGGATGGTCTTGGATTTTGCATTGAAAATTCCTCAATTAGTCTTGAGCAAACTGGACTGCTCTACCAGTAGGCTAGCTCTGGAGCTACTCAACCCCAACTCAACAGCTTGCTCCGAGCTCTGTGAGCTTGGAAAAATTATTTCACTTTTTAGTCTTAGTTTACTAGTCTGTAAAGTGGTCATGTGAAGGGTATTTACTGTAGAGTTGTTATGAATCTTAAATAGTACTTGTCTGTCCTTATTGCAGTCCATATACATTTTAGCTATCATTAGGAAATACAAAAATTACACAATAGAGATGGGTTTGTCTATGTTGCTTTGCTTTGTCCATACCTATCTAGTGCATTAAGTAGTCAGTTTTTCTGTTCACCAAGCCTTTCTGACTTTTTGTTTTGGTACATAGTAGGATTCATGTTAGGTGTGACCACCTGACTTCCTTTGGTTAATGAAATAGGAGAAATGAGGTGTGGTACATCTCAGCAGAAGCTTTAAAAATGTTCACGTGGCACATCATGCTCTCTTTCCCAGGAATGTCCCGGATAATGGCTGCTCTGTTATCTGGGACATTCCTGGGAAATGGGTCCTGAACTAAGGATGAAGAAGCAAAGCCCTCAGTTGAACTGTAACAGATGTGAGGCATTAGTGAGAAGTAACTTGTTTCTTTAAGCCGCTGAGGAATTTTGGGTTTGTTTGTTACCACAGCATAAGCTAGCCTCTACGCCAAGGAATTGACTGACGGTCCCTGAGCAATGCCGTTCATGGAGAACTGTAGTCAGGCCGAAGCCAACTGACTTAACCCAGTTACTTTCCAATTGACTGTAAACTTAAGTTTATTTTTGACTTTTCAGGTTTGCCATTTTATTAAACAAAGAACAAAATGACTGTGCATGCTTTATCATGGTTGACTTGCGACGGCAGTGACGTTGATCTCTGGTACACTGTGCTTGTGCTGTCTGTGGCCTTGCATTTGTTTGCTGCTTATGTGTAATGCCTTCAGATGGACAGTCATTTACAACCCTGGATGGATATTAGACTCTTCTGGGGAGTTTATAAAATTTACCCATATCCAGGCTGTATCCTACACGCTGTTTTGCAGGAGGTCCCCAGGTGATTCCAATGTACAGTAGGGGTTTCAGCCTCAACCAGATCATTAACTCTTTGGTGAGGAACTATGACCTGAAATTGCTGGATATCTTCTTTATGTCTATTGTAAACAGGAGGTCAGGATGCAGCGGACCATGGGGCAACATGAAGAAGAAAGCATGACATGACTTAGTGGAGGGCAGCAGACCATTGTCCCACACTTCTAAGTGCTATTTGGCAATTCAGAACAAGCATTCAGTGGGGGCTGACGTGATCTTTCCAGAAGGGTAATTCAGGGCTGCAGGTGCCAATTAAATCGTTGTAGAATTTAGTGTTTCAAATGTCCACATCATTAATAAGATGTGGTGGAAGGAATCATGTCCTTGCAGGCATACGAAGGGAAGTTCTTCACTTTGGTAAAAGGGTGCTGCTGATCTACAAGCACTGTGGACACAGCTCATTTTTGGAGGTGACATCTTATCTGCTACTGTTTCTTTGGCTTTGCTTGTTGCTGACCTTGACTCTCTTCCTATGGGATCAACTGTTTATGGGATCAACTGTTCATCGCCTTTTTGATACTGCCTTCCTCCAACTGATGTGCATACCCTTGTACCGACTCTAGGATTTTACTTCTGTCTCTGTCCTCATTTGTGCAAATGAATGCCCCTCTGTGGTTTGGATCTTCTGATTCTGAATCCCGGTGGCCACATGGAGCCAGTGTTTGTTGAGTCTGGGGAGCACTGTCCAGGCTCTTCTCTGTGTTGCTTTGCTAACCTGGCATGTTTCTATTATCAATTCAACCTGCCAGCTCATGCCCACCCAGGTGCAGTGGAGGCTGAATAAAGGCAAGATCCTCCTCCTTTTTGCAGCTTTTATTGGCCTCCTTGTCCTTTGATCCTGCTTAGTTTTCTAAGCCAATTAATCGGAGCTATTATATATAAACATACAATACATATAAATACATGGACAGAGAGAAGATTCAGCACTTGTAAAATTTTTCATTTGCCAGATTCTTAATTGGATTACTGGCTTCAGGGTGGAGTCCTTGGGGGAATGGGGCCAGGAAAGCATGCATTTCTAGGGTCAAATAAGCAGCAAATAAGCAGTTGAAGGCAAAGACAGATCCCCAAAATTAAGGGTGTCATTTTATACTGGATTCTGGCTCCCCAAAAGAGGGAAATACTCTGGGAGAGGTCAGTGCAAAGCTTCTACCCTGCGTTTCATTGCAAGGCAGCCCAAAGCCAATCAGCCCATTTTATAATCAGCCCATCTCTCATGGGAGTCTCATCTCCCTGGGCAGGTGGAGATGTTTCCTTCCAGGTGGCCAAGAGCATGCTTCTCTGATCCAAGTGTGCAAAGAATCAAGTACCCCTCCATAATAGCTATTATCCATGTCTTAAAGTATATTTCCTACCTAGTTATTACACACCAAAGCTCTCTCATAATGCAAAGTAATTTCTGATACCCTCAAAACTCAAACCATGAGATAACACAATGCAAAACAGAACAGGGCCTTTGATTTTGAGAGGGATCTATCCGCTTTTAATTCCTGGGATTTCATGAGGAAAACAGAGGGTTTTTTTTTTTTCCCAAAATGGGGTTTTTGGCACTTCCTCCATTTTTCCCAATGAGTCCCAGGATACAGGAAATTATCTTAGGGCCTCTCATGTGCATTAAGGGTGGCAAGACAAAAAAAAAAAAAAAAAAGGAGAAAAATAATTCAGCCGACTAAGAAGAAAAAACCTTTTTCCAGAAAAACAAGTTCCAAGAAGAGAAAAACATAAAGGCTTTTAAAATATATCTATAGCTTGTTTATCCACTTTTAATTAAGCCAGCTTTTAACGATAGTGCTCTTTAAAAAAGAAATCCTTTCAGATCTCTTGTTACCCGACTTTAGCCATGCCAAGCGGCCAATATTTCTAGTTTCTGAACTTTACTAAAGGTAACCTCTTACATGCTTCAAAGACATGGTAAGCAGTTTCTTTTTTATAAGATTTAGAATCTCCACAATGTAGTTCAGAGAAAGGAAAATTCAAGAGATGAAATCAGAAGCTAACTATGGGTGGAAAAAACTCAATAAATGGCCAAGTTACACAAATAACAAACCAGAAAGGAATCAATCCAGAAGCCAACAATTGAACCCAAGCCACCGCTGTCAAAAGATAAAGCCTTAGCTGCTGAGCTATACAGCATTGAGCAGTTTTCTATTACTTTTCCCAGAAGGAGCCTAGAGAAGCCAAATTCAAGCTTGCAAGGCTTTTAACTGCTCAAGAAAAATTTTTAGGACTAACTATGACATGAATCCCCAAATTCCTGTCCTCTGGATGGTGGAAACCAAAAGAAAGTATCCCCACATGGTCACAAGGTTAAGCTCTTAAGGACACAAAACAAGACAGAGGCATTTCATACAGTATTGGTTTCAGGGATGTGTAGCAAACTTTGTAAATGACCAGCCTGCCAAGCTGGCTTGAAAAGCAGGCTTATAGGGGTCTAAACCCATGTTCTAGACTGTGATACCCCTTTCTCCATTACAGAACACAGACAAATTCTTAGCACAAAGTACACCAGATTTGCTGCAGCCTAAGACTAGTCTCACAAATCCTTTTTTCTATTTGTCATACTCTTGCAGAGGAGACCAATAGTTTACTGTTTTACCAAGACAGAGAAAGAGAAAGAGAAACAGAAACAGAAAGAGAAAGAGAAAGAGAGAGAGAACAGAAACTTGGCTTGTAAGAATTTCTTACACTTTCTGCTGGCATGCCAGGTTTCTGGATTCCCTTTCTCTGCAGCTTCCAGAAGAACGGAGTGGCTTCTGATGTCCCTGCTCGCTTGTGCTATAGCTGTGGGGTTCAATCCACTTTACAAGAGAAAATCACCCTTTACTATTTTATGGAAACATAGACAAGATTCTTAGTTTGCAAGATGCTGCCCAATGGGCTGCATGGGGAATTGAATTAACATTTTCCAACCAGCAAAATACACATAACAAAACAAAGATTAGTCACTTGTTTAGCACCCAATATCAGCCTGGCAAAGCTCAAACTTTTTCCCGTTGGTCCCTGTTGTCTTTGATCCACTCCAGGTGGGGACAGGCGACCTCTGAAGGGTAATTCACAATGGGGTCTCTGCGCAAGGGGAAGAGCAGATAGTCACCCTGAGAGACAGGCCTGTTTAGCCTTCTTTAGGGCTCATTGAATGTGAGCAGACAAATAAGAAGGGTTCTCTGAGTTAGGCCTGCTGGACTTCCATCAGCAGCCCCTCTGAGATCCCTTCCATATATACAAACACACACAAAGACAAGTCGGACAGAAGGCCCTCTAAATTAGATCCCTAACCAAGAACTCCAAGAGTATCCCTTCCAAACTATCCTCCTATTCTCTGTCTGAGAAACCTCCTCAAAATCTTCCTGATTGAGGAGAAGTCTCCCAAACCAGGACTCTTCCTATTAGTTAGAAAGAGCCAACCGAGACCTCCCAGGAGCTGAACAAACACCCTGCATTGAGGCTACAGACACAGATATCCCATGGTGGAGCTACAGACACCCCACAATGGGGCTGCAGATACCCCACCACAGGGCTACAGAACCAGTCACGAGAAGGAAGGAAGCATTGGCAGTGCCTAGGATACTCACCAATTCGGATATCCTATGACGGGGCTACAGACAGACACCCTACCATGGGGCTACAGACAGATACTCTGTGATAGGGTTGCAGTTAAGGGACATCTCCCCAGGACTATTTCTCCATTGCAATGAAATCTATGCACATTGGGTCAGCAGCACCCCACCAGTAGAGAGAGAACCAGAGTCAGCCCCCAGTCCAAGATAACTAGGCAGCCACTTGGGCTGGCTTCTGGAGCCATCGCTGGAGTGGGGGACCACTGAACTATGGATAGGTAGCCACAAGGGCAATCCAGGATGAGCCCCCAAATTTATAACCACCCAAGGGGTTCACCTTGGCAACTGCCTAGACAGAGCCAATTCATCAAGACATGGGAATTGCAATAGAGAAAGAGTAATTCATGCAGAGCTGGCTGTGTGGGAGACCCTAGTTTAGTTTTATTATTACTCAAATCAGTCTCCCTGAGCATTCAGGGAGCAGAGTTTTTAAGGATAACTTGGTGGGTGAGGGGAAGCCAGTGAGCCAGGCGTGATGATTGGTCAAGGATGAAATCATAGGTAGTCAAAGCTGACTTCTTGTGCTGAGTCAGTTCCTGGGTTGGGGCCACAGGATCAAATGAGCCAGTTTGTTGATCTGGGTGGTGCCAGCTGATCTGTCAGTGCAGGGTCTGCA
This sequence comes from Pongo abelii, assembly GCF_028885655.2. Taxonomy (NCBI): domain Eukaryota; kingdom Metazoa; phylum Chordata; class Mammalia; order Primates; family Hominidae; genus Pongo; species Pongo abelii. The sequence goes on from NC_071991.2 coordinate 105,642,467, forward strand.
AAATATCTCAAGCACTGATCTTAGCAGCAATTTAGGGAGGGTCAGAATCTTGTAGCCTCTAGCTGCATGACTCCTAAACCATAATTTCTAATCTTGTGGCTAATGTTAGTCCTACAAAGGCAGTCTAGTCCCCAGGCAAGAAGGATGCCTGCTTTGGGAAAGGGCTGTTACTGTCTTTGTTTAGACTATAAATTATAAACTAAGTTTCTCCCAAAGTTAGTTCAGCCTACACCCAGGAATGAATAAAGATGGCTTTCAGGTTGGAAGCAAGATGGAGTTGGTTAAGTTAGGTCTTTTTCACTGTCTCAGTCACAGTTTCCCAAAGGCAGTTTCACCCTTTGCCTCAGTCTGACTCTCTACCTCTCCCTGCTTCTCTGAGGGTTTAAATAGATCATAGGCAGAAGTTAATTGGAGGTAAAAGTTTACCGTTAAACAGGCAGGTCATAGCACAATATCCATATAATCTAAAGTAACCGAGGCTCTCTCAGGGTCATTGAAATATACAAAGGTATTCTTCCAATGCATTTTTAGAACCTAGATAAATTGTGTGTCATATAAAATGCATTATAAAAGGTTCCAATTGAGTCATTGGATTAAATGAACCTTTCAACACCTTCCAGAGGAAAAGAGATGATATTTGGTGTGATGGAGTAGTCAATGCTTGGCTTCACACTTACATGCTGCAGCAATCTTCCAGGAAGTCTTTACTTAAAAAGAGAAATAAAAAGAAAGAAACCAGTGAACTCATGACTCTGTATTTGATATAAAGCACCTTTTTTTTTTTAAAATCAAAACTTCCAGAATATTCCCAGGAAGGAAAATGATATCTAAAGCTTCTACTTTCCTTTGACCCACTACTAAAAGGATACCTAATTCATCCCTCCTCGCATCCAACCTTTAGTACTGCCCACTAAATGGCCGATTACTCATATGCTAAAAGCTGTCTGGATTTCTCTCTCTCCTTAAATAGCAAGTGTGGCATTTTGCTAATGTCACAATTAACAGGAAGCTATAAGCCAGTCTCTGACCAGTGAACTAATATAGAAGAATAAGAACAGGTGCAATCAACCTATTAATCAGGGTTCAGCGTTCTTTATTCTTCAACTATTTTTATTCTGAACCCATGTTTTAGAAAACTATTTAAAAGATTCTATTAATTTGGAATCCATTTATTATAGACAGTCATCCTTAGAGATACGATTTTCACCAGAATAATATTGTACTGTTACCTTTATGGAGCATAATTAATGAGAGAAACGTTCTGATTATTCATTTCACAAATTCCAAAGTCCACCTCTCTCATGCTCTTTCTTCCATCATCTCACTTTTAGACTTTCTGTCTCTCAGCCCACCCACTGACTTGTCTGTGAGGTCCTCAGTTTGTTTTCCAATTTAAAGGTAACATTTTGGCCAGGCACAGTGGCTCACACTTGTAATCCTAGCACTTTGGGAGGCCAAGGTGGGAGGTACACTGGAGGTCAGGAGTTCAAGAACAGCCTGGCCAACATGGCGAAACCCTGTCTCTACTAAAAATACAAAAATTAGCTGGGCATGGTGGTGGGTGCCTGTAATCCCAGCTACTCGGGAGGCTGAGGCAGGAGAATCAGTTGAACCCGTGAGGCAGAGGTTGCAGTGAAACAAGATCATGCCACTCCACGCCAGCCTGAGTGACAGAGCAAGACTCTGTCTCAAAAAAAAAAAAAAAAGGTAATATTTTGTTCTTTTCAAGAATTGTTGTCTGCTTATTCTCCATTGTATATCTTGTATTAAGATTATTTTTCTTAAAATTTAAAATATCTAGAATAGGGTCCTTGCTCCTACTAAAATGATGCTTTTACTTGTTTCATTTTATACCATGATTATTTTTCTTAGAATTTAAAGTACGTGAGGGTAGAGGATTTCCTTCTGCTGAAATGATGTTCTTGGATGGTGACAATAAGCTAAAAGAAGGAAGAAATCAATTTTTTAATGTGTTAAAATGGTTATAAGAAACATGATCATTTATATCATAGCTTCTTGAAAACAAGACATCATAGGCACTGATAAAATTAAAATTTATAAAAATTATTTTTTCCTCTTGGAGCCCTCCATTCAAATTTTTATTGAGCAACTAACTGTCTTGTGCCTTATATACTGGCTTTAGCTCTCCCAGGCGGTCTTTCATTCCGGTCCCACTTGGACAGAGTCCCAGATTTTTTTTCAGGCCCTGGAGGGGAAAGGGAAAGAGAAAATGAGCTGGGATTCTGGCACGGAGAGGGCTGCTGTGGCAGAACGGGATTGCCCTGTAGCTGAGAGTGGCAGGATAATTCCCCTGAGCCAAGACCAACTGCCTCAGTGAGACATAAGATAGGCTTAAATCAGACCGCAGGGTCTTATTGAGACTGGAAAAGGACAGGCCGTGAATCCTACCAGCTGCTAAGTTTAACAGCAGTTGCCAGTACAATGAACAGAAACAGGCTCAGTGGCACTTCCATGATGGCCTGTCCAGAGAGAAGCATAAAGATGGAAAATGTTAATCCCAGACCTCCACTCCCTACTGTCAGGAGGATACAGAAAACATGCTTCCTATACCCAGATGTCCCCTTGGGGAAGAAAAGACAGAGAACATCTAACCAAAAAAGACTGAGCTCTCTAGAGAGAAATAGATTACTTCACAAGAGAGAAATGAACTCAGTTTTTATCACCACTCAGTAGGTGGGTGCTAATGAGAAAGATTAGATTGCTTACAGACAAAATAAAGAAGCTGAATTTCTTCTGCATATTTGTGTGAAGTGAGAGAAATTTTGGAAGCCTCGGCTGTGTGTGGTATGTTTGTGTCGTGGGGATAGGTGGGAGGAGGGTTCGTCTCAAAATACAAAGAGGAAGTAGGAACATAGAAGGAAAAAATTAGAATTGGTACATGGAGGTTCTGGCAAGTAGTGACCAGCATTTCCACCTGCAACTTCCCCCCATTACACATGAACACTGACATCTATTAGACAAAATGGAATGAAACAGGGCTAACTAGGAATATAAGCAACAGAGTGTGCAGAAAAGTTACTATTGACATTGTGTTGGGACTCATGGAAAACTCTATTGAAGATAGAGATGTCTTTGAGATGCAGCCTGAAAGGCGAGTAGAATTTCAAAAGGAGATTGTGCAAGAGCTCAGAAGCAAGGGAATACACATATGCAAAACCAAAATGTCCAGTTTGTCTGGGGTTTAAAACCATGGAGGGAAGAAGCCAGGAGCTGGGGATGAAAAGGCAGGATGAGGCCAAGCTGGGAGGGCAGGACAAAGAGTTTGCACTTCATTCTACAGGATATTGAGGTCCACAAGTGGATTTTTTTCACCTCACTCTTCTGCTGAAACTCCTCAATGACTCCTCTTAGACAACAACTTAATATACCCTGGAATGTCATAGCATGTCCTGCCTGGTGTCCCATGAGAAAAAAAAAGAAGTCCCGGGTCATGTAGGTTTGGAAAATGTCCTACATCAAATTCTGCTTCATCAAATTCTTGGAGATTCACAATATGCATTTGCCTATTAAAAGCTTTAAGAAATCCTATAGTAAAGAAACCTGTTACCATTGTTTTCTTCATTTAACCCAGCATTTCCTGGACAAATGGATTATGAAATAGTTTTTTTTCTTTTTTTTTACATTTACCATCATTAATATCCCTTAAAATTAGTTTTCCACTTGTCTCAGAATACTTGGATTCTTTGCATGGGAGTTGAAATTCTTCATGATCTGGTCATCTTTGTGAAACGAACTTCTCCTTGAGCATTTTCTGAGCTGCTGTATTCCTCCAGACTCACTTTCTACCTTCTCTTTAGAAACGTCTTCATTTTCTAGCCAGGGAAGTTATTTGTTCCTTTTTTTCTCTAATGAACCTTTTATAGTATATGTTTATGATGACTGGTTTTCTTTACTGTTCTTTGAGCCTCTTGAGGATAGAATACATACTTTGTAAATTTCTTTATTTCTATTATCTAAGACAGTGTCTAGCACATAGCAAGGGTGCGATTTATCTTAAATAAAGCAAATGAATAATTCTACCTGGGTTCTACAGATAACTATGGTAGAGTTGTGGGAGATGAATTTGAGAAGACCGTGGAAGCAAGGAGACTTGTGGGAACCTATTGCAGTTTTAAGAGAAGACTTAGGCCTGTACTGGCATAGCGGCAATGATGATCAAAAGAGAGGGGCTAAGATTTACTGAGCATCTGTTATAGGCCAGACACTAGACAAGTTGCTATAAGTCTTATCCTATTTTCTCATAAACACCTGTACTGGGCAGGTCATGTAAGCTAGTGCTCAGGTACACTAGCCCTTTCTGATAAACCCCAGAGCACCTGCCTGTTACCAGCTCTCTTTTAGTAAGTTCTCTGTGCAGATGTAACCATGCTTTGTCCTGTGTGGCCTCAGCACTTTAGCCACACTTGAGTGTATGGAGGATGAGCATCATCAATCTCCAAGACAGCCATCCATAGGCTGGCCAGTGACTACAAGAGAAGCACCAAGCTCTGTCCCAAAGACAGAATTCTATTTGGAGTAGTAATCAGATCTGACCCTGTCTTCAGACAGCTTAAAAAGGAAACACACAAAAAGGGTGCAGTGGGTAGCGGAAGCAGAAGAAAAATACATATAGAAAAGGCAGTAGAAGGAAGGCAATAGGAGAAGGAAGTTAGCAGGAGTCATAACATTAAGAGTAGAGGGAAGTTAGTTGGCGTAGAATAGAAGGGAGCAGGTATAAGAAAAGCAGAGAGAGAGAAAGAGACTGTCACCATTTAGGCAGAGCTGCTAGTGTAGGGAGTTACAAACTCTAATCTTTAAACGGATGAGTTTTGGTCCTGCAGGGTCATCAGAGCCACACCTGCCCTGTTTTGAATCATGATCAGTGACATCTTGGTCATCTGGGTGGTGGCTGTTTCCTTTTCTTCCTGTTATTTATATTTTTAAAATTGTAAATTTAAAATTGTTAAATTTATAGGGTCCGAGTGATATTACAATTTTTTAGTACAATGTGTACAATAATTAATTCAAGCTAGTTAACGTATCCATTACCGCAAATACTTAACAGTTTTTGTGATGAGAAGTTTAGAAATCTCTCTTAGTAATCTTGAAATGCACAACAGTCTATTAATAATTACATTCACCACACTGTGCAATAGAACTGAAATAAATCATATTCCTCCCATCTGAGATTTTGTACCCTTTGACCATCATGTCCCCATTCCTCCCACAGCCTTGCTGCTCTAACCACCATTCTCCTCTCTGTTTCTATGAGTTAGATTGTTTTTATTCCACATATAAATGAAAATATGAGGTGTTTGTCTTTCTGTGCTTGGCTTATTTCATTTAGCACAATGCTCTCCAATTCCATCTATTTTGTTGGAAATGACAGAATTTCTTTCTTTTTTAAGGCCAAATATATTATTCCGTTGTGTAAGTATACCACATTTTCTTTATTCATTTACCAATTCATTGGTGATCATCTAGGTTGATTCCATAATTTGGTTATTGTGAATACTGCTGCAATGAACATGGGAGTGCAAACATTTCTTCGACAGACTAATTTCACATCTTTTGGTTAAATATCGAGAAGTGGCATTACTGACTCATATGGTGATTCTATTTTTGGGTTTTTTGAGAAACCTGCATACTGTTTTCCATAATGACTGGACTAATTTACATTCCCACTAACAGTGTACAGGGGTTTGCTTTTCTTTATATCCTCGCCAATGCTTGTTATCGTTTGTCTTTTTGGTAATAGTCATTCTGACAGGTGTGAGACATATCTCATTGTAGTTTTAATTTGCATTTCCCTATTGATTGGCAATGTTGAACATTTTTTTCATATGCCTGTTGGCCATTTCTATGTCTTCCTTTGAGAAAGTCTATTTCAGTCCTTTGCCCATTTTTCAATTGGGTTTTTTTGGTTTGTTTTTATCCTATTGAGTTCATTGGGCCCCTTATGTATTTTGGATATTAACCGCTTATCAAATGTATGTCTTGCAAATGTTTTTCTTCAATCCATAGGTTGTCTCTGTACACTGTTGTTTCCTTTGCTGTGCAGAACATTTTTCTATCATATGTAATATCTTGATAATATCCTGAGATAGCTAGAAATGTGTGTCTCTTCCTTGAGAGAGCCTAGCATAGCACTATTATTTTTATTATAATTTTTAAGGTGAGGAAACCAAGGCTCATCGAGACTAGGTGTTTTGCTCAAGCTCACAGAACTAGTAACCATGAGACTAGAGACAGAAGCTGAAGCCAGATTTGTTTGACTCATAGCCAATATTGTATCTGATTCAATATAAACTTTCACCAGCTGGGAAGCAGAGACTGGATTCAGAAAACACTGCAGAATTAGAATCCATGAGAATCCATGGTGCTTGGTGACCTAGTAGCTGTTTCATTTGCATATCATTAAACAGAAGGTCTTATAATGTTTTTTCTTTTCTTCCATTTTTTTTTTTTAAAACTACCATTTGCACTGTAGGAAGATGATGCAGAATCATGGACTCAAAGAGCTGTGATGCTGTTGAGTCCAGTTCTTCTTGTTCTTTAAAAAAAACTTCTGAATCACTTGTGAATTTGCTTCAGCTTAACAGCAGAGACTTCTTAGAAATAGAATTTTGGGATGTTGAATTTTTTTAGATGTTGAATTTTGGGACTCATGAAAAGAGAAAGCTTTTCTGCTCTTCACTGGTTTAGGTAGGATAAGAAGGCAAAGCACCTGCCTGCACTGAATTCACAAAAACATTCCTTGTCTTTCATGATGGCAACACAGCATTCCTGTTGACAAGTCTTGGCCTAACGCTGCTTCTGTCTTCAGGGAGGACCCCACTTCCTCTTCCTCTTTCCTTCGATTATCAAGCAAATTGTATTAAGTCAGCCTCCACAAATTTGAAGACAGATGAATGAGACAAAAGGTAGTCTGAAGTTTATCCTTTTTAGGTATATAAAAAGAATTTTTTTGGGAAAAATCATAGTATGAAGAAGACTGGGGTGAACATTGTGTCTTCTATAGATAATGCTGTGTGTGAGAAAATGTGGATGCATTCAGTGTCTGTTCTGCATTGCAAATGCCATGAAATCGGGGACTAGGTCTTTCTTGTTTGTCACTGCATTTCCAGCTCTAGTTTAGTGTCTGCCATGTAATAGCTACATATTACAGACTGAACTGTGTCCTCATAAAATTCATATGTTGAAGCCCTAACCTCCAATGTGACCTTATTTGGAGATAGGGCCTTTAGGGAGTTAACTAAGGTTAAGTGAGGTCAGAAGTGTGGGGCCCTAATCTGATAGGAGTAGTGCCCTTTTAAGAAGCAGAAGAGAGATCAGATCTCCCTCTCTCTCACTCTATCCACACATGCACAAAGGAATGACCATGTGAGGATACAGCAATAAGGCAGAGTCTATAAGCCAGGAAGAGAAGCCTCAACAGAAACCAACCCCAAAGCATCTTGATCTTGGACTTCTCCCAGCCTTCACAACTGTGAGAAAATAAATTTCTGTTGTTTAAGCCACCCAGTCCGTGGTATTTTGTTATGGCAGCACTAACAGACTAATACACTACCCCCTAAATCTTTATAAAGGAATAAAGGAAAGAAGAAAGACAGGAAGGAGAAGAGATTTATCTTTTCTACTTACTGTATTGTGTGATCTTGGGCAAATCACTGAAGATGCCTCTATTTCTTTTTGTTTTTGAGACTGAGTCTTATTCTGTTGCCAGGCTGGAGTGCAGTGGCACAATCTTGGCTCACTGCAACCTCCACCTCCTGGGTTCAAGCGATTCTCCTGCCTCAGCCTCCCAAATAGCTGGGACTACAGGTGCATGCTACCACACCTGGCTAGTTTTTGTATTTTTAGTAGAGACGGGGTTTCACCATTTGGCCAGGATGGTCTCGATCTCTTGACCTCGTGATCCACCCTCCTCAGTCTCCCAAAGTTCTGGGATTACAGGCGTAAGCCACCGTGCCCTGCCCAGATGCCTCTATTTCTTAATGGACACAACGCAGATGAAAATAAGACCAGCTTCTCAGGTTTTTAGGGAAGGGTAAATAGGAGAGTATATGTAGACTACAAAACACTATTAAAATATTAGTTGCTTGCTTCAACAAAAGCACTCATTTGATGACTTCTTACTGTGAATTAGTGAAGACTTCTTGCTAGACTACGAGGTCCAGAAATAATAGTTCTTATTATTGACTGCAGAAGTCATTAACACATATTGAAATTTGTATTTTAGGGAATAAAAAATATGATTGTCATTTTTCTTCAACTTCTGTAGCTGTTTCTTTCCAGGCTTTTCAAAAAATAGTGACATAAGATCATCTTATATTTATATTTCAGTTGCTTCGCATGAAAATTTGTGGAAATCTCCCAGGTTTTCTGTGTTAAATGTCATCAACAATAAAGGTAATGCATGCCATTCCTTGCAATCTGGTATTGATGTCTTCCTTCTGTCCTGAATCCTTGTAAGAAATAAACAAACAAAAAAAGATTTAAAAAATTGCCAAGAGGCACCAAACGATCCATGAACTTTTAGGGAAGCTTTATGAAACAAGGTGTGGTGAGTTTCAGTTATACAGGATGATTAAGTTGTAGAGATCTGCTGTACAACATGATACCTACAATGAACAATACAGTATTGTGCACTTCAAAATATGCTAAGACAATAGATCTTATGTTAAATTTTACCCCCACACACACACACACCCACACCTGCACACAAAAGAACACAATACCATTTTGGAGGTGACATATATGTTTAGTACCTTGATTGTGTGATGACATCACAGGTATATGTGTATGTCCAAACTAATTAAATTGTATACAATAAATATGTGCAATTTTTGTATATCAATTACATCTCAACAAAGCTTAAACAACAACAAACCAAAATGCGTTCTGTTGGAACCAGTTTGCACTGGCTTGTGAGAGCCAATTGTTATATTTTTATGAATTTTATGAGCCTAATATTAAGCACAACTATTATTAAAAACTAAATGATATAAACTTACAATTAAAAAATTAAATTTAAAGCACAGGTTATCACTCAGAACATATCATTTTCTAATTACTGCACTCCATTTCATGATTATTAGTAATCTTGGAGTTGTCTACATTTGCTGTGTCTGCCCAAAGGGAATAAACCTAATGGTGAGAGGCTGCATAGCTCCTTCCAAATGTGTGTGTAGTGATGTTACCTTAGTAGCTTGAAATAGGATGGAAACTGGCAAACACTACAAACCTGAGCTATCCTGTTCTCTCCACTGGAGACCTGTGGTTAAACATTTACCCACAGATGACGGGGTCAACAAGCAGAAGTGGCTACAAGTGGCCCTTCAAGGTGCTGTCAGGGTTGGTTTCTCATTGAGGATAGCCTGGAAAACAAACCAGCCACGTCCTGGAAGAACCCTTTTCCCAATGTGGGTGCGAGTGAGGTTGTACCAAGCATAACTTTCCATGGGACCAGGTACTTCTCTCCAGCAGGTGGATGGCAACATCTCATGTGCTGCAAAGTCTCCAGAAGCTGGGCAGTTGGTGTTTCCAGACAAACACTGTAAGGGCTGGCTCCCCAAAACAGACTACCTGGGGCAAGCCGCCTGTGTACTTCCCAGTGACAAGGCTATTTTCTCAGCTGGCTCAATAAAGAAGACAATAACATGTTGCAAGGCCCATGGGAATGCAAATCCCGGCTGTGGGCCTGGCAGGGCCATGGCCTAAGTATGCATCCTTCTGATGTAAGGGCAGAAACGGTGGGACCCAGGACTTTCCTTTCCTTCTTGCTTCTCCTGCTTTCTCTTTTCCTTAACAAATACAAGAGCCATACCACGTAATACTGTGCTACGTGCCCTGAATTATGGTATAGGTGAGATGAGACACAAGACCAGCAACAGAAAGAAAAAAAAAAAAAAAAAAAACGGTTACAAGTCTGAAAGCTATGTTAACAAGACCTAGCCATCCACATGGCATCTATTTCATTTTTTGGATCGCATCCTGAGAGTTTCTTGCTTATGACATTCAAAAATTTGTTTTTACCTCATATTATTATTAAAAGATGGTTTGCAAAAATACATGCATTACATCATGTTTTAATAAATTAAAAATAATTGGGGAATTTGGACAAAGGGAATGTGTATAATAGAAGTAGAGGAATTCCAGAATATACAGATGCTAATTATGATATCATAGATCCTTGCAAGAGGTAGTCAACAAGTTTTCTCTAGCAGCCATCATGAAGAAGAAAACACAACCATTATATTCACAGGGCCCTTAAGGCACCCACAAACAGACTGTTTAGGAAAAGTACAACTATTTCTGATTCTGCGACAATAGGACCATTTTTGATGTAGTGATTGACGTCCTCAACAACACCCTACAGTTAATATAACATTTAATTTCATTGTGCTGTTTAGTATAATGGCTTGATGTAAGCTGATATTAATTTCCATTGTTATGCATTAATGAATTAACAAACACCTTAGCTAGATTTGGTTATAAGTGTTATCTCTGTCAAGTTTTCCTTTCCTTATCCAAATTCGGCTTGACCCTCTTTTTTGTGTTCCATTGTTGTTTTGTGTCCTCATTTGGTATTTGCTGCAATAATCACTTTCTTATATCATGACATTTATTATTAATTGCAGAAAATTTGTGGTCTTCTGGTCTACACAATGATTGATGTTTAGATTCAAATTAATGAAATTTATATCAATTGTATTAATAAGAAAACTTGATACAGCCAACATGTTTTACAAAATTTTTGACCCTAACAACTTACTACTTGGGAATGCCTTTTTAAAATCCAAGGAAATGGTCTTGTAGTCTGCCATCTCTTGCTCTTATTTCTGTGTACCTTAGACTCTCTGAGGAGTCAGCGAAGATATATTGTTTTTGGCATGAAGAATAGCATCTAAATCAGGTCCAACATCACAGATTCACTTTGGGAAGAGTATGGCAATTACTGTATTAAGTCTATGTGTCAGGCACCTTGCCATATGCTTTCTGCATGTTATTTCATTTAACTCTCACAGCACTGAAGGTACATATTTATAATCTCCATTTTACAGATAAACAAGCTGTGGTTCAGAGAAGATAAATGAACTACCTGATGTCACCCAAGGAGGAGCACGTCAGGATTTTCACTAGGTTGTCTTTCATGCCAAAGTGTGTGCTTTGAACTCCAGGTTGCCATGGTGTCAAAGGAGGGAACATTTGGGCTTTCCTATCAGCTTTCCCAGATGGGGCAGTGGGAGAAGAAGTGATGGTACTTGAAAGCTGTCAACAGTCAAACATCAAAAATGGAGTCAAACTCTGTCACAAACTTGCAGACTAGAGATGTCTCTTCATCAGTGCCCAGCCCAGCTACCCTCTAGGTTGGTCTTTCTGAGGTGGCTGAAATTCATTAATAAAGTGGTGCTGAACCTCTACAGAAAATTGATTTCATATTTCTAGAAGAGTTTTAGGCTCACTGCATAATTGAATGAAAAGTACTGTACAAAGAGCTGCCATACACCCCAACATGCACAGCTCTCTGACTGTCAGCGTCCCCCACCGCAGTGGTACATTGGTTAAAACTGGTGAACCTACATTGACACATCATTATCATCCAGGGTTCCTAGTTTACATTAGGGGTCATTCTCGGTATTGTACATTCCAGGGGTTTGCAAAAAGACATCATGGTGTATCCTGTGTGTTACTTTTTACCATTTCACACATTTGCTCAGGCAGAGTTCTTTTGCAGACTGATGAAATCTCTGTAGGTTCAGAATCCAGTTTCAAGACATTGCTATCAGTTCCCTTAGGAATGATGAGCTTCTGGGGATTGACTTCAGGCTAACAAGGCACATGGACTGATGTATAAACAAGTGCCAACATTAATATTCAGTGGGGATTTGCTTCTCTTGTCACTAGAAAACCTTCTCATGCAGCCCTTCCCATTATCAAGCTTTCCTGGAATCCAGGTTGCTAACCAAGAAATTGTGAGGCAAACATGAATATACGAAATCATGGTAAAATAGACTGAGTAGGCTTGATGGATATTTCTTTTGAGTTATGGCAGAAATTAAAGAATTATGCCTGCTTTATCACGGAGTATGTATCTCTAGTGACTTTTATTATCTAGATTCCAGGTCTCTGGATAAACTCTAACAAACGGTTATTTTTCAACACTGTTTTCTAAACTTCACGCAGATTCCCAGGTCATTTTGTTAGCATTTATGAGTAAAATGTGGTCTTCCAGGTTATTCAAAGTCAAAGCTAAGGTTATAGTGACTTAGTCCCCTGAAGAGAGTTAGAGACACACCAGTCTCTTGCACTACTCATTTCAAAGCGCCTGTTGTGGGTCACTTTTGGAGAAGGTTAATCACATCCTATGTTAATTAACTTCAGTTTTAGAGGATGACTTTTCTGATTTTGTTTCCAACTTTTGGGAGTGACTCTCAGTCTTTGGAGCTTATTCTACACTGATTATTTAAGATCTGAAATGAAGGTGTCGAATACATTAAATACAAAAAAATCCCTTGACAAAATGGAAGTCTTATATAAATACAGCTAATTATAAAAACATAAATTCCATGGTTTCCCTCAAAATCCCTCTTGTACCAACCCCACCCCCGTCCCCAGCTTAGGTTGTTTATGACTCTTTGGCAAAGTGAATTTCACCCTGGCTTAACCTCCATTGTATACCTATGTTACCATAACAGTTTTATTCTCTTGGGTTCCTAAAACCAGGATCTGCCAAATTAAGTGTCACTTTCTATTGAGTATGGAATGTGAGCTGCTACCTTCAAAAAGACTCCGTGAGAAGAAATTTTCCCAGCTTTCTAAGTGACAAGGTTTTAGCTTATCAGTATTACATTAATAAATGCAATGTCTGAATAAAAGAATATAACTAAAACAAAACAATTTATGATGCTAATTTACAATCAACATTCCTTTAGTTACAAAAGAATGAAACTAAGACAAAACAATGTAACCAATGACTGTGGATTTGGCTCCAAACTTTAGTGGGTTTCTCTCAAGCTATTCTTTAATAATGATAAATAGCAATTGAAAAATTAAAAAAAAGAGAGACCTTAAAACTCACCTTCATCTCCTAGTTAAACTTAAGTTTGATACTTTAAAACTCATGCTTGATTCATGTCTCAAGATTATAAATCTTCAGATGTCTTATATATATATTTTTGTACATAGCTGTTTAATGCAACAAAAAACATCCATCCTGCTGGAAGTCTCTTTTCTTTTCTTTGCTCCTTCCTTCCTTCCTTCCTTCCTTCCTTTCTCCCTCCCTCCCTCTCTCTCTCTTTTCTTTCTTTCTTTCTCTTTCCTTCTTTCTTTTTCTTTCTTTCTTTCTTTCTTTCTTTCTTTTTTCTTTCTTTTTTTCTTTCTCTCTTTCTTTCTTTTCTTTCTTTCTTTCTTTCTTTCTTTCTTTCTTTCTTTCCTCTCTCCTTCATTCCTTTCTTCCTTTCCCTTCTTCTTTCTTCTTCCTTTCTTTCTCTCTTTTTCCTTCCTTCCTTCCTCCCTCCCTCTGTCCCTCCCTCCCTCTTCTTTCTTTCTTTTCTTCCTTCCTTTCTTTCTTTCTTTTACTTTTTCTTTCTTTCTTTCTCTCTCTCTTTCTTCCTCCCTCCCTCCCTCCCTCCCTTCCTTCCTTCCTTCCTTCCTTCCTTCCTTCCTTCCTTCCTTCCTCTTTCCTTTCCCTTCTCTCCCCTCCTCTGCCCTCTCCTTCCTTCCTTCCTTCCCTGCTTCCTCTTTCTTCTTTTTTTAAATACATCCTATTTCCTTCTAAATGGAAGTCTATTTTTTAATAAAAATGATTTTGATTTTGAGCAATAAGACAGCACATTTGGAAAGCAGTCTACTGCATTTTCCAAGCACAATGGTACAGGCTTCTTTAAATATGACGCTTTGGAAATTAATGGCAAAATTGATGCCTCTTTTTCCTAGTCATTAAGCCAGACTGGTAGAGAAAAAAGGGCTCTGTGTTTGTATGCCTCTCCTCTTCTCCTTAAATGCAGGGTCAAATTGGAACTGTAAAAATGGCAGTCAAGGAAGTAATTACACTCTGTTTCTTGTTTTTGCCAGAGGAGGAGTTGTAAGTAAACAAGAGTGAGCCCAGTACTTCCAAGCTAGGAAAGGATTTCCCCAGTGCATTTTTCCCTCTTTGTGCAGACATTAGCTAAGGTAAATCCCATTTCATTTAATAACTGCCTGCATTAAAGAGGCTTTTTGAAGGGACTAATTTACATAAAGTAAGCTGATTTGAATAACCGGTGTTGGTTTGAATATTAAAAAAAAAATGTGCACCTGCAATTTTGTAAAAGAATTTGACTTGATTGGCACTGCCTCAGGTGTTTCTTCCGATATCAGGGAGGTTAAAGTTTCCTTACTACTTTTGTGCGTCAGTGAAAAGAGCTAAAAAGAGATTTCCATACAAATAAATCCTTTGGCAACTAATTACCGGGCACTTTGCCTAAAAGTCTGTACTGCCTTAAATTACAGAAACCGGAAATCAAAGATAGTAGAAAAAATTAATTCTTCTGAAACTAAAGACTTAGCGTTTACCTTTATAAAATTCTACACTATGGCTGCCAATATTTAGTTCGAGAAAGATAAAAAACCAAGAATTTCTTTATATTTGGAGGTTAAATACTCCTTGTAATACCCAAATAATTTTTTTTTTTTTTTTTTTTGAGACGGAGTCTCACTCTGTCGCCCAGGCTGGAGTGCAGTGGCGCGATCTCGGCTCACTGCAAGCTCCGCCTCCTAGGTTCACGCCATTCTCCTGCCTCAGCCTCCCAAGTAGCTAGGACTACAGGCATGTGCCTGCATGCCCAGCTAATTTTTGTATTTTTAGTAGAGACGGGGTTTCACCATGTTGGCCAGGATGGTCTCGATCTCTTGACCTCATGATCCACCCACCTCGGCCTCACAAAGTGCTGGGATTATAGGCGTGAGCCACTGAGCTTGGTCATAAATCTTTATAGAAAGTTTTTCATTTGAATTTTGCAAAAGGGCCAATATATAATAACAATGTATAGTTTATATCTCATTTCATAGCATTTAGGCAGAGGTTCTTGAACTTTCTCTAGCCTCAGTACCTTTAGTGTCTAGTAATTTTTTTACAGAGTCTCTAGGCAAAAGAAATACCCAATGGATCTGTTTATTAAGTAGTTAGGCTCAAACGACTTAATAACTATTTATATCCTAAAACATGAATGCTATTTTGAAAAATAATTTATATAAAGGCAGAGAAAACTCACGTCATTCTGAAATAACTGCAACTATTTACCAAAGGTATGTGTACATCTATTGGTCACTGTGGAAGTTCTCAAACCTTGGAAACAGATGAACATTATTGCTCTCATTTCTTGTTCCACATTGATTTTCGTTTGGTACTTTTTATCACTGTTGAAAATGTTTCAGAATGATATGATGTCATCATAAGGACTGTAAATCCATCTAATACTGACACTGAATGATCTTGGAGCTAGTAGTTTACACGGTGTCCTAGAGATGTCACTGTGTTTCTCCTGAAAACTAAACATCCTGTGGCACCTTTGTAAATGTACTGTGGCTCCCCTGGGGGACTTCGTGCAGTTTTAGAAGGTTTTATACATCCCTTTTACAGTTTATTAACTATCTAAAGGTAAATTCTTGTCAGTGTTTTCAGTTCTTGGTATTGTTGTTAGTCATTAACCGTGGAGGAAATATTAGCTGTGTGAATACATTCAATAAACATCCTTTTACAATGATTTCCATCTACTTCAAGGGTAATGGTAACTCTTTTCAAGTGAAATATGTCTTGGAAACATTGATTTAGTTTAACTTTCCAGAAAAGCAGTACATAAGCATCCCTCAAATATATCAGAAGCCAGGATGAACCCAATCGTAGATAGGAATAAATGCCCAAACAGAAGCAAAATGCCAGGAAACTTCATTTTCTAGAGTGTTTGTCTGACTCACTGGCACAGCATTCCTGTTTTCTGCTTTGTTTGGAATTCCCATCCTCTGTGAACCCAAGAAATTCAGGGCATGGGTTCAGAAGATTAGTGCTAAAATAAACATCTCATTGTGGAGAAGAGTTGAGAACATATAATGGGTTTGGCCTTCCCTGTATTGTTATATGCACTTAAGTTTCAGATTAACAGTCTACTATCTAGAGAAGAGCAGAGTCGTGAAGACTAGATGAAGAAAGGGCAGGTAATATTTAGAGTGCAGAATGAATAGTCTTGGAAAGGGCAGAACTGAACCAAACATGAAATACGCATGAAGCAGCATGACAATAAGATTAAGATCTGGGTTGGGGGAGGATGGAAGAGATAAAGAAAAAGTGGGATCTGCAGATTAAGTATACCCATTCAACTGGTGAAAACTGGACTAGTAAGGGGTCAGCTTATTTCCAGTTGCTTGCTGACCAATTATTGGTTACCCTTTAGATTTTTTACTCGTATGACTAATAGTGTACTAGACATCCCCTTACATCAATCTTCATGAACATCTCTGATACTTTCCACAGGACAAATTCTTAAAGGAATTGCTGAGTCATAGAATATAAGTATGTTAAGACTTTTGGGACACTTTTTTCAAAGCATTGCACAGAAAGGTAATAGCAACTGAAAGTGTACCATCAGTGTATGAGAATGAACACCGAAAATCACACTGTAATCATCTGGCAAGGTCCACCCAAGACAGTTATATGTGGACATAGCAATAACAGGAAGGATTCTGTCACCTCTTCAAAGGCCAGAAATTAAGAAATATTAGATTTACACTAAAAAGTAAAAACTAAATAAGGTTAGTAATGATGTCTATTTTTAAATACTTCTACGCATCTGTGAATACCCCACCGTGAGATGTTGGCAGCAAGTTCTAGTTACTCCTCAAGGGTGGGATACCAATCCAGAGTAGCTGAAGGAAAGCTCTCTCTTTGATTTGGTCTGGATACTTTTAGCTGGTTTAAAGGAGTCTTTGAAAATGACTTCATTATCTTTACTCAAAAATCTTCTCTTCTTTGTGAATTTTCCTATCTTTGTGAATAGAACTACCATCCACACATTTGCCAAGCCAGACCTGGGAATGATCCCAAAATACCAAAATTTGCCCTTACCCAGATCCAGCTGCCAACTGCTTATCAATTTCTATCAATTGTTTTTCTTCAATGTCTTTCAAACATACCCCAGTTCCAGTGCCCTAATTTATACCTTTGTCATTTCTTGTTTCCTTATGTTCTTGCTACCTTCCACCTTATTCTTTTCTAATCTATCACACTGACACTGGAGTGAGATTTCTAAAATGTGTATCAGGTCATGTCAGGTTCCTGTTCATAATTTTAAATAGATTCCTCTCACCTACAGAATAGAACCTATGCCTATGTTCAGTCTTATGTTGTCCTTTGAGCCATGGAGCCCTCTGCCACGTCACACAGCTTCTATCACAGAGCACACCCTTATACTGGTCATGATTTTCATCCTTAAAACCATGGTTTTACCTTTGCCCATTTGAGGCACCATATTCGGTCTCAGTCTCATTCCTCACGCTTTGATTTATGATTTATGATTTATGATTTATCATCATAGCCACAGCCTCTCTTTAACCTTCCCACATTATTCTCAGCACTGCCTCTCTGGCTTTGATTTCTTTTGCCCTACTCTAACTATTATTGAGAATCTCGCTTTGTCCTTGTTGCCATAAGCTACCATGGAAAAAGATATCAAGAGTTCTACTAGAATCAGGGCATCTGTTCAGAGTGAAACTAGAAGTAATGCCAATTTGATACCTGTCTGGTGCTTTAAAATTCACCTTCACTATAGGCACAGCTGGCCCAAAGCATGGGTGCCGAGACCAGCTCGGCTGGGGATACCCTAACCCAGTGGCGCTAGAGGAATTAAAGATACACACACACAGAAATATAGAGGTGTGAAGTGGGAAATCAGGGGTCTCACAGCCTTCAGAGCTGAGAGCCCCAAACAGAGATTTAACCACGTATTTATTAACAGCAAGCCAGCCATTAGCATTGTTTCTATAGATCTTAAATTAACTAAAAGTATCCCTTATGGGAAATGAAGGGATGTGCTGAATTAAAGGAATATGTTGGGCTAGTTAACTGCAGCAGGAGCATGTCCTTAAGGCACAGATCTCTCATGATATTGTTTGTGGCTTAAGAATGCCTTTAAGCGGTTTTCCGCCCTGGGTGGGCCAGGTGTTCCTTGCCCTCATTCCGGTAAACCCACAACCTTCCAGCGTGGGCGTTATGGCCATCATGAACATGTCACAGTGCTGCAGAGATTTTGTTTAGGGCCAGTTTTGGGGCCAGTTTATGGCCATATTTTGGGAGGCTTGTTCCCAACACATGGGGACAGGCTAAACTTGTCCGAAGGGGCTCAGTTTCCTGAGTGTCAGGACTGAGGTTCTGCAGAACCAGAGCTAAGGCAAATCATGGTTCTTAGAGGCAAAACTCTTTATAAATCTTTGGTCTCATTTGCAGACTTTCCCTAGAAAGGTATCATAGGAGTGCTGTAAAGACAATTAAGTTTTTAGTAACAGAATGGTTTAGAAAGAATAATTTTAATTTGTTAAATTATTTTCAGTTGAAAAATGGTTTAGAATTTGGAAAAGCAGGAAAGCATTATTTCCTGCCTGATAGCTTAGTCTGTTAATAAATAAACAATGTTTTAGGTAAGCTGGCTATCCTAATTTTAATGTTTTCATGCAAAAATGCAATTGGTTACTGAAAGGAAGCAAAAATATTGTTCATATAAATAACATTTATCTTATTAAAATACTTCTTAATGTTTGTAGTTACAGAAAATATCCAGAATAAATGTATTTTAAGCATTTAAGCAACAGTAATTGACATTACTGTTATTTACCTTAACATAATATAACTAAAATATTTATAATTTACCTGTTGAGTCAGAAGGACTTTACAGCCAGTTATTTTATAAGAACTTAGTTTTGATTAGCTTTTGGATGAAAATATTAAGAATTCAATTTTTTTATGTACACAGAATATGAATTTAATATTGAAACAAAGTGGTGCTGTAAAATGCATAAAGTAGGCCTTGAAAAACCAAACTTGTGGCTGGGTGCGGTGGCTGATGCCTGTAAACCCAGCACTTTGGGAGGCTGAGGCAGGCAGGTCACCTGAGGTCAGGAGTTAGAGACCAGCCTGGTCAACATGGTGAAACCCCATCTCTACTGAAAAAATACAAAAGTTAGCCAGGTGTGGTGGCGGGCTTCTGTAATCCCAGCTACTCGGGAGGCTGAAGCGGGAGAATCACTTGAACCCAGGAGGCAGAGGTTGCAGTGAGCCGAGATCACTCCATTGCACTCCAGCCTGGGTGACAGAGTGAGACTCTGTCTCAAAAAAAAGAAAAACGAAAAAGAAAATCAAACTGGTGTTTATACCTTTGTTATAATTTTAAAACTTGTAATATATAATACCTTAGGGTTGGAAGGGCTTTTATTGGCATTCAGTCATGCAGCTTATAATGTGTGCATGAGGATGACTTAATGGAGAAAGTATCTGGAGCCCCAAATAGGATCATAGGTCTATTTTGTGAGGGAGGCATGGTAAGCCAGAAAGGGGTTACTGAATGGAGAGAGAAGTTCACATAGATACAAATCCGAAACAAGCCACACTAAAGAGATGCTTTTTCAAATTTATGTGAATGTACCATCTCCATTTTCACTGAGTATCAGATAAATATTCACCAGATTAACAATTAATAAAACACTGAAGAGTAAGAGATTGGAGGGTACAAGAGTCGATGCTAAATGGAAAAAAAAGAGAAAATATTTATATTTAGGTGAACGTTGATTATCAAACATGCTGTGAATTTTTGCCAGATCAAAAAGCCTTTCAGTAAGAAAAGCTTTCACTGACACCCCATCTTGAGTAATAACAGATATATTATAAAACTCATCTAACTTATTAGCAGTTTTTGGCTTTTAGGGTGCTTTTTTTAATAAGATAAAAAGACTGAAGTGGAGTAGAAGGGAGACCATCTGTTTCAGTGTTGAATTTTAATTTTCTATTATTAATATAACAATTAGTGATTGATAGTTATTACAGATAAAAGCTGTGTTCATAAATATTTAAAACAAGACAAGTAGGTGGTTGGGTTGGGTGACTTGGAGGAGATTTGGATCGATGCAACCAGAATTTAGTGGTTATATGGTTCGTGTTCTTCGTTAAATTCTAGAATGGCACAGGGATATAGAACAGCATTAAATTAATTTCTTTTTTCACTCTCGTTTTGTGCAATTTCCCACATTATACCCTTTGCTATAATATGTGCCATGTTCAATTAAGGTGTGCTAGTATGTTGAAGTATTTTTCAACAACTCTGTTGAAATCTCATGAATGAGGTCAGCTCACAGGGTCAAACTAATACATGCTAAATGCTTGTATGTAATTTTTTAGCTTGAGACAGGCTGTGAGGCGTTTATTTGACGAACTCCTAAGAATAATCGGTTCTCCAACAACCTTGACAGAATAGGCTTTTTGAGAATAAAATAAGTCCTCTTTCATTTCTTTCCTGTAGCTCATTTTAAGTGGTATCTTATAACAATCTCAATTTTAAAGTTACTTCTATTCATCCAATGAAAGTAATTTGTTTCTTTTGATCCTTTTGGTTGCTGGGTCTTGAAATTGCTTAAAGCTATTCTCTCAAACTGTCACTGTTAATCATGCACATCTGTTTTGCCTTATGCTATTAGTAGGATGGAATTTTCTAACTTCTTTGCATGATCCTGTTATATTGATACACTTAACATCTGCCATAAATGATTTATTAAGATTTAGTGAAAATTATATTTAAACACATTTAAGATGCAAACTTTGTTGAAAGCATAAATGGTTTACTCACATTTCAGAACTTGCCAAACCTTTCTAATTATAATTAAGATATAATTTTATTTCATTATTATTTTGGAGCCCCAAGCTGTCACAATGTATTTTTCCCTTTATGCAGCATTTTCCCTTTAAACACATTCATAAAACTTTCATTTTATCTAGGTGAGTACAGGCCTTTGGCTGCAATTTCTTTTTTTGGTTTGATGCATGTTTCAAAGTATGGAAGAGTTTGCGATTTTCAGAGTAATCTAAAAGCCCAGTCTAGAAATTTAACTTAACAGATGGAACACACACACACACACACACGATGGAATTTGATGCTTTTTTTTTTTTTAACAAAAAAATATTGCTCACACCAAAGGTTATTTTATTTAAATAGGTCAAATCACTTAGGTCACCGAAGCTAATGTAATAAGCCTGAACGTTTATGTAAAAGCGTTAGCTTAATGGATTAATATGCCTCCTCTGAATAAACAACCCTCTTGAGATTGTTTCAGCCTGTGAGTTCAATAAATTTACCACTCCTAAAACATTAGAGGCTTAAATAGCATTCTACTCTCCTGGGACTTCAGCCTCGCCAACTCAAAATCAAACTTTACAAGGGCTTCCAGTTACATTTCCTTTCCTATGCCACCTTTCCTTCCTTGCCTATGCTCTTACTCATTTTAGGAGTCCTCGGGACTAAGGACACTCTCTTGTATCTGTGTATAGACTTGTAACAATTTAAACTCTATAATTAGTGACAGGAGTGTGCGGCAGTATCCCGAGGTAAAGAGCATCATTTAACTTTGGATGATTCACTTCATCTCTTAGAGTTGAGTTACTTCATTCTTACGATAAGGATAGGCCCTATATTTTTGTGAGTAAAATGGTTAAAAGAAACATCTCCAGAGCTGCTAGGGGAGATGGGTAATGAGGAAAGGCCTTTTCAGCTTAGATGAAGCCAGTTGACCTGCCTCCAGTAAGTACTTAATAAATACTAACTAATATTATTATTACTAAAAAAAAAAACACCTTATAATGATTTTTCATTTGCAAGGGTATTCAGAGCCCCAGTTGCTACAGCAAGGCAGAACACAGACAACACAGGAAGGATGTGCACATTAGGAAGAAATCTCCATTTCCCTTTTAGAAAATAAGTGTCACAGATTTGGTCTGAATACTTCTTTTTAAGGAGCACATTGGAGCAAACATCCATAGACATCCTTCAGTGAATGTTTGTTGCCCAAAACATATTTGAAGAATCATTAATCAGAGACAGAATAATCTGCAAGCAGTAATACAAACAAACAAACCAGGGTTGCAATCTGGAGGTCCATGAGTGACATTTGCCCTGCAATGTGTTTTGCTTGACTGCCAGGATGGTTTTAAAAAATGAATGTGAAGTACTTTAGGCAAGACAGTTATCCTTCAGTTTGTTATAGGCTCCACTAACTCCCTAATGCCTTGAAACTGTGAAGGTTTGTATCTTTATATAGCTTTCTGGTCTTTGCAGCTGATTGAATTCATGTTCTCTGATAATCAGCTATTTGTATTAAGAGTACTTTTATACCATCAGAGATGTATAAACAAAGAGTGAGGCTGAGCCCTAACAAGAGGCTCTGTTAAGCCAGGTGGAAGTATCCTGACGAAATCCAAGAGAGACCCCTCCTTTAACTCTCTCTCGGTATTCCCATTCTTGAGGAGAAACTGGAACTTGCTGCCAGAATTTCACTGTGGAATATTCACAGATGCTTAGAAGTATACATAAATTAACATTGTTAGTAAACCCTACTTCTTGTTTTTTAGTGCACATCTAATATTTCTCAGTGAATTAATTTTTGGCCCTTGAGGAGGTGGCAGAATCCCTCTTAGTCATTGCTATGTACAGATATAACTGTCCCAGGTGGACCTTGTTAGGCAATTACAGCACCATTTCTGTTGTCCATTCTCATACACTGATGGCAGACTTTCAATTGTTATGAATTTTCTGTGCAATGCTTTGGCAAACTGTATAAACACTCATAACATACTTGTTTTCTATGACTCAGCAATTCTTCTAGGAATGTGTCCTGTAGAAATTATCAGAGATGTGCATAAAGATTTATGTATGAGGATGTCTAGCACCCTGTTAGCTCTAAGATTAAAAAATCAGAAACAATCTAAGTGTCCCAAATAAGTATATGTTAAATTTCAGTATGGTAATCTGGAATTCACTGCAGTCATTAAAAATCTTTATCGGAATATGTGGTATGGTAACGTAGAGAAGATGTTTACAATAAAGTGTTCTTTGCAAAAAGTACCTTATGAAATAGTACATAGGCTATGACCTTGCTTGGGTCTCTAAAAAGTAAATATAAAATCACAGAATAAGTTTAGAACTATGCCCTAAAATGTTAACAGTGGCTCTCTGGGTGATAGGAGTATGGTTGATTTTAATTTTTCTGTGTGCTTTTCTTTGTTTTCTAAATTTTATTGTTGTATAATTAGAAAAATACTAAAAATAACTATTTTTAAGAGGCATTCTCATGCTCCAATGGCTAACACTAGGCAAGCAGCACCCCTTAAAGACTACTCAACAAGTCTAGTTTCCGGCTGTTTTCCCTGCCTAAGCCAGAGGACTTGAACGTCAGTTCTCCGGAGGGCCCTTTCAACTACATGGCCTAATTCTCTGATTTTAAGATAATCATGATTTGTAGATCTCTTGTCATCTCAAGCAACTTTTCAATTGTAGAGGAATTGGAAGCTTTTCACTGTCAGAGCTAATGGTCCATACCAGTACTGCCACCCTGTAGAATAATTATGCTTTTAAGAGGAAAATTCTCTTCTACCCTGTGATCGTTAACTACGGGATTGTTCTTTTCATTTCAAGAGGAGTGGCTCTAATTTAATGCTTCTGAATGACAGTGAAGGGAATGGATATTGGTTCTCAAAAGGGTCTTTTTAATAGGATCATTGCCTTGAAGCAATGTTCCCTTGGAAACTGCTTGATGTCTGTCTGTACATTTAAACATTTAGAAGTTGGGTGCATGTGTATGTCTGTGAATTCATATTGAAATGACTGAAGATTAGTATAGGAAAGGGAAATGCATTTGTGTCCTAAAACCTCAAATTAAATTAAAAGTAGCTGGCCTTTTTTCTTTTTTCAGAATAAGGATATAATGAAGGGAAGAAAAACATCCAATTATTGAAATTCTCTCAAATGTTTATGTCGTGGAAAAAATTTATATCTAACATATGTAAATCCTAATCATACTAGTTTTCAAGTTTTTTTCTTAGCCTCTATGCTATGGGTTATATGAAGAAATTAATATATGCTACTGCAAAGTTGCTGGCTTGGTATGAGAGGCCTTGCATATTTGATATTTTGGAGGCTTGGGAAGGTATTTATTAACACCTAGTGCTTTGATGGAGATTATAAAAGGAAGAAAAGATTATATTCATTAGATGACATAATTTGCTTTAGAAATACACAACATTTTTTCATTTAGTGAATTCAGACCATATTCTATGGGCAATAAAGACACCCACCAAGTATTCAAGGCAATGTTGGAGAACGTCTAGCTCAGTGGTCCTGAATGGCCAGTGTGCATGTGTGGCAGGAGATGTTCTAGGGGGCTTGAAAAGATAAGCAAATAATTGCTCAGCATTTTTAGACTGCTAAACCTTGCCCTGCCCAGAATTGGATGGAGGAGTACGCAGTCTTCGGTTACATAAATTTTGAAAATTTCTTGCGCATTTCTGCTTTATAACTTTAACTTTATAAATTGATAAATGAAAATACCAGGCTCCAGAGATGTTCAGTGACAATACATAACATTACCAAACTAGTTTAGAAAACGGATTAGTTTCTCATTTATAAAATGAATTATTTTAATATAAAATTGAAAGGGAAGGGTAGGAAACAAACCTCAACACACCGAGCAAAAGCGCTTCTCAGCTTGCGTTATGCTTTCCACCCTGACACAACCACCTCTTACTTGTCGCTATTGATGGACTCAGTTGTCATGACTGCTACTGGCCCAGCTTTGTGTCTTATCCGCCCATGTTTACCCTTTGGTACAGAAACAAGTGACATCTGAAAAAATGGCTCTGTATCAAGGTGTAAACGTGTTACTGCTGGAGGGTGTCTACGTTCTTGTCATCTTGAACAAAGAATTGAACAAAATGCACAAACAAAGCAAGGAAAGAATGAAGCAACAAAAGCACAGATTTATTGAAAACAAAAGCATGCTCCAGAGAAGGAGTTGGCCTGAGCAAGGGGTTCAAGAGCCTGGTTACAGACTTGTCTGGGGTTTAAATATCCTCTGGAGGTTTCCCATTGGTTATTTGGTGTATACCCTATGTAAATGAAGTAGTGGCCCATGAGCTGTCTGACTGGTTGTGGGAGGGGACCAATCAGAATCAGAGGTACTTTCAATTTTTCATCTGCTAGGCAGAAAATGGGAGCGCAGGTGCGGTTCTCAAGGGAGTCAGCTCTTGTACTTTTGGTACTTTTGTTACTTGGATGCGGAAAGTTAGGGCTTTCCTTTTGATTTAGTTCTAGGAAGTCAGCATGAATCGGCCTTAGGAGCCCTCCCTCTGGACTCTATTCTCCTGCCTCAAACATGTTGGAGGGGTTAAAGTGGGTGAATAAATGAGGAAGAGTATGTGTATAGACTATTGCTTCAAGAAATTATCACTGAAGAAGAAAGAGTGAGGGTGGTAGCTGGGTAACAGAGAAAGGATGAAAGCCTTTACGGGATATGGTAAAAAATTATTTAATGGAGAAATGGTTGCAGAAATCTTTCTAGATGTTATTGATGCTATATATAAAAATACTTTTAGGATTTTGCTGTGATAATGCTGCATAGCAAACACCCTCAAATTCTAGTGGCTTTCAGCAGCAAGCATTTTTTTCTAATGGGGTTGGAGGTTAGATCTTACTTGCTGGACTCTGTTGGGCTTGCCTGGGCTTGGGTGCTGTCTGTGGGTTCGTTCAGCTTTGATCTACATGATTATCATTCAGGGACCAGGGCCAATCCCAAGTATGCTCTTTTCAAGGAAGATGATGAAAGCACAAGTGTTTAAGCCAAACCACTACAGCACATATAAAGCCTCTGCTTGCATGATGTCCCCTTACACAACCCACTGGCCAAAGAAAATCGTATGGCTTAGTTCAACATCAATGGGTCAGAGTACACACCTCCTCCAGAATCAGGATAGCAACCACATATCTCTTGGTAATGAATTTCAGAGTTATACATGGCATAATGATCCACTGCTCTTCATTGGCACCTCCTTATTAAACAGGGACTTAATATATTGACTCATAGTCAAGACTGGGTGCCCTTTAGGGTTCCCACTTAGTTCATGCTTACTTTGCTTACTTCATCATAGCACCTATCATTGCACTATGCAATTAGGGTGTTCAGAGAGACTTCACTGAGAGGGTGACATTTGAATAAATGTCCCAAAAGAGGCAACGGAGAGAGCCATATAGATATCTGAGGAAGGATATTCTAGGCAGAGATAAAAGCAGATGCAAAGGCACTAGGAAAAAATGTACCTACCTGTTGTGTTCAAGGATTAGCAGTAGACAAATGTGGTGGGAATAGAATAAGGGGAAGAATAGTAGGAGATGAGGTAAGAGTGGTGAAGGGAATCAGTGGTAGACTGAGCAAAGGAGAGACATGCTCCAATCTAACTTTTAAAGGATTATTCTAGTTGTCATACTGAGAATAGACCATAGGGGGTTGAGGGTTAAACATGGAGGTTGGTTAGGAGACTGTGATTATACTCCTGACAAGAAATGATGATGACTTGAATCACAGTGGTAACAACAGAGGTGATAAAAAGGGACTAGATTCTAGATTTATTTTGAAGGCAGAGCCAATAGGATTGTATGGGTGTATGACAGAAAGAAAGTCAATGATGCCTTCAAGGCTTTTGGAAGAGCTGGAATGATGGAGCTGCCCATTGCAGATGTGAGGAAGATTGCAGGATAAGCAGGTTTGGGGGTAAAATCAGTTTTGTTCATGACGTTTTGAGATTTTCATTAACCATCTAAGTGAAGACATTGAATAGGGAGCTGGTGTTGTAGACTACAATATTTGTTCACAGCTCTTTCTTTCCCCATCCTCATCCTTGTCATGGCGTCCATTGGGTGCAGTATGTTTCTCTGCCTCATTGGTTCTGGGCTTGGCCACATTACTTGCTTTGGCCTATTAAATGTGAATGGAAGTGATAATGTGCACACTTAGCTGAGGCATAGATACTATGACAAAAATGTGGCAGCCCCTTTGAAGATTTTACTCTTTGCCATGAGAAAAGCATGCCCTTGAAGAGCTATTGGAACCATAATGAGAGAGAGGTGAAGCAGACCTGAACTAAACCTGTAACCTGAGGTAGAGAGGCCAGGCAAACCAGCAGATAAATGAGCAAAAATTAAGTATTTTTTAAAATCATAAGCCACTGAACTTGTGAGTTGTTTCTTACAATGTTATTAAAGCAGAAACATGATGAATGCTCTTAGATATTTGAGACTGGAGTTTATGGGAGAAGTCAATGCTAAAAATATAAATCTGGGAGTTGTCATCTTGTAGACTGACAGATCACCAAAGAAATGAGTGAAGATAGAGGAGATCCCAAGAATGAGCCCTGGGACTCTCCACTGTGAAGTTGTCATAAAGGGGAGGAGGGGTTCGCAAAAAACAAAACAAAACAAAACAAAACACTCCCCCAAAAACCTGAAGAGTGGCCCATGGATAGGAGAAAAACTAGAAGAATGTGAGGTCCTGGAAAACAAGTGAAAAAAGTCTTTTGAGGACGAGGGTGTGATCAGCTAAGTCAAACATTGCAGCTTTGTCATGTAGGTGAAAAACTGAGACCTAATTTAGTAACCTGGAGGTGACCTCGACAACAGTTTTGGTGAATTGATGATTGTGTGCTTAACAGAATGATTTAGTAGAGATTTTTTTAAAATTAGGAAAGGGTAAGAGGAAAAATTTTTGCAGCAATATAATTTATTTGATGAGAGATTGTGGGATCCAGTGCTCAAATAGAGGGGTTGGGTCTAGATGAAGTCATGGAAAAATCACCTGTAGTAACAGAGGAAGGTGCAATACTTGCAGCTGGGTAGTTAGTGGTGGTGGCACTAGTTTCTAGAACTACTTTTTTCTAAGAGATGTAGGAAGGAAAGTAATTCACTGAGAGTGAAGATGAGGTGACGGTATTTTGAGGTGGAAGAAGAGATACAAAAGAATTTTCTAGGAGAAAGAGAATAAGTAGAGAAATACAGTTCATTCTCTGGGCAGCACTAAAAGTCTCTTTGAGATTAGTTATTATGATTTAAACACACAGCAAAACTATTTTTCTCTAGGTACTAGATACCTTCAGCTTCATGGGTGCTAGGACAGAACAGGTGGGGAGTTGGATCTAACCACGATTACAGTTTTGCCAAGTTAGAACCACCAAGTAAGAGGATAAGAGAGTTCAGGTTTTATACAAAAGAGAGAGGATGGGCTATGGATTTAAAAATAGGTAAAAATGGAAGTAAATACATAAATAGGATGTGGGAAAAACTGATAGGTCCTAGTTGGGCTTGGGATAGTAGAGTGAAAGTGCTGGAAGGACAAGAGGTGGTGGTGGTGTGTCAGAAATTGGTGGGTTCTTGGTCTCACTGACTTCAAGAATGAAGCTGCGGACCCTCGCGGTGAGTGTTAACAGTTCTTAAAGGCAGCGTGTCTGGAGTTTGTTCCTTCTGATGTTCGGATGTGTTTGGAGTTTCTTCCTTCTGGTGGGTTCGTGGTCTTGCTGGCTCAGGAGTGAAGCTGCAGACCTTCGTGGTGAGTGCTACAGCTCTTAAGGCAGCACATCTGGAGTTGTTCATTCCTCCCGGTGGGCTCGTGGTCTCACTGGCTTCAGGAGTGAAGCTGCAGATCTTCGTGGTGAGTGTTACAGCTCATAAAGGCAATGTGGACCCAAAGAGTGAGCAGTAGCAAGATTTACTGCAAAGGGCGAAAGAACAAAGCTTCCACATTGTGGAAGGGGACCCAAGCGGGTTGCCACTGCTGGCTGGGGCAGCCTGCTTTTATTCTCTTATCCGGCCCCCACCCACATCCTGCTGATTGGTAGAGGTGAGTGGTCTGTTTTGACAGGGCACTGATTGGTGCGTTTACAATCCCTGAGCTAGACACAAAGGTTCTCCACATCCCCACCAGATTAGCTAGATACAGCGTGTCTACACAAAGGTTCTCCAAGTCCCCACCAGAGTAGCTAGATACAGAGTGTCCATTGGTGCATTCACAAACCCTGGGCTAGACACAGCATGCTGATTGGTGTGTTCACAAACCTTGAGCTAGATACAGAGTGCCAATTGGTGTATTTACAATCCCTTAGCTAGACATAAAGGTTCGCCACATCCCCACCAGACTCAGGAGCCCAGCTGGCTTCACCCAGTGGATCCCGCACCTGGGCTGCAGGTGGAGCTGCCTGCCAGTCCTGCGCCAGTTCCGTGCCAGTCCTGCGCCAGTCCCGTGCCAGTCCTGCGCGGTGCGCCCGCACTCCTCGGCCCTTGGGTGGTCGATGGGACTGGGCGCGGTGGAGCAGGGGGTGGCGCTGGTGGGGGAGGCTCGGGCGGCACAGGAGCCCACGGAGTGGGGGAAGCTCAAGCATGGCGGGCTGCAGGTCCCCAGCCCTGCCCGATGGGAAGGCAGCTAAGGCCCGGCGAGAAATTGAGCACAGCAGGTGCTGGCCCAGGTGTTAAGCCCCTCACTGCCCAGGGCCGGTGGGGCCGGCCGAGCCGGCGGGCCGCTCCCAATGCGGGGTCCGCCAAGCCCACACCCTCCCGGAACTGGCGCTGGCCCGCAAGCACCGTGCGCAGCCGCGGTTCCCGCCCGTGCCTCTCCCTCCACATCTCCTCGCAAGCTGAGGGAGGTGGCTCAGGCCTTGGCCAGCCCAGAAAGGGACTCCCACAGTGCAGCGGCGGGCTAAAGGGCTCCTCAAGTGCCGCCAAGGTGGGAGCCCCGGCAGAAGAGGCGCCGAGAGCGAGCGAGGGTTGTGAGGACTGCCAGCATGCTGTCACCTCTCAGTGGGAGAGTGGAATGCTTGATATTGAGCCTATATAGAGGAATCACTGTTGTAGGTGGCTAGGTTAGGTGGAAGACAAGAGCATTAGAAGAGATAAGTTCAGGTATATTGGAAGGATCATTCAGCTGGATATTTAAGTCACCAAAAATGATGGTAAGTAGAGTGCTGGAAGTGCAGTGAATAAGGAACTCAGTTCTTCGGGGAGTGAGGGAAAGGCCCCAGGTGGTGTAGATAATTACAACAAGGGAGGGTAGTGGGTTTACGGTCTGATGAGATAAATGGAAACTATATCTTGTCAGGAGATTCAGGTCAAGTTGAGGATATTAAAGATACAGGGCATCTTGCTGATGATCGAGTATGGATTTCATAGAGCACATTGAAATTGTTTCAGGTGTTGGGATGTGTGGGAGATGAGTTCATAAATGGGAAAGTAGGCAGCTATCTAATAAGAGCGAGGATGAAGGCATATGGGGTGGGAGAGGAAGCGAGAAGGGTGAGAAGCTGAGCTTCTTGAGGTGATCAATAAGTCAGGAATTAAGAGATAAGTCTGTTCAAGTTTTACAGTAGATAGAAAGGTAGTGAGAGTTGATGTACTGAACAAGAAAAGTGGGGTTTTATCTGTAGCACATGAAGTTTGGAAACCTTCCTCTTCTTGTCAAGGATAGTGTGGAAAAGGCAGAAGAGTGGTATTAGCTGATGCTTGAAGAATCCGGGGCACGGAATTAGGACGCCATGGTGTGTTTGAGGTAATATGTAATGTTGGAGTCACCTGGCATAAGCAATTAATCAGGGTTCTTTGTTTCTGGGTACTTCAGGTTCAGAACACAGTACTATTCTTCCCTAATCATAATGACTTTTTCCTGATTGTGTCATAAAAGCCACGGTTCAGTAGCCAATTGTTTGACAATTAAGTTAAAAGCAAAAAACAAACAAAAATCATGAATTGAGAGCATGTATATAAGACCTAGAGTTACAGGAGTATTTTATCTTATCTAATTATCAATCAATTTCTTTATTGTGTGGAGGTGTGGAGGGAGGCACTGTCTTTTACCTCAAATAAATTTCATAGAGGATTAAAAAAGTGCCCAAACTGTTTAATGTGAGAGGAAGAAATCAGGCCATCTACCCTTTTCCTTCTGCTCTGACCGTGATGCAGCCATGGGTCAATTTCATGAATTAGCAGAGGAAGAAGATGTCATCCGGTGAGTTGTCCGTTCTTACTTTTAAGGGACTCTATGTGATGTTTTTCACAAGATTCTATAGAATCTTGAAGAAGATTAATTTCGCATACCTCTTGGTGCAAAGATCCTCTTTTCCCCAAATGGAAGGCTAGAAAAGATTGATGAGGTCATTTTGGCTGATTCATAATAAAATTTTCCTTTATTTGCATAGCAATTGAGGCATTAATGTACTTTATTTTTATAAGGTACATTTTCAAAGCTACTTCACTTACAATGGTTAATTTTATGATAGAATTTAAACTTTTTGCCCACTTTAATTTACGGTGTTAAAGTGTTACATCTGAGTACTTTGCTTAATTGGCTTTCAGAGAGTGACTGACAGGCATGGCTTACATTAATCAGCTCTGAATCTCCATAGAAAAATTTCTTTTACCATCTATAATAATTTTATGCTTAGGGGCTGTCAGGAAATAGTTATCTATCCCTTTGGGAATCCCACATTCTAGAGAAGTGAATGTGTGGAAAGATAATAAACCATATATCTCCCTGGCACTTGTGTTCCTCTAGGATAGAATTCTTGAATAATTAGATCATGATAGGTTGAGAAGCACCACTGTTCTGTATTTAAAAATGAAATACGTTTTAGTTCATCAACAGTATCCTCTATTTTGGAGTCTTGAGATAGAGGTTGTAAATACCTCATTCATTTGTTCCTTTGCCTTTCCTGAGGGAGACCACATCAGATTTTTATTTGTTCTAAACGTCAAGTGGTGACAAATGACCACTAGACAGAGAATAGAACAACAAGCGATGTGTTTGAATAAGTATAAGTTGTTTTGTGTCATTTCATTTTTCAAGTAGGTTCTGTTAGGTAGTAAATTATGTCATAGCTTTATTTGAAATAAATTAGGTTCATTCACTTCTCATGATTCAAATTATCAGAGCATGGGATAAAAGAGACCTGAGCAATACCAGAGGTGGAGAGAAAGGATCCAAAAGAGGAGAATGAACCCGAGAAAGTAAATGTGTCAATCTTGGGAAGGAATGACACCTTCTTTTCTGAAACGAGGGAAAGGTAGGCCTACACATTGCCACATTTTAAGGTTGAAGTACAAGAAGTCAGTAGTGTTTCTGTCTGATGGTGTTATCTCTACAAACACTCATGAAATTTAATTCCTATCTTGAATTTTGGTGCATAGAGGAAAAAATGTTATTTTCCTAGTCACAGGACATCAGCATACTTTACCCACTTCAATGGTCTTCTAGAATCCAGGTGTTTGGCACTATTTGTCACAGGTGGGGAAGTCCACCTGTGCAGCTGTCCTCATCTAAGTCCAACTTTCCCACCAGAACAACTGATTCACAGTTTTCAGTAGCTTATTTGGTCTCTTTTTAGGTTGTAAATTTTTGTAGAAACCAGCTCTGCCTTTTCAAGTGCTCTGTGTCCATGCGCTTCATAATAACCCAATAAATATTTGATGCATGGTCACAGTTTGTTAACGGTGATTTCATTCCCAGAAGAATGTATGTGAATTGCCAGGGTATGTACTCTAGTACTTCAGTTAGTAGAAGGTTATGGTGGAGTAACCTATCGTTTATTAATGCTTACAGTTATGAAATGTAACCTAACGATTAAGCGGGGGTGGGGGTTTTAAATGGAAAGGGCTCTCGGGTGGAAATATCCTAAAAATCCACAAGAGAGGGTTATATTGCCATTGAAGCAGAGAAGGGAGCTGATGAGATCTCAATTCCTAATTTTTCAGAGCAGAATATTTGAGTGTATTTCTCCAGTTGAAAATGAGAAAAGGATAGGCTTTACAATTTTCTTTTGGGATGGGAGATTAGATTTAGAGATGTTCACTTATTTGCAGACTGCTGGAATATGCATGACATGTTAAGGTTTAGGATGCATCGACAGCCTCAATGAGCCTATCTAAAAGCTTAAAGGATTTTTGTTTGTTTGGTTTTGATCTGATTATGGTTCTTTCAAGGATGGGTTACAAAGCTACCTTTGCCGTATCTCCCCTTTTCATTTTCTTGGCAGTGGCAGTAGAGAGTTAGTGCTGCCCAAATTGAGTTTATAGTCCTTGCTGGGAAGTGGCCTCACTAGTTTCATTGCCTCCTTTGGGCAAGATGTGGCAGCAGAATACATCATTTTGGTTTTCAGGAGCCTTTACCTACCAAAAGGCAAGGCGGAACTGCAGGTAACTGTATACAAGAGGAACAGAGGGAAGCTTGATTCTAAATAGTGTCCATTTGTACCTTGAGATCCATATTAATTCCGCGAAAATTTTTGCAACATTGTTACTGGATCACTTGTAAGTTTTATTTAGTTTCTTTTCAGAACACTTTCCTTTCTTCTCCTGTGTGTTAACAAATGGTATCAGCCAATGATATTTTCAGTCTTTGGCGTTCCTGACTCCTCCCTAATTCTTAAAGCTATTTCTTTCCTTAGTTTTCTCATTACCCTTTTTAGCTTCCCATTCTCAATGTTCTTCAAGCAATCCTTTCTTCCTTCCATGTTATTGCTGTCCAGGGTCACCTCTGTGGCCCTGCTGTCGTAGGAAGGATGTATAGACATTAAAAGCATGGACTGGAGACATTTTGTCTGGTTTACAATCTCAGCTCTAGTACTGACTAGCTACTGTGTGACCTTGGGTAAGTTGCTTAAATTCTCTGTGCCTTAGTTTCATGATCTGCAAAATGGGAAGAGTGATAATGCCCACCCTCATCGGATTTCTGTGAGGAAAAGAAAAGTTAATATATGTAAAGGGCTTAGAATAGAGTCTGACACATGGGAAATACTCTTTCAAACTTGGCTATTAGCATCATTATTGTTGTTATTAACCTCTTCCACCATAGACTTTCTTTGCAGTAACTCATTTGCATCCGAAGTCTCCACTATCCCCTGAACATCTTTTCTGAGCCTTAGGTACATTTCCTGGGGCTTTCTAGACATAGCCACCCGGACTGCTCCAATGTACCTCAGACTTAATATGTTCAAAATTGAACTCGTCATCTCTCACCTTCTTCTCCTTGCAAACCTGCTTTTTTTTTTTTTTTTTTTCCTATTCCTTCTTTCAGCCCATGGTACCATTTCTTGTCTAGAAGCCAAAGCCAGGAAATAATGAGCTATCCTGGCCTTCAATCCTTCACCTCCAATTCATTTGGTTATCAAATCGTATCAATGTACATATTAAAACTTCTTTCACATGCAAGCCCTTAATTACCACAGGGGCCCCGAACCAATCTCCTTGCCCCTGATTGTACCTT
The DNA here is from genome assembly GCF_028885655.2 of Pongo abelii. NCBI lineage: Eukaryota > Metazoa > Chordata > Mammalia > Primates > Hominidae > Pongo > Pongo abelii. The sequence continues at coordinate 105,676,823 of NC_071991.2, forward strand.
GTTCTTTTTACTTTGGCCAGAATGAATTTTTTTTTTTACAAATGCAAATCTGATTCCATACTTCCTCAGATTAAAAATATTCCATATTTTTTATAGCTTTCAAGGTTACGTGGGGTTTGATGACCTGGACCCTGCTTGCCTCACTGTGCCACCTATTGATTCTCTCTACTGCACAAAAACTATTGTCCTAATGCAAACTTCGGAGCACAAAGGGAAACCTATTGTTTGCACAGCAGAGAGAGAGAGTAGTATCTAAATTGCTGTGTCTAATACAGACACTAGCACATAGTAGGTACTAAATGTATATTCATATCTGTGTGAATAAAGGCCTGGACTCTGTATGTATGGCGGTTCTTTCTTGCTCATAGACTTTAAAACTGTCCTCAATGTGTTGATTGGAATCAGCATGTTTCACAACATAATTAAAATGTAAGAAATGTTTCTAGCACATCGGTAAAATAGACACTTTCAAATAATGTCAGAGGAAATGAAAGATCAAACTTACAAATAGCCTTTTACATAAGCAACACTCGGAGGTGCATTTTCTCCTTAATGCATGTACATAACTTCCATTAACGTTCTTTGCCTCAGTTATTTTTATGTCTGTTGTATAAATCTGAGTGTTGACACTTTAATGGAAATATCCTGGTTTGTGATGACATCATACCAAATGTAAAGTAGAGATAGATTGTTTGGAAAACTTTCCTCTGAGAATGTCTGTCTGTAATTCTGAAGAAAATTTGTTTTAATCCAGTGACATTCTGCTTCCCAAGGGAGCCTCACAAGTTCACAGGTCCTGTATGCTGCCTTCACTGCTTTAAATTATGGATGATTTCTTATGGATAGTCATAGGGAAATGACTTTATGTGGCCTAATCCCACTTAAAAGGCAAAGGGCTTAGGCTGGAGAGAAATCCTAGGAGTCATTATGCCTTCTGCAGAAAGGGGCTGAGGTGCCACAGGGATGGTGATGGGGAGGAACGGGTAATGGGAAAAGAACAGATGTGGCTCTTTTTTTTTTTTTTGTTAGTGCGGTGTTTGGCACATAGTTGGTGTTCTAGAAACCACTCTGGTGAGGCTTTGTCCCATATCCTATAATTTTTATCTTTTTACACTAAATTTAGGAGAAAATGAAAGGTTTCAGTATACCAGGTTCTCCTGGGTTTCTTTATGTTGTTCTGGAATCCTGAAAAGATGGAAGTAGGCATAGATCTTTGATTCTTCTCACACCTCTCTGTTGGGCCACCCTGATGTGATGGAATCCTGCTTGTTATCAGTGGAATAGGAAGCCCAGCAGTCTCCCAGTTGTCATTAGCACAACTGACTGCCCTGAGGAATGATATGTGGCTTTGACCTTCATGCTGAATTGTCACCCTGACTTTTTATTCTTCTGTGTTGTTCACTGGATCAGACAGATGCTGAGGGTTTTAGTTCCAGGATAATACCTCTTCTCCAAACATGACCCCCAGTGGATATTTCAAGGTTCATAGAATGTTGAGCTTCAATGGAGGCCATTGTCCTCCTATTAGGGAAGAGGAAATTGAGACTCACAGAACTGGAGTTACTTGCTCAAGACAGATTTAGTAACAGAGCGAGGATGGAAGCTCAGTTCCCAGAATTGAGTATGGGCCCTCCGTCCTTTGCTTCATTCAAAATTTCTCTCATTCTCTCTCTCCAATTCTTTCCATTCCTTTTCCCCCACTCTCTCTTCTTCCATTTTGTTTCTGCTATATGAGAACACTTTTACAATGTAGAAGACGCAGCAATCTTTATATCATGAAAGTCCTAACAATTGTCTCTTCAAAGACCACAATGTATTATTAAAGGGCATGAAAAGATAGACTTTATTTTTTAAAGATTTTATTCACTATTAACTTTCCCTAGATCAGAGAGATGAGTCTTGACAGTTTTGCTTTGAGACTGCTCAGTTAGTGATATTAGGTCATTCTCTTTCTTGGTCATTTTTGATAGCTGGATGCTTGTAAGGGCAACTCATTGTCTTGCTCTCAGCTCAGCCTGGTCGTTAGTGTCATTTAATGTCACTTCACTCTGCTGAAAATCATACTCTAGTTGCAGTAATTATTTTTCTTTTTAATTTAAAAATATTTCAAGCATACAACTAAGAACAGGAGAAAGAGAAAAGATACCCACATTATCCACCATCCAGATTTAATGCACATTAACATTTTGCCATAACTTCTTCAGCTATTTTATCTTAAACGTTGCAAAATATGTTAGAAGTTTCCTCAATCCTTCAGTCTCCTCAAGGATGAGCATTGTTTTAAAGTTAATGTATGCCCATTTCTTTATATTATGTCTCCACAAAAATGTGTTTTTAACAACTTACATATATAAAATCATTGTGTATGTATTCTTTTGCAGATTTCCTTTTTTTAAACTCAAAATTAGTTTCTATAGATATATCTATACTTATATAGTAATTTATTTTTATTGATCTGTACATTATTCATTTGGACTGCCATGCATCATACTATTTAGTAAAAAATGCCATAATTTATCTTTCACTATTGATAGACATTGAAGTTGTATTCAATTTTTTCTGATATTATAAACTACAGTGCAGTGAACATCCTTGTATGCATTTTTCTAGGCACTTATGTGGGAGCTACTCTAGGGCACCCATCTAAGAGTAGAAATTTTGGTTTGTACAGTATGTTTAATTTTGCTACTACTTCTAGCGCTCTGCCTTCTAAGCACATGGTAGAATTGTACTCTTCCAATCTCCTTGAAGTTAGGTGTAGTCATTTGATTTGTTTTGGGCAATGAAGTATGAGCACAGCCTTCAGAGGCAGGGAGGAATTTACCACATTCCTTCTTTGCCTCTGCCTCAGTGAACTTTAATGATCCATACGATGACTTCATCGAATGGGGTCTCAGTGAGGATGACATGGAGTAAAGTCTCCAGTTGACTTGCAATAAATATTAGGCATGAGCTATAAATAGATTATTGAGATTTTATATCACAGGTTGGCAAACTATAGCCTACTGGCCAAATCTGGCTCATTACCTGTTTGTTTATATATCATTTAGGCAGAATTGAGTAGTTGAGACAGAAACCACATAGCCTATAAAGTTGAAAATACCTACTATTTAGCCCTTTGATGAAAAACTTTGCTGACCCTTGTTTCAAACCACTGAGATTCTGGGGTCGTTACGCAGTATAACATAACAAATCCTGACTAATATGCCCACCACCATATGGTATTGTCTGGCTGTAAGCTTTTGGCCAATCTGATAGATGTCTTAAAGTATCTTTTATCAGGGAAGCAAATCATTCTGTTTTTAAAGCCATAGATACATCTTGTTGGCCCTTAGGGACCTAATGGCTCGTTCTTTATAAAGTTTTTTTTTGAACAGCTTTTTTTGAGGTATAATCACACAGCATACAATTCTTTCTTTATAGGTATATAATTTCATATTTTTTAAGTAAATTTAAAGAGCTATGCAACCATCATGATAATTCACTTTTAGAGCAATCTCATCAATTTTAGAGCAACCCGCCAAAGTTCTCTCATCCTCACTTGCAAATAATCCTTATTCCCACTCTCAGCCCCAGGCAACCACTAATCTGCTTTCTGTTTCTATATATTCACCATTTCAATACATTTTATATAAATGGAACCATACAATCTGTAGTTTTTCAAATTTGACTTCATGGTTTTGAGCATGATGGTTTTGAGATTCATCAATGTTTTAGCACCAATCATTTCGTTTTTATTGATGAATAGTATTTGATTATATGAATAATTCCACATTTTGTTTATCCATTCACAAGTTGTTGAAAATGTGAATTGTTTCTACTTTTTGGTTATTATGAATAATGCAGGTATAAATATTTGTGTACATGCCTTTACAGAGGCATATGTTTTTATTTCTCTTGGATAAATTTCTAGAAGTGAAATTAATGAATTACATTTCCCTTTTTAAAGAAACTGCTACACTGTTTTCCCAAATAGCTGTTTCATTTAACATTCCTGTTAGCAGTATATGAAGGTTTCATTTCTCCACATCCCCACCAACACTTAGTGTTGTCAGTCTTTTTGATTATAGCCATTCTAGTGGATCAACAGTGGCATCTCATTGTAGTTTTAATGATGACTTCTCTAATGACTAATGATATTGAGCAACTTTTCATTCATATATCTCATTTGTAAAATATATATTCAAATCTGCTCATTTTAATATTGGGTTGTATTTTTATATTGAGTTGTTTTATATACTAGGTACAAATCCTTTATTATATATATATAATTTGCAAATATTTTCTAGTCTTTGTTTTGGCTTTTCATTTTCTTATTTAAGTATTTTGATGCAAAATACTTTAATTTTTATTAAGTCCAGTTTATAAATTTTCTTTTTTGTAGATCATGATTTTGTTGTTGTTTTCTAAGAACTTTTTGTTTCTCATGAACCTAAGGTCGTGACAGTTTTCTTCTAAAAATCATATAGTTTTTGATTTTACATTGAGGTCTTCTACATTTGGTAAGTCTTCTTTTTCTTCCCTTCTTCCCTCTCTTCTTCTTCTCTCTTCTCTACTTTCTTCTTCCTTCTCCCTTCTGTCACCTCATGGCAGATAACATCAGTGCTGCATATGTTTCAATGAACACCTCTGTGTTCTGAGCCTGAATCACTTTCATTGTCACAAATATAAAAGTTAAATCAATTTTTGAGTTGATTTTGGTGTAGGTAAGCCTAGAGGCTCTTGTCTCATTCCTTTTGGGGTGACTAATGATGGGAAGAATTATTAGAGATGAAAAACTGGTAGCTAGTTTAGTTTGGTGAAAAGAGAAGCCAGAGAACATATTTTTCATTAAAAACAACTTTTTAAATAGGAAAATGTGAAATTTTGAAAGTGAGAAAATATCTTCCTTCTGTGAGAAACCCATTTTGAAACATTATCAATGTTTGCATTGTAAGCAAGTAATAATGAGAGCTACTCTTGCTCTTATGTGCATAAAGTTGTGGGTGTTTGAAAAGAAAAGAATTGGAGCTTATGAAACCTTGTCTTTCCTTCTGGTTTTACAGACTTCAAGAGAGTTATGCAAGTCCAGAGATACTTAAGTTTTCTTCGAAGATTTCAGGACGTAACTCAACTCAGCAAGGAACACTTTCATAATTCTTTCATAAAACGAGGGGAATGCGGATGTCTTTGAGTAGGACTAACATGGCTCTCTGTAGAGATTTAATTGTGCACACAGAGATAAGCCTTTTCTTCTTTCTAGCTGCAGCAACTTGGAAGCAGGGTGGGAAGTTACACTGCACTTATTTAGCTGCAGAATGATGCAGTTTTGTAGCAGTATTTCTAACCCAAGGGGACAGGCATCGGGGTCACAAAAAAAGCAGCAACATCAAAGAATATCTTCATAATCTCTACCTATCAGTCAAATGTTGCATCTCCCATGGTCTGTATGTTTTGTCCCTCCTGGGAAGAGTCTCAGATGCTGTCCCTGTTGTTCATGCTATGGCTCTTGACTGTGTCCACTGCTGCTCGGCAAGCCAGGCCAGGCAGATTTCATTGTCAGATGCTATCTCCCAGGTTCCTCCACTCTCTGCCCACAGCATCTATAGGCCTTGGAGTTAAATAGCCTTGGTTTGAATCTTGGCTTTGCTGGTGGCTCTGTGTCCATGAGCAAATCCTTTGCTCTCTTTGATCCTCAGTTTCCTCACCTGTGTAAGTAAGAAAACAACATCGAACTTTTAGGATTGCTGTGTGAATTAAAGACAATATAAAGCACCTAACACAGTGCCTAACTCATCATAACACTTCTCAACATCTAAAAATGCCTTGCTGAGTATGTACTATAAATGGTAGCCATACAAAACTAGTTGTGGTAGTAGTGCTGGTAGGTCTTCTCTTTCTCCACTTCTTCCCTCTCTTCTTCTTCTCTCTCCTCTCTTTTCTTCTTTCTCCTTTCTATCACCTCATGGCAGATGACATTAGTGCTGCAGTTGTTTCAATGAACACCTATGTGTTCTGAGCCAGAATCACTTTCATTGTCACAAAACTCCTCTCCTCTGTGGCTAGCCATCATTGTCATCCATCCCTACGATCTCCCCTGTCAAACCAAATAGTCTTGATTTGAATCTCAAAGATGGGGCTATATGTGCCAAATCTAGCAATACCTTTCATTTCAGGGTCGCATGAGCTGAAATGTTGCTAGCGTTGTATGGGGTAAGCCTTTTAGAGCAAAATGTGGGGGCAGGGGACCTTTTCTGCAGCTCAAGTTACTGAGCTGAAATGCAAAGCTTTGGGGGGCTGCTTTATCTGGGGAAACTCAGACACCTTTTCAAAATGGTCATCTGGCTGCAGTTTTCCCCTCTGCCTCTTTCACCCCCCTGAAGCTGGAGGGACATTTTTACATTCCTTCTTGACGTGGGGTTGCAGTTCATTCTCTACTTCTCCTCACACTTCATTTTGCAACTTGCATTCAGTGCATCAGTTAGTCTCGTGCTCCATTAAAAATGTATGCACTCTGATTCTTTTGACTTGTATTCTTTGCTATTGCCTACAAACCCTAACTCAAGCCGCCATCCTCTCTTCTCTGGACAGGTCTTCTTATGCTGTTCCTGCTTCCACTTTTCAACCCCTGTAATGGATGCTACATTTTGAAGCCAGAGAGTTCTTAAAATATAAATCACATCATGCGTTATCCTACATAAAACCCTCTAATTGCTTCTCATAGCTCTTAGCACAAAATCCAAACACTTTATCATTCTTTTACAAAGTCCTATATATCCTGGCCCCAGTAATGTTTCTGTCATTATCCACTACTTTCCTTTGCTGTGCTCCAGCCACACTGAGTGTCTTTCTGTTTGTTAACCTAGTCAAATTAATATACTCAGCAGACTCTATCTATCCTTTGCCATCTCCTTTGCCTAGAATCCTTTTATCCTATATTCCCCCCATGACTATCTTTTTAAAAAAATAAAAAAATTTTTTTGTGGATACTGTGATGGTTAATACTGAGGGTTAACTTGATTGGATTGAGGGATACAAAGTATTAATCCTGGGTGTGTCTGTTTGAGTGTTGCCAAAAGAGATTAACATTTGAGTCAGTGGGCTGGGGAAGGCAGATCCACCCTTGATCTGGTGGGTACAATCTCATCAGCTTCCAGTGAATTAAAAGCAGGCAGAAAATTGTGAAAAAGGAGAGACAGGCCTAGCCTCCCAGCCTACATCCTCCCATGCTGGATGCTTCCTGCCATCAAACATCGACTCCAAGTTCTTCAGTTTTGGCACTCAGACTGGCTTTCCTTGTGCCTCAGCTTGTAGACAGCCTGTTGTGGGACCTTGTGATAATATAAGTTAATACTTAATGAATTCTCTGTCCCTCTAAGAGAACCCTGACTAATACAGATTTTGGTACCAGGAGTGGTTCTAGAGAAACAGAATATTAAGGGTGGAGTTCTTTTGTTTGTTTTGGGGTTTCTGGAGTTGTCTGCTTAATATGATTCAACCCGAAATTGCTAAGGACTCTACTTCTAATAGTATGGAGAACACTGATAGTCCTTGGCATGAACTGTTTAGAGAGTTAGGCAAAATAAATGCATTTGACACTCCTGATTCACCACTCATAAGAGGCAAGTTTAGTGACTCTATACATAATACCTTTGACCATATGTGGAGAACCAAGGAACATAATGAAGCTGGTTGGTTCCTCCTAAGTTCAGTGGATAAAGTGATGACAGAAAATGATGAATTCAGGGATTCTATCTCCAGGCTTCAGAAGCAGATACTGAGTCTCAAATCTGCTAAGATTGCCCTGAGTGAGAGTCTTATCTCCTGTAGAGAAACAGCTGAAATTGAGGAAAAATAGACACAAGCTCTTATCATGGGAGTGGCTGACCTGCAAGGAAAGATGCATGCCCAGCCTTGCCAGGTGTCTATTGTTAAAGTGAGGGCTTTGATTGGAAAAGAATGGGACCCTGAAACTTGGAATAAGGACATGTGGGAGGACCCTGATGAAGCTGGGGACACTGAGCTTGTGAGATCTGATGAACCTTTTTTGCCAGAAGGAGCAGCTTCCCCATCCCCAGTAGTGGCAACATCCCCTCCCCAACCCATGCTGCCATCAGCCTTTCCACCTTTGTCTGAGGAGATAAACCCTGCACTGCCTAAGGCAACAGTAATAGCCTCCCCTGAGGCAGTTTCCAGGCAAAATAATATTGATTCTCCTCAGGAGCCACCCCCAACACCCCTGTTTGCTTTTAGACCTATAACTAAAGTACCGGTGGGGCCCTGGAGGTGAGCTTGAGAGTTTGACCCATGAGGAGGTGCACTACACTCGAAAAGAACTCTTTGAGTTCTCTAATTTATATAAACACCAATCTGGAGAACAGGCATGGGAATGGATATTAAGGTATGGGAATAATGGTGGAAGGGACATAGAATTGGATCAGGCTGAATTTATTGATTTGGGCTCACTAAATAGGGACTCTGCTTTTAATATTGTAGCTCAGGGAGTTAAAAAAGGTTCTAATAGTTTATTTGCTTGGTTAGCTGAAATATGGATTAAAAGGTGCCCCACTGTGAGTGAGCTGGAAATGCCTGACCTCCCTTAGTTTAATACAGAGGAATGGATCCAAAGGCTTAGAGAGGTTAGGATGGTGGAGTGCATTAGTCACTTTAAAACTACACATCCCAGCTGGGAAGGTCCAGAAGATATACCGTTGACCAATGCCTTGTGAAATAAATTTGTAAGGGCAACACCTGCATCTTTGAAGAGCCTTATAATTGCTCTTCTCTGTATATGTCAGATCTAACGGTGGGAACCGCAGTCACTCAACTACGAAATTTAAATACAATGGGAATAATTGGATCTGAAGGTGGCAGGGGCCAAGTGGCAGCACTCAACCATCAAAGGCAAGGTGGACATAGCAACCATAATGGACAGCAGAAGCAAAGCTGCAATCAGAATAGTCTGACTTGTGTATACAGAGCCTGGCATTGGCTAATTAATTGCAGTGTTCTTAGAAGTGATATTGACAGAAAGCCTACTGCAATCCTACTTAATTATACAAATAGAAAACTCCTAGGTCAAATGGACAAAAGACTAATTTGAATGATAAAAACAGAATTGCTGGGCATGGTGGCTAATGCTTGTAATCCCAGCACTTTGGGAGGCTGAGGCAGGTGGATCACCTGAGGTCAAGAGTTTGAGATCAGCCTGGCCAACATGGTGAAACCCTGTCTCTACTAACAATACAAAAAATTAGCCTGGCGTGGTGGTGGGTGCCTGTAATCCCAGCTACTCTGGACGCTGAGGCAGGAGAATTGCTTGAACCAGGGAGGCCGAGGTTACAGTGAGCTGATATTGCACCACTGCACTCCAACCTGGGCAATAAGAGTGAAATTCCATCTCAAAAAAAAAAAACAAAACAAAACAAAAAAAACGACAACAGAGAATTATGGCCCCTTAATCAATTTCCAGACTTGAGCCAGTTTACAGACCCAGACCCCCTTGAATGAAGGGGCAGCTGAGTCCCTTTGAAGAAGGACCCCATTACATTACCCACGATTTATGCAGTGAATCTTTCTCCCATCCTTCCCCAAGGAGACCTCTGGCCTTTTACCAGGGTAAGTGTGCACTGGGGAAAGGGAAATGATCAGACATTTTGGGGGCTACTAGACACTGGCTCTCAGCTGACATCGATTCCAGGGGGCCCAAAAAGTCATTGTGGTCCTCCAGTTAAAGTAGAGGCTTATGGAGGTCAAGTAACTAATGGAGTTTTAGCTCAGGTCCAACTTACAGTGGGTCCAGTGGGTCCCTGGACTCATCCTGTGGTCATTTCCCAATGCCAGAATGCGTAACGGGCATAGACATACTTAGAAGCTGACAGAACCCCCATACTGGCTCCCTGACTGGTAGGGTGAGGGCTACTATGGTGGAAAAGGCCAAATAGAAGCCATTAGGGTTACCTCTGCCTAGAAAATAGTAAATCAAAAACAATATCGCACCCCTGGAGGAATTGCAGAGATTAGTGCCACCATCAAGGACTTGAAAGACGCAGGGGTGGTGATTCCCACCACATCCCCGTTCAAATCTCCCATTTGGCCTGTGCAGAAGATGGATGTATCTTGAAGAATGACAGCATATTATTGTAAGCTTAACCAAGTGGTGACTCCAAACGCAGCTGCTGTACCAGATGTGGTTTCATTGCTTGAGCAAGTTGACACTGGTACCTGGTACATAGCTAATGACTTGGCAAATGCCTTTTTCTCCATTCCTGTCCAGAAGACCCACCAGAAGCAATTTGACTTCAACTGGCAAAGCCAGCAATATACCTTTACTGTCCTACCTCAGGGGTATTTCAACTCTCTGGCTTTGTGTCATAATCTTATTTGGAGAGAACTTCATTGCATTTTGTTTCCACCAAATATCAAACTGGTCCATTACATTGATGATGTTATGCTAATTGGATCCAGTGTGCAAGAAGTAGCAAACACACTGGACTTATTGGTGAGACATTTGTGTGCCAGAGGATGGGAAACAAATCTGACTAAAATTCATGGACCTTCTACCTCAGTAAAATTTCTAGGGGTTCAGTGATGTGGGGCCTGTTGAGATATTCCTTCTAAGGTAAAGGATAAATTGGTGCATTAGGCCCCTCCTACAAGCAAGAAAGAGGCACAGCGCCTAGTGGGCATATTTGGATTTTGGAGGCAACACATTCCTCATTTGGGTGTGTTACTCCAGCCCATTTATCGAGTGACCCAAAAGACTGCCAGTTTTGAATGCAGTCCAGAACAGGAGAAGGCTCTGCAACAGGTCCAGGCTGCTGTGCAAGCTGCTCTGCCACTTGGGCTGTGTGACTCAGCAGATCCAGTGGTGCTTGAGGTGTCAGTGGCAGATAGGATGTTGTTTGGAGTCTTTGGCAGGCCCCCATAGGTGAATCGCAGTGGAGGCCCCTTGTATTTTAAAGCAAGGTCCTGCCATCTTCCACAGAAAACTACTCTCCTTTTGAGAGACAGATCTTGGCCTGTTACTGGGCTTTGGTGGAAACTGAACATTTGACTATGGGTCATCAAGTCACCATGTGACCTGAACTGCCTATCATGAACTGGGTGCTTTCTTGTGGGGAAAAGAAAGAGAGATCAGATTGTTACTGTGTCTGTGTAGAAAGAAGTAGACATAGGAGACTCCATTTTGTTCTGTACTAAGAGAAATTCTTCTGCCTTGAGATGCTGTTAATCTATAACCTTACCCCCAACCCCGTGCTCTCTGAAACATGTGCTGTGTCAACTCAGGGTTAAATGGGTTAAGGGCTGTGCAAGATGTGCTTTGTTAAACAGATGCTTGAAGGCAGCATGCTCATTAAGAGTCATCACCACTCCCTAATCTCAAGTACCCAGGGACACAAACACTGCAGAAGGCTGCAGGGACCTCTGCCTAGGAAAGCCAGGTATTGTCCAGGGTTTCTCCCCATGTGATGGTGTGAAATATGGCCTCGTGGGAAGGGAAAGACCTGACCATCCCCCAGCCCGACACCCGTAAAGGGTCTGTGCTGAGGAGGATTAGTATAAGAGGAAGGCATGCCTCTTGCAGTTGAGACAAGAGGAAGGCATCTGTCTCTTGCCTGTCCCTGGGCAATGGAATGTCTCGGTATAAAACCCGATTGTACGTTCCATCTACTGAGATAGGGAAAAACCGCCTTAGGGCTGGAGGTGAGACATGGCGGCAGCAATACTGCTTAACAAAGCATTGAGATGTTTATGTGTATGCATGTCTAAAGCACAGCACTTAATTCTTTACCTTGTCTATGATGCAGAGACCTTTGTTCATGTGTTTATCTGCTGCCCTTCTCTCCACTATTATCCTATGACCCTGCCACATCCCCCTCAATGAGAAACACCCAAGAATGATCAATAAATACTAAGGGAATGCAGAGGCTGGTGGGATCCTCCATATGCTGAACGCTGGTCCCCTGGGTCCCCTTATTTCTTTCTCTATACTTTGTCTCTGTGTCTTTTTCTTTTCCAAGTCTCTCGTTCCACCTAATGAGAAACACCCACAGGTGTGGAGGGGCAACCCACCCCTTCACTTTCTGACCCATCTAGCATAAAGTGGGTCATGCACAGCAGCATTTCATCATCAAATGGAAGTGGTGATCATGTGTATACGTGATCAGGCTCGAGCAGGTCCTGAAGGCACAAGTAAGTTACATGAGGAAGTGGCTCAAATGCCCATGGTCTCCACTCCTGCCACCCTGCCTTCTGTCCCACAGCCTGCATCGATGGCCTCATGGGGAGTTCCCTATAATCAGCTGACAGAGGAAGAGAAGAATAGGGCCTGGTTCACAGATGGTTCTGCACGATATGCAGGCACCACTTGGAAGTGGACAGCTGCAGCACTATAGACCCTTTCTAGGACATCCCTGAAGGACAGCGGTGAAGGGAAATCTTCCTAGGAGGCAGAACTTCGAGCAGTGTGCCTGGTTGTGCACTTTGCATGGAAGCAGAAATGGCCAGATATGCAATTATATACTGATTCATGGGCTGTAGCCAATGGTTAATGGTTAATGGTTAATGGTTTCAGGGACTCGGAAGAAGCATGATTGGAAAATTGGTGACAAAGAAATTTTGGGAAGAAGTATGTGGATGGACCTCTCTGAGTGGTCAAAAACTGTGAAGACATTTGTAACCCATGTGAGTGCTCACCAATGGGTGACCTCAGTGGAAGGGGAGTTTAATAATCAAGTGGATAGGATGACCCATTCTGTGGACACTCCTCAGCCTCTTTCCCCAGCCATCCTTGTCATTGCCCAATGGGCCCATGAACAAAGTGGCCATGGTGACAGGCAGGGATGGAGATTATGCATGGGCTAAGCAACATGGACTTCCACTCACCAAGGCTGACCTGGCTACGGCCACTGCTGAGTGCCCAATTTGCCAGCAGCAGAGACCAACACTGAGCCCTCGATATGGCACCATTCTTCGGGGTGATCAGCCAGCTACCTGGTGGCAGGTTGATTATGTTGGATTTCTTCCATCATGGAAAGGGCAGAGGTTTGTCCTCACTGTAACATACACTTGCACTGGATATGGGTTTTCCTATCCTGCATGCAATGCTTCTGCCAAGACGACCATCTGGGGACTCACAGAATGCCTTATCCACCATCATGATATTCCACACAGCATTGCATCTGACCAAGGCACTCACTTTATGGCTGAAGAAGTACAGCAGTGGGCTCATGCTCATGGAATTTGCTGATCTTACCATGTTCCCCTATCATCCTGAAGCAGCTGCACTGATAGAACAGCAGAATTGCATTTTGAAGTCACAATTACAATGCCAACTAGGTGACAATACTTTGCAGGGCTGGGGCAAAGTTCTCCAGAAGGCCATATGTGCTCTGAATCAGCATCCAATATATGGTACTGTTTCTCCCATAGGCAGGATTCCTGGGCCCAGGAATCAAGGGGTGGAAGTGGAAATAGTACCACTCGCCATCACTCCTAGTGATCCACTAGCAAAATTTGTGCTTCCTGTTCCCACTACATCACGATCTGCTGGCCTAGAGGTCTTAGTTCCGGATGGAGGAACACTGCCACCAGGAGAAACAACAATGATTCCATTAAACTGGAAGTTAAGATTGCCACCTGGATACTTTGACCTCCTCCTATCTTTAAGTCAACAGGCTAAGAAGGGAGTTACAGTGTTGGCTGGGGTGATTGACCCAGACTTTCAAGATGAAATCAGTCTACCACTCCACACGGAGGTAAGGAAGAGTACACATGGAATTCAGGAGATCCATTAGGGCGTGTCTTAGTATTACCATGCTCCGTGATTAAGATCAATGGGAAACTACAACTGCCAATCCAGGCAGGACTACAAATGGCCCAGACCCTTCAGGAATGAAGGTTTTGGTCACTCTGTCAGAAAAAAAGCCATGACTGTTGAGGTGCTTGCTGAAGGGAAAGGGAATACAGAATGGGTAGTAGAAGAAGGTAGTCATCAATACTAACTATAACCATGTGACCAGCTGCAGAAATGAGGACTCTGTCATGAGTATTTCTTCCTTCTTTTGTTAAAAGCGTATTTGTGCATGTATACACCTGTACTAAGAAAATATCTTCATTTTATCTCCTTTTCCTTTATCATATGGCATAAGATTTATTGACTTCGTATCAGCATTTAAGTATTGTTAATTTTATGTAATAGTATTTGGCTTGGGGATTGGTGCGTTTCCGGTTGTACAAAGGATAGTTGTATTACGTTAGGCATAATTATGACCTCATTATTGTCTTTATTTGAAGATTCTGTATTATCTCACGAGGTGTGTATGGGTTCAAGTTGACAAGGGGTGGACTTGTGATGGTTAGTACTGAGTGTCAACTTGCTTGGATTGAGGGATACAAACTATTGGTCCTGGGTGTGTCTGTGTGGGTGTTGCCAAAAGAGATTAACATTTGAGTCAGTAGGTTGAAAAAGGCAGATCCACCCTTAATCTGGTGGAAACAATCTAATTAGCTTCCAGCGAATATAAAGGAGGCAGAAAAACGTGAAAAAGGAGAGATGGGCCTAACCTCTCAGCCTACATCTTTCTCCCATGCTGGATGCTACCTGCCCTCAAACATTGGACTCCAAGTTCTTCAGTTTTGAGACTCGGACTGGCTTTCCTTACTCCTCAAGCTTGCAGACAGCCTATTGTGGGACCTTGTGATCATGTAAGTTAATACTTAATAAACTGCTATATAGATAATTAATATATATAAAAACATATATATTTATGGGCTACATGAGATGTTTTGATATAGTCTTGTAATGTGCAATAATCACATCATGGAAAATTGGGTAACCACCTCCTTAAGCATTTATCCTTTGTGTTACAAGCCATCTAATTATACTCTTTTTGTTATTTAAAAATGTACAATTAAATTATTATTGACTATAATCACCCGGTTGTGCTATCAAATACTATATGTTATTCATTCTTTTTATTCTTTTGCATCCATTAACAATCCCCCCTCCCCACTCCACCCTTCCTAACCTCTGCTAACCATCCTTCTACTCTCTCTCCATGAGTTCAATTGTTTAGATTTTTAGGTCCCACAAGTGGGAACATGTGATGTTTGTCTTTCTGTGCCTGTTTTATTTCGCTTAACACAATGACCTCCAGTCCATCCATGTGGTTGCAAATGACAGGATCTCATTCTTTTCTATGGCTGAGTAGTACTCCATTGAGTATATGTACCACATTTTCCTTATCCATCATTGAGTATATGTACTATATTTTCTTTATCCATTCATCTGTTGTTGAACACTTAGGCTGCTTCCAAATCTTAGCTATTGTGAACAGTGCTGCAACAAACATGGGAATACAGATATCTCTTCAATATACTGATTTCCTTTCTTTTGAGTATATACCCAGCAGTGGAATTGCTAGATTATATAGTGTTTCAATTTTTAGTTTTTTGAGGAACTTCCAAACTGTTCTCCATAGTGGTTATACTAGTTTATATTTCCATCACAGTGTACAAGGATTCTCTTTTCTCCACATCCTTGCCAGCATTTGTTATTGCCTGTCTTTTGGATATAAGCCATTTTAACTGGGGTGAAATGATATCTCATTGTAGTTTTGATTTGTATGTCTCTGATCAGTGATATTGTGCACCTTTTCATATGCCTGTTTGCCATTTGTATGTCTTCCTTTGAGAAATATCTATTCATATCTTTTGTCCATTTCTAAATTTGATTATTCATTTTTTTCTATAGAATTGTTGGACTTTTATATATATTCTGGTTATTAATCCTTTGTCAGATGAGTAGTTTACAAATATTTTCTCCCATTCTGTGAGTTATCTCTTCACTTTGTTGATTACTATCTTTTTCATCACATTTAGATTAAGCCCAGGTGTTATATCACCAGAGGCCTTTCCTGACTGTCCAATACAATGAGGTGCCTTCACTCCCCCTGGTGGTTTGCTTTGCACTGTCATGGTTTTAGTTATGCATTTATGTATGTAGCATTTTTTTTTGTTTGTTTGGTGTCTGCCTCCCCCAAGTAGTATACTAGCTCCAGGGGAAAAGAAACATTCTCTGACTTTGTCACCCCTTTATCCTTAGTGTACAGGACAGTGCCTAGCACACAAAAGACTCAATAAATATTTGTGCAACAACTGAATAAATAGTTCAACATCCAGGGATAACTCCCACTTCCTAAAGCACTGCTGAGCACTTTCTACTGCTCAGATGATTCACTCCATGATTTCTGTTTCCTCTTCTGAGGAACGTTCCATCAGACTTCTTGCGGGGGAGCTCCTGGTGAGGAGTGGGTCTGGCCAGTTGCTCTTTCAGGATCTGTGGTAGGACAGTTGTTCCTTCAGGATCCTGGGGTAAGATTCCAGCCTGGGGACTTCCTGTCCCTAGTCTGTGTTCCTCTAAATGGTGGCTGGCTTTAGGAAAGTGTTGGTATCAAAAAGATAAGACTGCAGATCAAAACAAGCTATCAATCAATTTTATTTGTCAGGAAAGCGTAGCTGAAGCATGGAGCAAAATTGGGACTTAAAATTGTGGCTGGTGGGAAGCTGTGTTGAAGAGATCAGTGATATAGGGTAGCCCAGTAAGAATGGTATGGGTGAATTTTAGAGTTGAAGTATGGATTTTTGAGGCCATTTATTATGGAAGCAGAGCAGGTATTTAATGTGGTTGAGCTAGATTGGTTTAAAGAATTGTAATGCCAAAAGCTTGCCAAAAGCATGAGGTTTGGGACCTGCCTCAGCCAGGTTTTTCATGTTCCTTCTACATCACACACACACATACACACACACGAATCAGTCGGCAAAAAAATTATGCTGTATGTGTATACATATGTACATTATGTATGTAATTATGTATACACACACCATGATTTCTTTGTTCATTCATCAATTTTCAGGCTTTTAGGTTATTTTCATATTTGGCTATTGTAAATAATGCTGCAAAGAACATGGGAGTGCAGATATCTCTTTGGGATACAATTTCATTGTCTTTGATATATGTTCAGAAGTGGGATTACATGTTTTCTCTAAAGTATTCTCCCATTTTTTTGTCCTTAGAACAATGAAGAAATGTACTGTTTTGTAATCAGATTTTCAAGAGTGAGCCTTGGACACATTTTCAGACATGTTTAATCTTTTAGACCAAACACTGCTTGTTTCTGAGAGGATATCTGTGCCTGTCATATATAGGATGTAATTGTTGAGACGATATACAGAGAATATTGCCTTAAGAAAGTCTGTACACACACATCTGAGCTTGCTGAACTCTAACATATACACTAGAGCTCATTATTTTATGAAACAATACATAGTAGATATTATTAATGATTCAAAATAATATTTAACTTGAAGAATAAGATTGCCACATACATTGTACCATAAAGAAAAGAAAACATATGCAAAAAGCCACCACCTCTCCTAAAGCATTAGAGTATTTGTGAGCTTTTCTCAACTCTGCCATATATAGGGAGTATAAATTCTGGTTGAATTCATTACTTGGCAAAGTGATTGCTCAAGGCAGCGCTAGAGACAAAAGTGTCCCTCAGTTTCACATCTAAAAGCATCACCCAGAAGTAACAACTCTAAAAGCTGCCTTCTCTGCACCAGGCTTTTCATTTGTGCTTCACAATAACCATGGTAGGTGCTATTATCCTTGTTTTACAGATGGAGAAATGGACAGAACAACTGATTTCTTGCAAATGTGGTTGAAGCTTTACAAATTAAGTCTTACTTTCTGAATTATGGTGGTACCTCTTACTTCAAATCAGAATCCCAGCAGGTTTTTAACTTCACCAATTTTCTCAGCAAGAAGGGGGCTAAAAAATGATGTGTCTGTAAAAGTATGAACAAGACCTGTTACCCTAGAGTTTTGCAGAAATGGAAAGATGCAAAAAAGTGATTCTTTTTTGTGCTTGACATGTTGGGAAGGTCTATAGACAATTTGGGGTGTGAAAGAAGTTAACTAAGAAGTGTGAATTTACCATGCTGTTCTGGTCTTAGAAACATGCGTGTACTTCATTTTAACCTCTCTCTCTCTCTCTTTATCTCTATCTCTCTCTCTCGTATTTTATGACTTTGTTTTTCTGACTATGAATTCTTTGGCTGAAATTCTCCAGCATGACTATATCAGAATTATATTAGTTAAAAAAAGAAAGCAAAAAAAGAACACTCAGAAAAAAGACTAAAATAGAATTTCCTTAATTACTGTTAATGATCTAATAGTGATTTGTATTAATTCAGATGAAAATTCTTACAGGATTTGAAAATGTCCACTGAAAAGAAAGATTATTTTTAGAATGCAGAATGTATTCACTTAAGCCTCCTGAATTACTTAAATATTTGATGAAAATTGAAATATCTATTTTCCTTGAAGCAATAGCTCAAAAATGTGTTTTAATAAATATATCTAATCATACCCTGCACAATTGATTTCTGTAAAAAATGTTGAATACATTTGAAAACTTTTTGAAACCATCAATATTTCTTATATTTACAAGTGTAGAGGAGAAATGGATGTTGGTTTCTTCCTTGGAATCAACCTAGGACATTAAGCACATTTGATTCATATATACTGAGGAGATAGGATTAACAAGTGTTGGAAATTGGAAATAAGGAGATAAAGTTTAAGATTACATATCTTTGGTTTGAGGATCAAGTAGAGAAAAGATTGAAGGGGTGTTGCCATTAGTTTATGATGTGTTTGGTAGATGCCATGTATTGGAGTAGGGAAGAGAACAAGCAGAACTTCTTGGGTATGAGTACTAATTATGCCTGTTAAAGTGAGGTCCTCAATGGAAGAAATGCAAACCAAAGTGATCAAGGTCAGTGGTAACTCCTGAGTGTACATCAGAGTTAGTAG
Source organism: Pongo abelii (assembly GCF_028885655.2). Taxonomy (NCBI): domain Eukaryota; kingdom Metazoa; phylum Chordata; class Mammalia; order Primates; family Hominidae; genus Pongo; species Pongo abelii. Next base: position 105,695,682 of record NC_071991.2, read on the forward strand.
CAGAAAAGAGCATCCAACCAGAGAGTTGAACAGTTAGAATGATCTGAGGGTAAACTCAGTCTCTCAGCATGATTTTAACCTAGGCAGTAGGCTAAGGATAGAAGTTGGAACCTAGAGTATGAACTTCTGAGTGTAGCTCCTCTGAATACATTTCTTAGTTGAGGTTTGGATGAATCCTGCTGTATTAGTTCATTTTCATACCACTATAAAGAACTACTTGAGACTGGATAATTTATAATGAGAAGAAGTTTAATTGATTCACAGTTCCACATGGCTGGGGAAGCTTCAGGAAACTTACAATCATGGTGGAAGGTGAAGAGGAAGCAAGGCATGTCTTAAATGGAGGCAGGAGAGTGAGAATGAGAGAGAGGGGAATCGCACCACACACAAACAATCAGATCTTGTGAGAACTCACGCACTATCATGAGAACAGCATGGCAGAAACCACCTTCACGATCCAATTGCCTCCCACCAGGTCCCTCCCTTGACATGTGGGGATTACTATTCGAGATAAGATTTGGATAGAGACACAGAGCCAAATCGTATTACATGCTAAACTTCCAGAGATGCTGTGAGTTGTAACTATGCTTAAATATAAAATGACAAAAAGTCAAGTGTCACCTACAAGTTAACTAATTCTAATACAACATTAAGTGTATATTATGTCTAAATCTCTGTTTTCACTTAAAAAAATGAACCAAGCCTTCAATTTCACCCAGTAGATGAGCTAAAATAACTAATTTACTTTTAAAGTTCAGTGATTAGAAATTATATTTTCATCCTTTTTATATTTCAGGAGCAATACTCATAGATGCTATCTAGGTAAGTTATGATATTTTCTTCTTATCTGAATTTTTCAAAATCAAAGTATTGACTTCATCTTTTAACAGTAATTTTTTTAGATGAAAAAGAGATTAATCATGAAATAACATAAATACTGTGATTCCGAAGCCAATCTGATCTGGAGTGTTGGGATAGCACTACAGTGAGAAGAGTTCCTTTACAAATAATGGTTGGAAGAAGGAAAGAAGGGAGCCCTACTCACTATCCAACTGACTTTCTAAGAGGAAGCAAAGGCAAATAAATAAGCTCTTGTTGAGTTAAATAATATATATATGTGTATATATATAATACTTGTATATATATATTCGCACATAACATTCAAATGTCCAAATAATAATAGATAATGATTGTTTTATGCTCAAAATTTTGATAGAGAAAGAAGAAGGTATAAACAAATGAATACAGGTTGAATATCTCTAATCTGAAATTCAAAATTCAAAATGCTCCAAAATCCAAACTTTCTGAGAGCTGACATGACATTCAAAGGAAATGGTCATTAGAGCATTTTGAACTGTAGACTTTCAGATTTGGATTGCTCAACCAGTAAATATAATAAAAAAATCCAAAGTCCAAAAGATTTCTGGCCCCAAGCATTTTGGATAAAGGATACTCAACCTGTGCACAGTACATCATGTTTATTGTCCTTACCAGATCTGTACAAACTGACTTCTCATTACTGCTGAATATGTCCCCTCAGCTTCAATTCTCTGCCTTCTCATTCCCAATTCTCTCTTAGAGGTAGCAAAAACTCAGAATCTAAGTTTTCTTTAGATATCTGAGACTTAGAAAAAAAAAATCAAAGTATAATGATTAGAGATATTATATTTCCAGGTCCAAATCTGGAAGAATAAATCAAGCTTAACTGTAATATAATCTATGGCATTAACATTGATAAAGGAAGGAGATACCAATGGAAGCAAGCAGTAGCATGAAAGCAGAGACAAACGAGGAGTAAGGGCACCATCTTAGAGAAAAATTGCTCTGAAATTGCCTGAGTATCTGGTCCATGAATCAGGAATGTGTATGTAGTGGAGGTGGAAGCCTCCTGCTCTCCATACTTGCTGTATTAGGTACTGAAACCATACAATTAGTTGCCCTTGTTCTGATTCTTTACACTACCTTCTGATTATAATTTGGCTTCCCATATAGCTTTGCCCCAGTGTCAATATGACATACAATCCACTGGATTGTTAGGTCTCTTATTACAAAGGCATGCTTTGGCATTCTGACTCATACCTTAATATTTTGTGAGTCCAACTATTGAGAAAAGTTTCTGAGAGACTGATCATCTGTTAATTGATATTGTCAATGTGTATACTGAAGTCTGTGCTCTGAGCTGCTGGGCCCTCACTAAGTAAATGCTGTTATAGAATGCTCTGGTTGAGATACAGGGTGGCTCGAGCTTTTGCCAACAGTATTTTCTTCTTAGCTCATCCCTCCTTTGAATGAAGGTGCTTGATTTTACATTACCCATTCCCTTTTCTTGATGCACTTTCTTCTACTCATTCCAGTCCTGTCTGAGAGACAGTTTCACAGCTTGTATCAGTTAGAGCAGTGGTTCTCAACTTTGGCTGCATATTACAGTTATCTGGGGAGTTAAAATAGTTCCAATGCCAAGCCCAAAACTAAGACCAAATAAATCAGAACCTAAATAAATAGAACCCAAGGTAATTCTGATGTGTAGCCAAGATTGAGAACCACTGCTTTAAAAATTCTCTGTTAATTTATCCAGCTCACCTGAATTGACTCTTTGCCAAATTCCTTTTGCATTCAATCTATTTTCACGTCTTTGTATTTTTTGTCTTTCCAAATTTAAAGTATACTCCATGTGCTTATGGGGGTATTTTGTCAATGAGTTTTTAAATATAATTTATTAAATTACCTCTGATATACATAAATATTTTAGATAAATAGTAGTTTACCAGTTTACCATACCTGTAAGGAACCATTCTTCTCCTAGATTGCTTAAACATATTTCAACATTGGTAGGATATAATCCATATTGTTTACGATTTGGTAATCCTAATCTGTTATTTTTGGTACAAGGTGTATTGGAGAATGTGGACCCGTGTGTGTATGTTCATGAGTGTGTGTGTGTGTGTGTGCACAAATAAATATATACATAATTTGAATTTGCTGAAATTCCAAAGCAGCATATTAAATAGTAGAGGGCAAGTTGATTTAATTATCTCATGTTATTGGTAGCCATTTTTCATGAATTTATTTTTTTCACTCAGGATGATCAGAGGCTTATGCTTTTATTAAAATTTATTAATATGTATCATCAATGTGTATCTTGTATTTTTTATTATTTTTGAGACAGAGTTTCGCTTTTGTCGCCCAGGCTGGAGTGCAATGGCATGATCTCGGCTCAGTGCAACCTCTGCCTCCCAGGTTCAAGTGATTCTCCTGCCTCAGCCTCTGGAGCAGCTGGGACTACAGGTGTGTGCCACCATGCATGGCTAATTTTTGTATTTTTAGTAGAGACAGGGTTTCACCATGTTGTCTGGGCTAGTCTCGAACTCCTGACCTCAGATGGTCTGCCCGCCTCCGCCTCCAAAAGTGCTGGGATTATAGGTATGAGCCATTGTGCCTGGCCAATGTATATCTTTTAATTGCCAGAGTGATATCCTAGGTTAGCTAGGCTGGTGATTTTACTATATGATAATAAGTTCTTGTATCCCAAAATTGAAAGCCAAGATTATGACACTCTGAGTTCATAAGTGGACAAAATAAGACTGTAGCCTTTTAGTGAAAATAATTGCCTGCAGATTTCAGCTGAGCTTAAATGAATTCAAATGATAACTTGGACCATAGGATTCCTGGTGTAAGAGAAAAAGTTTAACAAACCTTTGTTGAATCGTTTCTCACTTTTAATTTTTGGTCTGCATACAGAATTAAGCTTTTAGGGATATGACTGCAGAGATATTAAAAAAGCCTAATGAATAAACAAGGTGTTGAATAAGAAAATACAGCTCAACATAGTGTTTTCTTTCCCCCTTTCTTTTCCTTTATTTCCCTCTCCTTCACCATGATTCATGGTGAGTCATAGTTGTTTGGAAAACTACAGGATTAACTATTTATAGTTTGCATTATAGAGGCTGGATATATTTATCACTTTTCTGGGATGGAAGCCCTAATAAAATAATCAGTTAAGGCTGGGCACAATGGCTCATGCCTGTAATCCCAGCACTTTTGGGGGCTGAGGCAGGTGAATCACAAGGTCAGGAGATCAAGACCATCCTGGCCAACATGGTGAAACCTCGTCTCTACTAAAATTACACAAAATTCGCTGGGCATGGTGGGCACCTGTAGTCCCAGCTACTTGGGAGGCTGAGGCAGGAGAACCGCTTGAACCCAGGAGGCGGAGCTTGCAGTTAGCTAAGATTGTCCCACTGCACTCCAGCCGGGCAACAGAGCGAGAGACTCCATCTCAAAAAAAATAAATAAATAAAATAAAAAATCAGTTAAGACTTCTGAAAATTAGTTGGACTGGAAGATTATATTTATTCCTTCTAAAATTTTGTCAGGGGAGCTGGTACTGCCTCTATTTCAAATGTCTACTGTGAGCTACTTAGTTGCTGTAAAATAATATCAGAGCCTGTTTTTAAGGAAAACATCCTTTCAGAATGCAAGAGTTAAAAACTCTCAATTATTACATGTTACTGTGACAAATCACTTTCACCTTTAAGATATTTTGTAATGCTTCTGACTCACTAAAGAGTAGCTAAGCCCAGGCTTATCTCAGAAAGGACTCCATGTTACTCCTGAAAGAAGTGATTACATGTGAAACGCTTTTAAACTTAACAATTATGAATATTATCATTAGACGTCAGGCAGTACCTAGACCATCTGGATTCCTTTTATGATGGAATCTGTCATTTCATGCTAGAACTCAGAGCATACATTTTCTTAAAATCGCTCGACTTAGGAGTCACTTCTTTGGCTCATTCCAAGAGAAGGCACCTTGAGGAACATTTTGTTCTTTCCCATTTGTATACCTCATGCAACAGCACTTTTGTTGATTAAAGATAATTTAACAAATTGGAGTTAAAGAAGGATTATTAAAACAGCTAGCAAAAGTGCAGCCTCAGAAATTCTGGAAACCTACAGAAATGACTTTTTAAATGCATTCTTTAATAATTTATATTCGACATTCTAGATTCTGAGCTGCTGAATGAGAAGGGAATTGGAATAGTGATAGTGTGTTGCCTAAGATTTTACTTAGCTAGGTAAATTAGATAATTAGAGTCAATTTGGGGGTTTTTATAGCAATGGGGGCCTGTAGGCAGGACAGACATTGTATGCTAATAGAAATTGCACTGTTGTCCTGTTTAGGTGTTGAGGTCCTTTGATTTAAAGATACAAGTGTTTTTAAAATTATATTATTAGTCAAGATTATTTTTGTTGCAAGAAACAGACCCTTCTCAATTGTGTGGAGCATAAGATAACTCTCTTTTAAGATTAGGAGCCAAAAGAGGTCTGGGTTTCACAGGTGTGGTGGTTCTGGATTCAAGGCCACCCTTGAATCTTAGTATCAGGAGTCATGCATCTTTCCTCTTGTGTTGAACCATTCTGAGACTCAGCTGCACCACAATTGCCTGCATCTTTCTGTCTCCTGCTCCAACCAACTGTGGGGCAGAGAGAACCAGTGGCCTACCATCCACACAGCAATGGCTGTGGATAAAAAATGACTCCTTGGTAATCTGGCTCAGATATTACCCCAAAGACATTGTTACCACAAATGTTACTGGGAACCAAGGAGGAATGAATCTGGAGAGCTTCTATTGTCTTAGGAGGAGAAGATGTTATATTCAGGTTTGCTTGTATTAAACAGAGATAACTAGATATTCGGGTGAATATATCTAGAAGACATTTGGTTAATTGCATCTGAAGGTCAGGGCAGAGGGCAGGGCTGTGGAACTTGCTTTGTTTGCCATTAGCACATAGGTGAGAGTTCAAATCATTAGCTCAAATGATATCAGCTGAGAAAAATATATACAGAGAAGAGCAATGTGCAGAAAAAGTGAGGAGAAAATAAAACCCTGTAGAACACCAGCATTCAAGAGACAGGTGGAGGAGAAGCAAAAATAGTCATGCAGGAGATAGCAGTAGAACAGTCAGAGTAAAGGTAAACCCAGGAAAGAATAATCCCATGGAAACCAATGATATAGAATTTTAGAAAGAAGTGAGCCTCTAGCATTCCCAAGTAGAACAGAGGGGACTAACACTGTAAGAACAGACAATGAGCAGATTTGACATATGAAGATAGGTGGTGGCCATTTGCAGAGCAATTTTTAGAGTTGAAGCAAGTGTGTGGTGGGTAGGTGGGAGGTGAAAACCAGCTTTTCATGGTTGGTGGAGAGTGGGAAATGGGAAGTGAGGATGTAGAATTAACTAGAGTAGAATATTCTTCCAAAGCAGCTGAACAAAGAAGGAAATTAAGCACAGAGTTAAAGATAGGGCCTGGGCCAATTAAAGAGATCTCCTTTCAGGATAGAAGAAATTTAAGTATATTTATTAGCTCAGGGTAAAAGACTGGAGGGTACAAGAAGACCAAAAGATTAAAAATTATGGTATAAACAAAGCCAAGAGAAAGATGATGTGGAGGAAGATTCTGCATTGATAGGTAGCTGCTGGCCTATTACAGTTAAACTGTGCTGGCTGCCAGAAGTAACTATGAAGTATCTATGTATGTAAGGTATAATGTTTAATTAATTTTTAAATTAATGTATTAAACCGTTGACATATGTACTCAAGTCTTTCTGTCTCTGATCTCTTATTACAGGTGATATAATGTATAGGCGATATATTCTTTTTCTTTTTCTTGGCTATTATGGTGTTTAGAAATAGCAGAAACAACTAAAATCCTTGAAAAATTCATTATAAACTATTTTTAACCTTTTAACCATTTTGATCTATTAATGAAATGCAAAACATAGTGTCATTGACTGATGTATGCTTTATTCTCCTTTCCTTTCCTTTCCTACTTACTCCCATGAAAAATAATAGTTAGAAAAAAAATTAACAAACACCACTCATATCTCCTAATGCCAATCAAGTGATGGAAGTGGCTCACTCAATGGGAAAATTAAAGTAAATTTTTATGATTAGGAGCTTTGTGCCATTTCAACAGTTGTAACTACTTCCTTATGGTACTGGTGATTCTAGAATTGCCTTTCAGATGCTAATGGAGCTCAGTCATACCAGGTCAGCAGGGCTAGAAATCAGAGACAGGGACTCAGAAAGACATAACATGGGACATTTTAATTTTACTTAAAAAAATTTTTAATTCTTCTAGGTACACAATGTTATATATTTGTATAGTATGTGAGATGTTTTGATATTGGCATGTAATGTGAAATAAGCACATCATGGAGAATGGGGATTCATCCCCTCAAGCATTTATACTCTGAGTTACAAATAATTGAATTATACTCTTTAAGCTATGTTAAAATGTACAGTTAGTATTGACTATATTCACCCTATTGTGCTATTAAATACTAGATCTTATTCATTCTTTCTATTTTTTATACTCATTAACCAACCCCACCTGCTCCCCAGCCCCCTACTACTCTTCCCAGCCTCTGATAACCATCTTTCTACTCTTTATGTCCGTTAAGTTCAATTGTTTTGATTTTTAGATCCTTCAAATAAGTGAGAAGATGTGATGTTTGTCTTTCTGTGCCTGGCTTATTTCACTTAACATAATGATCTCCAGTCCATCCATGCTGTTGCAAATGATTGGATCTTATTCTTTTTTATGGCTGAATAGTACTCCATTGTGTATATGTACCACATTTTCATCATCCATTTATCTGTTGGTGGACACTAAGGTTGCTTCCAAATCTTAGCTATTGTAAACAGTGCTGCAACAAATATAAGAGGGCAGATATCACTTCAATATACTGATTTCTTTTGGGTATATACCCAGCAGTGGCATTGTTGGATCATATGGTAGCTCAATTTTTAGATTTTTGAGGAACATCCAGACTGTTCTTCATAGTGGTTATAGTAATTTACATTCCCACCAACAATGTAGAAGTGTTCCCTTTTCTCCACATCATCACCAGCATTTGTTATTGCCTGTCTTTTGGATATAAGCCATTTTAACTGGGGTGAGATGATATCTCATTGTAGTTTTGATTGGCATGTCTCTGATTATCAATGATGTTTGGCACCTTTTCATATGCCTGTTTGCCATTTGTATGTCTTCTTTTGAGAAATGTCTATTCAAATCTTTTGCCCATCTTTTGATTGGATTGATTTTTTCCTATAGAGTTGTTTGAATTCCTTACATATTCTGGTTAATAATCCCTTGTCAGGTGGATAGTTGGCAAATATTTTCTCATTTCTCATTTTGCAAATATTCTGTGCATTCTCTGTTCACTTTGTTGATTGTATCCTTTGCTGTGCAAAAGCTTTTTAACTTAATGTGATCCCATTTGTCCATTTCTGCGTTGGTTGCCTGTGCTTGTGGGGTATTGCTCAAGAAATTTTGCCCAGGCCTATGTCCTGGAGATTTTCCTCAATGTTTTCTTGTAGTAGTTTCATAGTTTTAGGTCTTAAATTTAAGTCTTTAATCCATTTTGATTTGATTTTTGTATATGGTGAGAGATAGGGGTCTAGTTTCATTCTTCTGCATATGGATTTCCAGTTTTTCCAGCACCATTTATTGAAGAAACTGTTTTTTCCCCGGTGTTTGTTCTTGGCATCTTTGTAAAAAACGAGTTCACTGTAGATGTGTGGATGTGTTTCTGTGTTCTGTATTCTGTTCTATTGGTCTATGTGTCTGTTTTTATGCCAGTACCATGCTGTTTTTGTTATTATAGCTCTGTAGTATAATTTGAAGTTAGATAGTGTGATTCTTTCAGTTTTGTTCTCTTTGCTTAGAATAACTTTGGCTATTCTGGGTCTTTTGTGGTTTCATATAAATTTTAGATTTTTTAAATTTCTGTGAAAAATGTCATCAGTATGTTGAGAGGCATTGCACTGAATCTGTGGATTTTTTGGTAGTATGGACATTTCAACAACTTTGGCTATAACTTCCAGTACTATGTTGAATAACAGTAGTGACAGTGGGCATCCTTGTCCTCTTGCAGATCGTATAGGAAAGGCTATCATTTTTTCCCCATTCAGTATGATACTAGCTGTGGGTCTGTCATATATGGCTTTTATTATATTGAGGTATGTTTCTGCTATCTCCAGCTTTTTAAGGGTTTTTTAAATCATGAAGGGATGTTTAATTTTATCAAATTATTTTTCAACATCAATTGAAATGATCGTAATGTTTTTGTCCTTCATTCTGTTGATATGATGTATCACTTTGATTGATTTGCATATGTTGAACTATCCTTGCATACCAGGAATAAATCCCACTTGGTCATGATGAATGATCTTTCTAACGTATTGTTTAATTTGGTTTGCTAGTATTTTGTTGAGGATTTTTGCATCAATATTCATCAGAGTTATTGGCCTGTAGTTTTTTTTTTTTCTTCTTTGGTATGTCTTTGGTTTTGGTATCAGGGTAATACTGGTCTGATAGAATTAGTTTGGGAGTCTTCCCTCCTCCTCTTTTTTTTTGGAATAGTTTGAGTAGAATTAGTATTAGTTCTTCTTTAAATGTCTGGTGGAATTCCGCAGTGAAGCCATCAGGTCCCGGGTTTTCTTTACTGGAAGATTTTTTATTATGGCTTTAATCTTGTTATTTTTTATTGGACTGTTCAGGTTTTGGATTTCTTCAATCTTGGTAAGTTGTATGTAACTAGGAATTTGTACATTTCCTCTAGATTTTGCAATTTATTGGCACATAGTTGCTCATAGTAGCCATTAATAATCTTCTGAATTTCTGCAGTATTAGTTGTAACATCTCATTTTCATCTCTGATTTTATTTATTTGGATCTTCTCTCATTTCTTAGTCTGGCTTAGTCTAGTTTCTTAGTCTGGCTAAAGGTTTGTCAATTTTTTCTAACTTTTCAAAAAGTCAATCATTTGTTTCATTGATCTTTTGTATTTTTTAACTTCAATTTCATTTCTGCTCTGATTATTATTTCTTCTACTAATTTTGGGTTTGGTTTGCTCTTGTTTTTCTAGTTCTTTAAGATGCATCATTAGATTGTTTATTTGAAGTTTTTCCTCTTTTCTGATGTAGGCATTTATAGCTATGAACTTCCTTCTGAGTACTGGTTTTGTTGTATCTCATAGGTTTTGGTATATTGTGTTTCCATTATCATTTGTTTAAAAAAATTTTCAGTTTCCTTCTTAATTTCTTCATTGACCCAGTGGTCATTCAGGAACATATTGTTTAATTTCCATGTATTTATATAGTTTCCAAAATTCCTCTGGTTACTTATTTCTAGTTTTATTCCATTGTCATTGTGGTCATTGATAATATTTCAATTTTTTGAAATATTTTAAGTCTTGCTTTGTGGCTTAACATATGGTCTAAACTTGAGAATAATCCATGTGCTGAGGAAAAGAATGTGTATCCTGCAGATCTTAGATAAAATGTTCTGTAAATACCTATTAGATCCATTTTGTCTATAGTGCAGATTAAGTCTGATGTTTCTTTGTTGATTTTCTGTCTGGAGATCTGTCCATTGCTGAAGTGGGGTGCTGAAGTCTCCAGTTATTATTGTATTTCAGCCTGCCTTTCTCTTTATCTCTAATAATACTTATTATATATATCTGGGTGCTCCAGTGTTAGGTGAATATATTTTTAAAATTGTTACGTCCTCTTGCTGAATTGACCCCTTTATCATTATATAGTGACCTTCTTTGTCTCTTCTTATAGTTTTCTTTTTGAAATCTATTTTGTCTGATGTAAGTATAGTGACTCCTGCTCTTTTTTTGTTTCCAATGGCATGGAATATTTTTTTACATCCCTTTATTTTTATGCTATATATGTCCTTATAGGTGAAGTGTGTTTCTTGTAGGCAACAGATCAGTGGGTCTTTTTTCATGCATTTAGCCATTCTATGTCTTTTTATTGGAAAGTTTAGTCCATTTATATTCAATGTTATTGTGGATAAGTGAGTCCTTACTCCTGTCACTTTGTTTTATTTGTTTTCTGATTGTCTTATGGTCTTCTTTCCTTTCTGTCTTCTATTAAGGGCAGTTTCCTTTGGTGATATGATTTAGTTCCTTGCTTCTCATTTTTTTGTTTACCCATTGTAGAGTTTTTGGTTTGAAGTTACCATGAGGCTTGCAAATACTAGCTTATAACCCATTATTTTAACCTGACAACAACTTCACACTGTTTGTATAAACAAGCAAAAAGAAAACTAATAAAAACTCTATGTCTTAATTTTGTCCCCCTGCTTTTTAACTTTTGTTGTTTCTATTTATATCTTATTGTATTGTGTCTTGAAAGGCTATTGTAGTTATTACTTTTGATTGGTTCATCATTTAGTCTTTCCACTTAAGAGTAGTTAAGATACCACAGTTACATTGTTATAATATTCTGTGTACTATTAGCAGTGAGTTTTGTACCTCCAGGTGAATATTTACTGTTACTAATGTCCTTTTCTTTCTGATTGAAGTACTCCCTTTAGCATTTATCATAGGACAGGTGTGGTATTCATGAAATACCTCAGCTTTTGTTTGTCTGGGAGTCTTTATTTCTTTTTCGTGTTTGAAGGATTCTTTTTTTTTTTTTTTTACCAGATATACTATTTTAGGGTAAAAGTTTTTTTTTCCTTCAGGTCTTTAAAAATGTCATGCCATTCTCTCCTGGCCCGTAAGGTTTCCACTGAAAAGTTTGCTGCCAGATGTATTGGAGCTCCATTGTAGGCAGTTTCTTTTTTCTTGCTGCTTTTAAGATCCTTTCTTCCTCCTTGATCTTTGGGAGTTTGATTATTAAATGCCTTGAGGTATTCTTCTTTGGGTTGAATATCGTTGGTGTTCTATAACCTTCTTGTACTTGAATATTGATATCTTTCTCTAGGTTTGAGAAGTTCTCTATTATTATCCTGTTGAATGAACTTTCTACCCCCATCTCTTTCTCTACCTCCTCTTAAAGGTCAATAACTCTTAGGTTTGTCCTTTTGGGCTATTATCTAGATCCTGTATGTCTGCTTCCTTGTTTTTTATTCTCTTTTCTTTTGTCTCCTCTGTGTATTTTTTAAAAGCCTATCTTCAACCTCACCAATTCTTCTGTTTGATACATTCTGCTATTAAAGGACCCTGATGCATTCTTCAGTGTACCAATTGCATTTTTCAGCTCTAGAATTTGTTTGATTCTTTTTAATTACTTCAATCTCTTTGTTAAATTTATCTGACAGCATTCTGTTTTCCTTCTTCGTGTTATCCTGAATTTCTTTGAGTTTCCTCAACACATTTATTTTGAATTCTCTGTCTAAAAGGTCGCATATTTCTGTTTCTCCAGGATTGGTCCCTGGTGCCTCATTTAGTTCATTTGGTGAGGTCATGGTTTCCTGCATGGTGTTGGTGCTGAGATGTTCTTCAGCATCTGGGCATTGAAGTGTTAGGTATTTATTATAGTCTGTACTGTCTGGGCTTATTTGTGGCCATTCTTCTTGGGAAGGCTTTCCAGGTATTTGAAAGGACTTGAGTGTTGTGATCTGAACTATATCTGCTTTAGGGGGAACCCCAAGCCCAGGAATGCTGTGGTTCTTGCAGGCTCATAGAGGTATACCACTTTGATGGTCTTGGACAAGATTTGGGAGAATTCTCTGGGTTACCAGCCAGAAACTCTTGTTCTCTTCCCTTGCTTTCTCCCAAACATACAGAGTATCTTGCTGTCTATTCTGAGCTACCTAAAGCTGCAGCTGGAGTGAACATGTGTGACCTGTTGCCACCACCACTATGATGTACTGCATCAGACCTGAAGCCAGCATGGTGCTGGGTCTCACCCAGTGGTGAGATGAGTGATGGACAGAATGGATGATGGGGCCCTGGATGGGTCCATAAGTGCTGTCTGAAATTCAGGTACTAGCGTCAAAAACCTTAGAAGTCTATCTGGTGCTCTCTTGTATTGCAGCTTAGCTGGAACTCCAACCACATGATTCAGTCCTTTCCATTCTTCCCTCCTCTTTCCAAAGGCATAGGAGCCTCATCCTGTAGCCACTGCCATGCCAGGCCATGAGGAGTATTGCCAGACTACTGTCGATGTTCCCTTAAGGTCCAAGGTCTCTTAAGTCAGCTTGTGAATGCTGCCTCTCCTGGGACTTACTCTTCAGGGAAGTGGGCTCCCCTCTGGCCCAGGGGAGGTCCAGAAATGCCATCCACAAATCAAGTCCTGGAATCAGTGCCCTCAAAAGCTCGCTTGGTGCTCTACCTACCTGTGGCTGTGCAAGACAAAGTCTCCTTTACTTTTCCCTCTGATTTTCTCAAGTGGAAGAAGTTTTGCCCCATAGTCACCACAACTGGTAATGTGCTGAGTTTTACCTGAAGCCTGCAAGTCTCAGAGGCTCTCCCAAGGCTCTAGATGTAGTACCTGGGTATCACTACTGGTTGTTCAAGGCCCAAGGCTCTTCAGTTAGCAGGTAATGAATGCTGCCAGAACTAGGTCCTTTCCTTCAAGGCAGCAGGTTCCCTTCTGGCTCAGGGCATGTCTAGAAATGTAATCTGGGAGCTAGGGCCTTGAATGGGGGTCTTGTGGCTCTGACTGGTGCCCTATTCTGCTATGGCTGAGCTGGTATCCTAGATGTAAGACAAAGTACTCTCCACTCTTCCCTATCCTTGCCTCAAGAGGAAGGAAGGTGTCTCTTTCGGAGCTGCAAGCTGTGCCACCTGGGATTAAGGGAGGGTGATGCTAGCACTGTCTTGGCTGCTTCACCCCACAAGTCCACTGTCTTTGGTCTAGTTCAGCACTAGGACTCACCTGAGTTTCAGTCCTTTTGGTCTAGACTGTCTTTCAAGTTTACTTGGAGACACAGAGTGTTGTAGCCCTTGGTGGCGAGGTTTGCAGGCATTCAAGTTTGGACCACTGGGACCAACTTGGTTTTGACCCCAGCCAAAACCAACCTCTGGCTGGGGTTGGTTTAAATGCTCCCTCTGTGGGTGGGCATCAGCTGAGTTTGGACTGGTTTTCCTTTCTGCTCTAACAAGACAGCACTGAGTTCAAAGCCTAACAATTGCAGTCTTCTCCCTCCCCCAGCACCAGAGCTGCTGTTAGCACCATGCAGCCATGTGGGATGGGGGTGGCATTGGAGATTCAGGACTGTTTTTCCTATCTTTTCAGTTCAGTGGCTCTTTCAGTGATATGAAGTTAAAACCAGGTACTATGAGTGCCCACCTGATTTTTGTTTTTTATGAAGGTGTTTTCTTGTGTAGATTGTTGTTAACTTGGTGTTCTTGTGAAGGGGAAGGTCTGTGGTGCTTTCTATTCTGCCATCTTGCTCTGCCCCTTCCCAGTGTGGGGCATTTATACAGAATGAATTAAGGAAATGTAAACATGTGCCATCTGCTGCAAAATAATTTAGAGTTTCAACACAAGTTCTTGCTATCACGTCTTGAATTCCTTGAGACATGAAGTCAGATATAACAGTTAATTATTTTTTGAAGTGTTTGTCATTAACAGCCTCACTCAGCTATGCATGTTGTGATCAAAGCTCTAAGGATATCTGTGGACTTACAGCAGCCAACATTTTCCTCTTTCTGTTAAAGCAGGAAAAAGGACTTTGTAGCTCTACCTGGCATTCTGGTAAGACCTACAATGTTTCACATCGACTTCATTTGGTGCTTCTGACTTGAAAAATTGATGAACAATTATACATGCATTGTTACCACTAAGAAACTTATACAGGTTCTCTGTTTTACACATAGACTACTCAGAATTAAAATTTTAAACTAGGAAAGGTAAGAACCTAAAGTAGTAGCAGAGAGAGAAAGCAAAATCTGCTGAGGGTAAGAGAAGCAAATAATAAAACCATGAAAAATTCCTGCAATTTTATAAAGAAAAGGAGAGATTAAAAGTAGGTTCTTGAGGGCAAGATGTGATGGCTCATGCCTGTAATCGAAGAACTTAGGAAGGCCAAAGAAAGAGGATTACTTTAGCTCAGGAGTTAGAGACCAGCCTTGGCAACATAGCAAGACCCTGTCTCTTAAAAAAAAGTAGGTTTTTGAATAAGACAAATGGATTGGAATCAAGCAGTGAGGTTTGAATCTAGGTTTAGGCCCTTAGACCTGTGATGTTGCATATGTTATACGTCTATAAACCCCTGTAAATGGGTTGCTGTGAATTTTAAATGAAACATAGAGTGAAAAGCATGATGCCCAGCACATGAGAGATAGTTAATAAATGTCAGTCATTATAATTAAAGAGGCACAATTAAGGGATGTATGAGATGGAAAGTGGGTCTGAAAAATGTACTGAAAGTTGTTTATGTTAGAAACAATCTGGGAACGTTGAATAGACTGTAGGGAACACAGATGTGCTCTGAGTGGGGGCAGCTAATTGCTGGCATTAGTGAGGAGTGAGCATCCTCACCTCTCTGGAATAAACGATGCATCTGTTTAGATTAGCCCAAGGAGTAAGGACAATGACTCCTTGAAGAGTTGTAAAAAAAATATGTATTTCCATGATGCCTAATGTCTTTCCCTCTACCCAACTTAATTGTTAATAAATAGGACTGGTTAGTGTCTTGAAATCTGTGCATTCAAAGTGATCTTCAGTGGGTCTGATGATGGGAACCACTGGGTTAGGGAATGGTGCCTAGAAGGGCAGAGTTACCTAAAAAAAGTACCCTACTGCTGGGCCTGGTGGCTCACGCCTGTAATCCCAGCACTTTGGGAGGCCGAGGTGGGTGGATCACGAGGTCAGGAGATCGAGACCATCCTGGCTAACACGGTGAAACTCCGTCTCTACTAAAAATACAAAACAAAAAACAAAAAAAAAAAAAAACAAAAAAATTAGCCTTAGCCGGGTGTGGTGGCGGGCGCTTGTAGTCCCAGCTACTCAGGAGGCTGAGGCAGGAGAATTGCTTGAACCTGGGAGGCAGAGGAGGTTGTAGTGAGCCGAGATCATGCCACTACACTCCAGCCTGGCGACAGTGAGACTGTGTCTCAAAACAAACAAACAAACAAAAAACAAACCAAAAAAACCCTACTATGGCAATGATTTTTTAAAAAAATGTTTGGTGGGTCTTAAAGCCGTCTGAAAATCTGATGTAAAAGCTATGGATCCTTTAAGAATGCAGTGCGTTCCTATTCATAAAAATTTGCTTACATTTCAAAGTGTTCTCTTAACGTTGAAAGCTTGGCCACACTAGGCTAAAGAAAACCCTCTGTAAGTGATTATTTATGCAAATAGAACTGTTTGTGGCACTGATAACAACTAGCCAAGTAAAGGGATTCTTTCTACTGGCTCCTAGTGAGTTGTAACACAGACAGCTAGCTCTTCATCAAAAACGTATGCCTTTCTTATTATAGCATAGAACTCTTGCTGGGAAATAACTATTTTCCCAGCCTCCCTTATGTTTAGGCGTGGCTATGCTAATAGCTTTGTCAGTAAAATGTGAGCAGTGGTGATTTATGTGCTACTTGCAGGAAGGAGAGGGTCAAGAATGAGACACACCTTCTCCATCCTCTCTTTTTCTCACTGGCTGTCTGGATGAACATCCCCGGGGTAACCTTGGAAACCACATATTGAAAACAGAAAAACAGTAAATTGAATGGAGGCTGGATCTTGAATTAATGCTCAGAGGAGAACTGGCAGCAGATCAGGAACACTCATTTTTCTTTATATGCATGAGAGATACATTTATTATATGGTAAGCCACTGAGATTTCAGGATTTCTCGCGAGCAGCTGATGTTATCTTAAATAACCACTGTACATTTTGATAACTATGGTAGAGGGTTTAGCCACAGACCACTACTTGAGAAATAAGCAGTAAGTGTATAGTTTTCTGACATAAGTCAATAGGATAAATGTCTCCTGTAGACGGTGTTGAATTTCATAGATGGTGTGCTAGGAAATAAAGCAACGAATGAAGCCAGTGTTGTTCTCTGAGCCACTGGTGGAGCTAGGTCTTATTTCTACGGACTCCTCTCCCTAGCATAATCAGGATAGTTTGGAACACTTAATACAAGACTCAGGCCTAAGAGAGGGGAGAGGTCTCTCCTGTCAACACATTATGCTTTTAGCTTTCCCATTTAGAAAATGGGGATGACTCTTTCTTCCTGGTATGTGTTTTGGGAATCAAAAGAAAGAAAGGTTCAATGCCATTGTGACAGAGCTGCGAGATAGTCCCCAACTCCCTGTCCTTTCCTACATGAGCACACGTCTAGACTTTCTTCCCATTCTCAGTTGCAGTTTGGTAGCTATGTAACTGAGTTTTAGCTCATGGAATGTGAATAGAAGTGATATATGTCACATTTTCCTGGCCTTGAAAAATCTTCTAGATGTGGTCTTCCATGTTAATTTCCCATTAGGGCTGGCTGGGAGGGTAGTGACCATCATGGCCTTGGTCCCTACATATTGAAGGTGGCAAAGCCTCTGTCACTTTAGGTCTTTGAATGACTGTAAGGAGGACAGCTCTACTGAGCTGATCACCTTCCCAGCGAGAAAAATCCCATTGAGTTTGAGGCAAAATACATTTTGGGTTTATTTGTTAGAGAAGCTAGTGTTACTTTAACAACTGTAGCCAGCAACTAAACTTTGGACCATACATCCTAATAAAGATCCTTAAAAATTTTATAAATAAATAAGCATATATGTAATACACATTATCTAGATCTTAACATATATGTTTAATATATATATACATGCGTGTGTGCATGCGTGTGTGTGTAAAAGGAAATCATTGATGTTTTCATTAGAGTGACTGTAAGATGATAGTAAGAACAATTGGAAGGTACTCTAGGACCTAAGTTGAGGAGCAAAGTATTTGATAGTCAGGAAATTTCTTGCTTAGATAGAACTCCATTAGTTAATGGTAAGTAAATAAATGGCTTTGAATCAGAAATGGCTTTTATGTTTTTCTTCTGTTTTTATCTAACAATGACTTATTTATTCAAATTAAAACATTTGGGGATTAGCATCAGAATTGCTTCTCTTGAAATAAGAGTGGTGGGTGAAGGGCTGACTCCTATCAGACTAATGAATCCTCTGTAGAAGCATTGTAGAGACCCCAGGAACACTCACAGCACAATCTGGAACATCTTGGATTAGGTGAGCTCTAAAGTTTCTTTGGGATATAGCATACCCTCATCTTGGAAAGAAAATAAGTTTTTACATATTTTGTTTCCAACTGTGTGTGGTTGACAACACTAAATTCTATTTCCACTTTCTTTTTTTGATTAATAGTGACCTAACTAGACTGAATGAATGGGAATCCAATGATATTTTATCTTGTTTTTCAAGTGCACTTGAAAACCCCAACTTCCCGGGAGTCTGACCGAAGTGCAATCTAGTATTCATGTCAAAACATTTGTAAACACTTTTGTAGAAGAACCTTGCTATCTACTTTGAATACTAGAAACATTGTTACTTCCCTTTGAGTTTTTAGTTAAATTTTATTCCTAACTCTGTCTGTGTATATTTGTGTATGTGTGTGTGTGTGTGTGTGTGTGTATAATGATGAATATCTATAGCAATCATCAGTAAAATATTTGATTAGGGTCCTCTTTTAGCTCTATGGTAAAATCTATTAGTTTGTTAGCTTATGGTCTTAAGCCTAATTCCCAATCATTAGTAAAAGGAAATGTTGACTGTTTTTTTCAATCGGGGTGAAACAGATGGGATGCTCAAACTGAGTAATAAATACACAGGGTAGTAAATAAGGACAGGGTATGTGGAGGCATACCAGCAAAGCCATAGCACAGTAAGGACATGGAATTAGTAATAGTGGGGCACCATCATGATCTGTAGGCCTGAAGAGGCAAAAATGGAGGAGTAGTTACCAGAAGCATGAAACAGAAAGGGCATTTGGAGAGGGCTGTGGGAAAGGAACTGTGGCCTGTGGTTGAGGGAAATTGGTAGCCCACAGTGGCCTTGGAGATAAATAATCCAACTTCATTACTCTCTTCCATCTTTCTGCAGGAAACTCGCAGAAACCAACCCCAAAATAGAAGCTAGAGGGCAAGGGAGTCCATTATCTTAATCTACACATGTCAGCTTAAGGGGCCTTGAGTAGTGAAGAGAAAGAGTCTTGATCTAGATGGGCAACAAAATATCCAGCCTACTGATCATGGATCTCTGTTATAAAATTTAAGAGTGATTTGGTTTGGGTGTTTGTTTCCTCCAAATCTCATGTTGAAATGTGATTTCCAGTATGATGGGGACTGGGGGGAGGTGATTGGATCATAGGGGTGGATCCCTCATGATTGGTTTAGCACTATCTCCTTAGCGATAGTGAATTCTCACTCAGTTAGTTTACAGGAGATCTGGTTGTTTAAAAGTCTGGGACCTCCCCTTCTCTCTCTCTCTTACTCCCTCTCTTGCTACCTGACATTGCCTTCTCTGTTTTGACATTTTGCCGTGATTAGAAGCTGCCTGAGGCCTCTCCAGAAGCAGATGCTGGAGCCATGCTTGTATAGTCTGTGGAACTGTAAGGCAGTTGAACCTCTTTTCTTTATAAATTACCCAATCTGAGGTGTTTCTTCATAGCAATGCAAGAACAGACTAATACAAAGAGTATT
Organism: Pongo abelii; assembly: GCF_028885655.2. NCBI lineage: Eukaryota > Metazoa > Chordata > Mammalia > Primates > Hominidae > Pongo > Pongo abelii. The sequence continues at coordinate 105,715,130 of NC_071991.2, forward strand.
TGTAAAAATTAAACTAGGCCAGGCACAGTGGCTCATGCCTATAATCCCAGAGTTTTGGGTGATTGTGGTGGGAGGATCACCTGAGGCCAGGAGTTTGAGACCAGCTGGGCAACATAATAAGACCCCCATCTCTACAAAGAGTAAAAAAAAAAAAAAAATTAGCTACGTGCAGTGATGCACACCTGTAGTCCTAGCTACTTGGGAGGCTGAGGCACGAGGATCACTTGAGCCCAAGAGATTGAGGCTGCAGTGAATGAGGCTGCAGTGAATTGTAATTATGAATGCACCACTGCACTCCCTCCTTGGTAATAGTGTGAGATGTTGTCTCAAAAAAAATTAGAGTAATTTGTATTCACGTTCATGTTTAAAGATCTAATCATTTATTTAAGGTGCTCTTTCATATGTAAGACTATCCTTAATTGCAAAAATATAAGCATTTGAATTTGTCTCTGTCCAGTATGGTACATGTGACCATTTAAATTAAGATATATACAAATTAAATAAAATTATATATTTAGTTCCTTAGTGCTCACTCACTTCATGAGGCTAGTAGCTGCTGTACTGGGCAGCAGAAATAGAGGACATTGACATCATTACAGATAATTCTGTTGGATAGTTCTACTCTAGTTATTTAATTGTTAATTGCCTAACTTCTTTCCTTTCTTTTGACTCAAAGTGTAAGTGAAATGACTTTTGTGATGATTCATTTTTTTCTTGAAATCCTGGACCCCAAAAGTATTAGATTAGTATCTGAAATTATCTTATTCTGAATGAGTTAGAGTTATTTGGATATATGCAAAAGAAAGCACTGGCTAACTCAAGCAAAAATGGAATATATTGAAGAGATCTGTTAACACTTTGGTTTTAGCCCAGTCAGCCTGATTTTGGGCTTCTGACCTCCAGAATTATAAGAGAAAAAAATTATGCCTTAAGATGCTAGATTGTGGTAGTTTGTTCTAGCAGGAATAGGAAACAAATACAGTATTTCAAAGGTCTGTGCTCCTCCAAAGTTTAACTCTACATGACAAAAATCTTCATTAAGGAGATTTGAATTGAATTGGATTTTTCTTTCTGGGGGAGGTAACAATAAAAGGTTGAGAAACCCTGATATGGAGTTTCACAAATATTTCTACCTCTTACATTATCTACAACCAACCTAAACTATACTCACCCCTTTCCCAAATGGAAATAGACTAAAATTGTGATGGGTTCCTGCATCTTGCACCAAGTATGGGGATATCTGGGCAATGTTTATTCCTTGTGTGGTTTCGTTGAGATAAATTTTGTCCTCATAATACTCACATTATGGGCTAAATGGCAAGGTTAATAACCGTCACTAAATGCCATTTTCAATATTGGTGGAGGGCAGTGTGAAAGAGAAAGGAAATTACTAAAAGAAAAATGACTCAGCAATGAAGGGAATATGAGCAGGGTTAGAGTTTCATCTCTCGCATTTATGATTTCTTCTGCATTACCTTTTCCAGTTCCCTTTGCCCTTGGTAGGGGTTGTTTGCCCAGTGATATGCTCCAAATATTCATTCTTTAAATATCTGAAACCCTGCTGGTCCTTCTTTAGTTTTTACTACTTACTTGTTTTTGACCATATGTTTTAAGCATAGTTGTAAAAGAAGGGGTCCAGGGAATTACCTGAATTCCAGCCATTCTCCCTGATCCTATATAATAGCAGCAGCTCCTTCAACATAGTTGTCAACACTGTAACACCTCTTTTTGCCTATTTTCCCAGTGGTATAAAGATCCCTAAACAGTCAAGTAGTACTCATAGCTTTCATTTCAGCAGATAATTGCTGGGTGCTCTGTTGGAGAAATTCCTTCCACTCCTATGTGTGTTTTAAAACTCCCAAACAACTCAGATATGCAGATTTGGGAGATAAAGTGCATCATAAGTAGAAAATTGTGTTATTGGGAAGAAGTTGAATTGAGCTCAACTTTTGAAAGGCCTGAAATATTTTAAGCAATGGGGTGACATGGTTCAGTTTTGTATTCAGAAAATAGTACTGCATTAAATTTACTTTCTCAATTATTCTTTGTTTAATTAGTTGATGATCAATACACCTCAAAGTAAGATTTGCATTTACTCTGCCAGTTCTCTGAGGCTGCTACCAATCTGGAACCACCATAAATTAAAATTTCCTCTTAAGGTTTTTTTTTTTCTTCTTCAAATCACACAAATAGTATGGCTTCAGGTTGCAAACATGCTATAAGAATGGCTTATGGCTCTAAATTACCAGAGTAAATATAAATTTTTTCCTCTTTAAGGGAACATAGACAAAACAGGTGAGTTTCTTTTCTGTTCCATTCTGTGCAATGGAGCCTATGTCTCACCCACACCTCATCGTGGGTGTAGCAGGAATCACTTAGATTACACATCCTTGAAGAGGCCTGGGATTTATGTCACATTCCCTACCTTCTGAGCAGGTGTCAGAGTGGAAGCTCAAGGCCTTCCAACTTTAGTAATAGTCTTCAGGTCAAAAGTCAGCCTTGGCACTCTTTTCTCTCCTAGAATTTCCAGGTTACTTTACTTTTGAAGCTTGATGTCTTCATTGCTTTTGTGTTAGCTCAGTGATTCATTTAAAAAATACTTTAAAAATTTTACCTGACATCTTATTCAAAAGGATTATTCAGGGTATCTAATCTGCCATACTGTCAAGTACAGAAATCCTTCCACTTTTATTTCAAAGGTAAGAAAACAGACTCAGAGTTAACATGACTTTCCTAGGATCACACAGTTGTTTTGAACAATGACATATGCTCAGTAGATACTAATTTTAAGACAAGATGAGAGTCAGGCTTTCTGACAATGCCTGGCACCTTGTTTTTACCTCTGTACTTAAAAGAAATCATTGTCTTGATCAAAGATGACTTGACTGTAACAAATAAAGCCTATTAAAAATATACTGAGCCAAAAAGAAGATTTGGGTTATAGAACCGAAAGGCAGGAGGTGCAGTTTAACCACAGGAGGCATTGCCATCAGTTGTAAAAAAATCATCCAAATTCAAGGCAGTCACTCTCTCTGCCTCTCCTGTCCTCAAAGTCCCCATCTCTGCAATTCTCTTGCATTTGCTTCATTCTCTTACTTTTTCTGTTAACTGACTTTCTTGTCATTTTGCATAAGGTGAATAATGACCATTCTAGTTCCCTTTAAATTACCTCGAAGCCCAAATACTTAGTGACTGAGTTCTCTCAGTGAACTCTAATACAATCAGTGTGAGACAATATAATTGGTTCAGCTAGAAAATTTTCTTCTAGTTAGCTTTGGCCAAGGTGTCAGTTTGGGATGTGACATTACACTCTATGGGAATGGGGCATGGATATATTATTTAAAAAGAGAGAATACAATAAACTAGGTATTGAAGGAATATACCTCAAGATAATAAGAGCCATGTATGACAGACCCACGGGCAACATCATACTGAATGGGCAAAAGCTGGAAGCATTCCCCTTGAAAATCAGCATAAGACAAGGATGCCCTCTCTCACCATTCCTATTCAATGTAGTATTGGAAGTCCTGGCCAGAGCAATTAGGCAAAAGAAAGAAATAAAGAACATCCAAATAGGAAGAGAGGAAGTCAAACTATCCCTGTTTGCAGATGACATGATTCTATGTATAGATAACTCCATAGTCTCTGCCCAAAACCTCCTTAAGCTGATAAAAAACTTCAGCAGAGTTTCAGGATTCAAAATCAGTATACGACAATCACTAGCATTTCTATACAACTGCCCAAGCCAAGAGCCAAATCAGGAATGCAATCCCATTCACAACAGCCACAGAAAGAATAAAATACTTAGGAATACAGATAACCAGGGAGGTGAAAGATCTCTCCAATGAGAATTACAAAACATTGCTCAAAGAAATCAGAGATGACACAAACAAATGGAAAAATATCCCGTACAGATGGATGGGAAGAATCAATATCATTAAAATGGCCAACCTGCTCAAAGCAATTACAGATTCAATCTTATTCCTATCTAACTACCAATGACATTATTCACAGAACTAGAAAAAAGTATTTTAAAAATCTCGTGGAACCAAAAAAGAGCTCAAATAGCCAAGGCAATCCTAAGCAAAAAGAACAAAGCTGGAGGTGTCACATGCCCATCTTCAAACTATACCACAGGGTTACAGTGACCAAAACAGTATTGTACTGTTACAAGAACAGACACATAGACCAATGGAACAGGATAGAGAGACCAGAAATAAAGCTGCACACCTGCAACCACTTGATCTTTGACAAAGCTGACACAAACAAGCAATGGGGAAGGGACTCCCTATTCAATAAATGGTGCTGGGATAATTGACTAGTCATATGCAGAAGATTGAAACTGGACCCCTTTGTTACATCACATACAAAAATAAACTCAAGGCGCATTAAAGACTTAATGTAAAACCCCAAACTAAAAAAACCCTGGAAGACAACCTAGGCAATACCATTCTGGATGTAGGAAGGGGCAAAGATTTCACGACAAAATTGCCAAAAGCATTTGCAACAAAAGCAAAAATTGACAAATGGGATCTATAAAGAGCTTCTGCAAAGCAAAATAAACTATTACCAGAGTGAACAGATAATATACAGAATGGGAGAAAATGTTTGCAAGCTACGTCTCTCACAAAGACCTCAAATCCAGCATCTATAAGGAACTTAAACAAATTTAGAAGAAAAACAAAAGACCTCCTTAAAAAGTGGGCAAAGGACATGAACAGACACTTCTCAAAAGAAGACATACGTGTGGCCAACAAGCATATGAAAAAGAGCTCAATATCACTAATCATTAGAGAAATGCAAATTGAAACCACAATGAGCTACTATATCACACCAGTCAGAATGGCTACTATTAAAAAGTAAAAAAATAACAGATGCTGGTGAAGTTGTGGAGAAAAGGGAATACCTATACACTGTTAGTGGGAGTGTAAATTAGTTCAACCATTCTGGAAGCAGGTTGGTGATTCCTCAAAGAGATAAAAAAGAACTACCATTTGATCCAGCAATCCCATTACAGGGAATATACCCAAACAAATATAAATTGTTCTATCATAAAGACACATGCATGCATATGTTAATTGCAGCACTATTCACAGTAGCAGAGACATGGAATCAACGTAAATGTCCGTCAATGATAGACTGGATAAAGAAAATGTGGTGCATATACACCACTAAATACTATGCAGCCGTAAAAATGAATGAGATCATGTTCTTTTCAGGAATATAAAGAGAGAAAAGAACATTTATATTCTTTTCAGGAATATAAAGGGAGCTGGAGACCATTATCCTTAGCAAACTAACTCAGGAACAGAAAACCAAAAACCACATGTTCTTACTACTAAGTGGAAGCTAAATAATGAGAACACATGGACATACAGAAGGGAACATCAGACACTGGCACTTACCTGAAGGTAGAAGGCACTTACCTGAAGGGAGAAGATGAGAGGAGGGAAAGTATCAGAAAAAACAAACAAACAAACAAACAAAAAAAAGCTATTGGGTACTAGGCTTAGTACAGTGATGAAATAATCTATACAACTACCTCTGTGACATGAGTTTACCTATATGACCTGCATATGAACACAAAATGAAAGTTAAAAAAAAGTAATATAGGAAGGAAAAGACTAAAAGAGAATATATATCCATCTCTAGTACTGCTAGAAATATATATATTCATATATATATGTATATATATGTATATACATGCCTCTCTGTGTGTATGTGTGTGTGTGTGTGTGTGTGTATGTATTTTTTTTTTTACTAGGCCATGAATTACTATGGAATTTTGGGTCACACCAACAACTTAGGTCATAAAATACAATAATGGCATTGTTTATTTCTCTTTTTGTAAAACGAAAGTCAACTCAAAAAAACCTTTGTCTTCAATATTAACCTTTTGTTTATGTAACATGCTAGAGTGGCATTTGCTTTCTTTCCATGGTCTGTACGAAAGAGTGACTAAATGTGGTTTAATGCTTTGTTCCAGCCAGTGTGTGCCAAATATAAGATGCAAAAAAAAAAAAAAATGACCTTTTAAAGTCTGACTTCTTGTAGATGATGGTTGCCAAAAAGAAGCCAGCTTATAGGTTGATTTAATGAATGGGCCAATCCATTATGAATAGGACAAGACCTACTTGAGACTGCTACTGACTATTAAGCCTGTTTCAGATGTTTTATCCAACTAAGTGTCTGTAGAGTCTGTTTTTGTCCTTGGTTTATCTTATTTTGGCAATCTATGTTGGATCTTTAATTCAGATTCTTTTGACTACTAGGTAGAGGAAGAGAAGACAAATAAATGCAAGTGTGTGTGTGTTTGTGTGTGTGTGTAGGAGGAGGAGGAAAATAGTTCGAGGAATTAAGGGAAATGTCTTCTCAGGACTAGAAAACTAGAATCTGAGGAAATAATTTGAGAATACCCCCATTTCCCAGAAAAAACAGAAACAAGTCACGTATTTGGAAGCTCTTTGAGATCCAGAACAATTTGTAGAGGATCTCTATGGGAGTTGTTGAAAATCTAAGGGCAATGATACACCTAGACACGGTTTGAGAAGGGAGAAGAAAACCTGCGATGAATTATTCTCTTCCTATCTATAAAGGGAATGGCAAGAGTGGTGTAGGGAATAGGAATAGAAAGAAAAATCTAAAATATGTTGTATTTTTTGTTGGGAAGATGCTCTACCCCTTTAATACTGCTCAACTTCCTAATGCTTGTCACTTTTGTATTTGTCACACAAATTGATTGTGGATTCTCTAGTTCTTGAAACATATCGTGATAACTATCAAAATATATAATAATATCATTTTGAATTGAACTATAGATAGGGTTCTTCTGTGTAATCTTCTTCGGGTGTTTATGTTATGTCATGTGATGTGACTTCATTTAAAGGAACTTCACTTAGGATAATTTACATCCTGAGAAATAGCTCTGACTTCTAGAGTTTCTTTTTCCCCCCCTTAGACATCATTTTAAGTGATACTCAACTAGTGTGTTTTTGGGAGTTCACAGACTCATAAAGAAATGTGATACGGCTGGGTGTGGTGGCACATGCCTGTAATCCCAGCACTTTGGGAGGCTGAGGTGGGAGAGTTGCTTGAGGCCAGGAGTTCAAGACCAGCCTGGGCAGCATAATGAGACCCTGTCTCTCTCACTGCCCTCTGCGCTCTCTCGCTCTCTCTCTATATATAAAAGAAATGTGATAGAAATGTACTATGACATGGAAAAATATGTTTCTAAGAAGTAAGAGATTATATTACTTACCAATGTAGATACCATTCCTAACTAATGCAGTGCCTGGAACAATATATGTGCTTAATTATTTGTTGGCTGAGTAGACAAGGTACATGTTCTGTTAGTTCCAAGCAGAATAAATGACATGATACACTGTCTTGGACTTTTTCTTTTACTTTTCAGGGTATAATCAGGTGAGTAAAATAAAAATAATTGTGATACCAAATTGATTTGTAATTCAGACTTGGAAACTCAGGAGTTTCTGGGTCATTAAATGATGGTCAAGGCTGAATCTACATAATCTACATTAACTGCTAGTTTGACCCTGAAAACCTGTCCAGAATGCGCTGACATTAAAGAGGCAAGGAATTATGAACTGCAGCCTTCCTGGATACATAATTTATTTCCTTTCATATAACATTTACCTTGAATAGTGATAAGTGTATTAGACAGTCAGATAAGCCTGTTTTATTTTGGAATTTTAAAATTAAAAACTTAAAGGAGAAAGGGTACAATAGAAGAAAGGGAATGAATTGGATTATGAAGTAACATATTTTACAATAGTAAAATTAAAATAAAATTTTAATTATGATCTTCATATTTTCTCATATAGTTAGAACTGGGGAAGTGGTCAGTTGATGATCTGGGATATTTTACACTTGATAATCTGCTAGATTAAGTTTCTAAAGGGTAGGGATAATGTGTTACCCAAACAACCTTTTATTTTAAAAATTTTTTGAGGTAAAAATATACATACATAATTTGCTATGTGTAGAGTTTAAATACATTTATATTATTCCCCCAACCCCTTCATTCCCATGATCCCAACCTCTGGATTCTGGTACTGAGAACTCTACTTTCTATCTTCATGAGACTTACTTTTTTAGCTCCTGCACATGAGTGAGAACATGTGATATCTGTCTTTATGTGGCATTCTTCTTTGAATTCCTAAGTCCCTTTTTTTCAATGTTTATTTTAGATTCAGAGGGTACATATGCAGGTTTGTTACCTGGGTATATTGCTTGATGCTGAGGTTTGGGGCACAAATGATCCCGTCACTCATGTACTAAGCACAGTACCCAATAGTTAGTTTTTCAACCAATTTCCCCCCTCTCTCCCTCCCCGCCCAGGAGTCCCCAGTTTCTATTGTTACCATCTTTATGTCCATGAGTACTCAACAGTTAGTTCTCACTTACAAGTGAGAACATGTGGTTCTCTGTTCTTGCATTAATTCTCTTAGGATAATGGCCCCCGGATGCATCCATGTTGGTGCAAAAGATGTGATTTCGTTCGTTTTTATGGCTGCATAGTATTCCATAGTTTATATGTACAACATTTTCTTTATCCAATCCACCACTGACATGCACCTAGGTTGATTTTGTGTCTTTGCTAAAATCAACCTAGCGTGTGTGTGAATAGTGCTGCAATAAATACGTGAGTGCATCTGTCTTTGGCAGAACACTTTTCTTTCAGATATAGATCCAGTAATGGAATTGCTAGGTCAAATGGTATTTCTGTTGTAAGTTCTTTGAGAAATCTCTAAATTGGTTTTCATAGTGGCTGAATAATTTACATTCTCACCAACAGTGTATAACCTTTTCCCTTTTCTCTGCAGCCTCACCAGCATTTGTTGTTTTGACTTTTTAAGAATAGCCATTCTGAGTAGTATGAAGTGGTATCTCTTTGTGGTTTTGATTTGCATTTCTCTGATGATTAGCTATGTGGGGCATTTTTTTCATATGTTAGTTGGCTGCTTGTATGTCTTCTTTTGAGAAGTGTCTGTTCATGTTTTTTGCCCACTTTTTGATGAGGTTGTTTTTTGTTTGTTGGATTATTTAAGTTCCTTAGGGATTCTGAATATTAGACCTTTGTTGGATGCATAGTTTGTAAATATTTTCTCCCATTCTGTAGATTGTCTGTTTACTCTGTTGATAGTTTCTATTTCTGTGCAAAAGCTCTTTAGTTTAATTAGGTCCCACTTGTCAATTTTTGTTTTTGTTGCAATTGCCTTTGAGAAATTAGTCATAAATTACTTCTCAATGCCAGTGTCCGGAATGGTGTTTCCTAGGTTTTCATCTAGGATTTTTATATTTTGAGGTCTTACATTTAAGTCTTTAATTCATCCTGAGTTTATTGTTGTATATGGTGAAAGGTAGGGGCTTAACACAAAGTGCAGCCTCATTCTCTCTTCACAGGAAAGTGTAACTAATAATAGTTAAACCTTTGTTAATCAGATAACCTAGTTTTTTTGGCTAAGAACCCACCCATTAAGATCTTTGTGATTATTTGAGTGGAAGCACTTCAGATTTCTTCAGAAATCCATTTCAGATATCATTCCCTGCCCTTAATAAGGTGTTATAGTGCAATGTTGCTTTAAAAAATGTTTGGGCCATTTGAATGGCAAGAATGTCATCAAAAATATTATATAAAAATTTCATTTTCCATGGGGGCAAAAGGACAAAGTGCTAAAGACAGAGACTTAAATTTCTGTTTTGAATTAAATGTATCTTGAAACAAGAGGCAATACATCCTTGGTCGACTAAGGCAATGTGTAAGATAAAATACCTTTTACAGAATCCATCTTGAAAAGTATAAGCCAATGACAGGCAATCAGTTGTTTCTCAAGAAGAGATAAGGACATAGTTAAAAGCCTTAATGTTGATGAGAAATGGGCTTGCTGTGCTTTAGGGGATGAAATGGGTTTTCTGTAGAAAAAGAGGTTTAAGTTTTCAGGAAAATTGTAAGTGCAATAAGATGTCATTGAAATGACGTATTATGGAGTGTTAAATCTTGGGTCAGAGCAATAGGCCCAAAAATCATTTTCTTGGGTTCATCTTTGCTAGATTAAGTGAGCTCAGTTTTATACTTACCACTTTCCATAACTTTTATGCTTTAATTTCCTATATCTGCCATTGATCTCTGTATTCAGCCTTGATTTTCCCCCCAACCTTGAGAATCATAGATACACATTCCTGTTGAACATCTTCACGTGGATGTCCTACATGATCTTAAATTAATATTCCACTCTTCTTCCTTTCCCCCACTGTTACCCAAGAACATTCTTTTGTCCCAGTATCCAGTCACTGTTAATGACATCACCATTCATTCACTTGCTCAAGATAGAAAACTGGGAGTTTTCCTAGACAGGGTTGCTGCTTGCCCTTGTAGTGCTTTTGTGGAAGTTAGAAAGAGTTGACCTTTTGGGCATACAGATCCTACCTGATAAGCAAAGCTAAGGTTGAATTTTAGTCCTCACTTCCCCTCCTCTGCTGATCCTTGTTCAGCACATGACATGCATAACTATGGAACAATCCTCATTCTGGATTATTCTACTTTCTAACGCACATATGATCAATTTTCAACACACAAATATCCTGTAATCTGCAACACCTTTTTCTTCTCTGCTTAATTGTCCTTTAAATTAGTTAATACAGAAAAAGTATATATGTTATATATGTGTGCTTACTATAATTGTATAGTGAACACCAGTAAACCTAGAACCTTTCCAAGAGCCAGAACATTATTAGCATTTTGCCATCCTTTTTGACCCTTCTTATCCCTGCCCTAGTTCATGCCCCCATTGTATCTCACTTTATTGCTATAGCCTCGTGATAGACTTCAGCGCCCCAGTATGTCCATGTTAATGCACAAAGCATATTACCACAAATTTACTGTTTCTCTCTCTTGCATAAAACTCTTTGTAGATTTTCATTCCTTAGAAAAGAGCTCCTCTAAGTTGCTCAGCATACCAGGGAATGCTGTCTGAGTTCTGTCATCCACATGTGTGCCAAGCCCAGTCTTGCCACTTCATAGTCTAGGCAGAACCAAACTGTGGTTCCCCAAACAGCACACTCAGCTGCTGGCTCTGCATGAGCCCAGCTGCATGTGCATTGTCCCGCCCAGCCAATCATTTCACGTTTTCTGGAGCATCTCCCTCTATGTTTCTCTCTTAGTAGACTGCTAGCTCTTTGAAGACAGAAAATACATCTTATTTATTTTTGTTTCTAATCCAATTTCTGGAGCATATCAGGGCTTCAAATGTTTCGATTGAAATGGTGAGGAAAGAAGTTTATCTAAATGTCTTCCTGAGTGATGCCAAATGTTCATTCTAATGTTGGTTTTAGATTCAACTGGTCATCTAGACATTTGTTCTGCAGGCCTTTTAATATATATTTAATGTATATGTTTTTGTCATCATGTAAACACAATCTCTGGGTTACTTTGGGGGAAGTTTCTTAATGTGAATCTACACAGGGAATATGACAGTTAAAACAGAAAATAGTATTGATTCCCTGCCCCTGCTACTTTTAACATAATTAAATGAACTCAAAGGACTTGCTTGGTATCATGTAAACTCAGCTTACATGCAGCATTGTCCTAGGGCACTCTTAGATAAAGTTTCAGAAATTCCATTAGCACCCAGTGTATCTTCTCTTTTGTTCCCCTTTCATCCCTGGCTTTTTTTTTTCCCCCTGCCACTCAGATTCCTAATACTCTACAGCTGCTGTTAGGGTCCGCTGAGGCTCGGAGCACTCTGTGCTCCCGGGCAATTTCACTTGTTACAAGGTTTCCTCTCTACACTCTCTGACTTTTAGTCCACCCTTCTTCCAGGGCCACTGTTTATTACTGACTATCAAGAGGAAAGAAATCTCATTACATTAATTTAATTAGCATATGAATACTGTTATTTAACTTAATCTGTGAACTGTCTCAAGAGTATCTAAATTTTATAAGAGGATACTTATTACCCTAAAGGAATGAAGCTTGAATGATGCATTGCATTTAGTGGGTAGTGCATCTTGATATTTTTCTAATCATCAAATAATGCGCATGCCAATTCCCTTTCCCACAAATCAGCCTTGCTTGAATGTCTAACTGTTCGAGTTGGTCCATTTGTAAAAGAAGCAATAAACTTTATAAATATTATTTACTGGCAAAGTGAAAGATGTACAAAGCATTTCAAAATCAAGTAGGGTGATTCTTATCTGTGGAGGTCAGGCATAAGGGCAAAATCTCAGCTCTTTATGCATAGTTGAACTTACAAGAAGCTGGTTTACATTTTGACCTCCCTTTCTACCTTCACAACAATCTCATACTATGAGAAAACTTGGTTAGTAATGTGGGTTATCACTTTTTCTCCCGCCTTAATGCATACTATGGTGGTAACGGATGTTTGAAAACTTTAGTACCTCTTTCAAAGTGACAAATATTTGTTGAAAATATAGTATTTTCAGGGCAGTGTACAATGCATAAGACATGATTCCTGTCCTCACATAGCTTATTAGAAGCTCTCATTCCACCCAGAAAGCAGGATGTGATAAATGTTACATAGGAGGTACAAATAGCCTCCCTAAGTTCCAAGGAGAAGATTAATTCTGTATGGCAAAGGCTGAAAATACTTTACAGAAGGGTAGCAGTGTAGCATCTGAAGAATAGCTGTAACTTCAAAATGTAGAGATGTTGGGCAAGGGTGTTCTGGATAAAAGAGGAGTGAGAGCCAGAATACAGAGGCAGGAAAGGAGAGGATGAGCGAGGGTGTAGGTGGAAGAAGTGGGTACCAGATGAGGAGGGTCTGGGTGGAAGAAAAGTTGAAGACTAGACTATTACTCTAGGTTTTGACCGAGAAACACTCTTAGCACATAGCAACTCATTTATTTTTGGAAAAATAATTCAAGCATGTTTTGTTGCCACAATATATTTACATTTTAATTGTTTTAATTTTCAATGGGTCTTACTTCAGACAATATAACAACCCCACTTTCTATCAATGAAAATAAAAATTTAGGAAATTGTCCCCTATTTTAACATTTAAATATTACATCTTGAAGTCTCATATTGTCTAATGAATTTTAAATTTTCTATAGTTTTAGATTGCGTCAGACACGCTAATAAGTTTTAATAAGTAATCATTGAGTACCAACTATATACCAAATGCCATTTCGAGTGCTATAAATGTGACAATGTCTCTGCCCCTCATGCAGCTTAAGTTCTAGTGAGGGAGATAGACATTTACCCAATAAACAAATCAGTAAATGGTCCTTAGATGGATAAATGATCTGTGCTTTTGCTATGGCAACAAAGAACAGCAAATTCTCAGTGGCTTAAAGGAACAAGATTGATTTCCCGCATGCAGTTCTGGGATCAGCTGGGGTTAATCAATTTGATGCTTTGGGTGGGCTCTGACCTGTGCCATGTGCTTGCGATTCCAGCAGCTCTGTTGAAGGGGCAGTGGTTAAATCAGACAAACTCTTCTCATTGTGGGGGAAGGGTTTCAGGAGCACAAGAGAGCTGGTGAGACTTACCATGCCCATTGAGGTTCATTGTCACTTCCAACCATATTTCGCTGGCCAAAGCAAGTCCCATGGCCAAGTCTCAAGGGACTGGGGAAGTACACACTTCCCATTGGGAGTGCTGTGGGAAAGACTGATTCTTTGCTGAATATCACCCAGTTTACCTCAAAAAATAAACAAAAAGTATGTAAGAGTAGGATCTTCAAGAGTAATGTGTATTGAAAGAAAATAAAGCCAGGTAATGGGATAGAGTACCTGGGGATAGAGCAAGAAACTTCTTTAGATAAAATGATTAGGGAAGAGGTGATGTGACTTTGAATTTGAGATCTAAATGGTGAGCAGAGCAAGTCATCATGAGGCCCAGGGAATAGGCATTCTGGACCTCAGCAACAATAAGGGCAAGGACCCCTGTGGTGTGAATGAGGTTGGCTTACTCCCAGGCTGGAAAGTAGACCAAAGTGGCTGAAGCCTGGCAAATAGTGGTGACTGGAGAGGAGTTCAGAGCAGCAGGCAGGAGCCAGATCACACAGGGGAGTGTACGCCAGGCAAGGAGTCTGGATCTTAGTGCAATGGGAAAACACTGGGCTTTCAAGTCAGGGTAGTGACACAATCTAAGTTTACAATAATGTCTTGTTGCTGTGTGGCTTCTGGGCCATGGGAGTGAGGGTAGGTGAGGGTGGAAGCAGGGAGATGAATTAACGGGCTATTGGAGGAGTCCAGGAGAGAGAGGATGGTAATGGGGAATAGGGTCATAGGAATGGAGAAAGTGAGAAATCTCATAAGGGACATGTTTTGAAGTATAATTAAAGAAGGATTTATTTTTCTGTTATAAGAGATCATGTGCTTTTGAATAAATACAGTCTGAGCAAACACAAATGGCTGTGGTGGAAGGGAAAGAGCACTGGGCTTTGAGTCTGAAGATCTTTCTTTACCCAGGCTTTGCTTTAGGTGTGTTTGACCTAGGGCAAGCTCTTAACTATTCTGAGCCTTAGTTTCCATAATTCCAACAAACAAACCAAGTAAACAGACAAACAAATAATAACCAGATAGGGAATGACAACGAAGTCATGTAATTTTTAGGTGATGAAATGTGAAAGAAATGCATATAAAATACAAGCAGCCTGCATGAGTAAGGCCTAGATGTCTTTAACATGGTAATTTCTTGGCATTCTAAAAAAAAGTGTTTCAGATATAGGCAATTCCATAAGTTGTACATTCTAGAACATGACACAGTGGCGGCAGTGCTGGCTTATAAGTGCCCCTAAATGATATGTAAAATATCAATGTTGTGTCTCCCAATCTTCAAATGAGTGCAGTCACTGAGAAATGCAGGAAGTGCTGAAGCTGGACGTTTCTCTAAGCATGGATTTATGATATACACTCTTGGGAGTCACCCTTTCATAGGTTGACCTATATGCTGCTGCCAGGGATAAGGGATAGTACGCCAAAGCCTTATCAGCTAATATAGCAATATTGCTTGTAATGGAGTGATTAAGCCATTGTTTTGGTTGAAAACACCTTAGCATCGAATTGAGCTGTCAGGGATTTGCAGGAATGTAGCAATTTTTCAGACAGAGTTCTGGTGTTTTCTGATAACATCATGTTTTATATATAATTAATACTACTGCTGTTTGGCTGGTGTTTCTGAGATGTGAACTGCAATGACTTTGTAAGTCCCAGATTAAGGAGAGAGGTGATACTTTCACATCTGAATTTATTTCTCTTGTTTTTTTCTTCCTCACCTGAACGAGTCTTCATAGACCTACTGCTGGTACTTCGTATGATGAAAAGCACAGGCAATATCTCCCAAGTAAACTTAAAGCTATTTTCAATTGGTGTTTCTAATAAAGATTCAGCTAATTACGGTTATGTATATACCTTTGCAGCTTCAAGGTTGAACATTTGAGTCACCTTCACATAAATAATCAGCTTCCAAATGTATGTGTCAGGCAGGTTCCAGGGGAAAAAAAGTGAATTATTTAGTTTAAGAACCCCTCTCTAATATTAGAGAGGATTAATATTAAGGAAA
Organism: Pongo abelii; assembly: GCF_028885655.2. Lineage (NCBI taxonomy): Eukaryota > Metazoa > Chordata > Mammalia > Primates > Hominidae > Pongo > Pongo abelii. The sequence goes on from NC_071991.2 coordinate 105,730,677, forward strand.
CCAACAAGGGATGTGGAGGCATCCAGAAACTAGCAGCAAGGGAAGCCGTTAACAGCCCCTAGGGTTGAAGGGAAAATGGCATTATTTAAGCCTGGTGAGAACTGGCGCTTTGGAGAAGGAATTAGCTTAATATTAGTTGTAGTCCTGGAAAAATATAACTTGGCAGAAAGGTAGTCCAAAGCAACTCCTCCAGTGCAAGGAGAAGAAATATATTGATCTCCTTCTTTTCCCCAGCTCTGGCTTCCTTCTGATGATGCCCATTAGCCAAGTCCTACTTAAGCCAGGCCGCAAAGGAACTCAGATGATGGGAACCAGTTGGTCCAGTCTCCCAGTGACAAAGCAGAGAAGAGAAGAGCTGACAATAAATTTAGGCCACTACATGAACAATAACTGCACAATCTATCATTCTCAGATATTATACTGTACCCTGTAATTCTCCCAGTTATCTGAAAGAGTTTTAAAATTTTTCTAAAGAATGGTTTAAGTCATCTTGTGGGGGTAATGTCAAAAAAGCCACCAATAGTATTTCAGTTATCTTAGACTGGAAATCACTGGGTCATGAGAAACATCCCATGCATGCAGTTTTGGTTCGTTCTCCTGTTGAGTGCGTTGAACAGGGTGTTGGGAATTGCGAATTCTGGCTCTACCAAGTAAGCATGTGACTCAGGTGAGTCACTGTGACTCTGTGGACTTCTGTTTTCTCATTTGTAATATAAAAAAGATTATTTATTGCCAAAACTTGTAAGCATAATTGTAACCACAAGTGAATCACAGATGACTTCTAGAGTATTTACTTAAGAAAGGCAAATCCATAAAAAATGATGAGTTCATGTCCTTTGTAGGGACATGGATGAAGCTGGAAACCATCATTCTCAGCAAACTATCGCAAGGACAAAAAACCAAACACCGCATGTTCTCACTCATGGGTGGGAATTGAACAATGAGAACACATGGACACAGGAAGGGGAACATCACACACCAGGGCCTGTTGTGGGATGGGGGGAGGAGGGAGGGGGGAGGGATAGCATTAGGAGATATACCTAATGCTAAATGACGGGTTAATGGGTGCAGCACACCAGCATGGCACATGTATACATATGTAACTAACCTGCACGTTGTGCATGTGTGCCCTAAAACTTAAAGTATAATAAAAAATAAATAAAAAAGATAAATTGAACTACTTCTGAGATAGATTTTTAAATTCAGATTCGTGAATTTTACACTAATTTAATTACATTAATTAAAATGCCTGTTAGTTTATCCAAAACCAAAGAAAGAATGAGGAAATTTTAAAATAATCTAAGAAAATGTAAAATGCCATAGAAAACTGCTAGATTTTGTGAATTTAATATAAAAGGAAGTACCTATATTGATATTACTGTGAACTAGATGGAATTTCTATACCAATTCAGAAGTACATTTTTATATTATATATCATTTGGGTATTATATTTTTTATTGTTTTCTTATAACTACAGATCATTGTGTAGGATTTTTGATTTCTTAATTTCTAATAAAATATAAAAGTGTAAAAAAAAAAGGCAAATCCACAGCCAACAATTTAATAATAAAAGTCATGTATTTGTGAATGCAGTTTTACCAGTGCTTAGGATTATCCATAATATCACACTTAAAGCAAACAAGGTTAGTTGCAAGTTGACATAATCACAGATGTCTTTTGTGTAAACAGTCTGTTATAGTCTTGTGATATGAAATTAAATGTATGCATTTGGAACCAATGAAAACATGAAGCATGAGGGATTGCTGGAATTCCAGTACTGCAGAATGGCAATATTTTTATGCTACTCTTACAACATATGCTTGCAAATCAGCATCTGTGGATGGTCAAAGATAACATTAGTGAATTCATTGGCTGCTTCCCATGGGGTCTGTACCCTCAAAACAGAATTGAGTCTTCGTCTCTTGCTCTTCATGGGGCAAGGATTTATTTTCCTCTTAGATTGCTCTTCTCCCCCTTTTATGTCCCTTCCCATATCCAACTTCATATTCTTTTAAATTCTATATTTTTGTGTAATTCTCCTTCTTTTTTCCCAAGATCAGGCATAATTTGGCATGTAGTTGAGGTTGAAGGGTCTCAAGAGTTGGTCAAGATGTAGCTCAAGAAAACAAGTGGAATCAGTGTGTTTGCTGATACAAGTAACTCAAAGCTAATGGAATTGCCTGTTAAGAGAGAAGTTGGCTTTAAGGAACATCAATAAGTAGTAGACACAGGCAGGATTAGGATTTTGGATTTCATTTTCATTGCAGTGAGGTCATTGAATGTTGGAAAGTGACATGATTAGTCTCACATTTCAAAAAGATAGTTCTGGTTGTTTTGTAGTAAATGGCTTTGAGGGCATCATTAGTGGAGGCAGAGAAAATCAGTTCAGAGGCTATCATACATTTTCAAGGTGAGAGATAATAATGACTTGAATAATGTAGGTAGCAGTAAAGAAGGAGGCAGATAGATTTTGATGTGGTGGAAGCTGTGCTGTCCAACCCAGATTCCCCTCAGGACTGAGACACTCATTCCCTCAGCTCTGGGGAGAGTAAGCTGCCAACAACCCAGAGCTTAGTCCACCTCCAAGACTTGTCCTTTCCTAAGGGAAGTGCCTCATCCATCACGCCTCTGGGTTGGCCACCCCCATTAACTGCTCAATGATAAGGAAGTACAAAGGTCCTTGCCTTAATTTAGGACAACCCTGAAAGACCATCCTAGCTCCATAGCTTCCTGTGGAATCAGTTGAGGCCCGTGTCGCCACTGCATTGCAGTTCAGCTGCTCCCGCTGTCATCCTGCTTTCCTGTTCCCTTACATATATTCTCCTGAGTACACCCCCAGTAAACCTCTTGCATGCAAATCTCTCTGACTCTGTTTCCAATTTGAACCAAGAGAAAGCAAAATCAGTTTTGGAGGTAGAATTAACAGGATTTGTGAGCAGATCATAGGGGGAAGGGTATGGCAGCCAAAATAAAGAAAAGGGAAGAATCTTCTGTCTCTAAGGTTTCTGACTTCCACATCTAGGAGGATGATTATGCTTTTCATGGAACTTGGGAAGACTGATACTCCTTATTAGGGTTTTGGATATGCTTTGTGTCAGAAAACACCAAGATTGACCTATTCAAGCAGGAGATGTCAAATATGTAGTTAAATACATGAGTTATCCCTTTCTTCAGAGCCCCACTGCCACTTCTCTCATCCTGGTCATCATCTCTCCTCTGGAGTTCTGCAGTAGCCACTGCCTCACCTTTCTGGTTCCAATCATGTTCCTCCTAAATTCACTCTCCATTCTTTAGTTAGGGCTACATTATAAAATGTCATAATTTAAATTTTATACTTAAAATGCTTCGTTCTCTTTGCCTTGAGATAAAGTCACGATCTTTTAATTTGGTGTGGAAGGTCTGCCACCTGCACCCTGTCCAGATAGTTGACCTCATCTCTTTTCGGTCTCTCATGTTTATCACACTGAACTTTTTCATGCCTTGAATGTACTCTGTTTTACCTTATCTCAGGGCCTTTTCACATGGTGTTTCCTCTGCCTGGGATATTACCACTTTGCACTCTCTCTTCAAAAGACTAATTCCTCCTCATCTTTAGGACCTAGTTTAAATTTTATCTCTTCAGGGATGACTTTATGTCTTGGAAGATCCCCTATGATATATTTGTAGAGCTCACTATACTTTTCTTATCATAATTCTTATTCCACTTTTATTTTGACAGGGTTCCTGGCAACTTATTTCTACATTCAGGGAAAGACAAGTCTGGTCTAAATTAATATAGAATTCTTTTATTTTTCCATACAGTCTTGTCTCTTCTCTTAGTCTTCTTTTATATTCAAATCAAAAAGTGCTCAAAACCACAGACAGCTTCCCATCTGAGACCCTGGGGTATGAGTTTCCATTAAAATTGACCTCTAGGTCAGATAAAATTTAATGAACTTGTCTTTTGACAACTTACCACTCTGCCTCTCACATTCCCTCCTGGCCACAGATATGGTAAAGCCAAGAATCCTAATAGCAATAGCACATTTCTCTCCTTATGTGACTCAGGCATGCTAGGAAGATGGGGATTTTCTAGACTCTGCCTGCTTTGTCCTCCTTTGTTGAACTTTGCTCTGAATGAACATGTTATCCCGGCTACAAGTTTTCCAAAGCCATCCCTAGTTTTGTTTTTAAGGCACACCACCTCTTCTGTATAGGGCCCTCTGGTTTTAATGTATTATATTAATTTATTTTTTACCACTCACTAGGAATTTCTTAATCAGAGACTACCCTGCCCAGACATCTATCTCTGAAATGCTGAGAGGGTAAGAAGGAGAGCAGAACGTCAGAGATTTTGGCTATTGGAGTTGCACCTGGGAATGGATTTTAGCTTTAAATCCTTTATGAATTTCCCAAAGGTCTTTAGGGCTCTTTCTAGACAAAATTTATGGGTTATTAAGAGCTTAACACTCACAGATTGACTTTGAGCATTGAAAATGCCAAAGGCCACATGTTGCAATATTGAAACACATTCTTGATATTCACCTTCACCTTCTGGATGTCTGCATTTATTAAAGACACAGTCATCACAGATGATTCTTAGATCCTACCCCTCAAACACTAGGGCCCAATCAGAAAGGGTTTTGTAGATGCCAGTCAACTTGGTAGCCTTTGCCACATGCATTCAATGATGACTTATGGCTTGTATCCAGCAAGAATTCCACTCTACAGGTGATTTTCTAGAGAGCTCTCCTTTGGAGGTCTTGAAGACAATATTATTCTGAACTTCCTTGACTGAGAAGTAGAGAGATAAGCCACCAATCCTGGAATTGCAGTCACTGATTGCCTGGCTATAAGCAGTGACCAGCCTGGTTGGTCATATCTATACATAAAGACTTTGTTCGTGACCCCAGATCTCATCCATGGATTCCTATAAATAGTGGCTCAATTAGTCCCCTTTCCTCAAAGGTGATGTTGTCAGGAAACTTGCAACAGAAGTCTGTAAAACTGTCAGAGGTTCTTGCCATTAGGGGATGAAGCATAAAAGAAGATGAGTAGAGACAGATTTTATAGCCATTCTGTAGAATTCATCGGCTTCTCAGGGAACCCTAGAGTCAATGGCAATCCAATTGCTTTTCTATTTGTTTCAGATTAGCTTTCCCTGTTGCTCTGAAACACTTAGGAGAGAGGCTGTGTTTAGTTATTCACTGCTAATCCCTAGTACCTGCAGGGTGTTGGCCCAGAGAAATCACTCAATAAATATTCATGTCACCAATAAAAAGTATTTAATGATTTTAATAGAATGCATCTCAATTTGTGCTTCATTTGAGGCTGGTTTTGAGATTGGGTAGTTTGTCTCAGATGTTCCTTCTCCTTGCTCCCTTGAAGTCCTCTCCTTCCTAACCAATTCTGTCCCCCACCAGGTGGATGTCCTCTGTCTGTGTCACTGCCGTCATGGCATGTATTCTCTTTGGAATCTGTACTGAAGTCCACTCTCTGTAACTATCCATTGCTGTAGCTATTTTCAATGTCTTCCGCAGAGATTATACTCCTCATGAAGGCAAGAATACCACCTTGGTATTTGCTGTACCTTGCTGAGTCCTGGTATACAGCAAGAGCAAAAGAAACCTTGAATCTCTGAAGAAACTGCACATTTCTGGCAAGCTAAGTAACTGAATGACCTTGGGGAAGGTCCTTTGCCACTCAAGACCTAAATTTTTCAATAAGAAAAATGAGAAGTTGAATTTTGATCTCTAGGATTTAATCTCAACCTTAGAATTAACCATTTTCCTTGCCTTGAGGTAAATCATTTTAGATTGCTTGATAGAGCTTTTTGTGCCTTTCTAAGGTCTTTATTATTAATCAACAAGAATCAATGAAATAATGTGGAAGATGCTATGTGGGATGCTTACTTACAAAAATATACTTAACATCTCACTTCCTATGTCTTTTCTTCCTCATTTTTGCCTAAACATTTGATAAAATGTTGGTTGACTTTGTTTTGGGTGTTGGAATGTTAACTTTCATCTATTACTGAGTAATCTGGAATGTCTACTTTAGCTCTGCTGATAACCATGTTTGAAAAATCACTTGCACTCTACAGTTGCATGTAGAGTGTCAGATACATTTCTCTCAGCAACAGTCTGTTTTTTAATAAGAATATTTGTTTTTGATGTAAAGTTCCACTGTGTCTTTTAATTATGAGTTTGGCTGAAAGCATTCCTAACCATTCTAGTTACTTTATTTTATTTGGGTGGTGAATTTATATGTTGGTCTGACTTCTCCCTCATTCATTGACTTTAAGTGGGTGAGCTCAAGAAACACATGTTCAATATGACTGTCTCTTCTTCTCTGGATTTAGCATGACCCTAAGCCTGGCAATTATCAGAAGGTAAAATACTCTTCCAAATGTGAGTAGCTATGTATAGTAGACTAGAAACGTGGTAAACACTGGGTTTCTACTGAGATTTCCCTGTTCCCCTCACCTGCCGTATTATATATGAAGGCAGTGGGATGACTAGAAGGACGTCTGAAATGACTCATGAAATCTTTGCTATTCTATGAGCTCAGTACAGGTAAACAACAGATAAGACAAAAGAAACCCAAGTACATACAAGTGCATTATACCTTCGAGGTACTATATTTATGCATTGATTATGGATTTCCATGCATATCTATTTTTTAGTGACTGCTCAGTACTTGATTTTGAAATTATTCTCCTTGTTTCACAAATCTTCATTATCTACATAAAATGTTTTTCAAAGCTTTTTTTTCTATATTTGTTTTATTTAATAAGTATATCTATAGATAAATTGTCTTAAGATCATGCCCTAACAAGAACAAATTCTTCTCTTCTCGTGAGTAGGTGCAAGAAAAGCCCAGGCAAAGAGTCTATGTTCTTTTGGATTTATCATGTAAATTTTCTGATACAATATTACAATTCAAACACAATCACAAAGGTATGGAATATGAGAACTACAGTGGAAAGAAGCTGAGTTTTATTTAAGAAGCAGATAAGAAGGGTGTAAATAAAACAGAATCAGCAATGGGATGAGTTTGCTGTGTACACCACGAACGAGCAACAATACAGCCCAAGAAGATTCCTATCACTCAGGTGTGTGGTGATTCTTTGGGCTGGAAGATGCATTCCGTTATATGGAGCTCATTAGCATCACAGTCTTGAGCTGCTGTCATAAAGCCCAAATGCAGCTGTGAGTGCAGCCGTGGGCCTCTCAGCACCTGCCATGTGTGGATCACTGATTAGAGCCAAGCTTTCAGTGCCTTTGAATTCCAACCCTTCAGTTCTGCTTGGGAAGGCAAGCAAAGTGCACAGAGGCAAAGACAGTAAATAGTGTTTGGAGGAAGTGCTGGATCAAAAGTCCTGTCGTCCTTTGTCTTGACAGAGCATGAATGACAAGGACAGGCTCAGCTGTAGGGTTCCCTGAATCTTCCCATCCATGAGTGAGCTACGTGTACAACCGGGAATGAACGGTGCTCCATCTGCAGAGCCTACCCTGTCATTCTGTGCTGTCAGCAATAACACCAATTAGTGTCAGTTTTAATGATGGCTCTCAAGACCCGAGGAAGACCAGTGTTTTGGCTACTGAATAAGAATGTGCTTTTCTATTCGAATTATAAGAAAAATAAAAATTCTTCTTAGGTCTCCAGATGTGGAAAGGAGGTGGTAAGTGAGTAAATCATTTGACTACCATAAACAATATTTTTGTTTAGGCACGACTGATTCTTTGGGGGAAGTGTTGTATAAACATGTCAGCCTTTGTGATCTGAACCTGAATATGAAATAAGAATGTCCGCAAGTACATTCCCTTCCTAGTTTGACAGAAATTATGGCGCACACCTGGAATCTGTTTTCCAGGAGTGGGGCTGGATTGTGCTGAGCCATTGCCCCTCCTTTCAGACAGGTGACTTGCATTTTCACACTCTCTGAGCTGAGTGTATATGCAGCTTATAGTAATTGGAAAAGAGGTTTAGGGTTTGCAGTTGTGAACTGTGTCTCAGAATGTGATTCTAAATTACTCAGCTGGCTGATGTGTTCTTAATACAGTCTAATCTTGGCAAGGAGGCACTTGCTCTGGACATGTTTCATTCTTGTCTGCCTTCCTTTAATTATCCTTCTGTTTAGCAAAGGAACTGAACTGCTTAAGTGGCAAAAATGAAGAAGCATTATTTCTAGCCAGCACAAATTTCACATCAATGCTGATAATCTGGTAGCACAGAGGCAGTTACAATTATGGTCTAACACAGAACAGTTTTGTAAGCAAATATTCAATCCTGGAGATGAGAACTAGTTCAAGCCATGAAACTGGCTTACAGTTGCAAGTCAAGTTGATGTAGAAAACTGATGAGGCATGACAAGGCCCATGAATTTTTTTTAGCACATAAAAAACTCAGGATGTATTTGCCAAATTCTGGGTGATTCATCACCACACATTCTCTCTGTTTTTTAGTGGTATTATATGCTATCAACAATATGGTCTACTCTTTTGTTGTAGAAACAGCATGATGATTTTTTGAAATCTGTTTAAAGACCAAGTCTATCCAGTCTTAAAAAGAAGTCAGATAACATTTCCATTTTGTCCTATGATGTGTTATTCTTCCTTTCTGTACATGTGGCAGAGTATAAAAGGGTTTTTTGGGCTGTCTTGGAATGACATGCTTCCCCTGTTTTACTGATTTCAGTGTGAGCTTGGCATGCTTCTCAGGCTTCTGCTTTGGATTGTAATTTCGACTTACGATAGACTTTTAGGACTTTAACTAAGAAACTTAAAGAAATCCTCCCTAGAATGTACTTGAAAAATATGTTTTCTTTTTTTTTTCCCACATCCTCATTCTTTATAGAAGTCTGAGCAAGTGGTTCTTCTAAGTCACTCCTTAGAGTGACTTCCTTGACTTCTGAGTTTTAGTTGTGTGACTCAAACTTTAATGTGTATATTTTCACCTAGACGATCTTAATAAAATGCAAATTCTAATTCAGCAGCACTGAGGCAGGGCCCAAGATTTTCTGCATTTCTAACAAGCTCCCAGGTGACGCTAATGCTACTGATCTGTAAACCATATTTTGAATAGGAAGGATATTCCTGGATTTCCCTAGCTGCTGCTTTATGAGTTGTATTTTCCTGATTCTTTGCATGCTTGGTTACATTTGATTGGATGCCAGAGTGTTACCTTGTTGGATGCTGGATTTTGCATATTCTTATAAGTATTCCTGAGCTTTGTTCTGGGATGCAGCTAAGCTGCTTGGAAATAATTCGAGCCTTTGAGGCTTGTGTTTAAACTTTGTTAGGTAGGTCCAGAGCAGTGTTAATTTAGGCCTTATTTTACTCCATTACTAAGGCAATTCTCTTCTGAGTACTCTACCAAAGACTAACCATTATGAATTTTTCAATCTGGCTGTTATCCTTGTCCTGTGTGAGCTTCAGGATAAAGAAGATAAGGACTGAGAAAACAAGGTCAATACCTCATAAAAGCAAAATCAAGAAAGAACTCTTAAAAACTAAGGATATTATTTCAAAACTAACAACGAGAACATGGTAAATAGGTCAGAAATTAAAGTCAAAGAGTAGAGTGGAAAATCTCCCAGAATAGAAAGAGCAAGATATAGAATATGAGAGAGAGAGAGAGAGAGAGAGAGAGAGGCATAGATGATCACTGTAGGAAGGTGGTTCTTCTTTCTGCCTTTGGTAGTTTCTTCACACAAATGCATGGATCAGGACTCATTTGATGACTTGAGACAAATCCTCTGCAGATATCTAGATTTCTGTCTTTTTGCAGCAATCTCTTCCCCTCTACTCTGCCTTGCACGCTCTAATTGCCCTCCCTGCCTTGGTTTCTCAACTCTATGTCCTTAACTTAGGGAGATTGTTGGGATCCCCCTGGGTTCTTCTCCATTCATCTTGGACACTCTTACAGGCCCTTTATTTCCCTTCTTGCGGAGAGCACTGTCTTATACTACCTGATGTCCAATGTCTAACAACAATTGTCTTCATATATTTTTTTCCCAGTGTTCTAGGCATGAAGATAAATTTGGCCCATTACTTCATCTTGGCCAGATGTTGAAGTCCCTAGATATTATTTTCTATCCTGATTGTCTTTGCTTATTTAGCTTAGTGTCAAGAACTGTGCTCTGCTTGCAAACTAACGAGTAAGTCTGCCCCAGTGCTGGCAGAAGACGTGAGACACCTGGATCAGAGAAAAAGGATATATTGCTCATGGCACAGCAAAGAGCTTGAGCTTCATGTCCCATTTGTTCCTCTTGTCCTCCAAGTCCTATGAGGATATGTGGAGTGGCCTAGGTGAATGGTGTGCACACAGTGGGTCTGCATCACAGCTGAGGATCCCTGAGCCCCAGTCTTATAAAAAAACTTCTGGCCAATTTGCCAAAACTTTGTTCTGAAAGGAGACTTAAAAAATTATTCTGGTCACTAAAAAAAATTCTGCTCTCTGCCCCAGAGGGAGACACTATCTTTAACTTCCAATATGTTCACTATATAATCATTCTTGGGAAAGATAGTCCAGATGAAAACTGTCACAAGACATGTTGAACCTCTCTGGAGAATAGCTCCTCAACACTAAGCTTTAATAATGAACTGGCTGAGGTCTTTTGGACTGTGGTTACTTCAACTACTTTTTTTAAATCAGGTATCGAGGGATGCAATTACTTAAGCAGGAAGTCTTTAAATAAGGGCCAGACTCAGTTTGACAATGAACAGCTTTTAGAACACACACATCGATTACTTACCATTTATTCAATTTTAACAAATAGGATGCATTATAAGCATTAGAAGGCACTAAAGTTACTTTTTCGAGGTAAATGACCAAGCAAAGTAGGATTCTGCTTTTTGAAGTTAATCTCAACTTCAATATAGGCAAATATTCACAGTGTAGATTCACATATGATAAGTTATTGAACTTCAATAAGGTATATTGATACTGTTGAGCACAAAAAAATGATCATTTCCAATTTAAATGTTATGTATCTTGTCATCAAGCCGGGCCTGTGCTAAAATTGAGAGGTAAGGCTGGGAGAGAGAAGGCTGCCGAAGTGCAGTGAGAATCTTGTCCTTTCATTGGAGAATTTCTTGGGCTTTGATAACATTTCTCATGTGTTGTCTGAAAGAAGCAATTCTAATTATGTGTAACAAAAAGTAGATATGCCATAGTTAGATTTGATTAAAGAAACAAAGCTGATAATGTTGACTTTATTATTTGGCAAAGTCCCATAGGAAACTAGAACTTAGGCAAAACTATCTGGAAATGTCATAAGCATGTCAACAGAAGTCATTCAAAGGCTTAGTCAGCTCATATAACAATTTAGACACATTGCATTCTCTGAGGTGGGTCTTATCGGGTATTCAAGAAAGGCTCAGGACAGATGTGGAGATATCTTGCCTGTTGTATGGTTTTGTGCTGGAAAGAATGAGAAGGGCTAATATTTGCAAATGACATTGAGGGTAAGTTTCTGTCTTACCTGTAAACATCTCTAAAGCTTTTTCTGGATGTCCTGGAAAAGTTTGTAAGTTCCCATCAGCCAGGGCTTCTTACCTTGGGGAACACAGACACAATGGGAAACTTCAGGAAGTCTGTGAATCTGTAAAATTTGGTGTGGTTGGATGTGTTGCATTTTTGGGGAGAGACTCAATAACTTTTATCAGATTCTTGACGGATCAATTGAGATTAAGAACAATGTTTCAAAGTTCAGTTAAACTAAAGAATAACTCAGAGACATTTAGTTGGGTACTTTTGCACTCTCACAGTTAGTTTGAATGAAAATTGTTCACTCCAATGTTAGAAAATTAGTTGTAGACTGAGTCAAATGACAAAGGTAAAAATAGAATCGAAAGAGAGGGGCTGAAGGGGATTTAAAAAACTATAGTTAATTTGAGATTAGAAAATCTTATTAGTATATTTATTGGATGAAGTATAATAAATCTTATTAGCATATTTTTTGGTCTAGTCTACCTGCTAGTAGAAAAGTCAGTCTGGAAATTTTTCCCTTGAGAGGGCAAACTAGGGTGCCAGAGGAAACAGTTTTAGTTATTGATAAATTCTCTAGAAAGCCTGGAGAGCTTTGCTGAGAAATGTACATGACAGGCTTTGTCTCTTTACATAGCCGTCCATCAGCACTTCCAGCATAGTTAGCCAAGTTCAGCCTCATTTCCCTGAGTTTCTCACAGGTCAAATTGAACAAAACTCCAAGGGAAGATCTCACTGCAGAAAAACCACACAATGTTTTTCTTGAGCGGTACACTGTGATCTTTGTCAAGTTATTAACATGAATTCATTCTCTTTTTATGCCTGTCTCATGATGGTTATCCTTTTATTACTTCCAAATTATGGCCAAAGTTTGAAAGACACATTTCAAACTCTATTAGCTTAGAGACAATTGAATCATCATTTTCCCAAATTATGTTTTATATGAGAAGAAGAATTCAAGAGTACAAGCTTTTTATTATTGGTCAATGCACAAAGCAATTTCATTTTATTGTAAAAGTGGCCAAGGATAATTACAGGCTGTTTAATGATTAGTTGGCCTATCAGAATCCTTTTCTTCAACATTCAGGACCTATATATTGGCCTAATTGTGCCCAGGAAATTGATCCAAACTACCTATTTCTTCAGTCTGTTTTAAAACGTTGCTGTCAAAACCCAATTAAAGAGAGGAAGAATATAAAACTATATGGCATTCTATTTTCAATTAGCACTAGTCTGGTTTATTCCTTGACATTTCTTTGTAATATCCTGCCTCAGGACCTTGGGGCATGCTGTTATGTCTGCCTGGCATGCTCTTTCCCTAGATATTTACATTCAGATTGTTGCTCCAAAGTCTTTTCCTTAAAGATGCTTTCTCTAATTATCCTGGAAAATATTTATCTAAATTTTCTAAAATGGAAAATTACCTGCATCTCTCTCCTTTCCATGTTGCTTTATTTTCCTTCAGAGCACTTACCCTTATATTGCATAACCCCTCCTTCTGTCTCTATTCTCTACCAGAATGAAAGGAAGTGCCACACAAGTTGCTTTCAACTGACCTTCCTGCTTCAAGAATGGTGCTTAGAACGCTGAAGTTCTCTACTGAGTATTATTGAGAGAATGAATATATGGATCTTTATCTAAATATTCTGGAATATTGTCTTTAGATGGAATGCATAGGTGTTCTTCAGCTGTAGAAAAATGATGCCAACTTCTTTGACTATGCTCAATACAGAGCATGTTGTCTTTTTCTGGGAGCAGTTTCTAAGAAGTTAATTTTAATGGCAAGAATTCTTCTGGAACAGCTAAACCTTAATAGCACAGTGATAGCACAACTTGAGTTGTCTACTACATATTTACACAATATAATTGTCACTTCTGAACTTATTCAATAGTTTAAACTTCTAACTTTTGGTGTTTAAATGGTCTCTTTTTCTATTATCTTGCATAGAGATGTGACAGCCTATCACATTACGCTAGTGATGTGATCCCTATCAGTAGTAAAAAAAATTCAAGATCAAAGGTCTAAATTATCCACTTATTATTATTATCCTCATAATTCCAAAAGCAAGCTGAGAAAACGAGTAATTGAAGTAGTAAGGAAAACTTAGGATCCATACAAAATATGAGTGAAAGGATAATGTAAGCAGCTAAAAATGACAGTTACTGCAATTGTCTATTATTTTTATTCTTTGATTCCAGAAACGTAAGAGCTAAATTTGGGATTCAAGACATTTAATCAACTCAACTCAGGAGCTTAAAAGTCATATTTCTTCTGCATGCTTTAGATGGTATATATGACTTTTACTCTTAAATATCATACTTCACATTCTGTGATATCTTTAAAGATCTTCAGAATTTATTTGAAACAAATAGGACATGGTGTTAATTAAAACAAAACTCTGTGAGTCACATTTCAGAATTGCTGCACGTGTAATTTTGTGTTGCATACTTTAATGTTCATGGTGATAAACTGTAGACTAATTTATGAACATCTCAATGTAGCAGATGAACCAATATCCTTACAATATAGAGTCATAATAATTTTATTGCTATTGTAATCTAAAAATCTCAGCTTTGAGCAAAGATTTCAAAAAATAATCAACCTTTGTCCTTTTTTTGATGAAATGGAGTAAAACTTGAAAAAAAAATTGAGGAAACAGTTAAAAATGACTTAGTTGTACTGATCCAAATGTCCTTAGCATGCTATAAATGTTTGCTGCTGAAATTTTTTCCATTACCTGTCATCAGGAAGAGGTTAAATATGGTTCCTATAAATTATGCTGCAGACCAATTGCAGTAGAAAAATGGCAGCCATTATTTTATCAAATTACTTTTTATCTACAAGACTGCTCTGCTTGCTGCCATGGTATTGTAAATTAGTTGCTAATGTTTGAAAAGGGGAGTTTGTTACCAGTTTCTAATCTCTATTTCTATTGCTGACAAAGTAACTTTATCTTTTAAGTAAATCCAGTAAGACCCCATTGAGTACTTTGCAGTCTGGGCTACTGCACATGTTTGATGCTATTAAATTCTCATGATAAAAATCAATAAAAGAAAGGTTTCATTTCATTAGTATTATGGGACTATGAGTTAGCCAAGAAGTATTATTAACTAACAATAATTGTTAATTTGGCATAGAGTATCTAAATCTCTTGATATTGCAACTTTCAACAAAATTTACTTCATTGAGTTAAAATTGTAAATTTCAGTATAGGCTTCTATATGTCTCAGAGTATTTCATAAATATTATTTGGCTATGGAAAGAGGTGTGGGCTTGGGAAAAAACCCAGTACTTGTTCAGGGCCTATGATGTGTTAGGTGTTTTATCTCTTCAATGCTCACAACTCCATACCTTATAGGTGTCCAGTACCTATGAGTAGTATCATACTCATTTTTTAGATAAGCAAACTTTTGCCAATGCCAAATCATACAGCATTAAAGAAGCAGACTCAAGACCTCTCAGACTGTAAAGCTTTGTTTTTATACTATCAGTCTATATCAGTTCAGACTGCTATAATAAATTACCATAGACTGAGAGGCTTAAATAACAGAAATTTATTTCTCACACTTTTGGAGTATTCAAGCCTGAGATCAGGGTGTGAACATAGTCAGGTTCTGGTGAGGCCCCTTTTTGGGGAGGCAGACTACTTTCTTCTCATCATGTCATCACATGGTGGAAGGACAGCAAGGTAGCTCTCTGGGGTCCATTTTATAAGGGTTCTAATTCCATTTATGGGGGCTCAATCCTCATGACCCAATAACCTCTGAAAGGCCTCACCTCCTAATACTATAGAAGTCAGGGTTAGGGTTTCAACCTATGACTTTTAGGGGGACACAAACATTCAGTCCATTGTACCACTTCATGTCATTCCCACACATTTTGCATATGGGGAACTATGGGAAAGGTAAGGGCAATTGTGCTTATTTAGTCTGAAGAGGAGAGAACTGAACATGTCTTTAAGAAGGTATAATGTTTAGCGGGGAAGGAGATGCATGAAAATAGTTTTGAAACTGAATTTGAGAAACCCAAGTCCTTGTTGTAGTCACTGAATAACTCTATATGGTAAATAAACAACTTAACTAGAAAGAGTCCCATTTGTTTCTTGGTAAAATGGAGGAGTTCGTTTCAATATTTCAAGCTCTTTTCTAAGTCTGAATTACTTTAATTCTGTGATGTTGAAAGATTACTATTGACTTAGCTATCTAGAGTTTAGATGAAAAGAGAAAATGCCTTAGAATGAATGTCTGAAAGGTACAAAGAAAATTCTTGCTTACTTAAAGGCAGAGTTATGATTGGAGGCCATGGAACTATCTAAAAATCTGAAGGACCTACTCTCTTGGAGTGCTTTGAGGGTAGAAAAATCATACATCAAGAACTTGTCATTCATTCAACAAATACAATTCGGAGTCCTTTCTGTGTACACAGCACTATAGAAATGTGTGAGACATAACCCCACTATCTTCAAGGAGACTTTGATGTAGTACAAGAATAGATGTGTAAACACTAATAGAATATAGTATTTGTACAATAACGGATCTAATCTTATTGAAGTGGGCAAAGGAACAATTTAGAAACCCCAAAGTAATTCAGAGTAGCTCTCTTACTTATTTGCTTAACCACATGAAAGGCATAATATAATCTGAAGTAATACTTTAAACACATCCTTTCTCTCTCATCCATTTTCCTCTCACACTCCCAAATCTGGTGCCTCTGTCTTCAAAATTCCCCATGCCACACTACCGTACATTTTGTGTCTCTCTTCCTTCTTCCTCCCCACCCTCTCTTGTGTTCTAATTCTGTAAAACAAAATCTGAAAGAACTAGGAGAAAATCAATGTCTGAGTACAGGAAAGAAAAAGACTGTAAGCCAGCAAAGATAAAAGGTTCCTTCAGGGGCCGGGCGCTGTGGCTCACGCGTGTAATCCCAGCACTTTGGGAGGCCGAGGCGGGCGGATCACGAGGAGATCGAGACCATCCTGGCGAACATGGTGAGACCCCATCTCTACTAAACATACAAAAAATTAGCCGGGTGTGGTGGCAGGCGCCTATAGTCCCAGCTACTCGGGAGGCTGAGGCAGGAGAATGGCGTGAACCCGGGAGGCGGAGCTTGCAGTGAGCCGAGATCGTGCCACTGCACTCCAGCCCAGGCAAGGGAACGAGACTCTTGTCTCAAAAAAAAAAAAAAAAAAAAAAAAAAAAGGTTCCTTCAGGGATTTGTGATAGCTATAGTGTGGTTTTCCCCACTATAGAGCTTCCTCTTAGGGGGAACATGTTGAGGTGGTTTTAGGAACTTATTTCACCCTCCACCCGTCCCAGAGATAGAGATGCTTTAGGACTGGCCATCAGACTTCTTCATTCTCCTGGCCAAGGTGACTGGTTCAAGGACATGCTGATGTCCTAAACTGGGTCAATTCGAGGGTCTCCAGGAGATTGGATATATGGACTCCAGGAAAGAGTGAACCTCTTTCTTCCTTTGTCTATCACAAGCTGTAAGGATCACACAGTGTGGAACTGCCAGAATCCATTTCCTTGGTTGGATGCAACAAGCTGCCAGTAGAAGAAGGTTGCTCAAAGAGGAGAACGTAACTAGAAAATGGAGAAACCAGTAAACAGTGGACAATATGAGTCTGTAGGTCCAACAGTGTTGAAAGTTGATGTCCCTCTATATTCATCCAAGTGCATGAACTAATAAATCCCATCTTTTTTTTCTTCAGCTAGTTTAGGTTGATCTTTTGCCTTTTAAAAAGGAAAGAGTCCTGTAGAATGCACATCCTTAGCTGTGGTTATGGGAATTTTCATGTGTTAATAATTGTCCAGTTTCACTCATGCTGGGTCAGTCTTTATAAAGGTTGCAAAATATTAGTCCAGAACACCTAAATTTCTTCATATCTCAAGTTCCCAGCCTACCTGCTCTATTAGTAGAGCTCTGTTTACAGTTCAGTGTCTCCACTCTTTTTTTTCCTATTGGGCATGTATACATCTTTCAGGTTCCTCTGTAGGTGCTGCAAAGTAGACCTTACGTGAATTCATTGCCATCCCTTCTTGAAAACCTTGAGGTTGAGGACTGATTAGCTTCTCAAAGAGCAAACGTGCATTTTAGGCATTTGGTCTCCTTTCCAGTGTTTTAACTCTGGAAAAGAGAAAGGAGCTTGGGAAAACCTCTTTGACACAGTAAAGCAAGAAACAAAGGCTGTTCTGACAAATATATCCCAACAATGCTGGATGTGCACACCTCCTGGGAAGGAATGGTGAAATAGCTGCATTATTTCCACTTATGCCCCACTCCAATTTATAAATTAAGAGACACAATCTTCATCAAGGACTCCTGGATTGCTCTTGAGGGCTGCCTGACCATGATGGCAGAAATCAGCCTTTTTCTACCTTCTGTTGGAATTTATCTTCAAGGGAAAGAGATGCATCTCCTTTGCTGCCAGCTTTCCAAGACCACTCAGAGGGTGTTATGTCAGTCTCATTAGTCTGTCTGGCCAGAGATCAGCCAGTTATCTCCTCAGTCCTTATGAGATTTAGTATTGAGGAAAATTTAGGTAGCTTTTTGGGAAAGTAATGAAGTCTATTATTATTATTATTATTATTATTATTATTTTTGAGACGGAGCCTCGCTCTGTTGCCCAGGCTAGATGGAGTGCAGTGGCGCCATCTCGGCTCACTGCAAGCTCCGCGTCCCGGGTTCATGCCATTCTCCTGCCTCAACCTCCTGAGTAGCTGGGACTACAGGCACCCACCACCACGCTCGGCTAATTTTTGTATTTTTAGTAGAGACGAGGTTTCACCGTGTTAGCCAGGATGGTCTCGACCTCCTGACCTTGTGATCCACCCGCCTCAGCCTCCCAAAGTGCTGGGATTACAGGGATGAGCCACTGCACCCAGCCAAAATCTATTATTGATTATTAATGACAGACAATCTGTAGACCCTACTCAGATGATTATGGACTTTCAGGTCTCAGTTTGTAGTTCCAAGTGGATCACAAATTATAGTCCTTTCTCAGATAATGTGAGAAGACAAAGTAAATGCTTCCCTGTTCATTGACATTTGGTGATAAATTTGGCATATAAGTTCAGTAACTTCATGGTAGCATAACTTTGTTTTAGGGCAGTGGGATCCTGCTACATAGATATGTTTATTTTTATGGCTTTGAGTCTATCAACAGCTCTTGGGACACAGACT
The DNA here is from genome assembly GCF_028885655.2 of Pongo abelii. Taxonomy (NCBI): domain Eukaryota; kingdom Metazoa; phylum Chordata; class Mammalia; order Primates; family Hominidae; genus Pongo; species Pongo abelii. Next base: position 105,749,335 of record NC_071991.2, read on the forward strand.
TGCAAACAGTAAGTCTCTGTCCTCTCCTTCTTATCCATCCCAATGCTTTGTCTATGGTATTCTCTAACCATGATTTAAGGGTCTCTTGTCTAGACTCTGAAATAGTCTATAACTGTCTTAAGTTTCTGGTGGGAAGTATCTGTCTCAGCGGTTCCAACACCTGTCTGATGTAGGTACAATAGCCACCATCAAGTCCCTTGGGATCGGGACTTTGTCCTTAGAGACATGCAGTGTTTTCGAGCAGACCAAGCTGACATCTATCTCCTCTCAGTGTCCAAAACTGACTTCATCTTTTAAGAAACAACATGTCTAACCATGTTGGAGTAAAAACAAATTTGAAATTTGCTACTTTCTTAGTATGTAGGTATCCTCTGTGCATTAGACCTATGAAGTTTGATTCTCTGGCTGGAAAAATTACTATTTTGTTTTATTTTATTTTTTAAGTTTAGGTCTTTTTTAAACTTTTATTTTAGGTTCAGGGGTACATGTGCAGGTTTGTTATATAGGTAAACTCATCTCATGAAGATTTGTTGTACAGATTGTTTTGTCACCCAGGTAGTAAGCCTAGTACCAATTAGTTATTTTTTCTGATTCTCTCCCTCCACCCTCTGGTGGACCCCAGTGTCTGTTGTTCCCCTCTTTGTGTCCATATATTCCCATAATTTAGCTCCCACTTAAAAGTGAGAATATGTGGTATTTGTTTTTCTGTTCCAGCGTTAGTTCGTGCAAATAATGGCCTCCAACTCCATCCATGTTCCTGCAAAATACATGATCTTGTTCTCTCTTAGGTCTGTATAGTATTCCATGGTGTATATGTACCACATTTTCTTTATCCAGTCTATAGTTGATGGGCATTTAGGTTGATACCACGTCTTTGCTATTGTGAATAGTGCTTCAATGAACATTTGTATGCACGTGTCTTTATGGTAGAACGATTTATATTCCTTTTGGTGTATTCCCAGTAATGGGATTGTTGTTTGAATGGTAGTTCTGTTTTTAGCTCTTTGAGGACTTGCCACACTGCTTTCCACAATCATTGAACTAAATTACACTCCCCAAAACAGTGTATAAGTGGTCTCTTTTCTCCAGATCCTCACCAGTTATTTTTTAACTTTTTAATAACAGCTATTCTGATTGGTGTGTGATGGTATCTCATTGTGGTTTTGATTTGCATTTCTCTAATGATTAGTGATATTGAGCTTTTTTTTTCATATGCTTGTTGGCCACATGTATGTCTTCTTTTTAAAAATGTCTGTTCATGTCTTTTGCCTACTTTTTAAGGTTTTTTTTTTTTTTTGCTTTTATCTTGTAAATTTCTTTAAGATCCTTACAGATGCTGGATTTTAGACCTTTGTCAGAGGCGTAACTTGCAAATATTTTCTCCCATTCTGTAGTTGTCTGTTTACTCTGTTGATAGTTTCTTTTGCTGTGCAGAAGCATTTTTAGTTATTAGATCCCGTTTGTCAATTTCTGCTTTTGTTGCAATTGCTTTTTGCCATCTTCATCATGAAATTTTTGCCTGTTCCTATGTCCTGAATGCTATTGCCCAGAGTTTTTATTGTTTTGGGCATTTCATTTAAATTTTTAATCCATCTTCAGTTGATTTTTGTGTATGGTGGAAGGAAAGGATTCGGTTTCAATTTTCTGCATATGGCTAGACAATTATCCTAGCACCATTTATAGAATAGGGAATCCTTTCCCCATTGCTTCTGTGTGTCTGCTTTTCTGAAGATCAGATGATTTTAGGTGTGCAGACTTATTTCTGGGCCCTCTGTTCCCTTCCATTGGTCTATGCATCTGTTCTTGTAACAGTACACTGCTGTTTTGGTTACTACTGTAACCCTGTAGTATAGTTTGAAGATGGGTAATGTGATGCCTCCAGCTTTGTTCTTTTTGCTTTTGATTGCCTTGACTATTTAGGCTCTTTTTTGGTTCCATATGAATTTTAAAATACTTTTTTCCAATTTTGTGAAGAATGTCATTGGTAGTTTGATAGGAATAGAATTGAATCTGTAAATTGTTTTGGGCAGTTTGGCCATTTTAATGATACTGCTTTTGTTCCCATCCATGAGCATGGAATGTTTTTCTGTATGTTTTTGTCATCTCTGATTTCTTTGAACAGTGTTTTGCAGAGATATTTCACCTCCCTGGTTAGCTGTATTCCTAGGGATCTTGTTCTTTTTGTGGAAATTGTGAATAAGATTGCCTTCCTGATTTGGCTCTCAACTTGGCTGTTGTGGGTGTATAGAAATGCTAGTGATTTTTGTACATTAATTTTGTGTCCTGAAACTTTGCTGAAGTTGTTTATCAGCTGAAGGAACTTTTGGGCTGAGACTATAGGGTTTTCTAGGTATAGAATCATGTTGTCTACAAACAGGAAGAGTTTGACTTTCTCTCTTCCTATTTGGATTTCCTTTATTTCTTTCTCCTCTTGATTGCTGTGGCCAGGACTTCCAATACTACATTGAACGGGAGTGGTGAGAGAGGGCATCTTTGTCTTATGCTAGTTTTCAAGGGGAATGCTTCCAGCTTTTGCCCATTCAGTATGATGTTGGCTATGGGTTTGTCATACACGGCTTTTATTATTTTGAGGTATGTTCCTTCAATACCTCGATTATTGAGAGTTTTTAATATGAAGAGATGTTGAATTTTATGAAAAGCCTTTTCTGCATCTATTGAGATAATCATGTGATTTTTGTTTTTAGTTCTATTTATGTGGTGAATCACATTTATTAATTTGTGTATATTAAACCAGCTTTGCGTCCTGGGGATGAATCCCAATTGATGGTGGTGGATTAGTTTTTGATGTGCTATTGGATTTGGTTTGCAAGTATTTTGCTGAGAAATTTTGCATCAGTGTTCATCGACTGAAGTTTTCTTTTGTGTGTGTCTGTGTCCCTGACAGGTTTTAGTATCAGAGTAATGCTGGCCTCATAGAATGTGTTGGAGAGGAATCTTTACTCTTTTTTTTTTTTTTTTTTTTTTTGAATAGTTTCAGTAGGAATAGTACCAGCTCTTCTTTGTACATCTGGTAGAATTTGGCTGTAAATCCATTTGGTCCTAGCTTTTTTAGTTGGTAGGCTATTTATTATTGATTCCAATTTTGGAGCTTGTTATTGGTCTGTTCAGGGAATTAATTTATTCCAGGTTCAGTACTGGGAGAGTGTGTGTGTCCAGGAATTTATCCATCTCTTCTAGGTTTTCTTGTTTGTGTGCATAGAGGTGTTTGCAGTAGTTTCTGATGATTATTTTTATTTCTGTGGGGTCAGTTCTAACATTCCTTTTGTCTTTTCTACTTGTATTAATTGGATATTCTCTGTTCTTTGTTAGTCTAGCTAGTGACCTATCTTACTATATTTTTCAAAAAACAAACCCCTGGATTTATTGATCTTTTGAGTGGTTTTTCATGTCTTGATCTTCAGTTCAGCTCTGATTTTGGTTATTTCTCATCTTCTGCTAGCTTTGGTGTTGGTCTGCTCTTGCTTCTCTAGTTCTTTCAGTTGTGTTGTTAAGTTGTCAGTTTGAGATCTTTCTAACTTTTTGATGTGGGTGCTTATGGCTACAAATTTCTCTCTTAACACTGCTTTAACTGTGTCCCAGAGATTCTGGTATGTTGCATCTTTGTTCTCTTTAGTTTCAAAGAACTTCTGAATTTCTGCCTTAATTTCATTATTTACTTAAAAGTCATTCAGCACATTGTTTAATTTCCACGTAATTGTACGGTTTCTATATAATTATATGGTTTTATTGCCCTGGGATCTGAGAGTGTGTTTGGGATGATTTCGATTCTTTTGCATTTGCTGAGGATTGTTTTATGTTTGATTGTGTGGTTGGTTTTAGAGTATGTGCCATGTGGCAATGAGGAGAATTGTATATTCTGTTGTTTTCTCCTTTGCTTATGAAGCTTAGTTTGGCTAGATAGAAAATTCTTGGTTGAAGATTTTTTTCTTTAAGAATGTTGAATATAGGCCCCCCAATCTCTTCTGGCTTGTAGGGTTACTGCTAGCATGTCTACTGTTAGCCTGATAGGGTTCCTTTTGTAGGTGACCTGCCTTTTCTGTATAGCTGCCTTTAACATTGTTTCATTTCAACCTTTGAAAATCTGATGATTATGTGTCTTGGGGATTATCTTCTTGTGTAGAATCTTTCAGGGGTCCTTTGTATTTCCTGAATTTGACTGTTGGCCTCTCTAGCAAGGTTGGGGAGTTTTCATGGATGACAGCTTGAAATATGTTTTGCAAGTTGTTTGCTTTTACCCTATCCCTTTTAGGGATGCCAGTCATTTGTAGATTTGGCCTCTTTACATAGTCCCATATTTCTTGGAGGTTTTGTTCATTCCATGGTATTCTTTTTAAATAATTTTGTTTGACTGTCTTATTTCAGGGAGCCAGTCTTCAAGTTCTGAGATTCTTTCCTCAGCTTGGTCTATTCTGCTGTTAACAGTTGTAATTGCATTACAAAATCTTGTGGTGTGTTTTTCAGCTCTCAGATCAGTTAGGTTCTTTTTCGTTCTGGCTATTTCATCTGTTGCTCCTGTGTTATTTTGTTGTGATTCTTAGTGTCCTTGGATTGGGTTTTGGCATTCTCTTGAATCTCAATGATCTTCATTCCTATCCATATTCTGAATTCTATTTCTGTCACTTCAGCAAACTTAGCCTGTAAGAACTCTTGTTGAAGAACTAGTGCAATTGTTTGGAGGACAGATGACACTGGTCATTTGAGTTGATGGAGTCCTTGCATTGGTTCTTTCTCATCTCTGCATGTGGGTGTTCCTTTAACTGTGGTGTAGATTGAATACAGTAAGTAGACTCCTTTTCTGGATGTTTTCACAAGGCCCAGGTTTTATGCAGGATCTTTATTTGAAGGTCACTTCTTGTTTCTGGTTTCAGAGGTGGGTATGTTAGTGAGGTATTTTGGGTGTTGAAGCTTTGGGGTGTGATCCAGTAGGTGGTGTTTAGGCATAGTAGGCAGACTCTTGCTTAGACACGTAGCTTCCCTATATTTCCTCACAGTTGCAGCTGTCCACCCTCTCAATGCTCTGGAAGTGTGGGTTCCTCTCCTGCTTGAGTTCTGGCTGTAGACTGCAGCTTGGCAGTCCCAGGCTGCCCACCATAGCTCTGGGGTGATCTTGGGTTTTATGTTTCCTCCCAAACTTGGAGGCAGCAGAAGGGATCTTAGTAATGGTTGTGGCAGAAGGTCTTTTGCTTGCTTCCTAGGGGCTCCACCCTAGAAAGATGCAGGTCAACTATCACTAAGTGCAGTCAGACGGGGATAAGGGGTCTGTGCTGTGGGCCCAAGCTAGAGGTTCCCTGCCTGGTGATGAACAGGAGGGATGAGTTGGACCTATGGGAGATGAACTGGCCTCCTTTTGGGTTGATTGTAGCTTATTGGAGGTGTGGAGAAGGTACTTAGGGTCTTTGTTCCTTTGTTAGTTCAAGAGTAGCAGGGGTAGTACCATTGCAGAGGCAGTGGTAGAGGGAGCCCTGGGGCTCCACCTCCAAGAAACACAGAGCCACTCTTACTGGGAGTGTTCAGCCAGTGGGGTGGGGAAGTTGCACTGCTGGTATGAGCTTGGGGTTCCACTTATTGAGGGGTAGGGGATTGAGGGCTCACTGGGAGGAGAGACTGGTGTCCTCTCTGTTTGGTGACTGTGGCATGCTGTAAGCTTGGGTGTACCCTTCAGGCTCTTTGTTTCTTCAGCAGACTGAGGGCAGCAGTGGGGATGGGGGTTCCATGGAAGAGGAGATCAACTCCTTTCTATATGGTGTGCTGGAGATGCCAGTGTAATGAAGGGGTCTTTGTTCCTTCCCTAGCCCAAGGACTATTAGGGTAGTACCACTACAACTGTAGTGGTAGAGGGGTTGTGGGTTGATTCTGGGATTTCCTCCTTGGAGAAATGCTGGGCTGTCTCTGATTGTGGTTACCAGACATGGGCAGGGTGGTTGTGCTGGAGTCCCAGGTTGGGCGGCCCTGCCAAGTGAGGAGAAGTGAGGACCAGAATCTGTGTGGATAACAGTCTAGCCACTTTTCTGTGAGATGGTTTTTCCGTGTTTGGGCTCTGGACCAGCCTCTTGTCCCATAGACTCTCCAGAGCCTGGAGACAGCAAGGGCAAGGGCTGGGAGACAGCAAAGATGGCAACATATCCCTCTCACTGGGAGCTCTGTCCAGGGAGTAGCATAGCTGCTACTGGCTCAATAGCCCTGGTGGGGGGTGGCTGGAGACCCAGGCCTGGAGGACTCATCCAGTGAGAAGATATGAGATCAGGGACACATGTAACAAACAGTCTGGCCACTTTTCTGTGGGGCTGCTGCAGTATGCTGGGGTCTGCTCTAGTCCCTAGTCATCTTGGATTTTCCATTACCTGAAGGTACCAACAGTGAAGGCTGTGAAACAGCAAAGATGGCAGCCTATCCTTCCTTCTTGGAGCACTGTCCCAGGGAGGTATGAACCTGAGCTGATCTGAATGCACCTGCAGAAGGTGGTTGGAGATCCCAAGTGGGAGATCCCACCTAGTGAGGAGGAATGGGATCAGGGACCCATGTGAAAAAGCAGTCTAGCCACTTTTTCATAGAGCAGCTGTGCTGTGCTGGGGGTTTGCTCCAGCCCCCAGTTGCCTCGGGCTCTCCAGAGCCCAGAGGAAAGAATGGCTAAGGCTGCTAAACAGCAAAGATGGCAGGTCGCCACTCCCCGTGGGAGCTCCGTCCCGGGGAGGTTTGAAACCTCTGTTGGCTGGAGCACACTGGCAGAAGTGACTAGAGACCCTGATCAGGAGATCCTGCCCAGAAGAAATGGGAATGAGGACCCATTTACAAAAATAGTCTGTCTACTTTTTCGTAGAGCAGCTGTGCTGTGCTGGGGGTCCGCTCCAGCCTCCAGTCGCCTCAGGCTTTCCAAAGCCTGCAGGCAAGGATGGCTAAGACTGCCAAACAGCAAAGAAGATGGTCCACCACTACCTCTGGAAGCCCCGTCCCAGGGAGGTATAAAACCTCCGTTGACTGGAAAATACTAGCGTGGGTGACAGGAGATCCCAGGTGGAGATTTAAGAGAAATGAGATTTAGGATCTGTGTGAATAAGCAGTCTTACTGCTTCTCCATAGAGCTGCTGGACTGTGCTGGGGGATTGCCCCAGTACGTAGTTGCCTCGAACTCCTACTTCCCTGGGTGGAGGAGGTTCTCCTGGCTCTGTGTTGCTCCTGGGAGGGCAGTTGTCCTGCCTTGCTTTTCTCCATTCTCCATGGGTCAAGTTGTTTCCTTGGTGAGTCCCAATGTGAGTACCTGGATATTTCTGTTGAAGGTGCTGTATTTACTTACCTCTTCCATTTCTCTCTGTAAGAGCAGTGCAGACTAGTTGCTTTTAGTTGGCCCTCTTGGCCAATCCCCTGGCAAAATTATTTTTGAACAGTGCTTTTGTCCATAATGTGCAACTCTGATTTTAGTGTCACCTCTCTAATGATCCTTGAAATTTTAAAGATGTTATTATATTTATGCCTTAAATATAATTGAATTTTGGCACCATAATTCCAACAATTTAAGTTTTGTAGGTGAAAGTGTCCTTTTGTGTCAGATCTGGAATGACTCTTTTAATCTGGTGGATTGTGTATCCTAAGCGTGTCCAAGGTCTTTATTGGCATTGCCACAAAACATAACCTTATAAAATTGTTAAACCACATTCCACTCCTTTTACACTTTTTATTTATTAATTTCAAATTATATTTTGTCTGTTGTCCATTCACTTGGGACTCTGATTCTGGCACCTAATATATTAACTGTCCACCCCAGGTTCATGATACCCACAGCAGTACCCGTGAAAGAATTGTATGTGTAGCTTGATAAACTTCTTCTATTGGGTAGCTCTTGACTACTACTTTTTTCTTGACTACTACTGCTAACTTTTTCCTTGACTACTACTAATAACTTCATTAGCATGGTATATACCATAAGTTCTCAACATTTTCTACAACCCTTCAATCATCCTCTTACCTTCTCCAAAAAAAAGCTCATGTGCTGTATGGCACATATTCTGTGTCCTATGTGACATAAATAATAATGAGCTTAATTAGGAAAAGCATATCTCTGTTATTGCTTTAACTAGGTAAATGCATTTTCCCTTAATAAACTCCTTAGGGAGGCTCAATTCTTAATGCTATAAGAATCTGTGCTATAGGAAAGCTGTAGAGGAATACACTTTTAGAAAGGAGAGCATTTTCTAGACATTTAAGTTACAGTCACATGTTGATCTGGCTTCTATGTCCTCCTTTTCAGACCTGGGAGGTGAATTCATTGATTCATGTATTCAGTAAATATTTATGGAGGGTCTGCTCTGTGTTAGAAAATGTTCTTCACACTGGTTATTTGTTAATAACAAAGACTCCATCCTCATGGGTTTACATTCTAGTGGATGAGACAGGCTATGAACAGATAAATGTTATATATCAGGAGATAATACATGCAATGAAGAAACATAAAGAAGGTAAGAAGGAAAGGAAGTTCTGGACTCAGGGCTTACTATTTTATATAGGATAGTTAGGGAAGGCTGCTATATAGGATGATATTTGTACAGACATCTAAAAGATGTGAAAGAATAAGCTACATGGATATCACTGGAAAAAGTTTTCTCGGCAGAAGACAAACATATACAAAGAACTTGAGCTTGGGACAGGCTTGGTACATTTAAGGCTTTTTAGCTGGAGCTGAGCAAAGCAGGCAAAAGGGAAAATAGGAAGAGATGAGTCAGAGAGGTAGTGAGAGGTAGGATGTACGGTCCTCTAAGGCATTGGTCTTCAAATGTTAGCCTTCATTTGAGTCATCTGAAGGGCTTGTTTATAATTCAGTAGATTGGGAGGGGGGCCTGAGAACATTTCTAGCAAACTCTTAGGTGTTACGGATGATGCAATTATAGGGCATTTGAGGTCATGGGAAATACTTGGACTTTTATTGACCAATATGAGAACTAATGGATGAGAGAGAGTAAAGGAGTGACTTGCATTTTAAAAGCACAACTGTGGTTATTGTATGCAAATAGAGGTAGGGGACCAGGGTAGAAGGAGGGTGTCCAAGTAGTAAGTTGTCATAATAATCAGATGAGAAGAGATAGTGGCTTTATCCAGGGTGGAAGCTATAGAAATTGAGGAAATAAATGTGGTTGAATTTTGGAAACATTTTGAAATAAAACCCACTCCATTTGAAGAAAATGGGGTTTTCTTTACATCCCTTGGTGAATATAATCAAGTAATGGCATGAAGAGCCTTTGCTCTACTGTCGCTGATGATTGGCTCATATTTGGCCCTTACTACATGACTGAAGTTGAAATCTTTATTTTGTGCATATTTTACATACACTAATATACGTGAACAGAATGTGTCAGAATAATTGAACTCCTGTGATAGGTTGTAAGTATGTACTTTTAAAATGCCAAGCATATGTTCTAGATTTTTATTATGTTTCACCTTTGTTAAATGATTTAATGTATGTCACATTATGAGATTATTACTGTCAACTCCAAACTTCATTCAATCACTCATATCATAATAGAAGACATTGACAAAAGGCTGGTTGTGCTTTGTGTCTTTTATAGGATTCCTGGAAAATGTTGTTATAGTTATGTCTTTTTGCTAAATGGAATTTGTAAGAACTGCTTAACATTTATAGGTGAGACATCAACCCCCTCCCATCCCATGCTTGTAAATCCTGATGCTTTTGCTCCAGAAATCCTCATTTCTACGCTGTGATCTCAGACTTTGGTTTCCTATCTGCATATCCTGGTAAGACAATGTCAGCTTGTCTTGTGCCACACTTTGAACCACAGCTATTGTTGTCTTTAAATGGTAACCCAGAGTGAGAGGTCATTCCACCGTATTTTGCCACCAACTCAAATGCTTAGTGCATTTCAAATCATGACTTATTAGAGCCAAAAACCTTCATAAATTGCCTTGTCTATTATCTCATCTTACAGATATGGAAAATGAGCCTAGAATAGCTTTAAAAAACTTATTTTTGTATTTTTTTTTACCATTATGAGAGACAAGAATGTGTGCTTTAAAAAAAGCCTTTACCAGGGGTTGAATAGTAGATACTTTAACAAGACGTTTTATCAAAATATCATGGTCGTCATTCTGAGGTCAAAGTCATAGTGTTAACAATGTGGTGTGAAATGATCTTGGGAGCAATAGTGTGAAGGGGGCAGCTAAGAGGTGTGTCTCTTGTAGGTGGATGTGCCTGCATCTTAACCTGAACAGCAGGCATAGTGAAAAGAGGAGAAAATGGTTCCTTGTTTCCTCTTGGAGGTCATATCAGTCTTTTGGCTACTCAGAATTGTTTTTGAAGGGCTATCCTATTAATAACCGTGATAAATCTCTGGCAGGATAAAAACAGATTAGTAACTCTATAATGTAAAGCAAAAAATCATGTGTAACTATGTATTTCTCCAGCGAGCCACTGACCCTTAAGCTCACATCATGCCTTAAAGCAGTTGATACATGCTCTTTTTTTAGTCCCCAGCCAAGCACTGATTTCATTTTGTCATATGTTTCTAAGCCTCCAGAAGTGCCTGCCTAAAAGGCAATCCAGGGGATGCTTCTAGAACAAGGTGAAGATTGATTCTGGGAGAGAAAACCACAGATATTCTCTACAATGGAGGAGCAAGGAGAGCAAAGGGATTCTCTGAGGGCTTCTTGAAGATGGAATCCAAGTTTGCTTTCCAAACTGAGATATTAGAGGAGAGGTGAGGTAGAATGAGAATTTTTTTCAGTATCTGAGACCTCAATTCCTGGCTTTTTATTTCATAAACCCACATTTCTTGGTAAAGGTTTAACTTCCTTTCTAGAATAATCCTTTCCACATTTCCAGCTGCTTATTTTCTTGGCAATGTGGACCTCTGCTGTGCACTTCATAGGACCCTTACGGGCTTGCTTCACTTCTAGGTAGGGATGTCTGAGGCAATCTCTACCATTTGGCCTTGAAGTTTGTGAACAATTTTGCATGTTTTCATGTGAGTTATTTATGAGAAATGTTGCTTAAGAAGAAGTATATCACTATATAATATACTTGGGAGAATATTTTTTAAAAAATCAAATTTTCTGTACTCCAGAAGAATTAGTTTAAGGGGGTGGGGTCCAGGGGTATGAACAGATAATTCTGGACAATGAACATCTAACTACAATGGAGAGAAGAGGTTAGTTAGGGCTTCTGCTGACAAATAACCCTAGTCGGATTGGAGTATTTACTATTCTCTGAACATATGTGCAGTCTCTCTCCTGTCCCACTAAACCCATCAACTGCCCCACATCTCTACCTCTTAACAATAACTTTTCTTAAAGGCTCTATAAAAATTGCTCCTTGAAATCTGTCCTTTTTCATTTAAAATGCTATTTCTTTTGTGCAGTGGCAGAAATGTACTTAGGCCTCTATTTACAGCCTTTATTTCATTCTGCCCTTTGTAATGCTTAGTTGTTTACATGCTTGTCTGCACCACTAGGTTATAGGCTTGTTGAACCCAAATACATTCTCTCATATCTCCCTACCATGTGGCACCTGATACAGTGACTACTAACACTGGTCCCTTCAATACCTGTTTGCTAAATAAATGAATGTTGTGGGTGAGATTTTCCTCCTGATTATCAGTAGAGAAGCATGAATGAAGCACACAGTTTGAATGAAGCTTGTATGTTATCCAGGTTTCCAGGTTTACATATCTAGGATCAAAGATGGGCACCAAATGAAACAATATTGTTTTCATTTAAATAATATTTTGATATTTTCAGTTTGCATATCTGTTTTGTTTTAGTACATCTAAAAACACATGGTTTGGTCTTGTTTCTATGTGGGGTTTTAAAAGAAAAAAAGGCACAACGAAAAAAATAGTTTACTTACAGCCCCTACCCCCAACACCCCCAACACCCCCAACACATACACACACACACACACACACACACACACACACACACACTTACATCACCACCATCAAATAATAATCATGGTGCAGTGAACAAAGGCAGTTTCTGGTTTTGGAATATGACTGAGGCATCTGGATAAAAGTCCAAATTTAATAGCAACTGTGCATATCATGTTATATTTTACAAATTTGTAAGTATATAAATAAGTAAGAAATTATTTACAATCACAAGGTTTTGAAATTCTTTATTCTTCTCTAAAGGATCCAATTTCTTCTTCTCTCCTCTCTCCCCCTCCCATTCCTCCTTCCTCTCCTCCTCATACTCCTTTCTTTTTCTTAGTCAATTTCATTGCCTTCCTTCTCTTCTTTGTCATATTCTCTTTCTCCTCTTCCACCTCCTCACTTTAGCAGTCTGACAGCTTGGTATAGATTCTTTTGCCCTTTTCACTGAAGTTATAAAGTCCCTAATAACTAAAAAGTGAAGTTTCTTAGGGTAAAAGATAGGTTAGCAAGAGGGACATTTTAAAGACAGAATAAATGTATTCTGTTAATAACAACACATCAAAATAAATAACTCAGAGGACAAAATGTTAAATACTAAAAATTTTCCAGATTTATGTCCTACTGATAATGTAGGGGTTAATTTTATGTGTTAACTGGGCTAGTCTATAGTACCCACTTATTTAATCAAACATTAGTCTAGGTATTGCCGTAAAGATATTTTGTAAATGTGGTTAACATTTTCAGTCAGTTGACTTCTAAAAAACGAGGTTACACTCGATAGTGTTAATGGGCCTCCTTTAGTCATTTGAAGGCCATAAAAGTAAAAACCGAAGTATCCAAAAGAGAAAGACATTTTGCCTTAAGACCGCAGTACTAACATTTGCCTGAGTTTCCCGGCTGCTGGCTTGCTCTATGAGTTTTGGACTTGCCAGGCCCCATAAATGCTTGAGCCAATTCTTTAAAATAAATCTCCTTATGTATGTATATCCTATGTGTTCTGTTTCTCTGGAGAACCCTGACTGATACAGAAAGGAATACTTATTACAGTAATAAATGGTGAAAACAATACTTCCTGAAATGTTCTTAAAGTCACTTTCAGGATGCTTTATTTGGTAGTTAATAGGCATCAATTGTTGTGTCTATCAATGGCTAGGAGAAAAGTAGAGAGTACCTGTGTTGTTCAAATAGATTGTGGCTGCCTTCGCAGTTGCTTGCTAGCCTACCATAATGGTTTATAAAGCCTAAATAAGAACGAACTGTTATGGCTGGGCGCCTTGCCTCACGCCTGTAATCCCAGCACTTTGGGAGGCCGAGGCAGTCGGATCACTTGAGGTCAGGAGTTCGAGACCAGCCTGGCCAATATGGTGAAACCCTGTCTCCCTGTAATCACAGCTACTCAGGAGGCTGTGGTAGGAGAATCAGTTGAACCCAGGTGGTGGAGGTTGCAGTGAGCCGAGATCGTGCCACTGCACTCCAGCTTGGGTGACAGAGCGACTCCGTCTGAAAAAAAAAAAAAAAAGAACTATTCTGGAATGGATTACATTCCTCTTAAGAGTAATATATATTATAAAAACCATTTTTGTATGCTAAGAGAATCCAGTAAGCATAACCAAATAAATGAGCATATTCAGAAGGAAATCTTCATTTTATGGAAAATTGTGTTCAGACATATGATGTTGAGTTGCAATTTAAAGCACATTCTTTCACCTTCATAGAAATCATGTTGTGTATTAGGTTAAAAACAACCAAAATTTATTATATAAGCTGCCCAAAATGTACTCTTTGAAAGCTATTTTAGAAATTATGATTTCTGTATAATGATGTATTTTTAATGAAACAACAAATTTCTACTTTGGAATACCAGGGATATATTTTTTCCTGCTGCAGCTCTAGCAGAAGGATCTAGGAATTATTCACTTTGACTGGCTTGGCAGCCAAAGGGAGAAATAATTTTTCCAGTTTAGGTCACTAGTGATGAGGCCTGAATCAGAGACCCCAGCATCTTGTGTTTATATTTTTTATTTGAAACTTATTTTTATGATCTGTATATAGCTCTTAATTGATTATAGAGTACTTACATTAAGCCAAGCATTGTGAGACACTGAAGGTAAAAAGACAAGAAAGACTTAAAATGTCTAGTAGTTTTCTAGTCAAACATACCACTGCTCCTTCCCTCAAAGAAATGGAATTCAATGTGGTAAGCATTAAAGAGGAGATACAGATAAAGTGCATTGGAGATGTAGCAGCAGGAGCTCTTAAACCAGCATGACTGGAACACAGAGTTGCATTAAGGACAATGGCAAGGACAAGATTATGAAGGGTCTCTCGTGCTCCATAGAGGAGTTAAAACTTTAGTCTAATAAGAAACTGATGCTTTGCTCGTCCAATACCCTTTATTCTCCTCGGAGAAATACTTACCTCCTTTCAGAGAATTATTCCTCTTGCATCTTTAGCCATGGGCATTCATTGGGATGACATCCTTCTGACTACAGGGATTGGTGGATGAGTAGACTTTTGTTATGAGCTGGGGTAATCATTTTCCCAGCTCCTCTCTTATAGTGATTTTTCCAAGGATGGGATTATCGTCCAGACTAGAATTTTTCTAATTATATTTTGATGATGAATATTCTTTCCTTGTTAGTCAGAGGCTGTTAGGATGTGAGCCAGGATTTTTAGCTACCAGTCAGTTGCCTTTTGGAAAAGCTTGTTTTAGAGAAGGAAGTGACCTAAAGAGAGAAGTGGAAACAAGAGATGGAAAAATAATGTTTTGACAGTGTTTGAGAGCTTTCTTTTTGGTATCTAAAAACAAACTCTATCCTTCTGCCTCATAGTTTATTTATAAACTCATGTGTGGTTATTTTTTAAGCTAATTTGAGTTGGGTTTCTCCTATTTGCAACTGAAGACTCTGGATTAACATAAGTACCTTGAAAGAATTTGGAACTGGACTGTGATGTGACCTCTGAATGTAATAGGAGGTTAGATTGTGACCAGCGAGACAATGGAATGAAAAGGGATAATCAGAGGCAGGGAGACAAGACAGTTCAGTGTTTCCCAAAGTGTGGTTGAATGGGTCACCAGGACTGCAATCTCCTGCAAATAGTGAAATAGTTTGTTAATAATGAAGATTCCAGGTCACTGAAAAACATTTCTGAGGATGGGGCCTGAAAAATCTTCATTTTAAACATGCATATAAAGTAATACTTATGTAAACAAACTTTTAGAACCACTAAATTTGGAAGCTACTGTTGCTATGAGGTGAGAATTGAGGTCTCAATTCTAAACCAGGGGAGGGGGATCATAGAAAAGAGAGGTTAGAGAGATATTTGGTTGGCAAAATACATAGAATTGGAAGGTTGTGCAGCAGGGCCATGGGAGTAAGAAGAGGCTAGGGTAATTCTCAAGTGTTTGGTTGCTTGGTAGATAATAGTAGCATTACGTTAATAAATTGAAACCTAAAGAAAGGAGTGGATTTGAATATGGAAGAGAAGATTTGGATTTGGGCTTTTATTATGAGTTTAAAGTGTTTGTGAGGCATTTTAATAGTTTTCCAGCAGGGCTACCTATACAGTCTGATAGTTTAGGGGACAATTCTGGGTTAGAAAGACATATTTAGTAGTTATCAGAATATAAGAGGAAGTTAAATCTATGGGCATGTCTGAGATTACTCAAAGAATAATGAGTCAAGAGAAAAAGTCTGTGGTGGAGTCAAGGCTTGAAGACCACTGCTGTTTAAGACGGTGAGACCAGGGAGTAGGCTGTTGGAATACCTTATCTCAGAGGTATGAGGTTTCTGACTGATGATAAGGTTCACATTACAGTCCTGAAAGTGGATATATAAGAGGAATGAAGGTAAAGGTAATGGCAGCTGAGCAGTTGAAGAGATTATGAGGATCTCCATTAATATTGATGTCCTTCTGGATAAAGGCTGGAAGTAATTTGGGTGATCCAGATGCCAACATCTGCAATGAATGTACAATAAATTTGAAATTATGGGGGAGAGGGCAAGATAGCTGACTAAATGCAGACAAATGGAACAGCTCCCATGGAGGGACTGAGATGACTGGCATGCTATTAACAGATCTTCAGAAGGAAGGCACTGAGAGTAAACAGAGGGAAGACACAGAAGTGGAGCTGTAGGGAAAGAAAGCTGGGATCCCTGCATAGGGCTACAATGCACCGGGACTTATTTTTGGATTACAACAGCTCCGGGAGAATGGGTGACTTTGGGTGACTTGTACGGGCAAGGAGCAACCTGCTATCACCATGGGCCTCTGGAACCCTGACAGGAGGGGACCCCTCAGCCACCACAGACACTTGAGGTATCAGGAAGGGCTGCTTAGAGAAGTGGTAGGGGCACTAAAGTTGCCTCCCTGTGGGAGAGGCACCTATGCCTCTCCTTAAAGTCACTTTTAGGATGCTTTATTTGGTAGTTAATAGGCATCAATTGGCTTTATCTATCAATGGCTAGCAGAAAAGTAGACAGTACATGGGTTTTCCTAATAGATTGTGGCTGCCTCCTTAGCAGTTACTCCTATCATACCATAATGGTTTATAAAGTCTAAATAAGGATGAACTGTTTTGGATGGAATGGATTACATTCCTTCACATCAGCAAACCAGCTGATGTGGAGCCTAAAGCATTTGGTGCAGGAGCATCTGCAGCACAGCATGGCCAGGGACAGCAATCCTCTTAGGCTCAACTTGCTCCCATAAGATAATTTAGCTCTAGGGGAACTGTTGGACCTGAGATTTGCCAGGTTGAACCATGGCTGGTTCAACCTGAGTACTCCTTGGTCTGCTGGCCTCTCCTGGGGCCCTAGCCTGGCCATACCTGCTGCAGGGCAGTCTCAGGTGCCTGGCCCACACCATAGCTTCTGTGATGGCAGATTATGCCTGACCAGTGGAGAGCTCCAGCAATGCAGTCCCTACAGCCACATACCAGCTCATACCCTCCCTCCCCATACTGCAGCTTCCCCCCAGTCCACGGGCAATTCCCCACATCACTTTGCTGGCACATGTCTGCACAGGTGGGTTTTGCTTTACTTGCCCCACCAGCATGCAGAGGGCAGTCCGCACTCACCCCCTTCCCCTGCTGACCACCATTGCAGATAGAGCCTTAGCAGGCACAGAGCCAGCAAACCCTGCCCCTGCCAGTGCCCTACCCTTGTGCTAATACTGGGTAGAGAACATGGGATCCTCCCATACCCTGAGCAATCATTCCTGCTTACAAGGTACAGAGAAGGCACCCAGACCTGCATCTGCCAGCACCCCACCCCCTCACCAACACCATCTCCAGCACAACCACACACACAGTCTTCAGGAGGGTCCCCCTGACCCCTGACCAGCTGCGTTGCCTCCACCACCATAGTGAATGCCCACAGGGAGGCAGGCACTCCAGCACCCACTAACACTCTGCCACAGCTGGCACACCTCAGCCCTCACAACAGCAGTGGATTCCATATCTGGAGGAGTCAGAGAACAAAGTCAGGGCCCAATACAAGTCCCAAAGAATTATAGCAGGCAGGCCAGGAGCTGGAAGCTCAGTGCTGGCCCCCTAAAATCTCCCAGAAATGAAGCCAGTTGGCTGCATTGGCCTTATACCACAATCAAATCCTCAAAGTCACCAGATACGATAAAAGAAAAAAAAATCTGAAGGTCAGCAACCTCAAAGATTGTAGGTAGATAAGGCTACAAAGATGAGAAAGAATCAGTTCAAAAATGCTGAAAACTCAAAAAGCCAGCATGCCTTTTGTCCTCCACATGACCACATCACCTCCAGCAAGGGTTCTGAACTTGATGAGATGGCTAAAATGGCAGAAGTAGATTTCAGAATATGGCTAGGAATGAAGATCATTGAGCCACAGGAATATGTTGAAACCCAATGCAAGGAAGCTAAAAATCATGATAAAACAATGCAGGAGCTGAGAGACAAAATAGCCAGTATAGAAAATAATGTAACCAACAAAATAGAGCTGAAAAACACACTACAAGAATTTCATAATGCAATCACAAGCATTAATAGGACAATAGACCAAACAGAGGAAAGAATCTCAGAGTTTAAAAACTGGCTTTCTGAAATAAGACAGTCAGACAAGAATAGAAAAAAAGAATCTAAAGGAATGAACGAAACCTCCAAGAAATAAGAGATTATGTAAAGAGACCAAATCTATGACTAACTGATGTCTCTGAAAGAGATGGGGAGAAAGGAACCAACTTGGAAAACATATTTCAGTTTATCATCCATGAGAACTTCTTCAACCTAGCTACAGAGGCCAACATTCAAATTCAGGAAATGCAGAGAACCCCTGTAAAATACTTCACAAAAGCTCATCCCCAAGACACATAATCATCAGATTCTCCAAGGCTGAAATGAAAGAAAAAATGTTAAAGGCAGCTAGAGAGAAAGGCCAGGTAGGTCATCTACAAAGGGAAGCCCATCAGACTAACATTGAACCTCTCAGCTGAAACCCTACAATCCGGAAGAAACTGGGGGCCAATATTCAACATTCTTAAAGCAAAGAAATTCCAACCTAGAATTTCATATTTAGCCAAACTAAGCTTCATAAGTGAAGCAGAAATAAGATCTTTTTCAGAAAAAAAAAATGCGAGGGAATTGGTTACTACCAGTCCTGCCTTAAAAGAGCTTCTGAAGGAACCACTAAATATGGAAAGGAAAGACCATTACCAACTATTAGAAAAACACACTGAAGTATACAGACCAGTAACACTGTAAAGCAATCACATAAACAAGTCTGCAAAATAACCAGCTAACATCATGATGACAGGGTCAAATCCACACATATCAATACTAACCTTAAATGTAAATGGGCTAAATGTCTGGATAAAGAACCAAGACCCATTGGTATGCTGTCTTCAAGAGACTCACCTCACATGCAGTGACACATATAGGCTCAAAATAAAGGGTTGGAGAGAAATCTACAAAGCAAATGAAAAACAGAAATAAAGCAGGGGTTGCAACCCTAGTTTCTGAAAAAACAAACTTTAAACCAACAAAGATAAAAAAATACAAAGAAGGACATTACATAATGGTAAAATGTTCAATTCAACAAGAAGCTCTAACTATCCCAAATATATATGCACCCAACACAGAAGCACCCAGTAGGACTAAAGCAAGTCCTTAGAGACCTTCAGAGAGAGTTAGACTCCCACACAATAACAGTGGGAGACTTTAACACCCCACTGATAATATTAGACAGAAAATTAACAAAGATATTCAGGAGCTGAACTCAGCCCTGGATCAAATGGACCTGATAGATATGTACAGAATTATCCACCCAAAAACAACAGAATATACATTCTTCTTATTGCCACATGGCACATACTCTAAAATTGATCACATATGGCCGGGACTGGTGGCTCATGCCTATAATCCGAGCACTTTAGGAGGCCAGGGCAGGTGGATCATGAGGTCAAGAGATCGAGACCATCCTGGCCAACATGGTGAAACCCCGTCTCTACTAAAAATACAAAAAAATTAGCTGGGTGTGGTGGTGCATGCCTGTAGTCCCAGCTACTTGGGAGGCTGAGGCAGGAGAATTGCTTGAACCTGGGGGGCAGAGGTTGAAGTGAGCCGAGATCGTGCCACTGCACTCCAGCCTGGGTGGCTGAACGAGACTCCGCAAAAAAAAAAAAAAAAAAAAATTGATCACATAATCAGAAGTAGAACACTCCTCAGCAAATGCAAAAGAATTGAGATCATAACAAACAGTCTATTGGACCACAGTGCAACCAAATTAGAAATCAAGACTAAAAAATTCACTTGAAACCATACAATTACATGGAAATTAAATAACCTGCTCCTGAATGACTTCTGGGTAAAAAACAAAATTAAGGCATATATCGAGAAGTTCTTTGAAACCAGTGAGAGTAAAGACACAGCATACCAGAATCCCTGGAAAGCATCTAAGGCAGTGTTAAGAGGGAAATTTATAGCACTAAATGCCCACATCAAAATGTTAGAAAGATCTCAATTTAACAATCTAACATCACAACTAAAAGAATTAGAGCACCAA
This sequence comes from Pongo abelii, assembly GCF_028885655.2. Taxonomy (NCBI): domain Eukaryota; kingdom Metazoa; phylum Chordata; class Mammalia; order Primates; family Hominidae; genus Pongo; species Pongo abelii. The sequence goes on from NC_071991.2 coordinate 105,769,262, forward strand.
GAGCAAACAAATCTCAAAGCTAGCAGAAGACAAGAAATAGCCAGAATCACAGTTGAACAGAAGGAGATAGAGACACAAAAATCCATTGAAAAGATCAGCAAATCTAGGAGCTGGTTTTTGAAAAAATAATAAATTAGATAGACTGCTAGCTAGATTAATAAAGAAGAAAGAGAGAAGATTAAAATAAACACAATCAGAAATGACAAGAGAGATAATTACCACTGACCCCACAAAATTACAAACAAAAATAAGAGAATATTATGAACATAAACAAAAAAACCTAGAAGAAATGAATAAATTTCTGGACACATATGCCCTGCCAAGACTAAACCAGGAAGAAATTGAATCCCTGAATAGACCAATAATGAACTCTGAAATTTAGGCAGTAACAAATAGCGTACCAACCAAAAAAAAAAAAAAAAAAAAAAAAAAAAGGCCCAGGATCAGATGGATTCACTGCTAAATTCTAACAGATGTACAAAGAAGACCTGGTACCATTCCTATGGAAACTATTCCAAAAAATTTAGGAGGAAGGAATCCTCCCTAAGTCATTCTATGAGGCAAGCATTATCTGGATACCAAAACCTGGCACAAACACAACATAAAAAGAAAATTTCAGGCCAATATCCTTGATGAACATCAGTGCAAAAATTCTCAACAAAATACTGACAAATTGAATCCAGCAGCACATCAAAAAGCCTATCCACCATGATAAAGTAGGCTTTATCCCTGGGATGCAAGGTTGGTTCAACATATGCAAGTCAATGAATGTGATTCATCACTAAACAGAACTAAAGACAAAAACCACATGATTAACTCAATAGATGTACATAAGGCTTTTGATAAAATTCAACACCACTTCTTGTTAAAAGCTCTCAGTAAACTAGGTATTGAAGGAACATACCTCAAAATAATAAGAGCCATCTATGACAAACCCACAGCCAACATCATACTGAATGGGCAAAAGCTGGACGCATTTCCCTTGAAAACCAGTACAAGACAAGGATGCCCTCTCCACTCCTATTCAACATAATGTTGAAAGCCCTGGCCAAGGCAATTGGGCAAGAGAAAGAAAAAAAAGGGCACCCAAATAGGAAGACAGGAAGTCAACTTCCCTGTTTGCAGATGACATAATCCTATATTAGAAAATTCCATCATCTCAGCCCCAAATTTTCTTCAGCTGATAACAAACTTTCAGGATACAAAACCAATGTGCAAAAATTACTAGCATTCCTATACACCAAAAACAGCCAAGCCAAGAGCCAAATTAGGAACACAATCCCATTCACAATTGCCACAAAAAGAATAAAATACCTAGAAATATAGCTAAATACGGAGGTGAAAGACCTCTACAAGAACTGCAAACCACTGCTCAAGAAAATCAGAGATGACACAAACAAATGGAGAAACATTCCATGCTCATGTGTAGGAAGAATCAATATTGTAAAAATGGCCATACTGCTCAAAGCAGTTAATAGATTCAATTTTACTCCTATTGAACTACCATTGGGATTTTTCATAGAACTAGAAAATGCTATTTTAAAATTCACATGGAACCAAAAAAAAAAAAAAAAAAAAAGCCCGAGTAGCCAAGGCAATCCTAAGCAAAAAGAACAAAGCTGGAGCCATTATCCTACCTGACCCCCAACTATATTACAGGGCTACAGTAACCAAAACAGCATGGTACTGGTACAAAAACAGACACATAGCCCAATGGAATGGAATTGAGAGTCCATAAATGAGGCTGCACACCTATAACTATCTGATCTTTGACAAAACTGACAAAAACAAGCAATGACAAAAGGATTCCCTATTGGATAAATGGTGGTGGGATAACAGGCTAGCTATATGCAGGAGATTGAAACTGGACCCCTTTCTTATATACAAAAATTAACTCAAGATGGATTAGAGTCTTAAATGCAAAATCTCAAACTATAACAATCCTGGAAGACAACCTAGGTGATGCACAGGCAAATATTTCATGACAGAGACACCAAAGGCAATTGCAACAAAAGCAAAAATTGACAAATGGGACCTAATTAAACTTAAGAGCTACTGCACAGCAAAGGAAACTATCAACTGAGCAGGCAACCTACAGAATGGGAAAAAATTTTTGCAAATTATGCATTTGACAAAGGTCAAATGTCCAGCATCTATAGGGAACTTAAACAAATTTACATGAAAAAAACAAACAACCCCACTAAAAAGTGGGCAAAGGGCATGGACAGATACTTAAAAAAAAAATATATATATATGCAGCCAACAAGCATATGAAAAAAAGCTCAGTATCACTGATTATTTGAAAAATGCAAATCAAAACCACAATGGAGTATCATTTCACATCAGTCAGAATGGCTATTGTTAATAAGTCAAAAAAATGATGCTAATGAGGTTGTGGAGAAAAGGAAACACTTGTACACTCTTGGTGGGAGTGTAAATTAGTTCGACCATTGTGGAAGACAGTGTGGCAATTCCTCAAAGACCTAAAAACAGAAATACCATTCGACCTGGCAATCCCATTACTGGATATATACTCAAAGGAATATAAATCGTTCTATTATAAAAACACATGCACATGTATGTACATTGCAGCATGATTCACAATAGCAAAGACATGGAATCAGCCTAAATGTCCATCAGTGATACACTGGATAAAGAAAAAATGGTACATATTGGCTGGGTACGGTGGCTCATGCCTGTAATCCCAGAACTTTGGGAGGCCAAGGTGGGCGGATCATGAGGTCAGGAGATCGAGACCATCATGGCTAACATGCTGAAATCCCATCTCTACTAAAAATACAAAAGAAAAAAAAAATACAAAAATGAGCCAGGCATGGTGGCGGGCATCTGTAGTCCCAGCTACTCGTGAGGCTGAGGCAGGAGAATGGTGTGAACCCGGGAGGCGGAGCTTGCAGTGAGCCAAGATCGCACCTGCACTCCAGCCTGGGCGACAGAGCGAGACTCCGTCTCAAAAACAAAAAAAAGAAAACATGGTATATATCCACCACAGAATACTATGCAGCCATAAAAAAAGAACAAGATCCTGTTCTTTGCAGGGACATGGATGGAGCTGGAGGCCATTATTTTCAGCAAACTAATGCAGGAACAGAAAACCAAATAGTGCATGTTCTCAGTTATAAGTGGGAGCTAAATGATGAGAACACATGGACACATAGAGGGGAAAACACACACTGGGGCTTATTGGAGGGTCGAGGGTGGGAGGAGGGAGAGGATCAGGAAAAATAACTAATACGTACTAGGCTTAATACGTGTGTGATGAAATAATCTGTACAAAAACCCCTGTGACACAAGTTTACCTATATAACAAACCTGCACATGTACCGCTGAACTTAAAAGTTAAAACAAACAAACAAACAAACATTTGAAATGACCCCACTGGAAAGGGAAGAAGTTAGTATAGTTTGACGATATGGCAATCAAAGAAGGAGTGTGTTCTTTTCATACTTGGGTGGAGTGAACTGATTTGGAAGTGCCCATGGGAAGCCGAGAAAATGTATATCCCTTCTTTCCCTAGTGTACATGGGTCAGGGAAGCTTCCATTCAGAAGAGTTGTAAGAAAAGCCATATCCTAAGAGACCTCTGTTTTTATTTTAAGCATGGGGATGGGAGGAGCATCCTACAGTCATTAAGGAGGTAGGGGAATATTGCTGCTAGAATTGGGAGCTCCAGAATTGGAAAGGGTTGAGTGGGAGGTTATCTGTGAGAGAATGAAATGGCTGGTGAAAGGAAGGAGTGGTCTGGATGTGGAAGCAGGTAGGACCACATTGTGAGGAGTGGACAGGAGAGGAAAAAGAACCAGAGGGATGCAAGACAACATCTCTATCTCGTGGAGTTAGGGAGAGAATACTCATGTACATCAAGACATTCAGAGTTGTTCAGGGCTCTACGTAAAGTCAAGCCAAAGTATTTTGTTAAATAAGTGGAATTCAAACGAGAAAGAGAATATGCTAAAAAGTGGCAGTGCAAAGACCCTTGGATTGAATGAGACATAAGTCAAGTAGGTTAATTTATATGAAGCACTCTGAAAACTGTGAAGTATAATATGACAACATGAGGTGATGTAATCAGGGCATTGATCTAGAACAGTTTCCAAATTCCTTTAATAAACCTGCTGCATCAGGATCTTCTGAGGTATTCTGGAAATTTTGGATGCATGGGCCTGGGCCCTACTCTTGATTTACTGTCAGACTGCCTGATAGTGAGGCCTGGAGATTGCTGTATATTTTGTACAGCTTTCTTTTTGAGTGCACAGTTAATTTATATTTTAACATCAGATATCTACTTGATTATTTATAATATAGTTAAACTTACATGGCAATAAAAATACATGAATGGCAAAAAAAAGATGACTATGAATGAATCTCATGAATAAAGATAAGGAATTGTGGACAATTATTTGGAAAAATCATGGGAGTTACTTAATTTCAGAATTTTATTTTGAATGCAATGAAATACCACGGAATCATTTTGAGCAAGTAGCAATGCTGTGAATGATGTATTTTAAGAATATTATTCTGGTTCCTGTAAATAATAATTAGTAACAAAATTCTATTGACTCAGAATTATTCTACTCATGTGTTTGGAATGAACATATTTAGTGTAATATGATTCTAAATAAGGCTTACTAAAAGTTTTGGTAAAAATGAAAACTCTAATCTGTATCATTCTAAGCATTATTTTTGTCTAATATTGAGAAATTTGACATTTATTACTATTATTTTAACTCACACAGCTATGTTTATCTGCAATAAAGTTTAAGCAGAAAATTATTATTTTTTTCCATAAATTGATTTCCAGTTTCTCTAGTGAATTAAAAGTTACTCATTTTTAAACTGAGAAACAAAACTTACTCTATACCAATCCTTTTTAAAAAAATTTTATTGTTATTATACTTTAAGTTTTAAGGTACATGTACACAACATGCAGGTTTGTTACATATGTATACATGTGCCATGTTGGTGTGCTGCACCCATTAACTCGTCATTTAGCATTAGGTATATCTCCTAATGCTAGACCTACCCCCTCCCCCCACCCCACAACAGTCCCCAGTGTGTGATGTTCCCCTTCCTGTGTCCATGTGTTCTTATTGTTCAATTCCCACCTATGAGTGAGAACATGCGATGTTTGGTTTTTTGTCCTTGCGATAGTTTGCTGAGAATGATGGTTTCTAGTTTCATCCATGTCCCTACAAAGGACATGAACTCATTATTTTTTATCGCTGCATAGTATTCCATGGTGTATATGTGCCACATTTTCTTAATCCAGTCTATCGTTGTTAGACATTTAGGTTGGTTCCAAGTGTTTGCGATTGTGAATAGTGCCACAATGAACATACGTGTGCATGTGTCTTTATAGCAGCATAATTTGTAATCCTTTGGGTATATACCCATTAATGGGATGGCTGGGTCAAATGGAATTTCTAGTTCTAGATCCCTGAGGAATTGCCACACTGACTTCCACAATGGTTGAACTAGTTTACAGTCCCACCAACAGTGTAAAAGTGTTCCTATTTCTCCACATCCTCTCCAGCACCTGTTGTTTCCTGACTTTTTAATGATGGCCATTCTAACTGGTGTGAGATGGTATCTCATGGTGGTTTTGATTTGCATTTCTCTGATGGCCAGTGATGATGAGCATTTTTTCATGTGTCTGTTGTCTGAATAAATGTCTTCTTTTGAGAAGTGTCTGTTCATATCCATTGCCCACTTTTTGATGAGATTGTTTGTTTTTTTCTTGTAAATTTGTCTGAGTTCATTGTAGATTCTGGATATTAGCCCTTTGTCAGATGAGTAGGTTGCAAAAATTTTCTCCCATTCTGTAGGTTGCCTGTTCACTCTGATGGTAGTTTCTTTTGCTGTGCAGAAGCTCTTTAGTTTAATTAGATCCCAGTTGTCAATTTTGGCTTTTGTTGCCATTGCTTTTGGTGTTTTAGACATGAAGTCCTTGCCCATGTCTAAGTCCTGAATGGTATTGCCTAGGTTTTCTTCTAGGGTTTTTATGGTTTTAGGTCTAACATTTAAGTCTTTAATCCATCTTGAATTAATTTTTGTATAAGGTGTAAGGAAGGGATCCAGTTTCAGCTTTCTACATATGGCTAGGCAGTTTTCCCAGCACCATTTATTAAATAGGGAATGCTTTCCCCATTGCTTGTTTTTGTCAGGTTTGTCAAAGATCAGGTAGTTGTAGATATGCGGCATTATTTCTGAGGGCTTTGTTCTGTTCTATTGGTCTCTATCTCTGTTTTGGTACCAGTACCATGCTGTTTTGGTTACTGTAGCCTTGTAGTATAGTTTGAAGTCAGGTAGCCTGATGCCTCCAGCTTTGTTCTTTTGGCTTAAGATTGACTTCGCAATGTGGGCTCTTTTTTGGTTCCATATGAACTTTAGTTTTTTCCAATTCTGTGAAGAAAGTCATTGGTAGCTTGATGGGGATGACATTGAATCTATAAATTACCTTGGGCAGTATGGCCATTTTCATGATATTGATTCTTCCTACCCATGAGCATGGAATGTTCTTCCATTTGTTTGTATCCTCTTTTATTTCCTTGAGCAGTGGTTTGTAGCTCTCCTTGAAGAGGTCCTTCACATCCCTTGTAAGTTGGATTACTAGGTATTTTATTCTCTTTGAAGCAATTGTGAATGGGAATTCACTCGTGATTTGGCTCTCTGTTTGTCTGTTATTGGTGTATAAGAATGCTTGTGATTTTTGTACATTGATTTTGTATCCTGAGACTTTGCTGAAGTTGCTTATCAGCTTGAGGAGATTTTGGGCTGAGACGATGGGGTTTTCTAGATATACAATCATGTCATCTGCAAACAGGGACAATTTGACTTCCTCTATTCCTAATTGAATACCCATTATTTCCTTCTCCTGCCTAATTGCCCTGGCCAGAACTTCCAACACTATGTTGAATAGGAGTGGTGAGAGAGGGCATCCGTGTCTTGTGCCCATTTTCAAAGGGAATGCTTCCAGTTTTTGTCCATTCAGTATGATATTGGCTGTGGGTTTGTCATAGATAGCCCTTATTATTTTGAGATACATCCCATCAATACCTAATTTATTGAGAGTTTTTAGCATGAAGCGTTGTTGAATTTTGTCAAAGGCCTTTTTTGCATCTATTGAGATAATCATGTGGTTTTTGTCTTTGGTTCTGTTTATATGCTGGATTACATTTATCGATTTGCATATGTTGAACCAGCCTTGCATCCCAGGGATGAAGCCCACTTGATCACGGTGGATAAGCTTTTTGATGTGCTGCTGGATTCGGTTTGCCAGTATTTTATTGAGGATTTTTGCATCAATGTTCATCAAGGATATTGGTCTAAAATTCCCTTTTTTTATTGTGTTTCTGCCAGACTTTGGTATCAGGATGATGCTGGCCTCATAAAATGAGTTAGAGAGGATTCCCTCTTTTTCTATTGATTGGAATAGTTTCAGAAGGAATGGTACCAGCTCCTCTTTGTACCTCTGGCAGAATTCAGCTGTGAATCCATCTGGTCCAGGACTTTTTTTGGTTGGTAAGCTATTAATTATTGCCTCAATTTCAGAGCCTGTTATTGGTCTATTCAGAGATTCAACTTCTTCCTGGTTTAGTCTTGGGAGGATGTATGTGTCGAGGAATTTAACCATTTCTTCTAGATTTTCTAGTTCATTTGCGTAGAGGTGTTTATAGTATTCTCTGATGGTAGTTTGTATTTCTGTGGGATTGGTGGTGATATCCCCTTTATCATTTTTTGTTGCATCTATTTGATTCTTCTCTCTTTTCTTCTTTATTAGTTTTGCTAGTGATCTATCAATTTTGTTGATCTTTTCAAAAAAACCAGCTCCTAGATTCATTAATTTTTTGAAGGGTTTTTTGTGTCTCTATTTCCTTTAGTTCTGCTCTGATTTTAGTTATTTCTTGCCTTCTGCTAGCTTTTGAATGTGTTTGCTCTCGCTTTTCTAGCTCTTTTAATTGTGGTGTTAGCGTGTCAATTTTAGATCTTTCCTGCTTTCTCTTGTGGGCATTTAGTGCTATAAATTTCCCTCTACACACTGGTTTGAATGTGTCCCAGAGATTCTGGTGTGTTGTGTCTTTGTTCTTGTTGGTTTCAAAGAACATCTTTATTTCTACCTTCATTTCATTATTTACCCAGTAGTCACTCAGGAGCAGGTTGTTCAGTTTCCATGTAGTTGAGCGGTTTTGAGTGAGTTTCTTAATCCTGAGTTCTAGTTTGATTGCACTGTGGTCTGAGAGACAGTTTGTTATAATTTCTGTTCTTTTACATTTGCTGAGGAGTGCTTTACTTCCAACTATGTGGTCAGTTTTGGAGTAGGTGTGGTGTGGTGCTGAAAAGAATGTATATTCTGTTGATTTGGGGTGGAGAGTTCTGTAGATGTCTATTAGGTCTGCTTGGTGCAGAGCTGAGTTCAATTCCTGGGTATCCTTGTTAACTTTCTGTCTCGTTGATCTGTCTAATGTTGATGGCGGGGTGTTAAAGTCTCCCATTATTATTGTGTGGGAATATAAGTCTCTTTGTAGGTCACTAAGGACTTGCTTTATGAATCTGGGTGCTCCTGTATTGGGTGCATATATATTTAGGATAGTTAGCTCTTCTTGTTGAATTGATCCCTTTACCATTATGTAATGGCCTTCTTTGTCTCTTTTGATCTTTGTTGTTTTAAAGTCTGTTTTATCAGAGACTAGAATTGCAACCCATGCCTTTTTTTGTTTTCCATTTGCTTGGTAGATCTTCCTCCATCCCTTTATTTTGAGCCTACGTGTGTCTCTGCACATGAGATGGGTTTCCTGAATACAGCATGCTGATGGGTCTTGACTCTTTATCCAATTTGCCAGTCTGTGTCTTTTAATTGGAGCATTTAGCCCATTTACATTTAAAGTTAATATTGTTATGTGTGAATTTGATCCTGTCATTATGATGTTAGCTGGTTATTTTGCTCGATAGTTGATGCAGTTTCTTCCTAGCCTGGATGCTCTTTACAATTTGGCATTTTTTTGCAGTGGCTGGTACCGGTTGTTCCTTTCCATGTTTAGTGCTTCCTTCAGGAGCTCTTTTAGGGCAGGCCTGGTGGTGACAAAATCTCTCAGCATTTGCTTGTCTGTGAAGTATTTTATTTCTCCTTCACTTATGTTTGGCTGGATGTGAGATTCTGGGTTGAAAATTCTTTTCTTTAAGAATGTTGAATGTTGGTCCCCACTCTCTTCTGGCTTGTAGAGTTTCTGCTGAGAGATCCGCTGTTAGTCTGATGGGCTTCCCTTTGTGGGTAACCCGACCTTTCTCTCTGGCTGCCCTTAACATTTTTTCCTTCATTTCGAATTTGGTGAATCTGACAATTAGTGTCTTGGAGTTGCTCTTCTTTAGGCGTATCTTTGTGGCATTCTCTGTATTTCCTGAATTTGAATGTTGGCCTGCCTTGCTAGGTTGGGGAAGTTCTCCTGGATAATATCCTGCAGAGTGTTTTCCAACTTGGTTCCATTCTCCCCATCACTTTCAGGTACACCAATCAGTCGTAGATTTGGTCTTTTCACATAGTCCCATATTTCTTGGAGGCTTTGTTCATCTCTTTTTATTCTTTTTTCTCTAAACTTCTCTTCTCGCTTCATTTCATTCATTTGATCTTCTATCACTGATACCCTTTCTTCCAGTTGATTGCATTGATTACTGAGGCTTCTGCATTCGTCACGTAGCTCTTGTGCCTTGGTTTTCAGCTCCATCAGGTCCTTTAAGGACTTCTCTACATTGCTTATTCTAGTTATCCATTTGTCTAATTTTTTTTCAAAGCTTTTAACTTCTTTGCCATTGGTTCAAATTTCCTCCTGTAGCTCGGAGTAGTTTGATCATCTGAAGCCTTCTTCTCTCAACTCGTCAAATTCATTCTCTGTCCAGCTTTGTTCCATTGCTGGTGAGGAGCTGCGTTCCTTTGGAGGAGGAGAGGCACTGTGGTTTTTAGAGTTTCCAGTTTTTCTGCTCTGTTTTTTTCCCATCTTTGTGGTTTTATCTACCTTTGGTCTTTGATGATGGTGACGTACAGATGGGTTTTTGGTGTGGATGTCCTTTCTGTTTGTTAGTTTTCCTTCTAACAGACAGGACCCTCAGCTGCAGGTCTGTTGGAGTTTGCTAGAGGTCCACTCCAGACTCTGTTTCCCTGGGTATCAGCAGCGGTGGCTGCAGAACAGTGGATATTGGTGAACCGCAGATGCTGCTGCCTGATCGTTCCTCTGGAAGTTTTGTCTCAGAGGAGTACCGGGCCGTGTGAGGTGTCAGTCCGCCCCTACTGGGGGATGCCTCCCAGTTAGGCTACTTGGGGGTCAGGGACCCACTTGAGGAGGCAGTCTGCCCGTTCTCAGATCTCAAGCTGCATGCTGGGAGAACCACTACTCTCTTCAAAGCTGTCAGAGAGGGACATTTAAGTCTGCAGAGGTTACTGCTGTCTTTTTGTTTGTCTGTGCCCTGCCCCCAGAGGTGGAGACTACAGAAGCAGGCAGGCCTCCTTGAGCTGTGGTGGGCTCTACCCATTTCAAGCTTCCTGGCTGCTTTGTTTACCTATTCAAACAACTAACTTGGCAATGGTGGACGCCCCTCCCTCAGCCTCGTTGCCACCTTGCAGTTTGATCTCGGACTGCTGTGCTAGGAATGAGTGAGACCCTGTGGGTATAGGACCCTCCGAGCCAGGTGCGGGATATAATCTGCTAGTGTGCCGTTTTTTAAGCCCATTGGAAAAGCACAGTATTAGGGTGGGAGTGACTCAATTTTCCAGGTGCTGTCTGTCACCGCTTTTTTTGACTAGAAAAGGGAATTCCCTGACCACTTGTGCTTCCCGGGTGAGGCGATGCCTCACCCTGCTTTGGCTTGCGCACGGTGTGCTGCACCCACTGTCCTGCACCTACTGTCTGGCACTCCCCAGTGAGATGAACCTGGTACCTCAGTTGGAAATGCAGAAATCACTCATCTTCTGTGTCGCTCATGCTGGGAGCTGTAGACTGGAGCTGTTCCTATTTGGTCATCTTGGCTCCTCAATCTATACCAATCATTTTTATACTAAAAAAGAGGGTTAGCTTTGTTTTGTGGACTTATGAAATCCTTGCAGTGTAGTAAAGGAATTAAAAATCATAATTTGTTGAATACTTCTGTGGCACATAGAATGACATTTTATGCTTTGCTGAAGTTGTATGTTTTATGATCTTTTCTAACGCAAAAATTGGGTGCCATTTCAAACTTTTCCTTACATTTAGATCTGTCTCTGAAGCTACTTTTAAGAAATATATAATTCTGATTGAGAATTCTGTTACTCCCTGAAAAACTTTATTCTGTATCTGATTCTGGATGACATGATGGTGATTACCTTTGTTCCTACTTAGACATGCTGAAATTTCTTCAAGGCTTTGAAGTTCTGAGATTTAACGAAAAGATGAAATGCAAATATGTATGTGCTGTTTTCATATGGAAATGATATTCTGAATGAGAAATATACTTCTTTGTTGGCATACACTGGGTCTTATAGAATAAATTAAAAAGCACTTGCAACACAGGCTTTATGTTTTTCCTCATAACTACACTAAGGTACATTGTTAACTAGAGTCTAAAACTTCTAGGACTTTAAAGAATAATTGAAGTTTTCATTAAATTTTAGCATCTTAGAATTTGAGGATTTTATTTGTTTATATCTGTGTTTGGAGTGTGTCCATGTCATTCTCTGAGTTGCAGTGATCTTTTTTTTATGGTAAGTAGCTTTACATTTTATTATTTCAGATTACTAAAGTTGTACATTTCATTGTGAAAAGTCAGGTAACACAGAAGTATAGTGGAAATTACTTATAGTCTCTCCAGTCAGACTCAATCATGATTAACCTTTTAATATACATCCTTTCAGACTTTTCTCTGCCCTTAGGAATCTTTGTGGGTATAACTCAACCTGTGCCCCTCATTCTGTATTTGTCTCTGGGTGGGCCAGTCTGTCTCTTGTCTTGGCTTTCTCTCTTTTCACAGGATTTTCTCCATTCTATCTTATGAGGGCTTCCTTATCTGACTTTTATTTTTGCTTCTCTGCCCCTCATCTTTCTGTCACACTGTCTATCTTTCACATTCTCTATATAGGTATTCATATGTGTGTATAAGTGTGTGAGTGAGTGTGTGTATGTGTGTGTGTTTATGTTTATGTGAAAAAGGATCATTAGACACATGCTGCCTCGTATTTTTTTAAAAAGCCCTTTCTTAACAATAAATATAGATCTAAAACTTCAAATGACTGAATGGTAGTCTATAGTACTGGATAGTGTAGTGTAGTATAGACTTTATCCAATCCTTATAGGCAATTTCTTTTGTATATTTAGGTTGTTTCAATTTATTTTACTGTCTTTCATCCTTTTTATGTATTTTTATGTATTGTACAATTTGTACAACTTTTATGTATTTCTTAGTAATTGAAATAAATGTGGAAGTAGTTTTAAATATTTTTACAAGGATGGGTAGATAACATATTCCTTTGCTTTTGAATTCTGATTGTTTGAGTTCTGCATATTTTAGGTTACAGTATTTTTGCTTTCTCTATGTGAAAGATAACTTGGTCTTGTATAGAATACTTACAATGTTTTTCCCCCTCAAAACTCTTTTGCTTCTGTTACCTGATCTGCAAAGGAAAAGGCTGAATTTTGCCTGCTTATTATTATTGTTATTTTTGTATTTGTTTTATTTCCTGGTTAAGGTTGATGGCAGTGGAGATGAAATGAGTGGGTAGAATATGGATCCATTTTTGAGGTATATTCAATTTGATTTTGTCATAGTGAATACACACATGTAAACAGAGTGGGAAGTGACAAAGATGCTCAGTCACTTCTGGTTTAAGGTGGTGGCCTACGCCTAAAGATTTTCTTCCCCTTCCACCTAAAATGTCTAAAGATGTTTCAGAGAATAAATGAAATATAAAGATTCTGAAATAGAAGATGGAGTGCCAATTGTGATGAAATTTTTTGAGTAATTTTTGGAAATTGCAGAATCAGGGTGATGAAAAACCAGGAAAGAGAACTTTAGCCTAGAGCATCAGAAATAAAAAGATGTCTGGAGAAAATCCACATAATACACCAGATTCAGTGTACAGAAAAAAAAATTCCAAGGCCAAATTGGGATCTACATTAGCAATAGGATGTTTAATTAAAAAGGTATACTTGATACTCGGGTAACTGGGTCCCTTTTCTGCTTGCACTTTTACTTCTCCCACTTTTTCTGTTGTATCTGTCCTCCAAGAGTAATTTCAAGGATTGATACTGAAAGACATCATTAATTTGCCTTGGGATGGCCCCTTGTGTGGCCATTAAAACCAGAGAAAAGCAGGAGAAATTTTATGTCTCCACCACAGACATGGAGGAAAGAAAGGGAGAGCAGCAACTCCCAGGTATAGAAAACACTAAATAGTCCTTTCCTGAAGTTCAATTTACTACTTAGGCTTTTTGTTTGTTTGTTTTGGTGGATCCCATCCCTGCCTGTCAACTCAGCTCTCTGCCTATTCACACTACAGGGAAGCCTTTGTTTTGACACATGCCTATACTTACACAGAGCTTATGGTCAAGACTCGCATTTGGGGGCAACGCTTAGTGTAGTTACTTAATGAAACAATGCAGGGAAACCTGCACAAATGTGAGCACTTATGCATTGCCCTTTGCTTATAAATGTGAATGGTAAACCAATAATCGCCAACAGCCTAAAAGAGAAATATCAAGATGAATATAAAGAACAAGAGACCCACAAGGAAGCAAAGATAATTCAGGGTGCTGAAAATAGAGTAAGTGGAGATTATACACACACACACACACATATATATTAGGGACATGGTCTCACTATGTTGCCCAGGCTGATGTGCAGTAAATGGGTATTTTTATTAATATCTTTAGACTTATCTAAGTGTTGCATTTTGTAAAAGAAGAATAGGGGCAATGGAAAAGAAATAATTCATGAACAGTAGAAGAATTTTTTAAATTTAAAAGTATTATTTTCATATTTTAAAAATGGATTTACTGAATAATAAATTGAGTATAGTGAAATTGACTTGGTTTTGGAAGTGCTAAGGTCAGAAAAATCTGCTAGAAAAAAGCAAAAAGACAAAGTGACAGTGAGTATGAGAACAACATTGAGATCTAGCACATTAATGATATGCATTTCAAGAAAAGAAAACAGAGACAACGAAAGGGAAGAATTAATCAGTAAAATACTAGTTGAATATTTCCTTGAAGTGAATAAAGGTTAGTTTAAAAGGCCCAAGGAAGACCCAATAGGAAAAAGAAAATTATTCAACTAGACATATACTGCTGTTTCTGAATTCTAACAATGTGAAAATTTGTAATTCTTTCCTAGAGAAAAAAATAGGTATTTTACAAGAAAGAAATAATTCGTCTTATAGTGTTTCTCCTTAGTAACAATAGATATTTGAGAAAGAAGCCATGTCCCTTTTTGAAGCAAATTTATTTTGAGTCTAGCCAAAGTATCTAGTGTGATTGCAAAATAAGGACATTATTGGACATGTTAAAACTCCCAAATTACCACCATGTTGTTTCCTGATGTGAAAAAGTTATTTGATGAGCATTTGCTTTGAACGCTTTGCACTGGGTATTGGCTACCTTAGGCTTCCCTCATATCTTTATTAATTTAATTTTAGTTGCAATTATTGTGCCTGATACACAATTCTAGTATTTTTCTTTTTTTTTATTATACTTTAAGTTCTGGGGTACATGTGCAGAATGTGCAGGTTTGTTAATAGGTACATACATGCCATAGTGGTTTGCTGCACCCATCAATCCGTCATCTACATTAGGTATTTCTCCTAATGCTATCCCTCCCCTTGCCCCCCACCCACCAATAGGTCCTGGTGTATGGTGTTCCCCTCCCTGTGCCCATATGTTCTCATTGTTCAACTCCCACTTATGAGTGAGAACATGCGGTGTTTGGTTTTCTGTTCCTGTGTTAGTTTGCTGAGAATGATGATTTGCTGAGAATGAATGATTATTTTATTTTAATTGAGCAACAAGTGAAACCTTAGGAATTGCACATAAACATTTTGGATTTCTGTCTTCTTTCAGATAACTGGAAGGCTTGGCAGCATTGGGCCTGCACTTCCTTGTGACATCAACCTGCTCTTTTTGAGAAATAGCTGCCCTTTTTAGGTGAAGAATATGCAGCACGTTTGTCACATGCCCCATCACCACCTTCTCCAATACACACATATCCTGCCTGCTTCACTTTTTAATTGTTTTCCTTATAAACATTTTAGTTTGCAACCCTCATTATAAACATTCTACATTAGATGTTTTAAGTTACATAGACTTAGAAATTCACTGTTAGGCTAAGTCCAATGTAGTTTCCATGGTTTTTTTTTTTTTATTTTTGGGAAAGGGTCAATTTTCTTTAAATAATAAAATATTATAAGACGTTTCTAGCAACTATTGGTGGGACGTCGCCTTTATATTGCTTGGCATTTCTAACAGTGTATCTGCTGATGGGTATGGTCTGAGCTTTTTCTCCATGTCCAACAGGGAGCAGTGTTTTGAAAATAATCAGTCAGGATTATGGCTGCTGTTTGTAATTCAAATAGCAGAATCAAGCTACACAGCCATGGAAATAGGAATGAGACTTATTATCCTACCTTAACCACTTAGATCAATCATATTCTTTTCTCAACAACCGCAGGACTTCCTCTTAAGTTTTGCCTCCCTGTTCTTTAGTTCTTTGTCTAAATAAACTCTAAGTTATTTGAGGCAGGATCCTTGTTTTCACTGTGATGTTTTGTGAAATCCCATACGCACACATGACATTTTGTAGATAATAAAGCCAGCAATGATTATAGGCTTTTGGTAGTCTTCTGTTGATATCCCTGCTGGTAACAATACACAAAGATATCACTTGACATTCTATTGAGTTAACAGTAACTATCGTGTTGATTTTTACTGCTGTTAAGAGCAGGAAAACTATTGATTTTAATCAGAAGAAACAGGGAGAAATTGCTTTGACATGTGTTTTTTACTTGGTCTTTGAGAATGTCATGAAATAATGAAAAGAATAAATAATAATCTATGTAGGGTTCTTTCAAAAGGGCTGAAAGGTTGTTTGAAAATAGTGACCCAAGGATAGAAATTTAGTTTTGGAAATGAAATGTTTAATCAGCCATCTTAGAGCAACCTTTTGCATGACTATTAAAGGCTTTTCATTGGAATATTAAACAATGTGATTTTAGTCAAACTGTGATTGAATATTTAAAAAATCCCTAGTTTAATTTGTTCATCATTTTAACATATATATATATTCATTCATTCAACAAATATATAATGAGCACCTGTGATATAGCTGGTGTTGTCCTAAGTCCTGGGGGTGCAGCAGTGAGCAAAGCAGATAAAGTCCTTGCTTTAATATACCTTGCATTATTGTGGATAAAATAGACTATGAAAGTGTAATATTTTCAATGGCAATAAGTATGATGGAGAAAAAAATGGATCAGGGTGATGGGGGATGGAAACTGCTAGTGTACATGAATTGCTAGTAGCCATTTTATATAGAGGCCTCTCTTGGAGACCTAAGGAAGTGGAAAACAAGCAAATGTTGATATTTGCCAAAAGAGTGCTCAGAGCAGAAGAAAGAGCCCCTGTCCTGAGGCAAAAGTGTGCCTAAGAGACAGCAAGGAGTCCTGTGTGATTGGGAGAGTAGCTGACGTCAGCAAGGAAGTGGGAGGATTCAGACCTTATAGGGCCTTGGAGGCCATGATAAGACATTGGCTTTTGCTCTGATGGCGATGGGAAGGCAGTGAAGGCCACAAGCAGAAAAAGTGACCTGATGTTAGTTTCCTTAAAAAGGATTAGTTTGGGTGCTATCAGAATTACTGGAATGGGGCCAAAATGGAAGTAACCACTGTGGTGGCTAGTTCAAATCTAGGCAATGGGCAAGGGTGATTTGGATCAGGATGATAGCAATAGAGGGTGTGACGAGTGATTAGATTTTTATCATATTTTGGAGATAGAGGGGACATAATTTTTTGATGGAATAGATGATGGGCATGAGATAAAGCTAGTGGCCAAAGATGATTCTAAGGTTTTGGGCCTGAGCAACTAAGATGGGCAATGCTGGAGTAAAGATTTGGTAGGGGAACTCGGCAGGTCACTTTGGGATATGTCACGTTTGGATACTGGAGAGATGAGTGTTTACTTCCAAGGGAAAGGTCATGGCTGGACCTGAACATTTCAGAATCATCAGCATAAAATTGGTATTTAGAGCCATTAAAGTCAGGAACTAGAAGAGATCACTTAGGGAGTAAGTTTAGATGGGAAGTTCTGAGAGCTGAGGCCTGGTATGTTTCAAGGGTTAGAGATTGGAGGAATCATCAATGAAGACTGAAGAGGAATGAGATTCTGAGATACAAGGAGAAGCAAAAGATAGTGGTGTTCAGAGGCCAAGTGAAGTAATTGTTCAAGGAGGGGGGGGGCACAGAGGCAAAAACTCATTATAGGTCTAATGAAAGGAAGATGGAGTTGGCAATGGGAGGTTATTATTGACAATTTTGTGAGTTGTTTGATAGAATGGCAGAGACAAAGCCTTTCTGGGCGGGTTCAAAGGAGAATAAGAAGACAAAAAATAGACACAGCAAGTATAGATAACTCTTGAAGAGTTTTGCCATAAACAGGGAATGGTATTGTTGTTTCAGCCATGTTGAATGAATGGCCAGATAGCACATACACCCAGCCTGATGGGACAATGTTTATTGGGAGAAAACTCACAGGCACAGAACCAGTATCAGAAGTGTGAACTCCCATTGCCTCATTGCATTTTAGAGCAGTGCACAGAGATCTAGCAGGCCTGAGTGTCAGACTCTAGGAGAAGGACTCTGTCATCAGCCTGGGGGACCTTCAAGCTGCACCAGCTCCTTTCCCAATGTGATAGGATGGCTGGGATACTTGGACTCCTGTCTGATTCCTTTCATTCCTGCCTTGGCTGCTTGCAGGGCTGTGCGTTCAAGCCTCTGACTGACCAGAATTCATTATTATAATAAGCACTAGCTCCCCAATTTCTATGGGAACTCTGTAGGACAACAAATTATTTTCTGGGAGCCCAGCCTAAGGGAGATCAGTCTTGAGAAGGTAAGTCTTTTATGACACAAGAAGCAGTAAAGGGGATATGGGAAAGTTTTTCTGAACTCCTTCCCTCCCTCCCTCCCTCCCTCCCTCCCTCCCTCCCTCCCTTCCTTCCTTCCTTCCTTCCTTCCTTCCTTCCTTCCTTCTTTCTTCTTTGATGTGGAACATTATAGATTTTTGAATGCTAATGAGAATAATCTAGTAGAAACGAGAAAGCATTGAAAATGTAGGGGAAATAGTCATCGGAGAGATTTCTGTTGAGAAGGCAAGACGATTAAGATTTACCTAAGAGTGGAGAGCTTTGCCTCTAAGAGGAAGATGGATAGTGCATCTGCGTTTAGTGGGAAGAAGGCAGGATTTGTAAGCACAGATGTGCTTATGCTGTAGACAGAGATTGTGGGCATTCCCTTAGGACTGCTTCTAATTTCTCAGTGAAATGTGACCTTGCATTGAGAGCAAGGACAGAGAAGTAGTTGTTGGAGTAATTATAATAGTGTGTGATTAACAACCTTATTTTATTCAGAGAGAACAAATGTCATTAGGTATATGCCTTATTTAAAAATAAAACTGCTTTCGTTCTCTTACTGAGGATTGAATTTTGTGGATTTATGGCAGGCAATTTAGGTTAAATCCAGTTAGCTTTTGGTCAAATGTTTATGTCTATGGGCCATCTTTTGTAGAAAATAAATGTCACTCTTTATGGTATTTAGTGATTTGAGCCATGTTAGATGATTCTGACAACATAACAGAGAAATGAGCAAAATGTACATGTAGTTATATGAAATGTGGGTAGAAGAATCTGTACTTATTAAACATATAAATATGTTTAAAATTCACAAACCTTCATGTGGTTGACAGTAGGCAAAAGCATGACATTTGAAATTGTGTCTTTATTGCCTTCTGAGGGCATGAGATGATTGGCACATCATAACCTACTTGTAACTGTGAGACTGAACAAGTTATTCACATAAATTTATTTTCTTCATGTTTGGGGCTTAGATAATTGGATTAAATCATAGCAAAATAAATGAGGCCTGGTATACTTATGCTTCCTTCAATGGATGAGATTAGCTATTCTGGCAAAATGCACGTATTTAAAAAATGTCATTATATGTATGATTCTTTAAAAAGCAAGCAAAATATCCCGTTTTAAAATAAATAAAGTAACATATAATAATTAGACTCCATGGCTTTTGATTTCCTCAGCTTTAATATGGAGGTCAAGTTAAGGTTGTACTAATTGACTTCTATAGACCCTTCCAATTATAACATTTTATGATCTCTAAAAGTAGTTTCAGTGGGTGAGCTATCTGTAGTTGAGTTATTAACCTGGACAATGCCATATACTAGTTTTCCAACATATCTTTTCCTTTTTTCCTCCAAGAAAGCATTTCCTTAGTTCTTTTTGAGATAATTATGCCTTTTTACTTCAAGTTGTTAAGGTAGCTCAAATGGAATGTGGGAGTAATTTCAAACCTCATTTTTAAATGGCAGGAGTCTTATGGAAAAATTTTCATGGAATTTATTAAAATGCAAATTTCCAGAACCCATCTCCTAAGCTTACAATTTAATGGTTTGAGACTGGGCCTGGGAATATGCATTTTAGAAAGTACTCAGATGGTTCTGAGGTGGGTGGCCAAAAAAAAAAAAAAAAAAAAAATCACACACATTAAAACCCTGTCCCTATAATCCCAGCACTTTGGGAGGCCGAGGTGGGCAGATCACCTGAGGTTGGGAGTTCAAGACCAGCCTGACCAACATGGAGAAACCCTATCTCTACTAAAAATACAAAACTAGCTGGGCATGGTGGCACATGCCTGTAATCCCAGCTACTCGGGAGGCGGAGGCAGGAGAATCACTTGAACCCAGTAGGTGGAGGTTGCAGTGAGCCAAGATCGTGCCATTGCACTCCAGCCTGGGCGATAAGAGTGAAACTCTGTCTGAAACAAACAAACAAAACAAACAAAAAATCCGCCTGTCTTACTTAATATATAGAATTTAGGTAGCTATGTATATATGACTGATTTAGTAATACTGGACATAAGGACCCAATTCGCATGATGTTTAGCTGAAAAATCAAAAGATGCTGAAAATTAACAAAGAAATAGAAAATAAAGGAGAGTATGGCAATCTTCCCAGCTTGCTAAACCTGGAAGAAAACTGCACTGGGAGAAGGTTGAAAGATGTTGCAGTAGAAGTTGTCATATGTACTTTTTATTCAATTATAATATATAGCCTTTCGCGTGAGTTGGGAGGCACCAAAATATTGAGTCCAGAAAGTGACACATCGTATCATGATGTTAAAAAAAAAAACAGCTCAGCTTTGTCTTCTGTTAGTGCCTCCAGACCCACACAAGACAACAGCTACTGAAAATATGGATCTTAAATTTGTAAATAATAAAGTTCTGTATCTCCATCCTGAAATCTATGTTGAATCCAGAAAACTATCAGTTGAAAGTTATTGGATATTAAGAATCCTGTTGAACGATGCTGCTAAGTTGCCTCCCTCCCTCCTTCCCTTCCCAACTCCCTTCCTTCTTCCATCTCTCCTTCTCTCTCTGTTTGTCCTGGTAGTGTTTTTTTCACATTTAGATCTTGTGTATGTGTTCTACAGTTAAGAGGAAAGCCTTATCCATTTTTTTTGCCTTCAAAAAGTTGCTTTTATATTTTTTTAAATTACAACTTCCATAAAGGTAAGAGCTATGACAAATACTGTACTTATCTTATAAATCCTTACTATTTTCTACTGTAATGGGCAATATTAGAATTGCAACCAATATTTTAATGAGCTTTCTGCTGTTTCTTTCTTTCTTTCTATTTCTCTTTTTTTTTTTTTTTTGAGATGGAGTCTTGCTCTTGTCACCCAGGCTGGAGTGCAATGGCGTGATCTCTGCTCACTGCAACCTCTGCCTCCCAGGTTCAAGCGATTCTCCTGCCTCAGCTTCCCAAGTTGCTGGGATTACAGGTGCCCACACCACGCCCAGCTAATTTTTTGTATTTGTAGTAGAGATGGGGTTTCACCGTGATGCCCAGGCTGGTCTTGAACTCATAACCTCAAGTGATCCACCTGCTGTGGTCTCCCAAGGTGCTGGGATTACAGGCGTGAGCCACCACACCTGGCCTCTGCTGTTTCTTTTCTTTTCTTTCTTTTTTTTTTTAAAGACTATTTCCTGTCTTTATTTTTGTTTGTAAACTAAAAAGTTAAGTCTGAGACTTGAACCTTTTGATAGTGAGGAAGATAACAAAGTATGTCCTTGTATTTATTTATTCATTTATTTATTTTTAAATTATACTTTAAGTTCTGGGGTACATGTGCAGAACCTGCAGGTTTGTTACACAGGTATACATGTGCCGTGGTTTGAATCTCAAAGAACTAGTAGGATTCTACCTTAGCAAGAGAATGAGAAATACACTTCAAGCAAAAGAAACAGCAGAGGCATGTGTGACGGTTTGATGGATGCCTCTGCTGTTTCTTTTCCTTGAAGTGTATTTCTCATTCTCTTGCTAGGGGTAGAATCCTACTAGTTCTTTGAGATTCAATGAAACCCTTACTTCTTTAGGATCACTACCCTGCAGCCTCCCCATTCCCCTAAATTAATTGCCTTGTCCTCTGAGTTTTCATAATAGTTTTACCATACTACTTATCAGCTTATGAGCTCCTTAAGTAGGAGGACCATATAACTTAATTTGTTTGAGTTACTTTTCCTGGCATAAGTATTAACGGACCACCCTTTCACTCTGTAAAGTGTTACAGTTTGGATAGTAGATGATGTGTCCGTCTATTATGTCTTTTTATCTCTAGTGTTTAACCTATTACCTGGTAAAAGTTTAATCAAATTCTGTCAATGAGTTGTAATTGAATTTATTATTTGATGGCTGGAAGGACTGTTAAAGTTCCGGCAGAGGCCTGTGGGTATTTTATAGATATTATTATTTATAGGTATTAATGTTTTAAGAGAGCCACACTGGGACCCCACAAAGCTATTAGTGACTCTGAAAAAGGCAGAGATACATAACGTTGCCCAGCCTTTGAGGATTTGGCTGTAACCTAGAGCCCATTGGTTTCTAAATGCTGATCCAGAAAATGTCCAAAGGAAAGTAGAAATCCTTGAAGATATGTTTATTGTTTCATGGCAAAAAGGAAAAAAATAAGGTGCGGGTAGTGAGTTACAACTGAATTTATTATATTTATTGGATTGTTCTTTATTTTAAGATTATAGACTGTTTGTATGTTAGAATTTTCTTTCTTTTCTTAATTGATGGTAATTACTTAAAACACTCTTTCCTTGTCAAAATAAGAACTTGTCAATCCCAAAGTCTGGCAAACATTGTCTAAGAAAATGGGCTGGAGATGGACAGTGCTACCTGGACTCATAAGATAAGAATAATGGAAGGACTCAAATCTGTCAATTATAGAAAGATCAGTCCTCTTTGCTATCCCCTTCTGGGAAACTCCCGTTTGAGAGGGGTAGTGTCTGTTTTGTCCACTGTTTTATTCCCAGGACTTACACAGTGCCTAGCACATGGTATTTAATAATTATTTGTTATATAAATGAATGCATAGACTCTATGAGTAAAATCATCTGCTAAGAACATCTGAAGTGGCCCAGCCTGGCAAACAGTTCAGCCACTGTGCCTGGTTGGATGTCCAGGCTTCCCTGTGAGCAGGTATCAGTTACTACTCCTAGCTCTTATTTTGGTTAAAATTTTGGCTAAGCGTTCAATGTTTCTTTGTGTGGGTTATTGCAATGGTAACTCTTTTTCAGTTTTTAAAGCTCAAAAAAATTGTGGTAAAATACATATAACATTTATTATCTTAACCATTTTTAAGCATACAGTTTGGTAGCACTAAGTACATTCATTTCCTTGTATTACCACCATGGCCATCCATCCACAGAATTCTTCATCGGCAAAACTGAAACTGTCTACCTACTAAACAATAATTTCCCATTCTCTCCTCCTCCCAACCCCTGGAAACCTCTATTCTACTTGCAATCTCTATGCATTTGACTACTGTAGGTACCTCATACAAGTGGAATCTAACAATATTTGTCCTTTGTGACTTACGAGTTTCATTTATCATAGTTTGTCTTCAAAGTTCATTTTGTTGCATGTGCCAGAATTTCCTTCCTTTTTAAAGACTGAGTGCTATTTCATTGCATGTATACATCATATTTTGTTTATTCATTTATTCATTAATAGACACTTGGGTTACTTCTAACTTTTGGCTATTGAGAAGAGTGCTGCTATGAGCATGACTTACAAATATCTCTTCAAGTTCCTGCTTTCAGTTCTTTAGTGTATATATACCCAAAGTGGAATTGCTGGATCATATGGTAATTTTATTTGTAATATTATGAGGAACTGACATACTGTTTTCCATAGTAGCCACAATATTTTACATTCTCACCAATTCACCAATAGTTTGCAAGAGTTCCGATTTCTTTTTATTATTATTTTTTTTTTATGGAGATAGAGTTTTGCTCCATTGTGCAGGCTGGAGTGCAGTGGTGTCATCTGGGCTCACTGCAGCCTCTGCCTCCTAGGTTCCAGTGATTCTCCTGCCTCAGCCTCCTGGGTAGCTGGGATTACAGGCACACACCACCACACCTGACTAATTTTTGTGTTTTTAGTAAAGATGGGGTTTCACCATGTTGGCCAGGCTTGTCTTGAACTCCTGACCTCTGGTGATCTGCCCGCCTCTGCCTCCCAAAGTGCTAGGATTACAGGCATGAGCCACTGTGCCCAGCCAAGAGTCCCAATTTGTCATCTTTGCCAACAATAGTCATTTTCTGTGTGCATGTGTGTGGGTTTTTTTTTCTTTATAGCAGCCTTTTTAAGAGGTGTGTTGTAATGGTCTGTTAGCTGGCCTGCTTGTCTCCAGGACCACTCTCATTCAATCAATCCTCTTCACTATAGCTAGAGTACTTTTTCTTACCTGCATATCTGACCATGGCAAATTTATCCATGACTCTCTTTGTTTCTTGCTTTAAATTCTAAACTTCTTAACATGCTTCCTTCATGGGACTCATTTCTATCCACTCTATTTGTATTCTAGTTGTAAATATCTGCGCTTCTTTATACTTACTGTCTTACCTGATCTGTCACTCAAGTCCCTACAACTTTGTACTGGTGACTTTTTCAGTATGGATTACCTTAATCCTGTGTTTCCCAGATTTTGTGTATTACTTTTGTACCTTTTCCCTCATTCTTCATTTCCCAACTATAGATTACTTTTCTATAACTTTTTCCTTTGGTAAATTGTAAACAGTTTACTTTTTAAAACATTCTCATTCTTAGCAAAAATATCCATGAAATAAGGGATTTAATGAGCTGGTCATATTCTTCTTCACACATCTTGAATGAATTCATATTAAATAAAAAGTCTGTCTATATATTACCAGAAATTCATCTCCGCCAGTGCTGTATGAGCCACACTTTGTAAAAAGACTATGCTAATTTACCCTCCCAGTCTACCTGATCATCTTTAACTCATCTTTAGGATGAGCTCATCCATTGGTATTAAATAGTGTAGTGAATCATGGTGTTAGCTCTGGAGTTAGATGAGTGGTCCAAAGCCTAATCTGTCACTCCCTAATTGGGTAAACTTGGACTGTTCCTTAACCTCAGTAAACTCTGTTTTCTCTTTTGCAAAATGAATTAATAATTCCTACTTGAAAGACTTGTTGTGAGAAGTTAGAGGATAATGTGTGCAGAACTCAATATTTTCTAACTATTCTAGCTTTCCTTTTGCTCTCTATATCATTAAAAGATGATCAACATTTGCTTCAGTGAATTCATTCAAAGTTCTTCCATTATGAAATTGATGAACAAAACAGTAAAGTGGAATCAATATAAGATATGCTTTTATGGTTGTTCTAACATAAGGCATGTATTGCAATCTTTTTAATTTCAGAGCCAAATGGGATGTAAAGTTGACCCTGAGGATATTTTTCCTATCTGTTTTAGTCAAATTCTGTAAGATTAGGTAATGTATCTCTAATGGAATAGACGCAGCTGAACGTGAAGCCAAGTGTCAACAGCGGCCTCTTTGGGATCCCAGTGGCTTCATAGACAACTAGATAAGATTGAATATTTATTTCAGTTTCTAGAATTAGAGAACATGAGAACAGTTTTAGGAATTGCTTATATCTCTCAGCCTTGTTCCTTTCCAAGTCTCTTGAGTCCAAGTTAGATTTTTCTCTATTCTCTATTGTATTTGCTGGTTCCCTTGGCAGCTCTTTGTGCTTAAAACTGTCTGCTTTCTTTACTCTTTTGCCCTCAAAATGCAGTTTTTTTCATTTGCCATTTTTGCACAAATTCCCTGTGCAAAGAAACTGAAGGAAGAAAAAAAAATGAAAGTATAAGAGGAATAAAAAAGAAGAAAAATCAAGAGATGGTTGAAAGCCTGTTCTTCTGTAACTCTGACGTTTAACTGAAGCATTGGCTTTCTTGTTATATGTAAATGACTTTGTTTGTATTTCTTAGATAGTAAGCCCGTTGGGCAGAACCCATACCTCTGCCTGCCCTGTATGGTGTGAACATTCCATAAGGAGTGATACCATATTATTATCTTCAAACTGAAAGACTCTCTTTGTAACATAAGTGACAGGCAATCAGAAGAATGCTATTTTTTTTCTACCAGATCCATTTTGGTCTTACGTATTGAATAGAAACAAGATTTATAAGTTATTATTTCCATATTAATAAAATAGAAGGGTAGGCATGATTTTCTTTTGAAATGTTCCTTTTTATCTGAAGTCAACTTAAAAAATTAAGATTTTTTCCTTAGTAGTCGCTTAATGTATAATATTTATGTATCCAAGACTTTATCTTCCAACTTTATGGACTTCTAACATTTAACCTATGTGAACATGACATTTAAGATGAAGTAGGTGGTGTGGCAGTGACACCTGAAAAACCAGGAGTGTACTATTTTTCATTTCTCTAGCTCCAAGTTCTTATGATGCCTTCAGAGACATTAGACCTTTTGATTCTAATACAATATTTTGTATTTAAAGACTAATAGGCTATTTGTCAAGAATGCTCATTAAATGAAAGGTCATATCTTTGGGCAGAAAATATGAATTATGAATAATACAAGTGAGTTTACTAGAGAATTCAAATTATATTTCAAAAGAAGTTCACAGCTTACTTTGGTAAATGAGTTCTTAGTGCTTTTAGTTAATCAATTCTGGCAAAATAATGATTAGTTGAATGCAAAAAAGAGTCAGATCACAGTTCTTTTTGTATTGATTCATTTCTGCATATTTCTACCAAAAGTTGTGTGTCAAACCAAACTTTATTTTTATGTTGTCATAGAAAAATTTAGTAACACTTGTTACTTAAAACAATCTCCTTGAGCAGCAGAAGAGATTTAATTACATGTCTCTATGAGAACCATAACCCAATTTTATAAAATAAAATTAAAGCATTTTCAGAGTTGCTGCAAAAGGAAGCATCTTCAAGCAAAGAATATGTGAATTATGTAATGGAATGTGGGGTACCTTGGGGAAAACAAATTGCCAAGGATTTCCAATTATTAATTTTAATTAAAAGGAGTAAAATATAATGTAGCTATAATTCTTAGGAGGGAGAAAGAAGGATTAAATGTTAATCCTCACCTGCATGTTATTTTCCCATTTTAAATAGTGAATGTACTGTTCTGAATCCCTTTGATTAGCACGAGCTTACTCTACAGAGACCTGGAACCCTGGTTGGGGAGGGGTTTGGTTATTCTGAGATATACTCAAGAACATGGTCAGTTCTGTTAGACCAGTTCTAGCTTAGGATGGGATCTGGGCTGCATGGCAGCTTATATCTGGCAGCAGATATAAGCTGTGACTGAAACGTTCTTGTAGCATAGCTGAAAAGAGCCTTCTGAGCAGATATCGTTAAGATTTGTAAAGACTCTAGATTAGCAGCTGCCATAAGTGGCTGAGAGGTAATAATAAAAACTGATAGAGAATCAGCATTTAGAGATTCAAAAAGCCCTGGGTTAGTAGGTCAGAGAATGGCTCAATTGAGAAGCATTTTGAAGTCCAGGATGGCTCAGGGTAATTGATTAGGACCTTTAACTCCATGCCAAATTGTTGCTTCACTTAGCAGGTATTTCCTCAAAAAACACGCAAACAAGTCTTAATATATCAGGACAGTAGGGTTTCTTTCAAGTGGGTGTCAAAATCTAGTCTTGGAAGGAAAGATGAGTAAGAAGAGCTGCTACATAAGAAAGGTTAAGTGACACTACTTCACAGAACACAGAACAGGACAATAAAGAAACCTCGAACTGTTGCCTTGTACAGTTCTCTGCTTCAGTCCTGATAACTGGTTTGGCTCTAACTCCTTTAGTATTATAGAACACTGCAAGCATTAATTGCTCAACATGAAAAATCATTTTCACATTATGCAATATGTATAACATTTAAAATCAGCTGTAAGTCTTATCTTTCTGCCCCTCCAAATACACAGTTGGGGGGAAAGTACCAGCTCTTTGATGCTTTCTGATGTGAGGAATGACCTAATTGATGAAGACGATGAGTTATTTTAACTTTTCAACTGAAGAGTCTTTCCACAGGGAAACCAGAAGGGCTGCCAATTACATTTCAGCTTTTTCCTCTAAGTCACTTTGTAAGATTACATCTCTCACAGATGAAATGATAAAATTAATGAGGGCGTATAATAATGTTTGGATATAATAAATGATACCAAATGGAATTTCTGTCATCCAGTCCAGTAGATCTGTGGTTGACCATTATTCTCTAGTGAAAGCTTTGAAAGCAAAAATAAAGTCATAATAAAGTACCCTACTGAGATGTGAGAAAATCTTGGCTTAAATTTACCTTCCATCTCAGAATTAATCATGTGTTAGTTGAGGCAGAGTGTGGAGCAAAACAAAACTCATGAGTTCTCTCCTTTTAGTTTGGCTACTTGTTTGAAAAGTGTAGTAGGGAGATTAATTTTATTAAGTAATATTGATGAAATTCTTAATATATGGAAGGAACAATAGGGAACAAAAAGGGTTAAAGCATTGCATCTCTGTTAAAGAATTTACCATGTTCTGGGAGAGATAAAAATCTAAACAAAAGTGACTATTAAGATACAAAGGGTTGTAATAAGTCAAATCTCTGTAAATAAGACTGGGAGACGTGGAGGTCATTACAATGATATGAAGAACAGAGAAGAAAATACACCCCTTTCTAAAGACTTGGTGCTTGCTACTCCTTATAAATTTTTTACTAAGTGTATAATGTTGGTGTCTTAGTGTGAAATCTCCATAGGCTTCTCTCATTTACCCTCCATCTTTAATCCTTCCCCAAACTAGGGAATGATAATTTAGTTGCTAAAATTCAGGGCATTGATTAGGCAGTATTTGCTAGTGTGCAAATTGGACACTGCACATCGAAAATTACACACATACATTTTGTGCGTTTTCTTCTTCTTGCCCAATGCAGCTGAGGCGATAAGCTGATCCAGGGTGCACTATCAGAACAATCCTGGCCAGATTTCATCATATATTTCCTTTCTCCTTCTTCTTTGTCAAAGAGCTTTGTCCAGCTTTCTGGGAGTAAAGTTACCCATCTGTTTTCTGCTCTCTGATGTTCCGGCCACATCTGGACTTAAAGCTTTGGCCCTGTTCTATCTAGGCAACCTTGACATTAACCTTGGAAGAAAATTCCTTTTGTTTCATCTACTGCAGGATTTTGGAATGTGTGTTGGATATGACTTTCAGCATACTGCAGTGGTAAAGTCCTATACTGGGTCTGGAGGTGGTGGAAAAACACAGGCATTACATATTTTTTAATATGGTTAGTATGGCATGTTTTCTAGTATAGCTTTCTGTGATAGAGTGGGAACACCTAAATGGAGACTTATGTTTGGGAAGTGATGTGCCTCATAGCAAGATGAAACATCCGTCTGTTTTACGTGGCTGTCACAAAATAGTCAAAAACTGAGTAATTTATAAAGAACAAAAATTTATTTCTCATAGTTCTGGAGGCTGAGAAGTCCAAGACCAAAGTGCTGGCATCTTATGAGGGTCTTCTTCCTGTGTCCCCACAGGGCATAAGAGTGTAAGACTATGAACTCATTTCTGCAAGCCCTTTATACAATGATGTTAATTCATTCATGAGAGTGGGGACCTCATGACCTAAACACCTCCCATTAAATTCTACCTCCCAACACTGTTGCACTGTGCATTGAGTTTCTAACACATAAATTTTGGGGGGCACATTCAGACCATAACATGGAGTTTTCTGCATTGAGAGATGAAGGATCCATTTAATACAGGGATCTCAAAATATAAAGAGCAAACTGACTGGCTGTATGGAGCTAGACAAAGAGAAATAAGAAACTACTATTTGCAAGGCTGTGTAATTCCAAGGACTGTTATTCTTGGATACTATGATGTTTTTAAAGAACAAACTACTATACATTTGCAAGTTATTAAATTATTAATATTATTTAAGAATTTCAAATGGCTTAACTAATCAATGTGACATAGTGGGAAAATTGGGCCTTTAGTTGAAGATACAGTTTGCTGATTACCACTTGGTAACTTAGCCCTTGCTTCCCTAACCCTCAGTTCATCTTGTAAAATGCATTAGTTCTACTCCATAGGGGTATTGTGAGATTTAAACTCAGTGCAGCATATTAAGCACCCAATGTAGTCCCTGATACATAGTGAAACATCAATAATAAATTGTTGCTACTGGTAGAAATCTCTTGGCATTTGGTAGATTTCCAATAAATACTAATTCTTCTAAAACTTTTAATAATTATGTAGATAGATATATGCCTAGATCTGGTAACATATATGCTATATCGATAGTCAAAACATTCTCTCTTAATTTTATTATGATATATATTGGAAATCTTAGTGTGGTTTTGATTATACTAACGTAATTATATG
Organism: Pongo abelii; assembly: GCF_028885655.2. Lineage (NCBI taxonomy): Eukaryota > Metazoa > Chordata > Mammalia > Primates > Hominidae > Pongo > Pongo abelii. Next base: position 105,799,294 of record NC_071991.2, read on the forward strand.
GCATTAGTATGCCAAATGTACTCACAGTTATGCCAAAATTACCTGCCCCAAATTACAGCTAATCCTTTCTGTGGTCCTAGGAAAGATACACACACTAGGAATATCACCATGGAAGCCAAGAAACACTTTATTACTGCCTGGGCTTGTATCTGAAATTCTAAGACAGAGTTCTTATAACATGGACTTTTCCTTGCCTCCTAGTTCAAGCTTGAGGGTTTACTGTGCTCTTGCAGGGAAAGATAAAAGAAAGTGTCAGAGTGAAGGAATGGTCAAATGTATGAACTCTTCTTTGATTTATTAATTTAAATACAGTGACTCTGTTCACTAGTAAACACACCTAACCCCTGTCTTAGAGTCAGATTAACATCTTCTTTGAGGACGGCCCAAAGAGGAAAAATGCAAGGATGAAGCCTAGAGAGGTTTCCATCTCATATACTTATATTCCACTATCTTTGGTTCTTTCTTTCAACTATTAGACTTAAACCCAACTGTATAATTAATCAAACATGTGGATATTTCCTTGGAGGAAGAAATAGAGAAGTGTCAGGGAAGTTCGACCACCACCTAAGTGTGTCTGCTTTTTTAATATTGCCTTATGGTCTAAAGAGATGGGTCAAAAGCAGGGTATTCATTTCAAGGCCATACTATATTATATGCCATCTATTCACTCCAGGCTGCTTGTTGTTAAGGAAGAATAAAAACCTTGATATCAAAGAGAATTAAGCTCTCAAAATTAGTTACCCTTTCACATACGAAAGTAACCTTGAGCTTTCCAGCCTGCAAATTTCTCTCCCTTAATATTCTTTCTCTGTTCCGTTCCACTGAAAGTGATGTCACACTGGTGTAGTTAGAATTTGGGTTTCTCTTTCCTACAGAATGGTTCTTCAGTACCTCTAGAAAGAAAACAGTCCAACATCAAGTCTTGCATGAGTTTTCCTTTACCAAAGATCTAGTAGTCTACAAGATATTTAAAAATCACATTATTGAGCCCACATCTGCAAAAAGGAGAAGCATATACAATATTCTTAGAACTCAATACATATTACTTGTGTACTTGTCTTTGCATGGACACATGTTTTAATTTCTCTCGCGTAAACACCTAGGGTTGGCATTGCTGACCCACATGGTAAGTGTATGTTTACCTTTATAAGCGTCTGACAGTTTTCCAAAGTGACTGTACCATATTAAATTTCCATTAGCACTGTTTACAATTTCCAGTTGCTCTGTATCCTTTCCAGCAAGTGGTATTGTCAGTATGTTTAATTTTAGCCATGATAGTTAAGTGTAGAATGATATCAAATTATGGTTTTAATTTGCATTTCACTAAAGAATAATAATATATTTGCATGTACTTATTTGTCATCAATATTTCTTCTTTGGTGAACAGTTCAAATGTTTTGTGCATTTTTATAGGGTTGTCTTCTTATTAATAAGTTGTCAGAATTCTTCAGTCTGAATACCTGCTACAAATTTTGCATTATTTTATCTCAGTGTGTGACTCGCCTTTTAATTTTATTAATATAATTTTTCAAAGAGCAGAAGTTTTAAAATTTTGATTGTCTCAATTATCTATTTTTTTATGGGTTGTGCTTTTGATGTTTTACCTAAGAAATCTTTGCCTAACCTAAAGCCCCAAAGATCTTCTTCAACATTTTCTTTTAAAAGATTTTTAGTTTTAGGTTTCACATTTAGGTATATGATCCACTTTAATTTTTACATATGGTACAAGGTAAAGGTCAAGAACCATTTTTCCTTTCCTTTTCCTTTTTCTTTTCTTTCTTTCTTTCTTTTTTTTTTTTTTTTGCATATAGATGTTCCAGTGCTATTGCTTAGAAGGTCATTCTTTCCTTATTTATGTATCTCTTTAGCAATTTTATCAAAAATAAATTGAGCTCATACCTGTGGGTCTGTTTTTGAATTCTCTATTCTTTTCCATTGATCTATATGTATGTGTGTGTCCTTAGACCAATAATTACTTTAGCTTTAGACTAATCTTTAAATTAGGAAGTGTTAGTCTTCTGACACTGTTCTTTTAACAATTATTTTGGTTTGCATTTCTTTATAAATTTTATAATCAGTTTGTTAATTTCTAAAAAACATCCTGTTGAATCTATACATCAATTTGGACCTGACATTTTAATGATAATAAGTTTTCCAACCCATAAATATAACTATTAGTTTTGGTTTTCTTTAATTTCTCGCATCAATATTTTCCAGTTTCCAGTATATACAGTGTACTTATATTCCATTAAATTTATTTCTAAGTCAGCACCCTTTTAGTTTTCTGAATATCATGAATAGTTACTAAATTATGGTAAATGCCTTGTCTGGGACATCTGTTGAGATGATCATATGGTTTTACCTTTTGTACACTGCTGACATAAAGAATTAAATGGACTGATTTTTAAATGTTGAATAATCATTGCATTACTGAGGTCAGGCCTACTCTTCAAAATATATTAAATTTTATTTGCTAATATTTTTGTATGGATTTTTACATCTATGTCTATGAATAGTTTATTTTCCTCTAATATCTCTGTCTGGTTTCTGTATCAGGGTAATATCAGCCTCATAAAATGAATTGAGAAGTGTTCCCTCTGCTATGCCTCCTGGAAGATTTAAGGAAATTGGTATTATTTATTTATTTATTATTTAATAGAATTGAACAGTGAAGCTTTATGGGCTGAGTTTTCCTTATGGAAAGATTTTTAGACTACAAATTAAATTTATTGTATAAACATTGGGACATTCAGTTTATCTATTCCTTCCTGAGTGATGACTGGTAGTTTGTATCTTTCAAGGAATTTTGCTATTTTATTTATCAAAATTATTGGGATTATGTTGTTCATGATAATTTCTTTGTATGCCTTTAACTGTGTAATATGCAGTGATGTCCCCTCTTCCTATAAAATATTAGTAGTTTTCATTTTGATTAACAATTCTAGAAGTTGATCAATTTTGTCAGTCTTTAAAAATAACCAATCAGCTTTTTAAGCTAATAAGCAACTTCAGCAAACTCTTGGGATACAAAGTCAATGTGCAAAAATCGCTAGCCTTCCTATACACCAAGAACAGACAAGCAGAGAGCCAAATTATGAATGAATTCCCATTCACAATTGCCACAAAAAGAATAAAATACTTAGGAATAGAGCTAACAAGGGAAGTGAAGGACCTCTTCAAGGAGAACTACAAATCACTGCTCCAAGAAATCAGAGGTGACACAAAACAAATGAAAAAACATTCCATGCTCATAGATAGGAAGAATCAATATTGTGAAAATGGCTATACTGCCCAAAGCAATTTATAGCTTCAGTGCTATTCCCATTAAAATATCATTGACATTCTTCACAGAATTAGAAAAAGCTATTTTAAAATTCATATGAAACCCCCAAAGAACCTGAATTGCCAAGTCAATCTTAAGCAAAAAAGAACAAAGCTGGAGGCTTCATACTACCTGACATCAAGCTATACTACAAAGCTGCAGTAACTAAAATAGAATGGTACTGGTACAAAAACAGACACATAGACCAATGGAACAGAGTTGAGAACCCAGAAATAAGACTGCACACCTACAACCATCTGATCTTTGACAAACATGACAAAAACAAGCAATGGGAAAAGGATTTCTTGTTTAATAAATGGTGCTGGGAGAACTAGCTGGCCGTATGCAGAAAATTGAAACTGGACCTCTTCCTTACACCATATACAAAAATCAACTCAAGATGGATTAAATACTTAAACCCCAAACTATAAAAACCCTTGAAGAAAGCCTAGGCAATACCATTCAGGACATAGGCACGGGCAAAGATTCATGACAAAGGTGCTAAAAGCAATTGCAACAAAAGCTAAAATTGACAAATGAGATCTAATTAAACTAAAGAGCTTCTGCACAGCAAAGAAAACTTTCAACTGAGTGCACAGAAAACCTATGGAATGGGAGAAAAGTTTTGCAAACTATGCATCTGACAAGGGTCTAATATCCAGCATCTATAAGGAACTTAAACAAATTAATAAGAAAAAAAATCCATTAAGAAAGGCAAAGGACACAAACCAGACACTTTAAAAATAAGATACACATGCAACAAACAAGCATATGAAAAAAGGCTCAATATCACTGATCGTTAGAGAATTGCAAGTCAAAACCACAACGAGATACCTTCTCACACCAATCAGAATGGCTATTGTTAAAAAGTCAAAAAATAATATATGCTAGTGAGGTTTTGGAGAAAAGGGAACACTTGTACACTGATGGTGGGAGTGTAAATTAGTTCAACCATTGTGGAAGACAGTATAGCAATTCCTCAAAGACCTAAAAAAGAAATACTATTCAACCTGGCAATTCCATTACTGGGTATATACTCGAAAAACTATAAATCATTCTATTATAAAGACAGATGCACGTGTATGTATGTTTATTGCAGCACTACTCACAGTAGCAAAGACATGGAATCAACCTAAATGCCCATCAATGATACACTAGATAAAGAAAATGTGATACATATACACCATGGAATACTATACAGCCATAAAAAAGAACAAGATCATGTCCTTTGCAGGGACATGAATGGAGCTGGAGGCTGTTATTTTTAGCAAACTAATGCAGGAACAGAAAACCAAATACCACATGTTCTTAGTTACAAGTTGGAGATAAATGATGAGAACACATGGACACATAGAGGCGAACAACACACACCGGGGACTGTCAGAGAGTTGATGGTAGGAGGAGGAAGAGGGTCAGGAAGACTAGCTAGTGGATGCTGGGCTTAATACCTGGGTGATGGGATGATATGTGCAGCAAACCACCATGGCACATGTTTACCTATGTAACAAACCTGCACATTCTGCACATGTACCCCTGAACTTAAAAGTTGAAAATAAAAAAAAAATTCTTTGAAGACTGGTAAAAAGAGCACTAGCTTTTGTGTTTATTAATTTTCTCTATTGTTTTTCTATTTTTAATTGTATTGCTAGTCTTATTTTTATTACTTCCCAACTTTTACTTTTTTGGTTTTAATTTGTTCTTCCTCTTCTATTTTCATAAGGTAGAAGCTTCTATTGTTGATTTGGGAATTTTCTGCTTTTCTAATGTAATCAATTGATAGTATAAATCCCCCTCTAATTACTGCCTTAGCTGTGCTCCACAGATTTTGATACATTGTGCTTTCATTTTCAGTCAATTAAGGTATTTTCTAATTTCCCTTGTGATTTTTCTTTGATACATAGAAGTACTTAAAATTACGCTGGGTAATTTCCAAAACATTTTTGGTTTTCTAGATAGCTTTCTGTTACTGATTTCTAATGTCATCCTGTTTTGGTCAGAGAATACAATTTGGATGTTTTCAATATGTTTTCATATTTCACATTTAAAAAAATAGCAAAATATATGTAACACCAAATTTGCCATTTTAACCATCTTTAAATGTACAGTTCAATGGCATTCCAATATATTTACATTGTTGTGCTACCATCACCATCATTCATCCACAGAACTCTTCTTATCTTTCAGAACTGAAACTCTGCCCATAAACAATAACTTCTTACTGACCCCTTCTCTCAGCTATTGGCAACTACCATCTTAATAGAATTTGACTACTTTAGATACCTCATGTAAGTGTAATCACACAATATTTATACTTTTGTGATTGGCTCATTTCATTTAGCAGTATGTCCTCAAGGTTCATACATGTTGTAGCATGTGTCAGAACTTCCTTTCCTTTTCTTTTTTTTTTTTTGAGACGGAGTCTTGCTCTGTCGCCAGGCTGGAGTGCAATGGCGCAATCTCCGCTCACTGCAACCTCCGCCTCTTAGGTTCAAGTGATTCTCCTGCCTCAGCCTCCCAAGTAGCTGGGACTATGGGCACCCGCCACCACACCTGGCTAATTTTTGTATTTTTAGTAGAGATGAGGTTTCACCATGTTGGCCAGGATGGTCTGGATCTCCTGACCTTGTGATCCAGCTGCCTTGGCCTCCCAAAGTGCTGGGATTACAGATGTGAGCCACCGTGCCCGGCCCGACTTCCTTCCTTTTTAAAGGCCTAATAATATTTCATTGTATGTGTATACCACATTTTGTTTATTCATTTATGTTGACATTTTTATGGCTCCAGCTATGTTCCATGTTGGTGAAATCTACACATGAAAAGAAGGTATATTCTGACATTGTTGGATGTGATTTAATATATAGAGGTGAAGTTGGTTGATAATTATATCTTCACTGATTTTCTCTCTAATTGTTTTGTCAATTACTGAGAAAAGTATTAAAGTCTCCAACAAAGCATGTATTTGTCTATTTCTTTCTTCACTTCTGTCAGTTTTTGCTTTATGAATTTAATCTCTATTGTTAGATATATACACATTTAGTATTGTTACATATTCTTGATAAATTGTCCCATTTGTCATTATTTAATGCTCCTGTGCATTCCTGGTAATATTCCTTGTTCTGAATTCTGTTTTGTCTTGTATCAGTGTAGGCACATTTGTTTTCTTTGACTAGCGTACAAATAGTATATTTTTTATTATCCCTTTACTGTTAACCTGTTTATTTTTATACTTAAAGTGGGTTTCTTACAGACAGCGTTCAGTTTTTTATTCAAAATGACAATCACTGTATTTTAATTGGGATATTTAGGCCATTTACAATTAGTGTAACTTTTGATATAGTTTGACTTAAGTCTACCTTTTAAATAGTTTTCTGTTTGTCCTATATGTTCTTTTTTTGTTTATTTTTCATTTCTCACTTTTTTTTGATAAATGTATTTTTTTATGATTCCATTTTATTTCCAGTATTGGCTTATGAGTTTTTCTTTAACTTTAATTTTAGGTTTAGAAGTACATGTGGAGACTTGTTATATATAGGTAAGCTGCATGTTATGGGGGTTTGGAGTACAGATTATTTAATCACCCAGGTAATAAGCATAGTATCTGATAGGTAGTTTTTGATCTTCTCCCTCCTCCTGCCCTTCACTCTCAAGAAGGCTCTGGTGTCTGTTATTCCCTTCTTTATGTTTATATGTTCTCATTGTTTCATTCCCACTTATTAGTGAGAACATGTGGTATTTGGTTTTCTGTTTCTGCATTAGTTTTTTTTATGATAATTGCCTCCAGCTCCATCCATGTTGCTGCAAAGGACATAATCTCATTCCTTTTTATGTCAGCATAGTATTCCATGGTGTATATGTGCCATTTTTTTTTTATCCATTCTATCATTGATGGGTACTTAGTTTGATTCCATGTCCTTGCTATTGTGAATAGTGTTGCAATAAATACATGCATGCATTTGTTTCTTTATGGTAGAATGATATTTATTCCTTTGGGCATATACCGAGTAATGGGATTTCTGGGTCAAATGGTAATTCTGTTTTAAGTTCATTGAGGAATTGCCAGACTGCTTTCCACAATGGCTGAATGAAATTACATTCCCACCAGCAGAGTATAAGCATTCCCTTTTCTCTGCAACCTCATCAGCATCTGTTATTTTTTGATTGCTCAAAGCAATTTACAGATTCTGTGCTATTCCTGTCACACTACTGATGATATTCTTCACAGAATTAGAAAAAAAACTATTTAAAAATTCAAGTGGAATCAAAAAAGAGCCCAAATAGCCAAGGCAATCCTATGCAAAAAGATCAAAGTGGGAAGCATCACGTTACCCCATTTCAAACTGTACTATATGGCTACAGTAACCAAAACAGCATGATACTCATATGAAAAGAGGCACAGAAAGCAATGGAACAGAATAGAAAGCCCAGAAATAATGCTTCACACCTACCCCATCTCATCTTTGTCAAAGTTGACAAAAACAAGCAATGGGAAAAGGATTCCCTATTCAATAAATGGTGCTAGGATAACTGACTAGCCATATGCAAAAGATTGAAATTGGGGCCCTTTCTTACATCATATACAAAAATCATATCAAGATGGATTAAAGAATTAAATGTAAAACCTAAAAGAATAAAAGCCCTGGAAGATAACCTAGGCAATACCATTCTGGACCTAGGAACTGGCAAAGATTTCAAAAGCAATTGCAACAAAACCAAAAATTGACAAATGGGACCTAATTAAACTAAAGAGCTTCTGCACAGCAACAGAAACTACCAACAGAGCAAACAGACAGCCTACAGAATAGGAGAAAATATTTGCAAATTATGCATCCAACAGAGATCTAATATCTGTAATCTATAAGGAATTTAAACAAATCTACACACAAAAAACAAATAATCCTATTGAAAATTGGGCAAAGAACATGAACAGACACTTTTCAAAGGAAGACAAACACACAACCAACAAGCATATGAAAAAATGCTCAACATCACTAATCATATAGAAATGCAAATCAAAACCACAGTGAGATACCACCACACAACAGTCACAATGGCTCTATTAAGGAGACTTAGTAGTTATACCACCTTTAAAAATAGTTATTTGTTGCTCTGCTTTCTATATAGTATAAGAACCTTACAGTAGTGTACTTAGCATGCTAGTGGACTCTCCCAGTTTCCTACCATTCTCCAATCATTTTTGCGTTATTCTAAACTGTGAATTTATCACAGTTATTTTAAACTTTCATGCTAGCCGTTTAAAATTTTATGTTTGTCTTTTCTCTTCTTACCTGCTTGTATAGTAGTCACTTCTTCCTCTATGCTCTGCTAAAGGTGAAACAATTTGTGTTTCCTGTTTACCCCCAGAGGGGCTTGTCACTCTGGAATTTGTTTATTTGGGTGCCTAGTGGCTTCAGTTCTCTGATAGGCTCACAAAACATTATGATTTTATAAATTATACAGCTTTTTAATTGTTATTGGAAACAATGGCTTAAGTGATATTATCTTGTAGCTTTCTGCATCCTTAGTGGCAGTGGAACTTCAATGAAGGGATTTTGGCATTTAGATGTTAAGTGAATGCTCTAAAATGCCATGAGTAGAGAGTGGTGTTGAACTCCGAAACTCACTTTCCCTCCATTATATCACATTACATTATTAAGCTCTTTAAATATTTGAATAATATTAGTAAGTTGTATATTTATACAGGGGTTTTCCAATTAAGAACACTTTAGTTTTTACACTTAGCCAACTAACTGAATCTTTGTAGTCTTGTGATTTACACATTACTAAGGTCCTCAGTTTACAGGTGAGAATTAATAACTGAAGCTGGTAAGTAATGGAGATAAAACTCAAATCTGCTTCCAAGCACATAGAGCTTTTCAAAATCCATGCCTATCTGTGTGGATTTTTAAAGCAGATATAGCCATATGGATTATTTAAATGTTGAGTTTATTCCCTAAAAGATAAAACATAATTAGTGAGAAATTTAGTTCCCAAAATGGAAAACTAATTAGTGAGAAATGGCACTTAATAGAAAATTTATTAATTGTAGAGCTACTTATAGTCATTGATATTATCCTTCTCTGTAGGTGAAAGTCAAATGGATGATTATCTTTGGAACTGTGCTGTTATTTTGGAAAAAAAAGAAGATTTTGCTGTTCTTGTAATGAGCTGTAACTGCTTCAGAAATAAGGTCAATATGTCTTTCCTAGCATTTGCCTATCAGTTGGAGACTATTATTAGAGAACAAACTAATATTTTATTAATATTATCGTTTACACATCCTATTTTAATAACCCATGCACAATTATACTGAAAAATAAAAGATCACATAAAAATGTATCTTAAGGACAAAGAAAACATTATTTTTGAACTTACACATATTTTAGACATTAAAATTTATAGAATTCAAAGTCGAGGTAAGTAGATGGTTCACTCATGCCACACATATGAGAGGGCACAAATTTGAGTAGGATGTTATTCCTAGTATATGTTATACATGAATTGCTCTTTATTTCTAAAATTGGTTTGAAGTCACATGATGAGAAATGGTAAAGCATTGAGTTTATAATATGGGACAATTATACCCCAAATACCTTAATAATTTAATAGGTTTCAGGTCAAGGTTCTAGAAATACTTATGAACTAGAAGCATGTAGTAAGAGTTGAAGAAAATAACAAATACTAGTCTCAAAATACATTCTATAGTGCCTAAATTCCTGCCACTGAATTACCTTTGCAGGTTTAGTGTATTGCTTCTAAATGGAGCCTGGAAATTTCACGTTTTGTCTGGAAGAAGAAAAAAACAGTTGGGCTAGCCAACCATCCATTTGCAAAACTGGTGGTCCTGAGGGACTGGGATTGTGCCAGATGACTTTGAACAGGAAACAGATCAGAAAGAGTATAAAGCTTATGACACTTCCTCAGAGAACGTGGTCTCGGTAAACACAAGGAGATTGGACATACAGGAGAAGAGAATGTAGCAAGGAGTAAAAGATTTCAAACCATGTGATAGTTTTTCCCAGAGACTTAGCAGACAATGTACTTGCTAACAAGGATTGTATCTCATCCTTGTCAACACCAAATGAGCAAGTGTACACTATTTACCAAATCTTCACCATATTCACAACACTATTCTGGAAGCAATGAATATAAAAAGAAGCATGTTTTCTCATTTACACAGTCTGTTATATATTTGGAGTTATATTAGTACAGAAAAAAGCAAAGATAGGCAATAGCAAAGATAAATATCCACAAAAGAAACTGAGAATCCTATTGAGTGTAACAGAAAAGTCTGATAGGCAATTTCTAGATTCAGATAATTGAGACCAAATTCCAGTGAGGCACTAGGATTTGAGATAATCCCTAAGACTACTCCTAAGATAAATGTTTGGATGAGTGGAATTTTGGGGTGGCATCCTCTGAAGGGAGCTACTCAGAAGAAGCAAAATTCAAGAGAAGTAGACACAGTTCTCTGGAGCAGATGATTCTCTGTTGGTAAAGTTGGGAGATTAACAAGGAGTTTTAAGAGAAGATTGGATTGTGGGGTCTACTTCTCATACCTTTCTTACTCTGTTTCTTAAATGTTGATGTTGCCTTGGCCTCCAGCCTCAAGCTGCATTTCACTCTGCATACTCTCCCCGGGAACTCGTATTTTCTCCTAAGACTTCAATTTTGAAGAAAATGTGTTGAAGGTCTTTAAGCTTATATATCTAACCATTTTGTTTGTAAATTGTTTGCTTTCCAATCTAGTATATCCAATTGCTTATCAGACTTCTATACTTGAATGTCTCAAAACCATCAGAGACTAAAGTATTAGAATCTGATCTCATAATCTCTCTCAGCATCCTCTCCTAACTCCTCTTCCTATAATCTTCTCTACTTACTACCTATGTAGCTTTGGGCAAGTTGCTTAAGCTCTTTGTATCTTGGTTTCTATATTTGAAAAAAAGGACTAAAAATATTGTTATTTTTAGGAGTTTCTGGGAGGACAAAAACAAGTTAATACATGTCAAGCTCTAAGAATAGTGCCTAGCACGTAAGAAGTCCCCAACAAATATCATTTTTTTCCAGCCATCTAAATCAGTATATCTTATTACTTTTGTCTCAGCATATAACTGGTCACAAAGTGCTATCAAATATATGCCTCTTCATTTCCTTCTTTCAATCCCCTCTAGTATGACCTTAGTCCAGATGTGCATCACTTTTCAACTGTATCATGATAATTGTAATAAGGTGAGAGAACACACACTCTCTCTCTCTCCAGTTTCACTTCTCTTCCCTCTGTCTTCCAAAATGCCACCATTGTGACCTTTTGAAACTGCACTGAACAAAATGCTTCAAGGATGAATGACATTCATAGTGAGACCCAAATTCCCTCGAACAGCACTCTAGGGCCTATGGGTACCTCTTTGGGTGTCTATTCCACTGCTTTCCCAGTGACTCCTGGTGTTTCAGATATATTAAATATTCCCTGTCCTCTATATTTTTGCAAATGGAATTCCTTCCACTTTCAAAGTCCATTCTCCAACCCCTTTCTTCTTCTGTCTAACTTTTACTTTTTCTCTACGACCAGGTCATACACTTTGTCTTCCTCACTGTGATCCTTCCCAGCCTGCTCTGGGTTGGGTGATGTATCAAGAAACAGCAGGAAACAGGTGGCACACTCAGGTGAGTAATTTGAGGAGGATTTTATAAAGGGATTATTTACAAAGGTTTAGACAGGATTAAGGGAAACCCACAAAAGTAGAACAGAACCCTAGCAGTAGCAATAGCTTGGTGCTATTATTACCCCTAGGCCTGATGGGGAAAGAGGAGGTAATGTCTTATGGCTTATCCTGGAGAGGACCACCTAACAGGAGATGTGGTCTGTTGTACAGCCTGCAGCTATCCCTCAAGGAGGAACTGGGGGATAAATATCCTTTGCTCAGTGTCCTTGCACCCTTTGCTTACTTTCTCTTATTGTCTGAACTCAACCTGAGGCTAGAAAGTAAGGCCGTTAAAGTAGCTATAAGGTCTGTGTCCTGGGAGCACTGAGCACTGTGGAGGTGTGTGGAAAGGGGATCTGGAAGGACAAATGAAAAACATTCAACAGAGATGCTTTCTTCTGCAGGACCTAGTCCCTAGGACATACCCTTATTATGAAACTTAACATACAATATTGAATACATGTCCACTTTATCATAAATTGAGGAATCCTTTATCATAGGAACTATCTTTTTATTTTCTCAGCTTCCCTATACTTTAACAGGTGCTTGAATGAATGAATTGATTAATAAATAGCAATGTTAGGGTAAGGTCTGTGCCCTATAAAACACGAGGAATATTACTGTATGAAGTTAATTACCTAATTTGCTTTCTAGAACTTTAGATTTGTGCTACAATTTAGGATTTTTCAGTGAAGACATCATGTCTATTTCTCTTTGGTATAATATGTAAATGAGTGGAAGTGTGCACATGTGTTGTTTACTTCATAATTTAAAAAAATGATGATGGGTCAGACAAATACCAGACAATTCACAAGCTTTAGACAAATATGAGAAAACAATTTCTCTAAGAAAATGATCTCCATTTAGTCATTTATTCACTTGATTTAACCCCATGCTGCTATTAGTTATGCAGGGAAAATAGTGTTTTAATGACTCTTCAGAAAATGTTCACCACAGGAAGAAATACCGTGTGACTGGAATAGGCTAACAGGATATTTATCTCTCTGTGCATTTTGTGGGTCTTAATACCATCACACCTACGTGCTCCAAGAAAGATATTACAGTAGAGCAGCTGCTAACAAAGGGCTAAATAATTCATATGGAAATTAAGACTTTAGAAAGAGCCAAGTCCTTTTGAACATGTCAACTAGTCTAAATATGAGATAGAAATTACAGCCGGACATGGTGGCTTATGCCTCTAATCCCAGCACTTTGGGAGGCCGAGGTGGGTGGATCACCTGAGGTCAGGAGTTCAACACTAGCCTGGCCAACATGGTGAAACCCCATTTCTACTAAAAATACAAAAAAATAGCTGGGCATGGTGGCGTGTGCCTGTAGTCCTAGCTACTTGGGAGGCTGAGGCATGAGAATTGCTTGAACCCAGGAGGCAGAGGTTGTAGTGAGCCGAGATCATGCCACTGCACTGCAGCCTGGGTGACAGAGGGAGACTCTATTTCAAAAACAATAACAAAAAAGAAATTACGTGATCTACCATTTATATTAATCAGCATGACTATGGTTACAATTAAAGATAGCTTAGAATATGAAGAGTTAATAATGTACAGTAATTCTGTATCTTGGCTTTGTAAAGTAAAGCACTTTTATCAAGTATTGTTAACTGGTTATGATAAATATAATCAACCCAAATTCTTTTGTAACAAAAAAAAAAGTTTTTAAGAGTTTGAGAAAGACATACAAATTAGAAAAAAAACAGATGAAGAAACTGATATCAAAGAGATCTTAACCATGTGAAATCACTTTCTAGTTGGATATAGAGATAGAACCCCTGTTTCTGGACTCCTGAGCCTAAATTACAGCTATCACATCATGCTGCCTCCTAATGCTAAGCACTAGTGGGATAAGATCATATAAAGTTGGGCAGTCGATTTCCATAGCATTCCATGCGGGGGCTGTGCTGTCTGGAGAGAGCCAAGAACCCTGTTACAGAGTACAATGATTTGCTTAATAAGAGTTTTAATATGGAAGCCCAGATCCATTTATAAACTTATAAACTACAGAACTAGAAAATGTCTCTACTAAGGACATTTTGTTGGCGAATGGTTGTAAGATGGCATCATTAATAGCTTATCAAAGAAAAGCAGGACTAGTCCTGCGTTATTTTTGGGAAAATAGTTTTCATAAATAGAAATAACCATTTTTTAAAAAGTATCTTTTGTATTAGTCCACTTTCACACTGTTACAAAGAATACTACTGGAGATGGGGTAATTTATAAAGGGAAGAGGTTTAATTGACTCACAGTTCCACATGGCTGGAGGGGTCTCAGAAAACTTACAATCATGGCCAAAGGTGAAGGCGAAGCAAGGACCTTCTTCACATGGCGGCAGGAGAGAGAAGTACAAGCAGGGGAAATGCCAGACACTTGTAAAACCATCAGATCTCATGAGACCTCACTCACTATCATGGGAACAACATGGGGGAAACTGCCCCCACAATCTAATCACATCCCACAGGGTCCCTCTCTTGACACTTGGGGATTATGGGAATTTACAATTCAAGATGAGATTTGGGTGGGACATAGCCAAATCATATCACTTTTTTATGGGAATTCCATTTCTTCCCTTTTGTACTAAGAATTTTACTTTCCTTATGTTTTCATAGCTCAGATTTACCATTAATTTTCTTGACCTGTTCTCAGCCCCCTCCCTAGTCATTCGTATTGGCTTGAAAGCTGAATAAAGGGGAAAAATGAGCTGAGAAACAACTATTCACTTGATTAAATTGAACCCATTTATTTTCATCTCACGGATGAGAACTTATCATCTGAAATCTCATCACCATTTGTTTTAATCTATTCTATGTTTCTGGTGGCAAAGTGAGACTCTTCAAGGCTTGGAGCTATTTTTTTGATGTTAATCCTTGTAAAACTAGTACTAATCTTTGTCATTTATGACAGGTCCTGACACTGGAGCTGCTTAGTGCCAGTTTGGAGGAAATAGGATACAATGTTATCTGAGCCATTTTTCCCTACCTGGCAAACATCAGGGATCTCTCTTAAAATAAAACAGAGATTTTCTTTCTGCTTAGAAAGTCTTATCTCTAGCCCTTCAACCTTTCCATGGATCCCAAAGGGAGATCTCTAACTCCCTCTGGATTTTTCTCAAAAGCTTCTCAAACTTGTCTCTTCCTTTCAGAACTTCCTCTTCCATCAGTCTTCCCCAATTCAGTTACGTGGAAAATATGGCCCCAATTTGGGTGATGGGAAAGGCTAGAAGTGGCCAAAGAAGAATATAGAGACCTACACTAAACACCTAAAATCTCATCCACTCGTCTCTTCGAGAATGCAATTAAACTATGCCACATAGGAAATGAATTTACAAGTCAATTAGTCCATCTACCTGCCTTGAGGTAGTGACTACACCTAAACACTCACTGATGTAGGTGAAAAACCAATCCTCTCGAGGCATTTAAAAAACATATTCTGAAGTAGGTATTATGACTTGTGTGTGAAAAGATGGGTAGAAGGTTGAATATGAATTTGAGATATGTATGAAAAACAAAGACAAAACAACTGAAGCCTATTCCATGAGTGGAGCAGTGTGAGTGTCTTTTAGGGGGAAGCCCTTGTACAGTGTGAAGGGAATTTTCTGCTGTCTTTGAATTGCTTCTCTCTGAGGTATTTTGTGAAATTATTAGGAACAGAGCAGGGCTCAGCTTTAGTAAGGTTTTGATTAGTGTTTGAAAAGCCTTCAGAGTTTGTCTTAGATGCCTATAATGGGTGAAAGTAAACTGCATGTCATAAATCATACCAGTTTGTTAGTAGTAGGTGGAATAAATCCTGAAGTAAGTGAACAGAGAATTAATGAGAGTGCTTTATTCCTAAAGCACTTTATAAGATATGTATGCAGTGAAACAGCTACAAGTAAAAGGTCTGGCAAGAGGTAGAAGAGGGAGGGTACTGAGTGAGATGGCATTCTTTGAAACTACAGGTATTTGCCACCAAACACCTTGATTTTGGGTTGCTCAATGTTGCAAAAATAGCGGGTTGTGTGTCCGAAGAGATTATACACAATGACTGGCTGAAAAGGGTCAATTGTTGTTTTTAAAAGTATTTATCCTGGGCTCCTAGCATCCATGAGCTGAATTTGTTCCTCAGAATGCATTGGGAGACCGGCAAGAGACTAAAGGAAAACCAATATGTAAAATGAGAGCTCATGAGTTTTGTTACCCCTAACAACCCCATACTGCCTCTTCCTAGGAGTCACTCTTATTTCCCAGGTCTCTCATAGCTTCAGGATTTTCCTCCTCCCTGGCCCTTTAACAGCTTGTCAATACACACAAATGTCCGCATACTTAACAGCTATTATAGCATCCCTTGATCTTGAGTCCCCTTCCTGCTCAATATTCTTTCTATTTTTTTTTTGGTAGCCAAATGGGAAAGAAAAGTCTATTCTCACCGCCTCGGCCTTCCTCAACTTCCTGGGATTCTCACATCCATTACTTTGCAGAAGTGGGCTTCTCCCAGGTGACTGATAACCTCCCACCAACCATATCAGTTGCATCCTCCAGGATCCTGTGGCTTCTGAGTCACTACCATCTCCCAATTTTCCTCTGAACTTTTTGACTACTATTTATCAGTCTCCTTCCAGGCTTCTTTTACTTTTTGGAAGCCTGTAAATGCTGGTATTACCAAAGGATGAGTTGTTGGCTCTGTGACACTCTCATTCTCATATTCACTGCCATGGCCTCAAATATCATGATTTCCACAACCTCTATCTCTAACCTAGACTTCATATCTGAGCTGCCGATTATCATCTTCACCTGGTTGGCCTTAAGGGATCTCAAAGGTCATACAGCTAATTTCTATCTTCAGGTAAGTTTTCTCCATCCTCTTAATAGAATTACTTTGCAGTCACCCTTGCTGGAAACCTTGCCATTTTTGACTCCTCCTTTTCACACCCCCGGGAATCAATCAATAAGTCTTGCTGATAGCATATCAGAACTAACATCACAATTTCCTTTCTCTTCCTCTGTTGTTTCTGCCATTCCCTTCATTTGTGTTGCCTCATTTCTCAACTAGTTTAAATAGGCTCCTAATAATGTTTTTGTCTGTAGGCATCTCAATTCTTCCCTGCACTTCTCCCATATTACTTTCTCTAATCATGTCTCTTTCCTTCTTAAAACAATGAATCTGTATCAAGAGCATCAAATTGGTTACCATGGTATTTAAGGCACTTCATAATCTGTTTCCAGGCAACATTTTCAACATTACATTGTTTTTAACATTATATACATTTCTTTTCCACCACAGTCTCAAATCTTGTCTTGAACTCCTAAATATCAAATCATATCAGACTACGTGTTATCACCCAAAATATGCTGTGTGCATTTGAGCCTTGATTATTTTGCATATACTTTCTCCCACCCCTCATTTGGAATTTACTCTTGCCGTCCTTTGCCTCCTGGTCTCTCCTTCTTCAAGCCCAGCTCATGTGTCCTTGCGTCTGTGTAAACTTCCTTAACTCCCAATTCCAGAGGCAAAATGAAGTCCCATTCTCCCCTCCTCCCCCTCCTCCCTTCTCCACCCGTCCCTTCCCCTCTCCCCTCCTCCCGTCCCCTCCCCTCCTTTCCTTCCCTCCACCTCTCCTCCACTTCCCTCCCCTGTTGTCTCCCCTCCCCTTTCCTCCTCCTTTCTTCCACTCCCTTCCTTTCCCCGCTTCCCTCCCCTCCGCTCCCCTCTACTCCCCTCCTTTCCTCTTCTCTTTTCTCCTCCTCTCTCTCCTCTTCTCTTTCGCATACTTTGAGAAATCATGGAGCAATGTGGAAAGGTCATGGTTCTGATGTCAGAACAACTTCAGTGCCCATCATAGCTTCTCTACTTTCTAGCTCTGGACATTTAGTAAGTTATTTAAACTTTCTTTTTTTTTTTTTTAATTCAACCATCTGTAAAAGGGGTTGTTGATATGTGTCTACCAAAGATGCTAATATTTATTGAGAGTTTACAGTGTGCTAGTCACTTTTTGAGGCTTTTGAGATGAAGTAACTCATTTAATGAAGAGTAGTTTTAAAGAGTCTATTGCATCATAACCATTATGCCAGCAGCAAAACACTTATCACACTAGGTCACTGTTCCTGGTTTATGAGGATCTTGTACCCCTCCAGAATGTGTTCTTTTTGAAGGTAGAAACTAACTTCTTCATCTATCACCTTCTCTATCTGGCAAAGCACTAGCATAAAATAGGTGCTAAATAATCACAGAGCCATCAGCAAAGCAGAGTTGGCTGTTGAACGGATATTGTATTAGATGCAACTTTTTGTTTTGCAAATGGGTTTCCATATTCATACATAGGAATAGTCTAGCAAAGAGTAAATAGAAAGACAAGTTTTAAAATGTTATCTCTTTGTATTAAAATAAATACAACAAATCACATTGTGATAAGGTTTCTTAAATATTTTTAAGTAAATGCTAATTTTATCCCCATATTGACTCATGCTCTTACTTTTGATAGGACTATTTTTGTATGGGGCAGAGTGAATAATTAAGATTAAAACTGGCCAGGTTTCTAGTAACAGAAAAAGGAAAAATGGATTGTATTTGGAGTTTTGTGAGTTTTAAAAAATTGCTTCATTTTGTTTTAATGATATCAGATGGGTGAAATGTTCAATATTGACATTTACTATTATAATTTGAATTTCTTATTCAAATGGAAAATATCTGATGGGAACTCAGAATGCTCGACTAGGCTTATTCCATTGGGTCTTAATTAACCCAGAAAATGGAAGAGTCAGTCAGGATTGGGAATCTTGAGGGTCTCCGTAGAGAGATTGTTCTATATTCCGTATGTGTTTCATGATGATCCAAATGAGTCAGGAGAATGGGGTCTGGAGGCAGGGAACTTAAGGTCCATTTGTGATGAATCAAGGAAAAACATCAAGGCCCTAGGGCGGGGAATGTGCGGCAAATTTGTGCTGACTTCCCAAAGCTGGATCAAAAGGAAAACACCTGGGTCTGGGAGCTTAAGGCCAATTAAGGCAAACTTCCAAAAGCTGAACCAAAAGGAAAAACCCCATCTCCCCATGTCTAGTAACAAAGGGTCAAAGGCTACTCTCCCTACAACCCTCCCGTTTCACCGCATCTCAGACGGAAAGGGATAGTGTCCTGGATTAGCTGTGGGCCAAGCAGGGACCATCCCTTCATCTGCATAGGGCACCAATTCACCTCAGCCTTTAATTAGCCACAGGCCAAATCCTTCGTCCAGATAAGGGGTAACTGGTAGGAACCTCAAAAGGAGTACTTAAAACACAGAAAACTTTATAACTGGGCCCTCGAGCTGCTTGTTCGGCTGACTCCCACCCTGTGGAGTGCTTTCTCTCTTTAATAAATTCCTGCTTTCGCGGCTTTGTTCTTGTGTTTTGTTCTTTTGTTACTTTGTGCATTTTTTCCAATTCTTTGTTCAAAACACCAAGGACCTGGACAACTTACACTCAAAGTTCTTCTGGTAACACAAGTAGACTGAGAAGGATTTGGGTGTTTTCTTTTGTTCATAAAGGAAAGGGATGTTGGGGTAGAGGCATATATCTGATTGTCCCTAGTTCTGCTTCTCAGAGATTGTTTTGCACCACCCCACTTCACAGCAAAACAAACAAAACAGGTCCTTTAAGGGGCATTCAAAAGAGGAAGTATAGGCGTGTCGCAAAGTACTAAGGAAACTCCATCCTGAAAAGTCAAGTCCCCATTAAAAGGAAAGTACTAAGTAAAGAAAAGGAATTTGGAAAGAAAATAAAATAGGACTATAACTTGAGTAGCTTGTTATTATTATAAAAGTCTCTTTTTTTTTAATAGAAGTAGTAGAATTTAAAAGTTTAGGATCGTTAGTCATTGGGGTCTGCTTTCTAACTCTCTGCTGAGATTTACTTATCATCTAAAAGCTGATGCCCCAGATCACTAGCCTAAACCTCTTTCTTCAGCTCCAGATCCATACATTCAAGAGCCTAGTAGACTTCACACTTTTATGTCTCAGAGACAATTCAGCCTAAAACAAAACTTAATTCTTTCCCCCTTCCCCTTCTTTCTTCCCTTAAGTTCCTATATTTCCAAGCTTGGTGGATGAGCCTCCTCCTAAACCAGAAATGTAGGGATTATCCCAGATTTTTTCATTTCTCTGTATTCCACATCCGACTGGTCAGCAAACCTTATTCAATTGACCTCTGATATGGCTTGGCTCTGTGTCCCCACCCAACTCTCATCTTGAATTGCAATCCCTGTAATCACCGCATGTCGAGGGAGGCACCCAATGGGAGGTGATTTGATCATGGGGGGGCAGTTTCCCCCATGCTGTTCTTATGATAGTGAGTGAGTTCTCATGAGATATGATGGTTTTATAAGTGTCTGGCATTTCCCGTGCTTGCGCTTCTCTCTGTGGCTGCCTTGTAAAGAAGGACATGTTTGCTTCCCCTTCCACCGTGATTATAAGTTTCCTGAGGCCTCCCAGCCATGCAGAACTGTCAGTCAACTAAACCTCTTTCCTTTATAAATTACCTAGTGTCGGGTAGTATCTTTATACCAGTGTGAGAATGGACTAATACAACCTCCTTAGTATCTCTAAATTCAGGTCACATTTTCCCACTCTATCCTCACTACCTTTGTTTAGACCCACGTCATTTCTTGTCTTAAAAACTGCAACAGCCTGGATCATCATGATATCTATTTCCTTGCCTGCATAATGTAGTGGGCCCTCCGTCCCTCCCTGTCTCCCTCTCTCCTCCCTTTCTCCTCCCTTCTCCTATGCAGACAAAACACACAAGAAATAAAATCAAAGTTCTCTTTCTGAAATCTTTGCAATGGTTGTATCAGCCCTGTGCTCATTGCTTTGATTTTGCTCTGTGAGGTGGTTTTGAAGGAACAGTTTTATCTTCAGGCTGTGCTTTATGGGAAGGTTAGGGGAGCTTGACTCTAAATGGAATCTGGAAGAGAGTAAGATACCAATAGCTTGTTCTGGCAGTTTCCTAAAGCAATAAAAACCACAAGCCCACCCACAGAGGGATTGGACTGCATGTAGGGCTTGGCAATTCTCCCCAAGATGTATGTGTCTTCCCTTGATCTGCATTTTGTTTCTCTGCTTGTCCTTCTTGGAGAGCCTACTTCTAGGAAGACAACCTGTCTGATACAGTTAGAGCATCCAGAAAACTCTCAGAAGAGCTCTCATCATTGTAGTTTTGTTATTTTCTCCTTTCTTTCTTTTTACATTTCATTTTGTTAGGTAGGAGGAACTAAGCCTAAAATTTGTTAGGTTAGGTTAGCAAAATGACTAGATGTTGCTACACTGCTAATTTGTTTGTGAGATTCTCTTTCCAAGCTACATAGATCCTGATTCTAATTAGCTGACCTGGAATTAAACTAGGTGAACTAGATTTTCCCCACAGAATCTAGTGAATTTTTTCTCCCAAAGTCTTCTATTACTTCAGCACATCTGAAAGTGATACTTTTATTATTCCAATTTGATACTTTCACTTTTTTTTCTTAAAAGTCTTAAAAGGCATATGATTACCTTTAGTGTAAAATTTATGTTGAATGATTTGCTTTCCAAGCAGTGTACTGTGACCTCCCACGCTTGTCCTTTTCTACTTTCCATTCCTTCTGCCTAAGGTCCCCCTGCTCCTCAGTACCATGCATTTCTTCATCTGCCCCTGTCTTATCCAATATTAAAAAGTCATCTCCAGTGCCATCTGGTCAGGGAAGGATTTGCTTATTATCATTATTTCTTCCCACTTCCCACCAAACGTGGTGTAGGTAAATTTCCCATGCCCTCATAAAAAGAACCTGGTACTTACTTTTGTCCTAGCATTGGTGTACTTCTTGATCTCACTATCCAACAGACTAAGAAGTCCAAGATCACGAGTTTGACTTATTTGATTTTGTTCTCTTGAGTCTAATACTCAAGAGATCATTAGACTCAAGTGCCTGGGGCTTAGTAGTATTAAATATATCTTTGTTGACTAAATTTAAGAACCAAGTATAGGTCCCGGGGTATGCTGTTTTCAACGAAATTTCAAACCATTTTTCCACAGGTAACCCAATACCTTCTAGTTTGTGTCACACCCTGTGAAAGACTCTTTGGACATTAAAGTTGACCTAAATAGTTCATGTAGTGCATCATTTACGATTGAGGCAAGAAATTACCCATATAAATCTATGATGTTTTAGGTGACATGTATAAAGAAAGAATATTTAACATGATTATAAGTTAAGACTCATTAAATATTTTTAGACTCTGACTGGATTATAGCTCCTTAGAGAAGAAAGAGAAAGTTTATAATCTACTATAGCTAAAGCTTTTTGGTTTACTTGGGGTGGGACTGAATTAAGACCAAATGTTTATCCATCAATTGCACAAATAGACGACTTTTTCGTATATTATCAGAATAGATATTAACAAGGTTTGGTTTACTTAATTGTTCGCATTGAAATGATTGAATTGATTCTAAAATTTTTCTGATCAGGTTCATGTGAAACAGCAACACACAGGAATAGGAAGGGCAGGGGAGAAAGCCCTCCATCTCCCATATTGCTGTCTTATTCTCACTTTGTCAACCTTGATTTGTTGCATGAAAGTGGCGCAGTTGGAGTAAACTATCTCTCCATCTTTCATATTGACCAAAAATGCTTGCTTTATTTACCTATTTTTGGAAAGTCTCAAAATGGAGGCCACAGATCTCTCACTGAGGGCCCAGTAGTGATGAGCTGAATCTGCCACTAGGTGTCATCGAATTTTCAAACAAATGGCTTTAAAGAACATTTCAGTAAAAGCTAGCTTCAAGCCCCGGATTTTTGTTGTTCCTTTTCATGGCGTCTTTGGAGTAAGTAATAATGCTATCATTCATCTGAACACATTTGGCCTATTTAAATTTTGAAATTTATTTTGCCTTATCCAGCCCGTTGCATTGTGAACTGGTGCTTAAATGCGTGAATGGTACTTTTCATAATGCAATACTGATCTCGTCTTCACTTAAAAGATGTGAAAACTATTCAGAAGCACAAAACAATATATATTTAATAGCCTTTCCATTACAGAAAGCTAATAAAAATTCCAACATGAATAGATTTTGCTTAGGAAATTACACTTCCATTTCTGTTGGGAAAAATGGGTACTTTATTTTTTATGTTCCTTCGTAAATGACTACAAAAATTGCACAACTTCTGTGCATTCTAGAGTTGTGCAGCATTTTATCAACTTTTAAAAAAGTGCTACTAAATTTTTGTTATCAATTACAAACTTTCCAATATGAACTACTGATGTTGTGTTATTCATACTTTACCAAGCAGCTGTACATGCTGTTTTTCCACCAAAAAAAGGTAAGATTAAATGTAAGAAAATGTAATCAGTAAAGCATAGCAATCTCTCACTTGCGTATTTAATAATCTCTGATCACAGCAGGTATAATCGTTATCTAGTGGCATATCTAAATAATAGGCTTTCAAAATCAAGCCAAATGTAGTGTTATTGTGAACTGATGTATGTTTCTCATTTATGTTTTTTGAAAAGATTATTAATAAGTGAAACTCCTTATAAAGGACTGACATTTAAAACCGAAAATCTCATTTTCTATTAAGTTCATACATTGCATCTTTCTGTCCATTTCACCTGTAGAAACTAGAAGTTTGCAGATTTAAACATAAAAAAGGTCTTCCTTCAATACCACTGACATATCAGATCTATCCCATTTACACATTGTTTCCTGAATGGAGGATTTTTTTTCTAGAATAGTCAATTCCATGCTATTAAAACCTCTAAAATAACAAAACAATACAGGGATTATTATGTGTGGTTAGTGCCCTATAATTCTTAACAAGTGCTAGCAAAATTGATTAAACTTCTATTGGGTTAAACTCTGACCTAGGTTTATCATGAGAGCTTCTTGTCCTCTGTGGCTAATTCCCTGATGCTGCAGTAAGTGTTACTTTCTCTCTACTGTGTCCAGGTCAGGACAGTCACTGAAGTTGTTCATTTTGAGGGAAAAAATATGTAAGGATAAAGATTTTCACCCATAACAAGAAATCTATGGGTGACAGACAAAGGCTTAAAAATGAACAAAGATGATCAAGAACACTACACTATACTGAGAGGTGATACTATGTCATTGATATCTTGGTATCATGGGCACTGAAAACAGAAGGAACTGGATAAACATTCTCTTGGTTGAATTAAGAAGGATTTTCAAGCACATGTAGAAGTCTCTGCTATTCTATGAGGTCTGTGTTCCTGCCTATACAAAATTATACTGTCTTTTGAGCAAGAAAATATCATAATGGTATATAGTCAGGGTGGTATGCTTCAGTGTTGGGTAGTTGAGTTTTGGTGATAATTTTTTGGTCATACTCTCTTGCCTGTTCTATGTTGATCACTTGCATTGGTCACGAACTGGGTGCTGGGATTAGTGGACACATTTTACTTCATTTGACAGAAAGAGAAGGAGCCTCGAAAGGAGAAAGGGGCCTTGTACTTGCAAGAGAGTTGTGATTAAAGATGCAAGTGCTAGTAAGTACTAGTGTAGAAATAGACTAAAGTTCAGATACTTACCATATGGAAATTAAAACCATAGTTTTCACCTCGTTAATGCAGTCTTCTAACCATCATGATCATTGATCATCTCTTGCATATATAAAGGATAGAGTTCCACATGGTTATTATTCTCCCACAGTCACATCACACCTACTGTAGTTACATGTGATTGCTCTGAAAATTTATTGTCATGTGGGAAAACTCCCGTTTACATTTGCACCTCTGCTCCTGAATGGAGACCAGAAAATCAACTGTTGTCTTATTCAAACATGATTATACCCTAGGTCTGACTCTGGAAAATTAAATGCAAAGGGGTCACATGTATTTAAAAATATAGTTATAAAGGAAGAGACTTCTGTCTAGCAAATTCAGGAGCAACATCAGAGGTACTTTTCCAGAAGTCCATAGATGAGATGATCTGAAGGTGGATTTCATTTAGACCAGTAGACGACGGTTGGAAGTTCCATCATACCCATTCACTCTTGATCAGAACAGCTCTGCTACATCTGTTTTACATGCAGAAGCAAATTGTGTAACTGGGCTCCTGGGCAGACTGGTTCAAAACTTGGCTTCCTTCCTCACAACTTGGGTGATCTTTGCAACTTAGTTAACTTCACTATTACCAACTTTCTTCATCTGATGTAAACTGGGGATAATAAAACTACCTGCCTCTGGGTTGTGTTGTAAGATTTAAATAAGCTAATACATATATTTAGAACAGTACCTGGCACATAGTAATGCTTAGTAAGCATTGGTTCTTGCTATTATCTCTGTTATTATTTTGGATTTCTGCCTGCTAGTTCCTTTGAAAAATGGAACAATTTTCTTTGGTCAATAAATTTTGAAACCTACCAATCTAGACTATTAATATATGAAAATTCTCTTTTCTCCACTCTAAGCATTTTGCCTGGTAAATTGGAATGGGTTCCACAGATCAGAGCAATGAAGTGTTGAGGTCAGTGCTCAGTGAACCCTGATGAATTGTTCTTTGGTGAGTTGTCGTTTTCTATTCTTAAAAGAGGCATTAAGAATTTATAACAATGTCCTAGTTGCATTATCATTTGGATGGTGTGTTTATGCTAATTTCTTCTGCCAATCCTAATTACCTGTGGTTAAATTCATTAAAAAATAATTTTTTTTCCCAGACTCTTGTCTAAATCACCTTGCTTCCTAGAATATTTCAATTTCCTTTTGGTTCAATTGTCACAAGTATCAAATCATTTATTCACCAAATAGTGTAAATCAGAGGCACTTTTATTTATTCACTAGGCAGTTACTGAGTGCTTCTGTATGCTTTGTGGGTATCTAAACATTTCCTACAGAACCTTTGGGGTCATCTAGTCCAACAGATCACATATTAGAGTTATTTTATATGCTCGGTGACAGGTGGTTTTCTGTCTGTTACTTGAAGACTAGATTCTTGCCTGAGAATAGATTATACTGTAGTTGGTAAGACATTATATAGAGTTAAGAGTAAAGTTACAAAGCTCTCACATTTTGCAATCTGGTAACTGAAGTGCAGATGTCACTTACTTGCCCAAGTCACAAGATATGTAGCAATAGGGTTGAGAAAAGAATTTAGATGCTCCAACTCATTAAACACAACTTTATCATTATACCACTTTGCTCAGAGCTATTTTCTCTTCTAAAAAGTGCTATAAACAGTAGTTAGATGTTTAGATAGGCTACAAAACTAGACTTAGTACAAGACTTGCTTTTGTGGTCAGAAGTCATGGGTAAGAAATCAGGCAGTGCAATACTTGCTTTTGTGGTCAGAAGTCATGTGGTCAGAAATCAGGCTGTGTCACTGAACAGTTGTGTGAGATACGGTCAAAATTGTAGAAGGCTCTACATCTTTTCAGTGGAAGGAAGGAAAAGATTCTGGAATACGGTTGATAGACAATAGAATTAACATTTTAGGAATGGTGAAATTGTACACCTTCTACTTCCAGTTGTCCTGGCAATGAACATTTATCTTATAATGATTTTATAATGAGAAAAATTCTTTTCTGCCTCATTCAAGAAAAATAGTAGTGTCTACTGCCCTTTGGGGAAGTTTGTGAGAGGACTTCATGGTTTTTGTTTACAAAGCTGAAGCCCCATGAGATTTTAAGAGAGAGGGGTTTGTTCCGAATTAAAGGATACTATTAGAGACTAAAAGAGGAACAGGTAGAAGATTGTGGAATAGTGAACAAAAATAGAGGTTTACATAGTTTTACTATTTCATTTTGGGGAGAAGTTTAAGGCAAAATCTTTAATGATTCTGTGCTGCAGATAGAAGAAAAAATGATGAGGAAAATAATTTTCAACTTTTATAGTTATAGGATTAAATTGATTTTAGAGGTTTCAAAGCTCCTGGGCAAAGAGCATGAGTAATGTTTCAGGGCTAATCAACTAAGCGACTGAAAATCCATGTGGTCTTCCCTGTATTTCCCATCCATTTGAGGTCTGAAAGGGACTTTGTACTCAAAAACCAGTTTTATTTCCTGACCTGTCAACTTGGCTAGAACTGCAGTGGTCTCTTGTGTGAATGCTCTTTCTGTCTTATGTTATTGGCCTGAAGCTTTGAGACTGCTAGCAGATGAAAAGAAGTGGAACCACTGAAATAACCAGCATTCTGACTTTCCTTACTCTTAAGATCAGATGCCTGTGCTTTCTCCATGCCATTCATGGATTGTGAGACTCTTTGACCAATCTAGGAGACCCAGGCCAGATTCAATTTCCTTGAAGTTTTATGTGACTATGGGTTGCAGTAACACTCCCAGTCCAATGGCTCATAACTCAACCAGGAGACATCCTTCTCTTTTCAAACCACATTCCTTCCAAGGTACTAAGCTTGTGAAAAGAAAAACCAGGATACTCTGCCATGAACGTCTCTTGAAACAAACAAACATGGAGTCTACTCACTGCTTCAATAATAAAGGAAAATAAAGAAAATGTAGAGTAAACCATAAATTATATCCTGGCATGATTCTTCTCCATATAGATCGCACATATGTATTTCGTCTGTAGACTGAGAACAGGCAAATGAAAACTCAGCCAAACAATGGGTCTTCTAAATGTCCATCTGTCTCATGATCACGGAAGGCGTGGCTGGTGACCCTTTTTGCCTTGGATCATTCATCAGAGGTCTTTGCCATTTGAGTAGCTTCCAGTTTTTGGGTATTCATACTCCCAGCTTCTTCTGCTTGCCAGGAAATCTGTATCTATTGTCCTCTGGGATCCCTGACCTTATTTCATCTTCATTGGGTTCTTTTTCCCCTGATTTTCAGACAGTTTACTGCTGGCAAATAACTCACCTTCCATGTTGGACCAGGAGATGGTGATTTCTTCTTGGCTGTTTTCCTATGACATTACCATTTTTCTCTCTCTTTTCTCCTCACAACGTCTGGCATCATTTGTCAACCTGCATTCCAAAATTCCCTGACATAAAACTCAACTCACAAAGCATTTTATGAAGCATGCAGGGCTGTATAAGTGAGCAGTTTTTTTCCGTATTAATGATATTCACTAAAACTTTGATTTTTCTCAAACAGTTGTATTCAAGGAAAATCAGTTTTAAATGGAAGAGGATAAAACAAGCAAATGATTTTGGATCTTTTAAAAAACGTTAAAAATTAATCGCTCTTGTTCTTTTTGTATTTCTTATGCTGGAGCTACCTGTGACAAAATGGAGTCCTGGGTATATTGTGTGAATGCATTCTTGGCCCAAGTTCCATCAAAAGACTCAGAAAAATCTTTCCATCAGACAGTCCACAAAATTTCCACAATTGGCAGTCCAACTGGTAGTTGCCAACTGGTTGTCTAACTGGCACTGGTGGCTCGCACAAGATTGAACATAAAAATGTTTAAACACGAATACCTCTGAGCTGCTTAAATCATGTGTCTGTACTGTGGGGAGACCTGCTTTTAGCTGTAATTCCAATTGCAAAGTTATGTTTCCTCCCAAAAGAATAAGTAAGATTGAGCCTTCTCTTTACCGGATGATAATCAGAGAATGCAGAATCAAATGGCCAGGCTGTGTTGCAGAAATGGATTATGCACGTGTAAGAATACCCACATAGGGCTTGGCATGGTGGCTCACAACTGTATCCTAGAGCTTTGGGAAGGCAAGGCAGAAGAATTGTTGAGGCTAGGAGTTCAAGACCAGCCTGGGCAATGCAACAAGACCTTCATTTCTACAAAAAATAATTTTAAAAAATTAGCCAGGTATGGTGGTGAGCACCTCAAGTCTTAGCTACTCAGGAGGTGAAGACAGGAGCATCATGTGAGCCCAGGAGTTTGAGATTGTAGTGAGCTCTGACTGTGCCACTGCACCCCAGCCTGGGTGACAGTGCGAGACTCTGTCTATAAAAAAATAAAAATTAAATAAAAAGAATACCCTCATGGGTTAATGAAGATGACAGAAACCTTAAAGGACCATCATATATGTGACATTTTCTAATCGAGTGCCTGACACATAGTAATGGACAAAAAACCTCAGCTGAATATGAAAATTAAGCATATTAGAGGGAGTTCATACCTTCTGGATGACTGTTACAAGGCTCAGAACTTAGGGTAACTAAGTGATCACTGACTAGAGATTATGAGTTCTACCCATGATTGCTTGGTGATATGGTTTGGCGCTATGTCCCCACCCAAATCTCATGTTGAATTGTAATTCTCATGGTTGGGGGAGGGACCTGGTGGAGGTGATTTGATCATGGGGGTGGATTTTCCACTTGTTATTCTTGTGATAGTGAGTTCTCATGAGATCTGGTTGTGAAAAAGTGTGTAGCTCTTCCCTCTTCACTCTCTGTCTCTCCTGCTCCACCATGGGAAGATTGTGCCTGCTTCCCCCTCACCTTCTGCCATAATTGTAAGTTTCCTGATGGCTCCCTAGCCGTGCCTCCTGCATAGCCTGTAGAACTGTGAGTTAGTTAAGCCTCTCTTCTTCAGAAATTACCTAGTCTCAGGTATGTCTTTATAGCAGTGTGAGAATGGACTAATATAGAAAATTGGTAACAGAGAAGATACCTGAAAATGCTGAAGCAACTTTGGAACTGGGTAATGGGCAGAGGTTTGAACAGTTTGGAGGGCCCTGAAGAAGACAGGAAGATGTGGGAAAGTTGGAATTTCCTAGAGACTTGTTGAATTGTTGTGACCAAAATGCTGATAGTGATATGGACAGTGAAGTCCAGGCTGAGGTGGTCTCAGATAGAGATTAGGAACTTATTGGGAATTGGAATAAAGGTGACTCTTGTTGTGCTTTAGCAAAAAGACTGGCAGCATTGTGCCCCTGCTCTAGAGATCTGTGGAACTTTGAACTCAAGAGAGATGAATTAGGGTATCTGGTGGAAGAAATTTCTAAGCAGCAGTGTTCGAGATGTGGCCTTAAAGGACTATGCTTACTTGCATAAACAGAGAAATGACCTGAAACTAGAACTTTTATTTAAAAGGGAAGCTGAGCGTGAAAGTTTGAAAAATTTGCCACCTGACCATGTGGTAGGAAAGAAAAATGCGTTTCTGGGGAGGAATTCAAGACTGCAGAAACTTGCATAAAAAGAGCTGAATGTTAATAGCCAAGACAATGGAGAAAGTGCCTCCAGGGCATTTCAGAGACCTTTGCAGCAGCCCCTCCCATTCACAGACCTGGAGGCCTAGGAGGGAAAAATGGTTTCATGGGCAAGGCCTACGGCCCTGCTGCAATGTGCAGCCTCAGGACATGGAACCTCTAAATTTCAGAGGATGTATGGAAATGCCTGGATGTCCAGGGAGAAATCCATCACAGGGGCAGAACCCTTATGGAGAACCTTTACTAGGGCAGTGCAGAGGGAAAATGTGGGGTTGGAGCCCCCACACATAGTCCCCACTGGGGCACTGCCTAGTGGAGCTGTGAGAAGAGGACCACAATCCTCCAGGCCCCAAAATGGTAGGTCCAGTGACAGCTTGCACTGTGCACCTGGAAAAACCACAAGCACTCAATGCCAGCCCGTTAAAGCAGCCATGGGTGCTATACCCTGCAGAGCCACAGGGGCAGAGCTGCCCAAGGCCTGGGAGCCCACCCCTTGCATCAGTATGACCTGGATGTAAGACATGGAGTCAAAGAAGATTATTTTGGAGCTTTAATATTTGATGACTGCCCAGCTGGGTTTCAGACTTGCAAGGGGCCTGTATCCCCTTTGTTTTGGCCAATTTCTCCCTTTTGGAACAGTAGCAGTTACCCAATGCCTGTACCCCCCTTGTATCTTGGAAATAACCAACTTGTTTTTGATTTTACAGGCTCATAGGTGGAAGGGACTTGCCTTGTCTCAGATGAGACTTTAGAGTTGGACTTTTGAGTTAATGCTGGAATGAATTAAGACTTTGGGGGGACTGTTGGGAGGGCATGATTGTTTTTGGAATGTGAGAACATGAGATTTGGGAGGGGCCAGGGGCAGAATGATATGGTTTGTCTCTGTGTTTCCACTCAAACCTCATGTTGAATTGTAATTCCCAGGGTTGGGGGAGGGACCTGGTGGGAGGTGACCGAATCATGGGGACAGATTTCCCCCTTGCTGTTCTTGTAAGAGTGAGTTCTCATGAGATCTGGTTGTTTAAATGTGTGTAGCACTTCCTCTTTGGCTGTCTCTCTCCTGTTCTGCCATGTGAAGATTGTGCCTGCTTCCTCTTCACCTTCCTCCTTGATTGTAAGTTTCCTGAGGCCTCCCCAGTCATGTTTCTTATATAGCCTACAAAACTGTGAATCAATTAAACCTCTTTTATTCATAAATTACCCAGTCTCAGGTATGTCTTTATAGCAGTGTAAAAATAGACTAATACACTTGGTATTGAAGTCTGATTGTATACGACCCCCTAACCTTGCCCTGAAACTTATTAATATTGTTCTTAGGACAATGGTCACACTCCTTAGTAAACCATATGCCATGATTTGACACATGTTTATCTTTTCAGGTTCATTTTTAGATGCAGTCCCCATTCCTCAATCCAACTCTACAAAAGTTCTGTGCATTAGCCATCTCAAACAACTTGCTTCTTGAATTGATGAACAAATTACAGTAAATCCATACAATGGAATAATACTTAGCAACACAAAGGCATGTACTACTGATGCACACAACATGAACAAACATCAGAAACTTTATAGTGATACCCAGACACATGATTTCGTTAACATGAAATTCGAAACCAGGCAAAACCAATTTGTGGTAATACAAATTAGAACAGAGATTAACTATGACTGGAAGGAACTGACTTAAAGGGATACAGGGGATCTTTCTTGTAGGGGGTGGTGATGACGTTCTACATCCTGATTGGGGTGTGAAGGACACAGTTGAATATGTTTGCCAAAATTAATTCAAGTGTACATTTTACTATATGTAAATTTTACCTAACAACAACAACAACAACAAAACACAACTTTCTCTTTATAGATTAAGTTATGCTGTGTCAGGTCTCCACTCGTTTGCTCAGGCCTTCTGCAGGGAATTCTTATCTCCACCCTCAACAGCACCTTTCTATTCCACTAGTTTATGAAACTCAGATAAAGAGATATCCTCCTCTGAAGCATTTCTTGACATTTCCCAGTACCAATCAGGCGAATTTTCTCTGCCCTTGTTCAGAGGGTAGTACATTCTTTGTATTCTCTTTACAAGTTCCTTAATTAGAAGGTACTGGACATTTTTATCCATACTCCATGAATATATCACCTATAGTTGTTGAATAATTACCCATAAATAACTATTCAGTAATGATAACTATTTAACAACTACAACTAGTAATCTTTAGGTTATAGTTTCAGCCATTCTCAGGAAGTTCTTTTCTAAGGTATTTTCTTCACCATCCTCTTATGGTGTGAATCTTCTGGTGAGATAGTTTTCTACACTTTCCTCCACATGCTGCCTGTCTTCTCAGGAGACTCTGGGATGGTAGGAAGTCTTAAGAGTCACACAGACTCCCACAAGAATGGCTTCCCTCATGAGCTGTATGACCTTGGGACAGTAACTCAATTTTTCTGGGTCTTGGTTTTTTCTTGCCTGAAATGGAGATAATAGTGTCCAACTCTTGACATTATGAGGAATAAATGCAAACGTAGTTAACAGCTCACAGTCTAGGACTTGGCCACAGTAGGTGCTGCATAAATAGCCCCTAGGGTCTGCTGCTGGCCTGATTGGATCATTGCTTTTCACTAATATGGGCTCTGTGGCTTGTTAGGCTTGCTGCCCACTGCTGGCATGGTTTCAGTTGTGCTGTCTGCTGGCCAGATAGATATCTGCACCAAGGGCAATCATAGCTTTTCCTATGTTTCCTGACTGTTGAGGCAAGTGAGGTTATAGAGAGTTTGGGAGTTCTCCTTGGCTAAGTTGGCCTACATTTTGTTTGTTTTTAAGTACAAGCATACCTTCTATAATAGGTATTGGAGCTTTCCTCTTGAGTCATATCTTCTCTGTTTACAAGGTAAATGTGTCTAGTTTCCCAGCTAGTCACCCAAAGTTGTGCCTTTCATGAAGTAACACCTCTGATCTTCTTTGGGGTACTTCTTATTGACTACCAAAGGCCATGCAGCACTGGGACATTGATAGCACAGCCCTACTCAGGTGTCTGCCTTGCCTCCCAGCCACAGTAAGGGAAAATCCTCTTTCCTAAAGGGTAGTTTCAGATATATCTTAGGGATCAATGTCTCATCATTCTCATCATCATCTGACAAAAGCAGTCAAATTAGCAGAGGCTATTGTTGGCAAGCTACATCATCACCCTCCTTTTATAAGTCAGTTGGAGGGATGAGGTATGGTGAGGATGAACTCTTCTAGAATCAGGGCTCAGGATCCTTGCTGTGAAAAAGCAGAGATAAGAATAATAACATATATGACAAAATTTCAGTTTCTCTCTTAAATAAACATGCATGTGTTGTTGGCACTGTTGTTAAATCATGGAGATTGGACTAACTTTTCAACCCATACATAGAATGAAGAGAGGGGACATATATTTTCCTGAGGTTAATAGCTGACACTAGTGGTCAGGAACATAACTTGTTAAATGAAAGAGAGAAAAGACATAGGAAGAGAGGAAAATGATGTTCAAGGAGATGAGAGAATAGAAATTACATAGAATTACTGTTTTACTGGTGGGAAAAGCAGTAGGGGGTCACACGGCCTGTCTCCTATGCCTTCCAGAAGAAAAGAAGACAGCTCTTGGAAGAAGACACTTCTGGCACTCTCTCCTTAGTAAGGCTGTTTGTGCAGAATCCTAGGTGGGGAGGAGTGTAAGGAGCAGCTATGCAGAAAGGGAGAAAGAAGGCAAGAAGAAGCTCACTGTCTCCATGGAAAGAATGCTAGAAAGGAAGGTAGTGGACTATGTGAAATGGTTGAACCCCTTCCTTTAAATTAACCTGCAAATGCCTCTGTAATAATTCACAGGGCACCTCAGAGGATTGCGTATTTGATTGGCAGCATGTGGGGGAATAGATCCCCTTAAGGCACCATTTTGTAGGAAGGGCTTCTTGCCCCATCTGTCCATCCCCTGATCCCGAGTCACAGCTGCTGCAGACACTTTCAATCACGTGGTACAAATATCCACTTAGACACTCTTATAAGTTTAGGTTTTATAAAGACAACATTAAATGTGACTAGGTGAGAAGCTGAATTCGTGTATATAGTCATTGTGTTTAATTAATAATACTTAATAAACAGAAATATTAAACTTTATATATGCATATGGTAAACTGTATCGTGACTCACAGAATTGTTTTGGTATTATTGGCAACTAAGGAATTGGACACTAAAGGAATGTCTCTTCTGGATCTAGTGTGGGTCTTTTTAAAAATTTTTGTGTGTATGATGATCCTCTTTTGTGTTCCGCATGATTCTTGCAGAATCATGTGTTTCTTGAGTCAGGCTTGATTAATTGTGAAAATTCTCAATGGTTTTTATTTGCAATTGATAAAAATAAAAATTAAAAAATTACAGCCTTTGTAACCAGCACCATCAGTTCTTAATTTACTGCTTTAGATGTTTGACATGAGAGACCCCTTAATAACAGCAACAATAATGGGAAATGCTTATCTATTCTACGCACTCCGTGTGTGAACAACTTAATTTAACAAAAACTTCATGAGGTAATAGCTATTGCTATCCCCATTTTATTATTGGGAAATTTAGGTACAGAGATATAGAGTAACTTGCTCAAGGTCTCTGTACTGGTAATTGGTAGAGGGGTTGAACCTGACCAGTCTGAATCCAGAACCTGTGCCTTTAACCACCATTTACCTCTAAAAAGCTTCATTTTCCCCAAAAGCATCTTTGAAACTTGGCTGTTAGTATTATCTGGAATGGTTTCTGTCCTCTACCTCACAATCAGAAGAATTCCATGGATCATCCTGTGTGTTGACAAAAGATTTAACATCCAACAAGACTGATACATGATAAAACTAATCCTACTATGCAGAAGTCTTTTTATCTTTTTTTTTTTTTTACTTTTCCACACAAGCCAAAGTCTCTATAACCTGCTATAACTTTTAAATTCAATAAATAGATTTTCATTCCTGTTTGTATGTGCTACAAATTAAATCATCAATTTTTTTGCCTTAATATGCATGTAATCCAAAGAACAGGATAGGATATAGTCAAAGTTTGGCATAGCACACTGGGGAGGGGGATGAGGAGTTGGAGAGAGCACATCTGGATGTATTTCATCCACATCTGGCTAGGGAGAACAGCTAGGGAGAGAAATGATGATGGTACCTTGATGCAGATGTTGAAAGACATCTGGATGTGTTTCATCCACATCTGGCTAGGGAGAACAGCTAGGGAGAGAAATGATGATGGTACCTTGATGCAGATGTTGAAAGTGGGAGAGAGAGTTCACAAATGGGCAGGGAGTAGAGCAAAGCTAAGTCTGGCATCTGTCTCATAAAATCATCATTCTCAGTAAACTATCGCAAGAACAAAAAACCAAACACCGCATATTCTCACTCATAGGTGGGAATTGAACAATGAGAACACATGGACACAGGAAGGGGAACATCACACTTCAGGGACTGTTGTGGGGTGGGGGGAGGGGGGAGGGATAGCATTGGGAGATATACCTAATGCTAGATGATGAGTTGGTGGGTGCAGCGCACCAGCATGGCACATGTATACATGTGTAACTTACCTGCACATTGCGCACATGTACCATAAAACCTAAAGTATAATAATAATAATAATAATAATAATAATAAAAGAAAAAAAAAAAAGAAATAAAGGAGTGATAGGAAGGAAGGAGCAGTGAAGTGAGTTTTGAGCCTGACCTTGAAAGAAATGATGGATTTGGACTGATAGTATGATACAGGGTAATCTGTATGGGTGAAAATATGAGCAACGTTTGGAGGGAAAAATGACCAAGATGTGGGGAATCTGCAGTAGTTCTCCTCATTTTTCACCAGACGTAGCAGTCTCTATTATTATGGTTATTGGTTTTTGGCCTCTGAGATAATTTTAACTTATTTTTAGAAATTTTATTACAGCTTTATCTTCATTGTGACCAGATGTGAGCAGACTCCAAGCAATTGGAGTCGTCTGGATATATTAGAGTGTGTGTATAGCAGACACATAAGTCAGAGGTAGACTGTGTTAGATTATCAACAAATGCCAAGACACTTTGCACAAATGACAAAAACAAGAAACAAATTAAAAGCCCTATGAAGATTAATTGTTAATTTATGTAGCTATTACATGTAGTACCATCTAGTTTAGTAAGTTGTTTTAAATGTATATTTCTTATAAAATCACTGTCTTGTAAGCTAGTGCTACTCATTTTTGGTCATTAATTTGCCCTTCTCTATGAGAACTAAGAGCCTTATAAAGCATTAGAATTATAAAGACTCGAGAGACAACTGAATCCAATCTTTGCATTTATGCAAATAGTCAAATAGAGGCTTAACGACATGAAATTATCGTCTTATGGTCACACAACTGGTTATCATCAGGTCTGATGCTAGAATTCTGATGTCCTGACACTAGATGTCCTCTTTGGTGGCCTCTCTGGTGGCAATTTGAATTCAACATCTTAAGAAACTGGTATTGATTACGTCATACATTATACACAAACAGTATGCTATGTTGTAAGTCACATGAAGACTTTATGGAACAAAATAAAATATAACCAAAATTGAACTTTTGATCTATAACACATTAGAGAGATTGAAATTAGAAGCAAAGAAATAGAAATATGAGAGTATTTTAGGGGTCTCGAATTAAAAACAAAACAAAACAAAAACGAAAAACTCAGACTAGTAGTAAACCAAAGTAGTAGATTCTTCATCAGGGAGTGATGAGATTCTTTTGCTGTTCTAGAAAGATAGAATAATCTTTCTAGAACACCATAAGAATATATATCTTATGGCATATCTTCTATATATGAATAAGACATACCATATATATGGTATGTCTTGCCATATATAGTAATAAGATATGCCATAAGATATATATAAGAATATTCACATATGGCCATATATCTTTGGCCATATTCATATATGGTCAAAATGCCAGAAGGAAACCAAGAGAGGAAAAATGGTACCAGAGGCTTCTGATGTACACCAGGCTTGACATGATGGTGTACCTTACAGGGATGGTGGCAGCTCTGGACCACTTTTATTATGACCGGATAAAGGCAAGAATGGGGAAAAATGAAAGATTATTTGCCATGTTTCCTAATCAAGGCTTTGAAATCTATGAAGATTTGAAAAATGTAGCTACCCAAGCTTCAACTTTTATGATTCTGACTTTGTCTTGGGTGGATCCATCCTTCCATTGTGATAGTGTGTATGAAATGATAAGTGAGAACTGTGGGAACCAATAGAGGAAAGATATCTTTTAAAAAGCAGATTTAGAGATTCTTAGATATATAAAAGCAATTTTATTCCTTTTCTTTGATAAGTTGTTTAACAAGTTGCACAAATAATGGCCACTACCAGTTAATGTTATCCTTACAGATAACAAAGGTTAGGCTTAAACACTCCCAAACTACCAACTAGGCTTATCCATTTAGAAATGAGTAAATATTAGAAACTCAAGGATTATTTGCTTTTGAGTGTACATTTATTTGTATTTCATCTTTATTTCCTTTCTCTGTTTTCATTCTCTTCCCCAAATCCTTTGGTACTCTCTAATTTTTCTTTTAATAGCTATATACCATTCTGCCCTTGCTCAGGGTCCTCTTTGCAGACAGCATCCTCTAGGAGGAGGACAGAAAGGGAAACTAATGGTGCCAAACCACGTATCTGAATGAGAAGAGAAACAAAGTATTATAACTGTTTGATTTTAGGGCAATAGAGTGGTAGGATTTCTTTACAAGCACAGATTCTTGTCTCTGTCTACATCATTAGTCTATTTTCACACTGCTATAAATAACTTACCTGAAAATGGGTAATTTATAAAGAAAAGAGGTTTAATTGACTCACAGTTCCACATGGCTGAGGAGGACTCAGGAAACTTACAATCATGGTGGAAGGGAAGCAGGCACGTATTACATGGTGGCAGGAGAGAGACAGAGTGTGTGAGAGCATAGGCAAAAACTACTATTTATAAAACTATCAGATCTTGTGAGAATTCATTCACTATTGTGAGAACAGCATGGGGGAAACTGCCCCTATAATCCAATCACCTCCCTCCCTCGACATGTGGGGATCATAGGTCCCTCCCTTAACATGTGGGCATTACAATTTGAGATGAGATTTGGGTGGGGATACAGGGCCAAATCGTATCAACCTAATTCACCTGCTCTACTTTAGACATTCTGATCTGAAAGTCTTGCTGTAAAATGTAGAAGAGTCATGGAAGGGCTCTTTAATCTTTTAAAGATTACCACTCACTC
Organism: Pongo abelii; assembly: GCF_028885655.2. Classification (NCBI taxonomy): domain Eukaryota; kingdom Metazoa; phylum Chordata; class Mammalia; order Primates; family Hominidae; genus Pongo; species Pongo abelii. Next base: position 105,837,667 of record NC_071991.2, read on the forward strand.
TTTTACATTTCAAGATTATGTGTATCTCAGCCTCCACTTTGTAAACTCTGAAGGTACAGGCTGAAGATTCACAAATTCAGGTCTTCATCTTGGGCTTCTCTGAACTCCAGACTTACATATTCAGCATCACCACTTGTACCTGTAACAAGCATCTCACTTTTAATGCATGCATAACTGAGTCTGTTAATTTTCTCCCAAAGCCCGCTTCCCCATTCCTACTCCTCCTGACTTCCCCATCTTGGTTATTTACAAATTCATTCATACGGTCCTTTGGAACAAAAACACATGAATAAAGAAAACCCTGGAGTCATTCTTAAGTAGTTTCTTTCATTCACCTTTCACATCTAATTTGTGAACCAGCAAATTCCATCCTCTAAATCTTCAAAATATACCCAGGCTTCCGGGTATGATCAACTGGCTTGGTGCTAACCAATCCTCCCAGTGAGAGCAACCAGAAAATCTGAATAAAATACAGAAAGGCATCTGCTTAGAGTCATTGGATGGCTACCAAGGCAGTCAGGATTTGAGAAGTCATAATCCTAGAGTAAAGGGAATTGCAGAGAAGTTATCTTGTAAGCCACTTTTCCTCTTGAGGCAGTGCAGGCCAGGAGGTAGAGAGGCTAACCAGAAAGCGGCCATCAGCAGCTGGTGGTGCTGCAGAGATAAAACTGAAGGTAGGGTCTGCCAGGTAGACGGGTCCATATCCTTAGTTGACAGCCTTAAAGGACTGCATGCAAAGAATAAGAGAAAATCAGAATTAGAATAAACCTGATAAAGATTGAAACCTTCAAGTCAATCAACTTAAACTCTGATTGAGATAATGGTCCTGCTCCTACTCCAGCTCCCTCCCAGAAGCTTAAGAAGCCCTCTTTGGAGACAGAACTCACCCTTTTGGATCTTTTATGACTTTTGTGTACAATGTCCTGATACATTACGAGACAAGACCACTGGAAGAAATAGAAAACAGAAACACCCAAGGTGATTCAGATATTGAAATGCAAAATAATTCTAAAAATTATGTTCAAGAAAAAGAGAAAAGAAAACAGAGAATTTCCCTGGAGAACCAAAATCTATAATAAAGAATAAATGAACATTCAAGAATCAAAAATCATCCTTTCCTGATAGTGATAATTTTTTAAATGCCCTCTCTTTTTTTCTTGATAAATTAGTGGTTTTAAAAATTTTGTTAGTCATCTCCAAGAACATCCTTTGGTTTTATTAATTATTTCTAGAGAAACATATTTTAATTATAGTTTTGTTTCCAATAGGCAGCTATATGTAACCCAGTAAACTACTCTAGGATTCAGTTATTACATCTGAAAAAAATGCAGGTTTTAGATTAAATGAGTATTTATAGAACTTGTATAAAATATTGGGTTTGAGTTGTGAAGAGAAAAACTATGTTGAAATGTGCCATAGACAGGTGGGAATTCAGAAGTGGGCTTAGGAGAGAAGTCTGGGCTAGACTTGTAGGCTATTTTAGTCATTTGCAAGAAGTGGTAGTTAAAACCAAGAGGGTGGATAGAATCACCAAAAAAGAAAGTGAAGAGGTGAAAGGAGTAGAAAAGCAGATCTTCAAATCTTTGTATTTCAAATCAGCTTTCTTAATCAATCCAAAAGCTTGATCACCAGCTGAACTACTATAATATAATGGCAGGAAAATGGGGTGGAATGTGAAGCTGCTAATCAATGGGCATAAGTTTCTATTAAGCAAGATAAACAAGCTCTAGAGTTCTGCTGTACAACATTGTACCTATAGTCTACAGTAATGCATTGTACAATTAAGAATTTAAGGGGGTAAATCACATTACATGTTCTTACCGCAATAAAATAAAAAGACAGCATTATTACAGAGAAAAACTCCACACATCCTTCCCTTGCAAAAATGAAACAGTTTATGTTTTCCTAAATGATTTTCTTTTTCTTTTTAAGAAATCTTTTCTAACAGAGGAAATATGTGGATGTACGTATATATGAGTGGATGATATACTTCAAAAGAGTAGGGTTCTTGAGATAGGCAAAAGAAAAATGGCTTTTAAAGATACAGTGAAAAGCAAAGATTGTGCAGTTTTCATCTGTGGGATCAATTAATTTAAGGGCAAAATTACTGCAGTGGCCTACATTATAGATGAATCTAAGGGACACTGTGACACCAGGGCATAAGAAGATTTCCATCGGCCTGTAATTTCAAAGCAGGTGTGGTTTCTTGAAAAATAAAGCATCTATTAAAGGTATATATTTATCACAACTGAAATATTTTCAAGTGTTTTGTTTTAGTCTTTCACATCTGTGTCATGTCCAAGATTCAATGCTTTTAATTTCTTGAGCAGATCAACCATAAATACTATGTGAACTTGATGACATGTTAGTCAATGGCCTCTAATCTCAAATTGAAAACTGTGCTGCTCTGGCATGCTGTGTAAGAAATTTTCATCTCTCTGGTATTATCAAAACCCTGACATGCTTTTAAAAAATTGTTAAAATTAACTACGACACTTGCTTTAGTATACACATTGCCTTATAATTTACAATGCATTTGCCATGCTGAAAGATTGATTTCAGATAGGTCTAGCTTGTCTGGCTGGGGAGAGAAAATTGTCATTCTGTTTTGTGGAATAAAGCAAGATTCCACAAGACACATTCAGTTAAAATGAAGCAAAAACTGCAATGTTTGAGAATGGTAATGCCTTGTGTTATCTAGATTTATTGATCAAAATAAAATCAGTGTTCCATTTCAAATCTGCCTGCAGCAGCATGCTCTTTTCAACAGCCACAATTTTTTGAAAAGCTTCCACTGCATCCCTCTACCTCTTTTGTGCTGAAAAAATATTATAAAATTGCATACTACCTGGAAGATTATTGAGTTGGTTTCTACAAAGTTAAATTAGAAAGTGGGCCAATGAATTAAAGACCCATAGGTAGAAAAGCTTTTGAAAGTTGCTTTCTTAGCACCTGAAACTTCAAGGACTTTCCATTCAACTCAACAGGTTATATTGGAATAATCTAATATTACTTTAAAAATTGTAGCCTTAGACACTATGTAAAATGTTCTTCCATATAGACTCTTAAAACCCTTTCTTTCGTGGGAAATTATGTAAATAAGGTGTTAATTTTTAACTCAACAAAACAGGAGAGAAAAAGAAAAGAAAATGATACCTATTCTGGTAAACTATTGCTGCAAACTACCACAAAAGAACAAGCATTTTATTTCTTTTCGAAATCATATGGGCCAGGAATTCAGGCAGAGTTTGGCTGGGTGATCTGCATGATGCTGATTGAGATTACTTAGTGGTACTCAGCTGGCAGATGGACCGGGCTGGAGGTTCCCAGATGTTTTCACTTGCATATCTGGCATATTGGTGTGGATGGTTGGAAGCCTTGTCTTACAGGGCTTTCACCTTTTAATGAGAATAGTTGCAAAGAACTTACAATTATCTTTAACACAGCAAACACAGTGTCAGTATGGATCCTTCAAGAAGCCAAGATGGGGATTAGATATGCAAGAGACTTATTGAGGGGAAACACCTGTGAAAAATAAAGAAGGTGGAAGCAGGATAAGTCTTCAGACCACAATGTAGGTCTGACATCTAAAAAAGAAAAGAGAAATAATTGAGTAGGAAAATACTCAAACTTCAATGCAATTCTGGCTATGTCTCAGCTCTGAGCCAAAGTTTCCCATGACGGGGCTTCCTGTGGCAGGCAGAAATGGGCTGGATCCAGCACTCCCACTGTGCTGAGTCATTGGCTGGGAGCAGACTGAGGAAAGTATTGCCTGGTGAATACGAAGGGGCAGTAGCGGGAGCTTTCCATAAGCTATGTTTCCCACAGTAAGTTCTGCTGAATGGTAATGGAAGTGAGGCACCTCTGTGGCCACCGTATTTACCCAGGTAAGCAATGCATAAATAAGACTGGGAAGACAAGGTATGGCAATAAGATGAGTAATTAGGTTTATTATAAATAAGTAAACAGCAATGTCTGAACTATTTCATATAGATAAGTAATGAAGAAGAACCATTGTCTTGATCAGCAGGCCTTGAGGGAGTCTGAGGAGTCACACTTGCTTCCTCCTTGCTGCCCAAAGAGAAAACAGCTGTAGTCTGGCGCAGGCACTCAATTCTTTGGCCAGGTTTATCTTTCGGCCATTTCTGATTTATTGCATAGCATTCTTGTTTTTGTCTTTCCACAGGTCATTGGCCTGGGCAGGGGCTGGGTGTGGGCTGAGAGCTTTGTTGGGATGCTTGGGGAATAGTGCTGTCATTGCTCTACAGAAATGTGAGAAAAATAATACTGAATGCAGACCATAATACCATGCTAGGAACCATTATGCAAAATCACCCAGGCCAAAGCAATTCTATTTGACTTATAAATTATGCCTAGAAGAAAGGTGAAAATAAAGTTTCTAGGAGCTGGAATGTTAATTTTCTGCTTTGGCTCTTCAACTGGAACTGTCCAGATGACTTCCAGGACTGGAACTGCTTTTATTTTCTGCCTTTGAGTGCTTTTACATTTCTTCTCCAAGAAAGTCAGCACTGACTAAAGTGGATTATCCTTTGTTGTCTTCAGTAGTGACAGGCCCTTCTGCCTAAGATCATGAAGAGGAGACAAATAGGAATTTGCTTTGGTTCTTGTCCTGGAATGGAAAGCGATTTCTGTCAATTCTTGAAAGCAGAAGTTATTGGATTCATTTGGATGATTTATTAAAAAAGCAGGCACCAGGGCTCCAGCCCTAGAGATTCTGGCTCTGCAGGTGTGGGATAGGGCCTGAAGCTTCTTTCCGTAATTTAAAAAAGTTTCACTGCTAACTCTGGTGCACACTGAAGTTTGAGAATTATTGCTGTCAAACCTACGTAAGAGAGAGGAAGCAGTTATAAGAATAATTCTCCATATCTGGTTAATCCACATTGCATTATGATATAATTAACTATGGACATAATGTATTTTCAAATAGTTCTTTTCAACAAATACATCATGAACACCTACTTTGTATTAGGATCTCTTCTTGGAGATGGAGACACCGAAAAAGAATCAGACAATCTTTCCTCAGGCAGCTCACAGTTTGGTGGAGGAAATGAGAAAATATACATTATAGTGACAAATGTATTTCTATCATAAATAGAAAAATATCTATAGAATAAAAGTATATAGAAGCAGTCGATACATTCTGAGGTCACAAATGGAGACTTTACAGAGGAAGTGATATACAAGCTGGATTCTGAAGGATGCATTGACGTGTACTAAATGGATTATGGCAGGGAAAGTAATCTAGAAAGATGTACTGGTTTGTGCATAGGCACAGAGTTGTGCTTGAGTAACTGCAAGTAGTTTACTTTTGGTGGAGCATAAGATATAAGGGAAAGAGATGTAAGAGATGAGTCTGAAGAGATAATTAAGAAGCAGATTATGAAAGGTCTTTATGTTCCATGCAAAATATCTTAGATTTGTGTCCATTATGTCAGTAGTCTTCGAAGCTTTACTGGGTCAAGGACTTTTCAGAAATAATCTATCAGAATGTTTCACATACTTATTCAAAAATTTGTTTCACAAAAAATGTTTCACATACATATTCAAAAAATTTTGCATCTCATTTCAGGGAAGTCACGGTCATGGAGCCCCTCTTTTAGACAATCCATAAACAGAATCACATGGTCAGTTTGTGTTTCAGATTAATTGCCCTTGCTGTCGTCAGGTCAGCAAGTTGGACTTATGAGGAAAGGCCATGCTAGAGACAGGGAGTTGAGTTAGGAGGCACTGGCCATATAAATGAAATGGAGAGTCACCATGATCAGATTTCAGGATTGCTTGTATAGGAAAAGGAAGGAGTTGAAGACCCTGCCCAGGTTTCTGACTAGGCTTTTTATTATACAAGAGTGTTATAAAATGGAATAGGAAGCATAAGAAGAATTCTCATGGCAAAAGCAGTGTATATAAATTTGATATGGAGTAGATGTTTTGGAAAGAGTTGTATCCATGAGTCTCTTGCTCAGGGGAGAGATCAGTGTAGCACATACAGCTGGTACCCCACTACATCTGTACCATATCCATTCTTCCTTGCTGGTAGAGCTCTGACTTTGTTCCCTCAGCCTCCTCTGTGCAGCCATGTGATCTGGGAAGGTGAGACTAGCTTCATCCTCAACAAGGGATGCTGAGAGGTTGCTCAGCTTGAATAGTCAGTTCCTGTTGTGTTGATACTGTTCTTTGATTCAATTCTGGTTAATGAGAAATAAAAGGATGTTTTTTGGGCTCTACAAGAAGAGTTCCTTAATGTTTAAGAAGAGAATGAAAGAAAAGAAGTTCTCTTTTCTGTCTGTGGCCATTGATGTGTGAGAATGTGAAGCCTAGAGCAGGTGCAACCATCTTGAAGCCAGTTGTGTTGATACCTCACAACAGATTTAGTGGGGGTAGCAGCTGCATGTGTTATACTGGATAGATAGATAGCTGTGTCTATTTGTCTATTGTGGTGAAAAACAAATGGTAAATAACAAATTTACCATTTTAACCATGGTTAAGTGTACAGTTTCATAATATCATGTATGTTCACATTGTTGTGAAACAGACCTTTAGAATTTTTTCATCTTGAAAATCTGAAACTTTACACCCATTAAACAACTGTTCCTTTGCCCCTCCCCCAAGCCCCTGGCAATCACCATGGGTTTTATTAATGAATAAGCTATAATTAAAACCATGAAACAGAACATAGTCCTTTCCAGAAAGAACACAATACTGGGAACAGGGATGTTTTAGGAGTAGGCAGTGGAAGAGTTCCACAAAAGAGATGAAGAAATATCAAAAGTGGAAGGTAGAAAGAGAAATGGTAAAACATGAGGTCATGAGATCTATTAGGGAGAAGGATTGGAGGAAGGAGTGGCTACCCTGCCAAGTGCTACAGAAAGGTATTAAAATAAGGTGTTAAAATGTCAACACTATTGAGTAATTAGGATGTCATGGGTGATGTCACATGGTAAGAATAGTTTCAGTGGAGTAAGAAGGTTAGAAGCTAGACTTGAAGAGTGAATAGCAACTGAGGAAAGAGGAGGTTTCACAGCAAAGGGAAAGCTACACAATGAAATTCCCACTTTTCTAAACTGAGATAAAATTGAAACTCACCCCTTTATTTATTTATTTATTTATTTATTTAGACAAGGTCTTGCTCTGTCTCCCAGGATGAAGCACAATGGTGGGATCTCAGCTCACTGCAGCCTCTACCTCCTGGGCTCAAGTGATCCTCCCACCTCAGCCTCCTGAGTAGCTGGCACTACAAGCATGCACCACCATGCCCAGCTGATTTATGAATTTTTCTGTAGAGACGGGGTTTTACACGTTGCCCAGGCTGGTCTCACACTCCTGGACTCAAGTGATCAGCTTGCCTCAGCCTCCCAAAGTGCTGAGATTACAGGCTTGAGCCACTGTGCCCAGCTAAACTCACCCCTTTAGTACACAGCTGATGCGTTGCCTGTGTTCAGTTCTATGCTGTAGAGAGTGATGCCATGGGACTGGAACAAAACAGAAGCTTGAGCTTTGGAGGCCTTGCCATCCTCCCACTGCCTAAATGAGCATGTATATGCTAGGGCAACTTTGACTGTGTCAGCTTTGGTCTAGTTTTATGAGCTCTGTGACCATAGATTGTTTTATACTTACATGGGGGTCTGGGAGGAGGTATTGCTTCTTCAAAAAGGTAGATTTTGCCCAGCAGAGAAAACTAATTGCAATGCTGTCCTAGTTTTAGAGCTATATACCTTGGGAGACATATTTGGTCCTTTCTCTAGCATTGCTTATAGCACAGACTTGTCTGCTTTAAATTCAAAGCGACATCATTATTTTTGTTTATTTATTTCCCTATATCAGTTTAGGTGGAAAATACATTAATATTATGTAGTGACAAAGGTCACTTTTCCCTCCATAAGTTTCTTCTCTGTATCTGCAAAAATGGGCATTTCACCAAAAGATTGCAGTCTGTTTAATTATAACCCCAAGTGGATGAGATGCCAGTTTAGTGGGCTAATGCCATTCATCCTCTGAAACTCTATAAATGGAAATAATTTATAGCAGATTCCTGGATATCCTCAGGGCTAACTTTAAATGTGACTGGCTTATAAACTCCCTAAGCTTTACCAAAATAAATTGTTTTTATCTTCTCTTAAGGAGATTAGTGGGTGAAGATGATCTTAAACTCCACAGAATAAACATTGTCAGATAATAAAAATATCCTTACTCCTAGGAAATCATGTAGAAAATAAAATTTGGATGTTGATGAACATCTCATTTAGTCATTTAATTTATATTCAACAAACAAACCAAGTGTCTAATATTTGTAAAGCTCTGAGGCAAGGTTTATCTAAAGGGGTCCTCTATAAAAAACATTAAATGTTTTGTGACGAAAAAGAATCTCTTATTTTTGGAAAGTCAAGTTTGCATATGTTGGGATGTTTTAGTTTGGTATGAGAATGATATGTGTAGTTTAGTGGCTCTTCTCTGCTAGGAAATATTTATCTTGGCTGGGTATGGTGGCTAATGCTTGTAATCCCAGCACTTTGGGAGGCTGAGGCAGGAGGATCGCTTAGCCCAGGAGTTCAAGACCAGCCTGGGCAACATTGTGAGACCCTGTCTCTATGAAAATAATGATGAAAGAGAATATTTATCTTTTCTCCTCCTATTTCAAATTGTTGCTTCCAACATCAAATAGATACGAGTGATTCTCCTGCCCATTAACATTTAGAAGTTAAATCCAGACTAAAGTGCTATTAAGATAAGATGAAAATTTGCTGAGTTACTCAGTAAAAGTATGTGAGCAGAACCATCTTTGAAATAGTATGTGAAAAAAATCTTTTTGATAGGCAGATCGGTTCACAGAATGTTTGGTGCTTTCAATGAATGAAATAAATTTTGAAGCAACTTGAGGCAGTAAAGATCAGTTAAATCCCCCAAGGATAGACACATGTTTAGAGGACAAAGAAAAGTTTTTGGAGGACAAACCATCCTGGGCTTCTGAATATTTAAATAAGAATGTTTTACTGTTCTACCAAAATAGTGGTGTTAAATAAAAAGGCAGTGACTGAACAAAGTTCTTTTGTGTCTATGTTGCTACTTTGCAGTCAGAGTATACACTGGGATCCAATCTAAGGTATCTGTTTATTCGTTTGCCTGATTCCCAAAATGCCTCAAATGTAAAATTGCTTGCTGGATTTAGGCCCTGTGGGTTCTTACAGATTTGAGGATTTAATTACCTACCTGTTCATTTTATTATGAAGTGGTCAGCCTGTGAAGCCAGCTCTAAGCTGATAATCACCTAGGAGGAGGAACTGCTGGTTTTTACCCTGAAGATTTTAATTATCATTGGTAGCTCAAAAATAGTAAGTATCTTTAAGGTTGCAATTATAAAGAATTTTTGACAGCAGGAAAAACAGGGAATATATTTTGATGTTAGAAGTGCCCAGATAGAAGGGAGATGCTATTCACAAATGAATGCACTGATTGCAGAGAAGACTATAATTGGATGTCCTCTTTTGTTTCTCTTTCCTCAAATTCCCAAGATAACCAATTTAGCCTTTAAAAAGGCCTTCTTTGGACTAAAGTTATTATTCTCCCTATTTTTAACGCTGTCAACTTATTAAAAAAGGAAACAAAACCCAAAACAAAACAAAACCACTAAGAATTTCAAACTAAATAGGCCTATGGGTTGATTTCTGCCCGTAGGCCACCAATTTTCACTCTCTGCTCCAAATCTTCCTTACTACATATGCAGGGGTGATTTCTTTTTCTTCTAAGTTTGTACAACAATTATTTTCTGTGCAACTCATTTGGAAGTTAATAATAAACTGCCTGATGACATATTTCATATTATATCTTGAGTTATTTAATTTTTTGTGGCTCTGGAACTTTTCCCTTGTCTTGAACCTCAAATCAATTGTTAACCCTTTAGTGCAGAAACTGTGTCTGATATTTCTTTGCATTTCCCCCAGTGCCAAACACAATGAATCCTCAACAAATTAATGTTGTTTTGTTTTATTTCATAAGGATGCATAGTATTCCAAATCTATGCTCACCTTTTCTATAAGAGTACTGAAATGACAGAAAATAAGATGTAATCAGTTTATATTCATGAAGTGATGTTTATTTCTTCCTGCAAATCACTGCAGAATTTTAAAAAAGATGCAAATACTCAAAAGCAAACTCAGTAACTGACTCACAGATGCCTCAGATGTGCTTCCCCCTTCCCCCTTTCTTTCACTGAAGAGTGAGCAGGTGAAGGAAAAGAAGCAGCACCCTATTAGGAACTTTACATACCCATCTTTTAATTCTCACAGGTATGTATGTAGGAATTATTTTCCCCATTTTAGAAATGGGCAACTGAGATTTATAGAGGTAATGTTCAGGGTCACATAGCTGCTGTTGGGGCTTGGGTTTCAATTTTCGTCTATTTGACTTGCAAATATGGGCTTTCTCTTAGCCAAGCAGCTTCTACTTGCATGCTCCATGAAGGCAGGTGCTTATAAATTCTCCAGATGAAAGGGCTACAGGACAAAGTCAGCAAAATGCCAAAATGGTGACTTGGCTTTATCCCTAACAGTTCTCGCCTGTCTTCATTTCTCATCTTTGCACCCCATTGGCTTCAGTTCATGCTTCGCCTGGCTACGGGAAGCCACATAGCTTCTTCTGAGGCAGGTCTCCCCGAGCCTGAGCATCAAACCTACAATTGAATCTAGATCTTCACTTTGCTGCATTCCTATTAAGGCATTAGTTCCTTATCCCATTACTGTTGTCTATTAAGTCAATCTTCATTTATAGATTGATGGCCATTGATGAATTAATATTATTCTTCTAGATAACATTTAAAAGAATATTTAGAAGACAACAGGTCTTTTTAGGAATTTTGGATGTGATAGAAGGCACAATGCAGGAGTTTTTGGGTTAGGAGTTGTTCATTTCCATCTTAAGACAAAAGTTCTATGATAGATGTATCTGAAAGGAAAAATGCTTTTTCTATTAGATGCTCATGTTTTTTTTTTATTCTTCAACAAATGAGAAATTCATTTAAGTAAGCAGATTAGTTGCTAACATCATGCATGTACAACATCAAGCACATTGTGGAGGCATTTTACTTGCCCTATTCTAAGGAAACTGTCTCTTCAATAAGTGCATAGAAGGGCTTTCACAAAGCAGTAATAAAATAACTTAATGGAAGTCAGTAGGCTGAGATGGCTCCAATGCCCTGGGTTCCTGTGTAAACAAAATGAAAATTAAGTTTTGCTAATCACAGATGGCCAAAGGAGCATTAGTTATATAATAATGAATTTTTCACTGAGATAAACCATATACAAAAACTGCTCAAATTTTAACCAGTGAAATAATGCTGTTACTCTGCTTCTGCATTCATCATATGAAAGCCTTCCCTTCAAACTCCTCCCTTGGAGCCCCAAATCACTTCCCACTTAATGCTGCCTGATTTATGAATCATCGTTTGCTCAAATAAACTCTTTTTTCTTTTTTTCACTCTTCTGAAGACACATTTGCAAAACTCCTTAAATTTTAATGTGCCTCAGTTTATCATTTAACAGTAGTATTTTTATTGATATTTCTTTTATCAATACATAATATTTGTACATATTTGGGGGTTATATGTAATATTTTGCTACATGCATACAATGTATAATGATCAAATCAGTGTGACTGAGATATCTATCACCTTAAACATTTATTTTTTCTTTATGTTAGGAACATTCCAGTTCTTCTCCTCTAACTATTTTGAACTATACAATACATTATTGTTAAGTATAGTTACCCAGCAATACTATCAAACACTAGATCTTATTCCTTCTATTTAACTGTATTTTTGTACCCGTGAATCAACTGCTCTTCATCCCCCTGCTTCTCAGCCTCTCGTAATTACCAAATAACTTTCTATCTCTGTGAGATCCATCTTTATTTTGCTCCCACATATGAGTCTGAACATGTGGTATTTGTCTGAGCCCAGCTTATTTCACATAAAATAATGAACTCTAGTTTCATCCACGTTGTTGCAAATAACAGGATTTCATTATTTTCATTGCTGAATAATATTCCGTTGTGTATATGTACCACATTTTTTTAATTCACTCATATGTTGACTTGATGAACATTTAGGTTGATTCTATATCTTGGCTATTGTAAATCATGATGCAATAAACATAGGAATGTGGAGTGTAGAGTGCACATGTCTCTTCGATTTGTTGATTTCTTTTGTTTTGGCTGCATACCCAACAGGGGGTTGCTGGATCATATGGTAGTTCTATTTTTAGTTTTTTGAGGAAACTCCATACTGTTTTCCATAGTGGCTGTACTAATTTACATTCCCACCAACAGGGTACAAGCATTTCTCTTTCTCCACATCCTTGCCAGTATTTGTTATTTTTTGTCTTTTGAGTAAAAGCCATTTTAACTTGGGTGAGACAATACCTCATTATGGTTTTGATTTGCATTTCTCTGATGATTAGTGATGCTGAGCATTTTTTCATATATTTGTTGGTCATTTGTATGTCTTTGATAAATGTTTATTCAGATATTTTGCCCATTTTTAATTGGAATTTTTTGTTCTGTTATTAGTTGTTTGAGTTCCTTATATATTTTGATTATTGATCCCTTGTTGAATGGACAGTTTACAACTATTTTCTCCCATTTTGTGTGGGTCATCTCTCACCTTTGTTGATTGTTTCCTCTTTTGTGAAAAAGCTTTTTAGCTTGTTGTAATGCTATTTGTTTACTTTTGCTTTTGCTGCCTGTGCTTCTGAGGTCTTACCCAAAAAGTCTTTGCCCAGACCAATGTCCTGAAATGTTTCTCCAGTGTTTTCCTCTAGTAGTTTTATAGGTGCAAGTCTTATATTTAAGTCATTAAATGTATTTTGATTTGATTTTTCTATATGGTGAGAGATAGGGGCCTAGCTTAATTCTTCTAAATATGGTTATCCAGTTTTTTCAAATCCATATATCGAAAAGGATGCCCTTTACCCCATGTATGTTCTTGGCACCTTTGTGGAAAAATGAGATGACTGTAACTGCATGGATTTATTTCTGGGTTCTCTATTCTGTTTCATTAGTCTATATGTTTTTTTAAATGCCAGGACCATGCAGTTTTGGTTACTATGGCTTTGTAGTATATTTTGAAGTTATATAGTACAATGCTTCCACCTTTATTCTTTATTCTTTTTGCTCAGGATTGCTTTGGCTATTTGGGGTCTTACATGGTTCCATAGGAGTTTAGGGATTATTTGTTTTTCAGTTTGTTCACTATTGGTGTATGGAAACACTACTAATTTTTGTATATTGAGTTTGTGTCCTGCAACTCCACTGAATTCATTGATCAGTTCTAACAGTTTTCTGGTGTAGTATTTAGGTTTTCTAAATGTAATATATCCTGTGTGAACAATGTGTGAATAATATGGCTTCTTCCATTCAATTTGGATGCCCTTTGTTTTTCTTGCCTGATTGCTCTGGCTAGTACATCCAGTACAATGTTGAATAAAAATGGTAAATTGGGCATCCTTGTTTCAGATCTTAGTAGAAAGGCCTTCAATTTTTCTCCATTCAGTGTGATGTTAGCTCTGGGCTTGTCAAAAATGGCTTTTATTGTTTTGAGGTATGTTCCTTCTATGCCCAGTGGTATCGTTAGGCTTTGCCCACCCGAATCTCGTCTTGAATTGTAATCCTCCTAATCCCCATGTGTCAAGGAAGAGACCAGGTGGAAATAATTGAATTATGGGGGTGGTTTCCCCCATGCTGTTCTATGATAGTGAGTGAGTTCTCATAAGATCTGATGGTTTTATCAGGGGCTCTTCCCCCTTCACTTGGCACTTCTCCTTTCTGCTTCCTTGTGAAGAAGGCACCTTGCTTCCCCTTCACCTTCTGCCATGATTGTAAGTTTCCTGAGGTATCCTCAGCCATGCTAAACTGTGAGTCGATTAAACCTCTTTCCTTTATAAATTACCCAGTCTCAGGCAGTTCTTTATAGCAGTATGAAAACAAACTAATACACCCAGTTTGTTGAGAATTTTTATCATAAATGGATGTTGAATTTTATCAATGCTTTTTCAGCATCTATTAAAATGATCATATGGTCATATGGTCTTTGTCCTTGATTCTTAGAAGCAGTGTTTTTGAAAGTGTTATTCTATATCAGAATTAGAGGTAGTTAAAAATGCTCGTTCCCATGCCCAATGAACCAGACTGTCTGTTTTAAGAAAATGTTCATTTAGATTGGTGAAGTTGTCTTGATAAGTTTTTCATAATCAAAATTCACTTCCTGGAAAATACATTATTTTTGGTTAATTCTGCTGCTCACAATTGCCAAATATATTTGAAGACAAAAATGTTTCATACAAAAAAAGTCCCTAGATCACCAAAGTCAAAGATAACCTACACAATTTTCTTTAGCACATTAAACAGAGGTAGAGTATACTATATTCTTTATGCTGGGTAAAACTGTCACAAATATGCTTCCCTTACATTTTAGTATTTCCCAGATAGTAACTGGGATTTCATATAGAAGATGAAAATGTGCTGAGCTCCTAACTGCCAAACCAGTCAATTGTGCAATCACTTAAAAACCCCATTTAATATATTCTGTCTTATACCCTAAAGCTTTTTTTTCTTCCCCTTTTGTGTTCTTTCTCTTTTTTTTTGAAACAGAGTCTCACTCTGTCACCCAGGCAGGAGTGCAGTGGCAAGATCTCGGCTCACTGCAACCTCTGTCTCCCAGGCTCAAGTGATTCTCCTGCCTCAGCCTCCCAAGTAGCTGGGATTACAGGTGTGTGCCAGCACCCCTGCTAAATTTTGTATTTTTAGTAGAGACGAGGTTTCACCATGTTGGCCAGGCTGGTCTCGAACTCCTGACTTCAGATGATCTGCCTGACTTGGCATCCCAAAGTGCTGGGATTACAGGTGTGAGCCACCACAGCTGGCCTCTTTCACTTTTTTCTTATTTTTAAATTCCATGGAAGGCAATCCTTTTAGGAAAAGCAATTGTATCTGAAATAACTTTTTGGAAATAAAAAATTTAAAAAAAGAAACGAAAAACCTTTTGAGTAAATTCCCTGATAAGGATAGCATGGTGGTTTTGCTTCATTCTCCTTAAGTTGGAGAGTGATTGGTCCGTGAGTCAGGAAGAGTTAGATCCTGGCTTTGTGGTTAACGGACTTTTCAGTCTTGCTGACGTAGCTGCCTCTTGCCATGCTCCGAGTTTTCCATCTGTAAAATGAGGAGACTGGAATGTTTAATTTCTGATGTCCCTTCCAGCTGTATAGTTAGGAAAGGAGCAGTAGTCTTTGCAAATGTTTTCCTTGTTAGAACATGTTAATATTGTCAGGAATCTTTTCCACTTTCACTGTGAAATAATATCTATGTTTCCCTTAAGAGAAGACTCAGAAACAAAACATAAAATGGATCATTTACATTTGAACTACTTAAGTATAACGGAAATTACTCACTTATTTAACTGAATCAGTATTTTCACTTGAAATCTAGTGTGTCTTCATGCATTTCTTAAGTTAATCACTTCAGGAAAATGGCTCTGGAGGTGAGTAGGCCAAAGTTAGCAAAAGAAGGTAATTAAAAAAAATCCAACAATGCTTTTAATGTGTAAGTACTTGAATGAGTATTTCCTTAGGAAATAAGTTTGGTCAGCGTTTCAGAGTAAATCAACTAGAAATTAAAAATTGGCATGTGCTTTTTTTTGTTTAATTTTGTTTTTAAATTAAACTGATCTCTTCTTGCCCCTTGTTCTGTTCTCTAGAAGAGTGGCCTCAATATTTTTGAATATGCACATCTATCAGCACACAAAAGAAAACCTTTCTCTCTCTCTCTCCCTCTCTCTCTCTCTCTCTCTCTCTCTCTATATATATATATATGTACATGACCATCTCTAGTTAGTATCTCAAGAAACAATATGCAATTAGGATGAACTTCATTATTAGAGAAAGTAGATGGAAGCGTTTGAATAATTTCAAATTTTCAGGGGGCTGACACAGGGCCACATATGATTAGATCATTGTTATTTTTATTTACAACATGGCAAAGAACTCAAACTAAAAATAGAAATGTTTACTCTGTCATTTTTTTTCTTGACCTTGCATTGTTAGTTTTATCTTCAATCTGGCTTTCCTTGCAGAGATTGTTGTAAAGCCCTCTGACAACTTTGAGAAGATTTAGTTTAGTATAAAAATAATCTGTAAATCTATTTAATTAGCCATACACAATCTTTAACTGAATGCAACATGTTGAAAGCTAAGGAACCAGCAAACAGGGTGGGTTGGGGAAGAATTGACCTTTTCTCAATATCCTGTACATGGCATATGTGACATGTGGCTCTTTGACATATAGACTGAAGGTGAGAACCAAGTTTCTCTCAACAGAAAATATTAGTAAAGCTTAATTTCCCTTTTTATTTCTGGAATAAAATACATGGAAGTTCAATGTTTTCTTCCCAAATCCCACTTCAAAAATTACTGCTCTGACAGTATAATAACAGGGACAAGCTCCCTATAGCAAATGAGAAATGACTTTTTGGAGCCATGACTAGTAGCAACTACATAAGAAGTATAAAAGATATGAAATATGTTTTCCCTTCCCTCTTTCATTCTTCCAATAGTCAAGCGTGTGCCTTTTTAGCAATAATTAAGTTGATTTTAATTCAGGTGGGAAGAGCAGAAAGGAAGAGTCTGTCTGTCATTACTATCTTTCTCTAAAAATAAGCCACTTTATGAGTTTATGTTTATGACTTTCCCTTCCTGTGTGGTTTGTGGCTTTCTTAACCAGGAATTCTTATCTGCTGAGATAGAAACACTGTGATAACTGTCCTTGGTTAGGGCCGTAACACAAAAAGTTAGTTCAAGTGCAAATTGTCTATTTTCTTATAGGGACTATATTCCTTTGCACAGAAGGAAAAATAGAATACCGTTGAAATAGAATATGTTACAAGCCTTTTAAATCATGATTAATATAGCTGCCCAACTGCGTGTTTTGACAGTTGGAAGCCATTCATATTTTCCTTCTGTCTTTTCTGAGTCTCTGTTATTCTCTGGGACGTGTTGTGAGATATATAAAGCTAAGCTCTGCACACTGATGGTGGTTTTGCCCTGAATAAACATGTATAGTCGGCCCACATGTTTTCTTGTGTAGATTGTCTTAGTGATCTCGTGGCTGCTTTTTAGTGCAGTACTTAACTTTCTCCACTGTGAAACATTCTTGTCTTCAAATGCATTTGGCACTTGCTAGTAGTAGAGTTAACTGAAAATAGTGCATTTTTTCCAGGCAGTGATTTGCTTTGATCATGAAAGAACATTTCCTGGGATTACCCTGAGAGAGCATGAAAAGAAAAATGATTATCACAAATACAGTTTTGATGTCCACCTTTAGATACACGTTTCACAAATGACTACTGTATACTTAAAACATGTTCAAGATACATAAACTCAGGAGAGAAGTTTATCTTATTTTTAGAACCTGAAAATCTTTGGAGCTAAATAATATAAAGGAGAAGTGAAAAGGTTTGACATTTCATAACCATTCCACGTTAAAAATGAATGCGTACAACCTACTATCCAGTACTGTCATTTTCAGAGAGGGAATAGAGGAAAGCTTGCCAGGATAGAACATAATGCCATGCTATCTGCCAGAAAGCCACGAAGAGAAGTTATAAACCCCATGCTTCTAATTAGAATCACTTATTTAAAATTGATATTTTTTCATTTAAACTATATAAGCAATACGTTCTTCTTGTAAAAAAAAAATTAAAAAGTAATGTTTCCCTACCCTTCCCACAGACCATCTGCTTCCCAAATCCTGCTTCCCAGCTCTCCGGAAGGAGCCATTATTAACTATTATTAAGAGTTTCTTACACGTGCTTCCATGCATTTTTGATGCATATTAAAGGGCACGTGAGAAAACATACACATACATACACACACACACACACACACACACACAGACACACACATCATTGGACAGTGAGCTAAGGTTCCTAGAAGGGGGAGTTCTGAGTGAATCAACACACAAAAATGTGGGTGTCATCCATATGGAGGTACATTGATTCATAGGTCATACATAAGCAATTGATTTTCTATGCTCATTTAATCTCCCAGAGTCATGTCATGCCTCTGTCTAAGGTTTCCTCCAGCTTTCCAATGATTTCATGCAATTGTTGCCCAATCCTGCCAGAGTGTAGTGACACTTCCATTAGTTCCATTGCATTAGTTCTGTGCACTTCTATTAGATCCATGCACTTCCGTTAGTTCTCAGTTATTGGATGAGGCCTTTCTTGATTACTTTTACCATTGATTCAAAAACTCTCTCTCTGTTTTTTAGAGACAGGGTCTTGCTTTGTTACCCAGGCTGGAGGGCAGTGGTGTGATCATAACTCACTGCCTCGAACTCCTGGGCTCAAGAGATCCTCCTGTTTCAGCCTCTAGCAGCTAGGACTACAGGGGCCAGCCACTGCTCCTGGAGGTGTATATATATATACACACACACATATATATATGACATATCTATACATGACATATATATGTGACATATCTATACATGACATATATATGACATATCTATACATGACATATATATATATGACATATCTATACATGACATATATATGTGTGTATATATATATATGTGTGTGTATATATATATATACACTTTTTTTGTAGATGCAGGCTTTCCCAGGCTGGTTTTGAACTCCTGGGCTCAAGTGATCTTCCTGCCTCAGGCTCCCAAATTGCTGGAATTACAAGCATGAGCCACCATGCCCAGCCTCAAAAACTCTTTCAACATCCCAGACTTGCATTTTAAGCAACAATGAGACAGTTTTTATGTGGGGGGAGGGCAGGTCTAGTGCTGTTACTAACAAACCTTCAACAATTGTTATGGATTTAATTTTTTAGCTGGTATATAAATAGCAGAAAGAGAGATCATCATAGAGCAAAAAATGGAAGATACAATGGCTGTAGTTATAGCTCATTGACTCTATTTGTAGTATGTGGTCTCAGTGGTTGGAAGTGGAAAGTATAGTCTGCTAAGAAGAGACTGTCTTTGGTTGAGAGCACACGAAATGCTCAGATCATGGGAAAAAATATACGTATTGCAGTTATCTATTGTGTAACAATGAGAACAAATGATAATGGCATTAAACAACCAGTTTGCACTTCCCACAATGTCTGGGGTCAGGAACGTGGCCTGAACCCAGTATTGATGGCTTATCTCTGCTCTACAAGGAAAGACTGTGAGCCCGGGGCTCATATCGACAAGAGGCACATTAGCTCACATGTCTGATAGTTGATGCTGTTTGTTGGCTGGGCCTCAGCTGAGGCTGTAAACCACAGCACCTATAAAGGGCCTCTTCATGTTGCCTAGGCTTCCTCAGAGTAAAGCTGGGTTCAGGAGCTAGTATACCAAGAGGCAGAACATGGAAACTGCCAGTTTCTTGTGGCCTCGGCCTGGAAACTAATCTGGTGTCACTATTTTCCCTATTCTATTGATGAAGAAGTAACAGAGCCCAGATCCCAGAAGGGGGACAGAAACTCCATTTCTTTATGGGAGCTAGGTAAACAAACAAACAAAAAACCAAAACCCTATAGGACCGTTTCTTTTTAAATTTTCATAATTATGAACAGTGTACTCAAGTGAATTGTTTATGTATTTTCTCCCACATTAGACCAAAAAAAATCTCTAAAGGGTATTGTGTTGAGCCACTCTACCTATAAGTAGTGTAAAAGCAAGTTTCCCTTCTTCTAACCCCATACTTGGTATTATATTATATTTTGCTGTTTTACAATTTCCTTTTATTACACATAGCTTGAAATACCAATATTTATTTTTAATGTAAAGTTTTCTTCCCTTTTTACTGCCTGTATAGCATTCTATTGTATAAATATATGGACTTATTTAATTAGTCTCCAGTTTGATTTTTAATTATTTTATACTTAAATAACACTTATCAGATATTAGGCACTGTTCTAAGCACTTTATAAATATCAATTCATTGACTTTTCATAAAAACCTAATGACATAGAGTCTTATTATCACCTGTTTTACAGATAATGAAACATAGAAACAGAGAGGTTAAGTATCTTGCCTAAAGTCAAACAGCAACAAATAGTGGAGCCCTCAGAGTTTACTCTTTTGACCATCATGCTGTGCTGTCGGTTAGCAGGTATTGATTTTTTCCCCTGTTTTTCACTGGTATAAGCCACGCTATAGTGGACAGCCATTACACACACTGTGAGCACTTTTCTTGGCAAAGGTAGATTTCTTGTGAAAGTATTAAAGCTAAGCCTTCAGAACCCCTCACTTGCACAGGATCTCTGAACACTGAGAATTGCAGAATATTTTTGGTGGAGGATACCGGGATTCAACCAGAAAGCACATCAAAATAAGCAATTCTGATAAATTTTCCTAATAGATCTTAAGACAAAAGAAAGGACCTGATTTCCAAAACTCTTCTGATTTGTTTTATTTTCCCATTACACATATTCACTTTTTTTTCCCTTAAACAACAGAAATTTAGTTTTCACATTTTTGGAGGCTGGAAAATCCAAGATTAAGGTGCTGGCAAGGTCATTTTCTTCTGAGGACTATTCTCTCCTTTTTATTTTATTTTTAAAAATTTTTATGGGTACCTAGCAGGTGTATATATTTATGGGGTACATGTGATATTTTGATACAGGCATACAATGTGTAATAATCATATCAGGGTAAATGGGGTGTCCATCACCTCAAGCATTTATCATTTCTTTGTGTTACAAACAATCTAATTATACTCATTTAATTATTTTAAAATGTACAATAAATTATTGTTGACTGTAATCACCCTTTTGTGCTATCAAATACTAGATCTTATTTATTCTGTCTACCCATATTTTTCTACCCATTAACCATCCTCATTCCCCTCTTCCTACTCCACTACCCTTTCCCAGTCTCTGGTAACCATCATTCTACTCTCTATCTTCATGAGTTCAATTGTTTTAAATTTTAGCTCCCACAAATGAGTGAGAACCTGTGAAGTTCGTCTTTCTGTGCCTGGCTTGTTTCACTTAACATAATGTCCTGAGGCCTCTCCTCTTGGCTTGCAGGCAGCTACCGTCTTTCTGTGTGCTCATGTGACCTCCTCTATGTGTACATGTGGATGGACAGTGAGCGAGCTCTCTGATCGTCCCGTCTCCTTGCCCTTTTTTTCCCCAACTGGACTTTTTAAAATTATGATAAAATTCACCATCCTAACCATTTTTAAGTGTATAGTTTATTTAATACAGTGAAATGAGCTTAGCTAAATACAGTTCGCATTGTTATATTAAAGAGGACCTCCAAAATTACGTAAGTTTCTGGCCTCACAAAGCCTAGATCTGCCTTTGTTTCTAGGACAAATTCCTATGAGTGAAGTTGCTAAATCAAAGGTCTGCTTATTTTAAATGTTGATAACGATAATAATAGCTAATACTAATGTAGAGCTTTCTTTGTGTGAGACACAATTCTAATTACTTTGAAAACACTTATTTATTTCTTACCATACATTATAAGTAGATATTATTATCCACACTTTCAGTTGAATAAACAGAGGCACAGAATTGTTATAATCTATAAAAACAAATATTTGCACATCATATTCTTAAATGGTTTCACCAGTTCTGAGTGTAAATGAAAAGTGACTGCATATTATAGAATATTTTAATTTTTAAATGTATTTGATAGTCAAAGCATTTTAATTTACATCTCATGCTATGAGCGACATTGAGCATCCTTTCCTATGTTCACTGGCTAACTATACTGCTTTTTCTGTAAATTGTAACTGATCTTTTAACTCTCTATTTTAAAAAAAATCCTAGATGCTTTGAGAAATGAGGTACACATGAGGTCAGATGGATGCCAGCTATATGAGACAGGCCACTGGATTGATTCTACATTGATTTCAGGGAATGGCAGCTGATGCAGAGATGATGTGTGAAGATGTAATGGCAAGGTTCAAGAGTTGAGGCAAATGAAAACATTGTATTAGGCATCTTGTTTGGTATCATTTAGACTCAATCCAAGTGGATAATCCTTATAAAAGAAGAACAGGTATAAAACACTGAGAACTCTGGAATAACATGGGAGTCACTAGCATGTGAATTATGTGAATTGCCATTTTTTTACATTAGGTCCTTTTGTATTTTCTTTTTTAAGACAGGGTCTCACTCTGTCATCCAGGCTGCAGTCCAGTGATGCAATCACTACTCACTATAGCTTCAACCTGTCGGGCTCAGGTGATCTTTCCACCTCAGCCTTCTGAGTAGCTGGGACTACAAGCATGTGCCACCATGCCTGGCTAATTTTTTTATTTTTTATAGAGACAAGGTCTCCCTATGTTGTCCAGGCTAGTCTCGAACTCCTGAACTCAAGTGATTCCTCCGCCTTGCCTTCCAAAGAAAGTGCTTGCATTACAGGCATGAGCCACTGCACCCAGCCCATTAGGCACTTTTAAGATCCAGATTCCAAAATGTTTTGCTCATTGTGAGAAGTAAGAGAATAAACAAGAACCATGAGACTCGATCAGGAGAGGCCACAGGATGGGACCAGAGTGTTTAGTATGGAAATTTTCTATATAACCAAAGCGGCCGTCAAGAAAATATGACTGCTAAAATCACTAATAATAAAGTCAAAGTCCTCTGGAGAAGAACCCTAGAAGTGGAAGTGCCTAGTGAGAACAATGTCCTTCACTGATAAAGTCAGTGATGACCCTTAGGGGACATACCCATTACCCTAGGGGACCAAAGAAAACTTGGTCTTAAAGAGAGAACCCTGGCCAGGCGTGGTGGCTCATTCCTGTAATCCCAGCATTTTGGGGGGGCTGAGGTGGGTGGATCACCTGAGGTTGGGAGTTCAAGACTAGCCTGGCCAACATGGTGAAACCCTGTTTCTACTAAAAATACAAAAATTAGCCAGGCGTGGTGACACATGCCTGTAATCCCAGCTACTCAGGAGGCTGAGGCAGGGGAATCACTTGAACCCAGAGGCAGAGGTTGCAGTGAGCCAAGATCACGCCACTGCACTCCAGCCTGGGTGACCGAGAAGGACTCTGTCTCAAAAAAAGAACCCTAAGTAGAGTAATAGGTTAGTATAGCTTGTGCAGTTAGTACACCCAGTTGCAGTGGTGTGCACCTGTAGTCCCAGCTACTTGTGAGGCTAAGGCAGGAGGATCACTTGAGCTCAGGAGTTTGACTGCAGTATACTATGACCACACCTGTGAATAGTCACCTCTCTCTAGCCTCGTCAATATAATGAAATCGCTTCTCAAAAAAAAAAAAAAAAAAAAAATCCTAATCAGACACCACAGGCATTTCCAAGCCCCTTGTGCAATTCAGTGCAGTTTGTGTAATTATAAAGAGACAAATCTGGAAACAATATGAAAAGCAGTGATAGCAGAGTACCAGAAACAGTAGCAACAGCAACAATTAAGGCAGACAGTCTTGTAGATTACAAATTGGAATTAAGTGAATTCAAACAGAAACCTACAGCCAGCAGAATGCTGGAGAGTGTTGCTTCAAATACTTTTCTTTTGGAACAAGGAAGGCTATAATTTATCAATTAAGCATAAATAGACAAATACTGCTGAAGTCTGCACTGTAAGCCAAAGGAAGTAAAAAGAAGGTCTTTGATTCTCAAAAGTAGATAATGTCAAAGATAATTTGTTTTAAGACAGAGCCTCTATTTTACCTGTGATTAGAAGAAAGTGAACAGAAATGTGACACGAAGTGAGAATATATCCTGTCTTTCATAATCCATTACGGATCTAGCAAAATTGGCTTTGGTTCATCCATATTTTTATATTAGTTCATAATTAGTTTCTTTATGTGCAAATTTCCATGCTAAAATATTATTCAGGAAAAGAAGTAAAAATAGCTGGATTATGTAGACCTCCTAAAATTTTCATTTTTATTCCTTTCATGTGTTGTGGGAAGTAATATAATTGTCTTCTAGGCCCTAAGTCACAAAAGTAGCAGTTATAAAACTGACCTTTGTAAAGATACTGCCTTTCAGATGTGAATATTGCTTTACATGGGTATTATGAAACATTTTATCATATTGGCCTATGGGATTCTGGAAGTCTGCTAATAATGCATCATCTGCTATGTCTGTGGCCTGAAAATTAGTGTTAGGATTAAAAGTAGCCAATGTGTCAATTTTCTGGGCTAGCCTATGCTTGTTGCCAAAGAGGTAAGTAAAATACATAAAATGGAAGAAACAAATTTTTTAAATTATCAGCTTAAAGTTTTTACCATTAAAACTATTTCCCAATGTAAAATATTGTGCTCTACCACAATATCACTGAAGAATATTAGTATTCCCTCCCTAATATCTTACTAGTGGCCTCCTTAACTCTTTAACCATTTATGCAAAACATCCCTACACTGCATTTTCCTGAAGCAATTCTGTATTTCCCCCAAAAGTAGCTATTTATATGTCTCTAATGCAATTGTGGATTTTATAGAATTAACAGGTAAGTATGATAAATCTGTTTGGACCTTACATCACTTACTATAATTTGACCCATGAAAATTATCTCCACATTTTATTTATTTTTTATTCCTGGGAAGAGTCTATCCCGATATGGTAAACAGACAATTCTTTCAGCTTTATTAATATGTATGGCCTTCTCTGGGTAGGTTTAGTTTTCTCAAATTTATGGTGGTAGCTGGCATTGAGAATGGAATAAACAGGTCTGCTTAGCTCTGCAGAAAATAAAATAAAGTGTAATTTCATCAACTCTCTTTTTCGTTGTCAGCTCTAAATGCAACTCTCATGTTACAAGGTTAGTGTAAGGCTGACATTAAATCATCATCTAGGGCCATAGCTGAAATATGTTGAATTATGTATTTAAATGTGCTCACACATTATCTCCATATAGAATAAAACAAAGTAATCAGATTTCCATTTTATTTCTATGCCAGAACCTACAGTATTATTTTGCACTTGCTGGAGGGAATTTGGCAATGTGTTATTCTCCTCAGGCCTGTTTTCACAGGATAGCAATTCAACTGAAGTGCAGTGTAAAAGTATTTATTAAAAGCAATTCCCCTCTGGCACTTGGAAATGAAAGACAATAGGAGTGTGCTGTTTTGCTATCTGGGAAGGGTTCACATTTTGTGAGTTGATGAAAAAGTTTAGTGTATCACACCCTTAAATAAATATCTATGCTTGTTCCTGGAGAGGAAAGCAGCAGGAGTTTTCAAACGTTCTTAAAAAGCTTATAAGAAAAGTTACCAGAATCTTGGAGTAGGGATAAAGACAGTTTAGGTGCAGTCTTCTCCAGTTCTTTCCAATTTTAACCCTGATTCTCTGTCACTGAAGGCTCAGCCCATTTCATCAGCCCATCATTGTTTCCTATCCCCACCGCTCAGCATCTAATACCATCATTGCAATGGGATATGTACTTACAGTCTCTGTCTACTAGCATTTAGGATCTGGAATTTGTCTTGTTGACCAAATCAAAATTCCAAGGATACCTGAAGCAAGCCACAAGTTTACCCATGTGTCCACTGAGTTGCAGTTTTTACCCCATGGAATCGTTCAGGTCACCTAACTGGTATTTGACTCCTGTTGCTCAGGCTATTTCTTCCTTGAGTCTTTGCCAAGCCCTTCTCCCAGGAGGATCCACTCAGTTCTCTGTTGCCTGACTATTGAAAGTGCTCTTGAAATCTGCTAAAATTCAATGCACATGTGCTGCAGAGTTCTGCTTCAATACTCCATTTGCTGGCCTGGAGTGCAGTGGCTTCCTAAAGCAAGATGTTTACGTTGGGATGGTAGACATCAGACCAATAGTCATCTTTAGTGACCAGCTCTGCACCTGAGCCAGTGGCATGTAGTCTCTTCTATCTGTTCTTAGGCATCCTAGCTTCTTTCTCCTCACAACCAGCTTGCATTGCTTTGGTTGCCAAATGCCTCTTAGTTGTGCCTGCCCTATGGCAGGCTCAATGAACTATGAACAAGTTATTCATACTTGGTAATGCATTCATTTTTCAATGGTTTAGCATGCTTGATTGAATTGTAGTTTTACTACCTACTGAATGAGCGATTAAAACCATGCAATTAAAACAGCTCATTTATCATTTTTAAAGTAGTAATTATTGATCAAGATCCCTGAGTCCTCTCCTCTCCTCTGCTCTCCTCTCCTCTGCTATCCTCTCCACTTCTCTCCACTCCCCTCCCCTCCCCTCCCCTTCCCCCCGTCACTTCCCCCTCCCCTCACTCTCCCCTCCTCCCCTCCCTTCCCCTCCCCTCCCCACTCATCCCCTCCCCTCCCCTCCCCTCCCCACTCATCTGCTCCCCTCCCCTCCCCACTCATCCCCTCCCCTCCCGTCTGCCAAAGCAAAAATTGCACTAACAAAGCTAAATAGGCATGGAAGACTTCATTCAAGCCTATCTCAATAGAGGAGAGAGGCCAGGTCTCAGTCTGAGCTCAACTCCACTGAAGCAAAGGATGAGAGGATTTTTATATGCTGGGCTGAGAGGGAGAACATAGGCTTGTTTGCTAATTGGCTTTACCCAAAGGAGAAGTAAAAGTTTACTCCTTCAGGAGTGAGTTTCTTCTCCACTCTGGCAGGAGGTGGTTTTATAACTTGGAGCTGTTCACCAAAGTTGAACAGGGAGATAGGGGTGCCATCTCCCTTGATGATTACATGTCAAAGGGATAGTTCTGGGCCCTTGAGGAAGAGATTGCTGGATTTATAACTGAAAAGGGACTTAAAAAAATTTACACACATTTCAAAAAGACAGAGAAATAATTTACAATGAAAAGTTTTGTAAAGTAAGTGCTCTCAGAAAAGAGAGGTCCTGATGAAACCTATCTGAAATTTGGTCAAGCTGAGGGAAATCTTAAGACTCTCTGGTTCTTTTCCCTTCTGCTTCTGATGCAGGATTTTTCTTCTTGGTCACTTTGCAAGCTGGGGACTCCCAGCCAGCGACATCCCACCTGGGCCTCACTCAGGCATGCTGGCGTGCCCCAGCTTACCTGTGTTATAGCTTGTATCCATATTTGGCGGTTCCTGAGCTCTTTTACGGCGCCCGTGAAGAATGAGGACATGTGGGACATTGAAGGGTGAATAAGGCAGAGAAGAATTTTATTGAGTGATGAAGATGGCTTTCAGCAGAGGGGGGATGGGGGGTTGCTCCCCCTACCTGGAGGCGGGAAAGTTCTCCCCCTGTGGCTGGGTCTGGGGCCTCTTACGGACTCAGAATGCAGAGTGTGTGCTGATTGATTTGTAAGTATGCAAAAAAGGTTAAAGCAAAGACACCACTCAAAGGTGGGCACGACAGTGTAGAAAACCAATTAGGAAAGGGTAGGTATATGAAAAATTGGTGAAGTGTTGGGGACCAATCAGAGGAAAGTGCGCCAAATGGGAAGACAAGTTCTTACTCTGGTCTGAGGATTTAACTTGTAGCTTGCCTTTCAGGCTTTAAAGTTTCTTTGGCTTGCAGGTGGGGTTTCACTGGGGACCCGCCCCCACCTGCCTCGCATTTGGCTGCCTCCTGCTACTCTCACTTCCATCCCCTGCCTCTCCCCTCCCCTCCTTTCTCTTTCATTCTCTTTACTTCTCCTCCCTTACCTTCTTTTTTTCTTCCTCTTTCTGTTTTTTCTTTCTCAGCTCTTGTCTATTACTTGCCTTCCAAAGTGTATTTATTTAACATTTTATGCCATATTTATTTATCTTTATACTTTCTCCCATCATCATCTTGTACTTTGCCAAAGTTGTTTGTGAACTACTTTAACAGTGCAAAAGAGATGTTAAAAATATCCTGCCTATCCACAGTCTGCTTGTTCATCACAATAACAAATCTTCTTAATGGAGAAAATCTCCCAGGCGTGTGCGTTAGGTTTAAGACCCTGAGAGTTCTTTTACTGCCTCCTTTAGAGAACCATTTCTGTACAGCAAAAGAATGTTTAAAAGTTATTTAAAATAGCTAAACATAGATGCATTCACTTGGTTCCTTACTCATACACTCATCAGACAGGTACTGACTCTCCACTTCTGTTGGTTTGCCTCTTATGGGTGCTCCTATAACTTGGCCTTTATCCTAGCATTCCTTGTATGTTGCTCTTTAAAATGTCTTCTGTCCTAATAGAGCATTGCCTGCCCTGGTTTGCTTACAGTTTTGCAGCTTTTCTGCCTTCCTTTCTATATCTGGGAATCCATTTTCAGGCAGCCCTTTTCATTCTTATTCAGGCATCCTAGTACCAAGTACATACTTCAAATTATGCCCAATTAAGTGCTGTGAATCCGATTTACCTTGACTGTTGGAATTGTCTTTTAAATTTTATTTTATAGAATAATAGTTCACTTATTTTTTTTTGCCTGATTCTGTAAAATTTCTCCATTGCTTCGTAGATGGGAAACCCCCTGCATTTTTCTATATTTTTGAACTATGAACCAGCAAATTCACCACATTCTTCGTGCCTTTTAAAGGTATAACCTACCTTCTATTAAATTAATTTTTGTCACTAATTCTGACTCTTTGGAGAAACTGTTTTATCAACGTTAATATCTTGTTACATGAATATACCATGAATATAATATTCCTAGTATAACTTTACTATTCATTTTGTAAGTACACAGTTCCCTAAATTCTAAATAATGAATAGTGGAAAATATGGAAGATTGTCACTGAAGACACACCTAACTAGTGAACTGGTTTTGTGAATGGCTTTGTGATGGCATTCTGATCCTAGTTGGTATTCTCAATGCCTGTGTGCCAGGCACTGTTTCAGTAAGGGGTAGTGGGAATTCAGGGTGAATCAAGGCAGAGTCTTTGCCTTTGCAGGATTTTTCTGGAGCTTCTGTGCACCTTGTGGAGTAAAGTAGACAGTACCCCAGTAACAAGTTGTGTAGTATCTTCCTCATTCTTTCTGGTTACATTTTGTGTGTGACTCATTTTTTAGATCTTGCCTGAAATCTGAAGAAATGATAACAAATATAAAATAGTTGGACCTTATAATGGGGAAAGAAACTGGAACATTAGGAAATTCCACGATATACTTGATTTGATGATTTTTTTCCTCATAGAGAGCGTGGTCCACTGGAATAAAATTTTCTAGAAGTCAGTTGCATTTTTTTAACCACTTAGGATATTTTACTTCTGATGAACGACTACATAAATAACTAGCTATTAAGTTAATTCACATTAAAAGTACTTCATGCATTAAATTGAAGAGGTGAAGCCTAAAGGAATTACTTTTTTTGAAGTAAAGAAGAACTTATTTTAAGATAATGTGGTCCGGGCGTAGTGGCTCACGCCTGTAATCCCAGCACTTTGGGAGGCCAAGATGGGCAGATCACCTGAGGTCAGAAGTTTGAGACCAGCCTGGTCAATGTGGTGAAACCCTGTCTCTATTAAAAATACAAAAATTAGCCGGGCGTGGTGGCGTATGCCCGTAATCCTAGCTACTTGGGAGGCTGAGGCAGGAGAATCACTGGAACCCGGGAGACAGAGGTTGCAGTGAGCCAAGATCGTGCCACTGCACTCCAGCCTGGGCAACAGAGCTAGACTCCATCTAAAAAAAAAAAAAAAAAAAGATAATGTGAATTCTGCGTGAGTACAGCTACCAATTGCCTAGTACTATAGCGTATTTATAAGTCTTGTCATACTCATTTCTTCTACTTCCTTCTGGATATTTTGACTTCTTTTCCTGAACCCCTTTCAGCCTTCTGATGTTTCATCTAATTTCCAAGTTCTGTTGTTATATTTTTCCCCTCATTTTTGCTTCTGAGACTCAGTTCCTGTGTTTTCTTTGATGTGAAGAATAATAATAGGCTGTCGGTTGAATATTTTTCAGGTTTATTAATATGTATTATGCCTTTTGTTACCTTTTTCAAGTTGTTGCTTGAAATTTACTTTTGTAGCTGCCTTCTGGCAGGCATAGAAATAGGCAACATAGTTATCCAGGCTTTAAACTGAGAACAAGTAGATGGGAGAAAAAAAAACCAGGTAAAAATATCACTAAATTGGACTATCAAATATTTTTTATAATTTTTCATAACTTATTCTTACTACTCTACAGTATCAGGTTTTAAAAAGTGATGTTAACATTGGAGAAAAAGAATTAAAGATAGTAATTCCAAATCAGCAGAAATAACCTGAAGAAAGAAATGGATTTTTATGCTAAGGGTTGGCTTAGCACATGACATTATTATTTGAAGAAGATTGTCAAGGAAAAGAGCAATATCCTCTGAGAACAGAGAGAGATTAAAGGGCAAGTTTTGTTGATAGAAGGGAAATATTGAGGGTTAATGTCACTCATCAGTTGATGTAGGACACTACAAGTTGCTTCCAATTTCTTGAAAATAGTTACTGTAAGAAATAAGATAGTGCAAAACATGAGGAAGGCATACATCAAAGATAACATTACTGAGAAAATTATTCTAACACCACTTTATAGACATTTATATGAATAAAATGAATAATTAATGGAGAAAATGTTACTGCTTCTGAAGAAAATTTGCCAGGATACTTTAGTTGGGCATTTTTTTTTCTGTTTTAAGAGACAGTGATGAAATTAATTTCATTTAATTTGAATTAATTTAATCTGTACTTAAAGTAAACTGTCTCATGTTTTCAGATGAAGAAGAAGCACCTGAAGAATAGTTTATATTTTACATTTTATCTCAACATTCCTTGAATCACTCATTTGTCATTTGTTGAGTCCCTACTGTGTGCCAGATTCTAAAAGAAATGCCTTATGACTGAGATGTTGACAGTAGTAGGCCTCAATAATTCATTCTAGAGTGAATTGGGTCTTTTTGTAGGACAAAGTATTTGGTAGTGATTCTAGAGAGAAAATATTTTAAGGAAACGTAGTTGAATGTTCAGTAATAGAAATGAGATCGGTGTCTCTCATTTAATCATATGCTGCCATATGGGCAATGACCTTCATAATTCCTACATATTCTGATCTTTAAGCTGTATACTCTTTAAGAATAGGAGTTATGTTTTATTCCTTTTGTAAATCAAATATTTAACACAATTTCTGGGACACAGTAAAGGTCAATAATGGTTTTAAGTGAGTCCAAGACTCATTGTTGGTTAGAAAACAAGTTGCATTTTAGTCCTTTTTAAAGGTACAACAATTGTTGATTTGCCTTTTAACAAGATCAATCAGTGAAATTCTAGGGAATGTAAAAGTTTCCTAAATTATTGAGAAACCTTCTTGCAATACTTTATTCTAACCCATGAACATGGTAAAAGCACTGTGGTTTTTTAAAAAAAGCTGTAAGATTTATCTTAATAATGAAATATAAGCCTTGATCTTATGTCTTTAGATCACTGTAAGCAAAAGTATAATAAAATTAAGGGAGATTGAATTGAAGAGTTTAAAACTATAAGTATACTGTGTTAACTATGTAATGTGTACTATTACATATTATAGTAAAAATATATATTATATGTATAGTATTATTGTTTAAAAACTACTAATATAAGGGAGAATAAAACACTAAAAATAAATGCGTATTTTTAAGGATACAAATATCTTCACTTTTATCTCCAAATTTCACAACTATCCATAAATGTATTTTCTCCTAATGTTAATTCATGGGATGGACAATAATGTAAATAGCTTTAAAAATGACAAGAGTAAGATTTTTAAGTTAATGAAATATTCTCGTTTTTGTTCCAGTTCAGAGATATTTCTGCTGATAAAAGAGGTGATTTACCATAAGATGATTTCTAATCTCTATTAATTTATAGAAAAATGATGTGTCTTTTACAGTCTTGCATCATTTCATTTGTCAGCCAAAGAAGCTAATGAAAGTTTGCCTAAACTCTCCCATTTTAAATGGGCAGACTTAAACTTTTCTCATATTAATATAAATTAGATGACTTTTGTCGTTGCCTGAAGTGACAATGTCAATGTCTGGAGCTTACATCTTTCATGACTGTCAGCTAATTAGAATGCAAGAGAGCTGTAAAGGTCTCCTCTCTAATCCGTCATCCTGGATTACATCCAGTGTTAGCACTCCTGTCAGTCATCTCAGAGCCCTGAGCTGCATTTCCCAAACCTACGATAAGTATAGTTTCCATGAGAATCAACAGCAGGAGGTAAAAAAAACTCTACATTTTTATATATCGGAATTTAAAATAAATCTGATAATCGCACTACTCTAAAGTCCTCAATCTGCTGCCACTGAACAGATACCATCTTTCTGCGGACTAAAAGATTGTCAGTCAAAGAAGTGCTCTTGCTGTTTCTTGTGTACATACTTGTGCACAAGTAGAAATCGTGTTTCCTGAGAGAAGTAATTTTTTGTTTAGTGACTTCTCCTGGGTTGCAGGAGTATGTTGACTTCACTTACTGCTCTCCTTTCTAGCTCTCAGCTCTCCTTCTTCCATTTGGCTTTCCCAATCCTCATCTGAAGGGCAAGTGCCACAAAATGGTATCTCTTTCTTTCATGTTCACTGTCTCACTCCAACCTTCTGTTAACATCCTTGCAAAAGTTCATGCTGCAGCCTCAATTTTCTTTACAATCGTTGTCTTTGCTGACTACCTTCTTTTTTTAACTGGAATTTATTAGTAAATTCAGGCTGCTAATGAAACCTATTTGGAAAGCTTTCCTCCAAATCTTTAATCAGTAACCTCTCTACCACCTCCCTGTGTCTCCTGGGTCAATCATGAACTCCAGGTATCCATTGTTTTTTCCAGATGGGTTTTCTTCCAAAACATGAACAGACATCTACCTGCCTTTCAGACTCCCGAGGTTATATCACCCTTCAGTAGTCTGAAGGTCTCTCTTTTCCAGATGCATTAAAGAAATTAATACTCAGTTAAGTTTTCCTCTCAACTCAAATTATCCTCATCCCACGTAGCCTCAGTGTCTCCAGGGAGGACACACTTAACACTCTATCTGTTCTTCAAACGAGGTTCTTTGCTACTTGACTTCAGGCACTCATGCCCGTGGCCACTCCCTAAACCTTATCATCCTCAAACACTAATCCATTTCAGAAATATGAGCCCTTGAATTTCCACAGTTTTATTTCTTTCTACAGTTCTTTGCCTTTCTTAGACTGCATTTGGACTTCCTGGAGATCTCTAAGTTCTTTAAGTTCTTACTACTCAAAATGAGTTCCGTGGACCAGCAGCGGGAGTGTCAGCCTTACCTGGGAGCTTGTTGGAAATGTAGGATTCTCTGACCCCTCTCCACACCTTGTCTGCAATTTAATTAGGTCCCCATGTGCTTCATACACACATACATGTTTTAGAGGACTGCTCTGACACTGACAGTCTTTACTCAGTTGCTTTCCCGCCTAGCCTGTATTTCTAGATCAAACATTTCAGTTTGTTTTCACCAGCATGCTTATCTGTCACTGTATTCTGCCTAAGCTGCTGAGGGCTGCTAGTATAAATGACCACACTGAACCGGGACTGTTGCTTGCTCATGGTTTGTGACCTTAACTAGACCTCAAGGCTGCTCAGTGCTGTTTCTGAGAACTACTCCTTCCTACTTTCCAATACTTGTATACCTTTCCTCAGAGGTACCATTATATGCCTCCAAACACTTTTTTTTTTTTTTAAAGTCCTGCCTCCCGTTTAGAGAGAATGATATTCTTTTGCCACAATCTTAATATCTCTCCTACATGCCTACAAACATCTATATTCATCTTGTTATTCCCTTCTTTCCTTTTGTCACTAAGGAACTATCTTTTTAAATATCTAAGGCTACACCTCCATCGTACCGATTCCACTTAACCACTGTCCCCTCCCCCTTTATAAATACATTTTTATTCTGATATAATTTGTTAGTTTCAGAAAAGTTGCAAGGATTGTGCAGAGATTTCCCAAATATCCCTATAGTGGGTCGTATAGTAACTCAAAAGTTTGTCTTGTACCTGTGAATGTGACCGTAATTGGAAATAGGGTCTTTGAAGATGAAATTAAAGATTTCAAGATGGGATCATCCTGATACTAGGGTGGACTCTAAATCCAATGCTGAATGTCCTTAAAAGAGACAGAAAAGGAAAAGACACAGACATGGGATGTGGGGGCGGGAGGAGAAGTCTTGAAGAAGGTCATGTGAGATTGAAGTGCAGTTACAAACCAAGAAACACCAAAGATTTTTAGCAGCCACCAAAAGCTACGCAAAGTCATGAAATGGCTTCTCCCTCAGAGCCTCCAGAAGGAAATAGCCCTGCTCATACCTTGATTTCAGACTTCTGGCCTCTAGAACTATGAGAAAATGTGCTGTGGTTTTCAGTTTGTAGGAATTTGTTATGGCGGATGTAGGAAACCAACACAGCCCCTCACTCAGTTTCCTTTAATGTTTACATCTTACATTACCAGATACGTTTGTCAAAACTAAGGAACCATCCTTGGTATATTGCTATTAACTAAACTCTTGTCCTTATTTGGATTTCCCTAGCTTTTACACTAATGTCCTTTTTGTGTTCCAGGATTCAATCTAAAGGGATACCACATTGCGTTTAGTCATCATGTCTCTTTAGTTATTTGTGATATGTGACGATTTCTCAGTGTTTCTTTGTTTTTCACCGTCTTTACAGTTTTGAGGAGTAATGGTTAGTTATTTTATAGAATGCTCCTCAATTTGCTTTTGTCTGGTGGTAGTCTCATAACTGGAGTTTATGAACTTTTGGAAAAAACAAACACCACAGAGATAAAGTGACATAATCATGTTATACCAGGAGGTACATGAGATCAATGTGGCATCACTGCATATGTTAACATTAATCACATGGTTAAAGTAGTGTTTGCTAGGTTTCTCTGCTGTAAAGTTACTATTTTCCACTTTGTATCCTCAATTATTTCAAAGAGAGTGATGAAGTCCAGCTTACACTCAAGGGAAGAAGAGCATTTCCATATATTATTTGGAATATTTATGTAAGAAAGATTTATCTCTTCTCCCACATTTTTTGTTTATTCAATCACTTATTCATATTAGTATGAATCATTTCATTTCATATGAATCATTTATTCATATCAGACTCATGCCCCATAAATTTGTAACTAGTTCTATTCTATTTCCCATCCTAAATAATATCTCTTCTGCCCTATTTTTTCCTTCTAGCAATACTACTTTCCCAAACCCCATAATCTTTGTTTCTCTCTCCCCACCCCTCTTTCATTTGTTGGTTAAGTGAGAACGAGACACTAACTGTATCTTAAGGATAAAGTGATAAATAACATATAGTTCATTTTCTGTAGGATTTCACAGCCTAGCAGATTCTGCTATGTGCTGTTTACCATGCTAGGTTCTAAGGATGTAAAGGCATTTTGGGGGCACCCAAAAGGAGATAATACTCCACTTCTTCACAGTCAATCTTTCCAGTTTCTTACCTGTATTTACTCCTCCCTCATTCACTGTTTACAGATTTCCTTACACTGCATGGTTTCTTTCCATGGAAATTATATTATTTGCATAGTTTCTACTGTATGCTAATGATCCTCAAATATCTTTCTCACTCAGAACTCTCTCCTAGGCTCCAGACTTGTTTATTTTACTACTAGCTGGAATAGCACAGAGATACCTCTAATGACCTCCAAATAGTTTCTCCTTCCTCGAAGCCTACACCCTATTAATTACACTATTATGATTTCCTGGGATTCATTCTGAGCACCATCCTATTATCTTCTAAACCCAGTCAGCCACTGTGACTGGGTTAAAGATTACCTAGAGAACTAGTAAAGGATTATTACTGTGTGTGTCTTGACAGTGTTTCCAGAGGAGATCGGCCTGTGAGGCATTGGACTGAGTGACGAAGATGACCTCCAATGTTGGTGGGCACCATCCAGTCAGCTGTGGGCCCAGATATAACAAAAAAGTGAGTTTCTTTCTCTCCTGGAGCTGCAATGCACATTTCTTTTTCTCCTGTCTTTGGACATCAGAACCCCAGGCTCTCTGGCTTTTGAACTCCAGAACTTACACCAACTCCCTCCTGAGGCCCCTATGCCTTGGGTTCTCAGGCCTTTGTCCTTGGACTGAGTGTTACACCATCATTCTGAGTTTCACCACCTGGTTCTCAGGATTTTGGGCTTCAACTGGATGATTTTATTGGTCTGTTCTCACACTGCTGAAAAGAACTACCTGAGGCTGGGTAATTTATGAAGAACAGAGGCTTAAGTGACTCACAGTTCTGCAGACTGTACTGGAAGCATGGTTGGAGGCCTCAGGCAACTTACAATCATGGTGGAAGGTGCAGGAAGCACGTCTTATCATGGCAGAGCAGGAGGTAGAGAGAGCCAAGAGAGAAGTGCTACACACTTTTAAACCATCAGATCCTGTGGGAACTCACTACTGTGAGAACAGCAAGGGGGAAACCACCCCCATGATCTAATCACCTCCCACCAGGTCCCTCCCCTAACACTGGGAATTACAATTCAACATGAGATTTGCGTGAGGACACAGAGCCAAATCATATCAGCCATGTTACTGGCATTCTAGGTGACCTCCAGCTGGCAGGTGGCCTATCATGTGACTTCTCAGCCTCCATAATTGCAAGAGCCAATTCCCCTAATAAGTCTTCTCTTACATATCTATATATCCTATTGGTTCTATTTCTCTGGAGAATCCTGGTTAATATGGCCACATAGCCTTTAGAATTTATATCCTAGGCTGGGCGCAGTGGCTCATGCCTATAATCCCACACTTTGAGAGGCCGAGGTGGTCGGATCACAAGTTCAGGAGATCGAGACCACCCTGGCTAACACGGTGAAACCCCGTCACTACTAAAAATACCAAAAAAAAAAAAAAAAAAAAAAAGCCAGGCGTGGTGGCAGGAGCCTGTAGACCCAGATACTCAGGAGGCTGAGGCAGAAGAATGGCGTGAACCTGAGAGGCGGAGGTTGCAGTGAGTTGAGATCGCACCACTGTACTCCAGCCTGGTTGACAGAGCAAGACTCTGTCTCAAAAAAAAAAAAAAAAAATACAGAACTTGTATCCTAAATATTTTTCAAGTAATAACTGTACTTTTTCTCAATATCTCTGCTTTCGTGTGCTATCTCCATTAAATGCCAGTCCACATTCTGTAATCTTTCTGGAGTTAGCATTCTAAAACGTAAATTTGATCATATTCCTTTCTGATTTAAGATACCTTTTAGAATTTCTTTTCCCCAGGATAAGGCCCAAACATACAATATCCTATTAAATGTGATTTTCATATTGTCATGGCTCAATGCTTTCATGGTTTAGTCACACTGAGCAACATACCAGTCCACTTTCAGGTTCATCTGACTTTGTGCGTGTCCTTCCTTATTCCTGGATGACCACCCCCTCATTTCCTATCAGCTCCCACTCTGTCTTCACGACCACCTCGAATGTTTTCTCTGTGTCTCCTTTCCCCAAATTCTGCAGAGACAGATACTTCTGTCTGCCTCTATAGCATGTCGATATCTATTAGGCAATTTTTTACATTATATTTTCATTATTTACATTTGTAAATTTTCTTTACTAGGCTGCTACAAGAAAATAGGGACAATGTTTTTATTTATCTTTGTATACAGTAGTCCTCCTTATTTTGGGGGAATATATTCCAAGATCTCCAGTGGGTGCCTGAAACTGATTGCCATCAGGTGGAACACATTTCTGTTCATGTCTTACACCCATAAATTTAGTGCCTTTTCCATTTTAATTCAGCACTTATTACACACTATGGCCATAACTTTTGCATTTTGGGGTATAACAGCAAAACTAGCGCACATTTCTTTTTTCTTCTTCACAATTTCACAGAGAGAAGATTCATTCCTACCATAGATCTTAGCAACCTCACCATACAATTTTTTTGCTTTCTTTATTAAGTTGAGAACTTTTACCTCTTCACTTATAGAAAGCACTTTACAGATTCTCTTTGGCATAGTCAAATTGCCAGCATCACTACTCTTGCATTTTGCAGCTTCTGTGAAATAAAATAAGTGTTCTTTGAACACAAGTATGGTGATACAACCATAGTTGAACTGATCATCTAAATGGCTACTAAGTGGCTAATGGGAGGTAGTGTAGACAGCATGGATTTTCTGGGCAAAGGGATGATTCACATCTCGAGTGGATGGAGTTGGATGGCATGAGATTTCATCACGCTACTCAGAATGGTGTGCAATTTGAAGCATATGAATTGCTTATTTCTGGAATTTTTCATTTAATATTTTCTGGTCATGGTTGAATGTGGGTACCTGGAACCATAGAGAGAGAAACTATGTATACTGGGGAGATTGCGGTACACAGTGCTCACCACATGGTAGCTGGTTTTCAGTGCACATTTGTTCAAAGAATGAAGAAATACAAGCCTGCAAATATCTTATTTCCTTCCTCATCAGCTAGATGTTAGTACTACGGTGATATTTTCTATTATAAAAATGTATTTTCTGTATAATTTTAACTTCAGCTGATTTCTCTTATTAACCAAAGAGAAAGCCTATTGTCCAAGGTGTAGGCTATAAGAAAAGGACCCTTTGAATTTCAGAGATGGTTTTGGCAGCTGCTGGTTGAGATGTTCATTTTAACAAACATCATTGAGTAGTTGAATTTGTAACACACTCTACATAAACAAGAAAGGGCACGTTAAATCTCTCCCACATGGCTTTTTCTAATGCTCTCACTTCCCTTGTCATTGCCATGCTCCAGATTCCTTTGTCCATCAGCCACCCGGTACTGTCATGCTCCTTGATTATTCTTCTAAACATTCCTCCCTACTTCCCCACTTTTATCTCTTCCACCAGCTCACTTGGCTCCCAAAGCTGGAATTTCTTTGATACACTGTATTAGGAGGAAAGTCATATGCGTTTATCTTTAATGTTCTTATGATACCTTGGAGTTATAGCCACAGTTTTCTGTACATTCTCATTTGATCCTGCTTCAGGGGGCTATTATCTCTAATTTTCAGACAAGCTGATTGAGATTCACTGAATTTATGCTTTCCCTAATATTCCCCTATAAAAAGAGTTGGACCTGGAATCCTGATTTGACTTAAAATCCCACATACTTTTCAACTCAGAGAAATCAGGTCCTGATGATATCATTTGTGTCCTGGAAAAGTGGTATCTAAACCAAAATTATACAGGAATATCTCAGTTATAAGAGCCAATATTTCTTTCAGGAGCAAGTGTAAGTCAGGTTTTCTGTCTACATAAGACCTAATTGCAATCAAAATACACTGGTCAGATATAGCCTTTACAGGTTTTGATTCTGTGGTTGGTGAATATTAACAAGTGTGATTTATAAGGCATCTGAATGTGTATGTCTCCGTGCTTGTTGCAGAAGAGGAAAATATAGAAGTGTTGTCATATATTTCATTGCCTTCTCTGTGATAGAAAAAAATCAACCATGAAATGAAAATGTTCTTTTTCAACAGAAGTGTCTCTGCATTCATATATTTTCTTGAGTGTTTTAGATTATTGTTTCTTTCTTTGCTTAAAACCAACTTAAGCTGCATATAAATATGTTGGCTCAGGAAGTGATGAAAATATAAATATACTTCTTACATATCCTGGTCACCATTAAAATTACCACTTTCAGAAAGAACCAAGACAAGCCTACCCCTGTCATTTTCTCTCTCAGCGTAACTGACACTATTCCTAGTAGCCCAGTTCTGTCTCCCTGGAACAGCTGTAGGAAATGTGGGCAAGTGTCCCAGCAAAATAGTATTACGATGCATCAAAGAAAGTCTTTTGATTCATAAGCAGCTTAGCTCACTACTGGATTTTTTTTTTCACTCTACTCATTACAGCAGAAATACTGAATCAATACAGTGGCAGCCTGGTAGATAACCCTAGGGTTTTGCCCACAAATTGCCCTCAGCACACAATGTATACGGCTTGATTTAATCTAGGTAATTCAGAAGTAATCTAGCCTCTGAATTTTACTGTTTGTTTTGCTTCATTTGTTTAAGAGGGAGTGAATTTTCATCCTAATCCTGAGAGAGAAATATTTTGTTTGATACGTGTTTCACTCCCAGAAACTAGAAATGCATATGTGTCTTTGGATTTGAAATCAATGTTTATATTTTCATGGGCTTAAATTGGCTCCCAGAATGTCCTTAGGTGGTGCCAGGAGGTCAGATTTCAGAGTCAGTGTTCTCCTGGATGCCCTCTCTTGTGTGAGCTGTTTTCCCACTTTGGCTATGCAGTATGCCAGCAGTTATTCTTCCCCAGAAACCTAGCAAGCCTTGCTTTTTAGTTGGAGCTGATGTCCTTAATTACTGTTCTTTTTAAGTCTAACTGAAAGATACATCCTCCAGTCATTTGTTTTGTAGAACAGAGTTCACAATTTATCCAACTCTCATGCTAAAATCATACCGACTTTTGAAAATGGCATTTGTAGTAAAACCCTACAGAAGTAAAGTTCCCAAAATATCATCTAAAAATTCTGCCCATACACATTAATTTTGTAAAAATATATCAAAATAGAATTTTTAACAAACCAAATTTTCAGTTTTCAATATTCTTAAATGTCATCAACTAAACAAAAATGACTTCAACACAAATCTAGACAAATAAACTGAAAAAATGCTACTAAAAAGGTGATGTGAAACTAGGAAGTTCAACAATTTTTAATTCAAATTTGTGAGATTTCAGATATCAGCATTATCACTTCTTGGCTCTCTTTCCTTCAAGAAATTAGGTTTATGTAAATAGAATTCCTCATGTGAAAATGAAGATAATGATAAGTGGGGCTAGTGTGAGGTTAAGAATAATATACATAAAATGTCTGACACATATTGGGACTCAATAAATGTAATTATTTTTATTACAATAATTTTTAATACCTTCATTTCAGGTTTTCATTGTGACTAAAATTGTGTTAATTGATCCTGTTACATATATCATCAAGTGAATTTGTAACACTCTTCCCAATATCATATTTATAATAGTGCAAAGAGAAACATATCTATAGAATATTTATTACACTGAAGAATAAGAGTGTATGAGCATACTAATAGTGTTATAAGCCTATGCTACAGCATTTCTCGCTCCAAACACTGTAATAGGAGTGTACTTAGAAGTTAGAACATAGAAAAATATCATGAATTGTGCACATTTTCAAGAGCTATAATAGTCTTTGTTGCAAGTGAATTTTTATAGAGAAACTTAATCTATTTCCATGGTAGTTTCCCTGGAAGACTTGGCCTTCCCTATAGGAAACGCCTTCATTCATTTTAACATGAATAGTTATTCAAGATGAACCAATGTTCTTTGATAATTAGATCTGATTCTTTTATATAGGTTTTTAGCTAAAGTTTTCCCCCACTTTTGGAGGCATTTTTTTATATGAGTTTTCACTGTCAGTGAATCCCCTTTCAGACACATTCATATGTCAGATTTGTGTTAAGAAAGCAATTCTGCATCAGAAATAAATGAGATAGCCACCAAGAGAGTGTCAGGTAACATTTTATTACTTATGAATAATAATTCATAATAACTACATGAATTTGCTTGTAAATACTGATATTGCCTGCAGAGACTTTTGAAACTATCACTCTGGGTGATAGAGGGTTAAGCTCAGGCAAGGTGATGGGTTGCAACTGTTGTCAGATGGGTTCTTGGTGCACATGGTTTTGATAGCAGCAGGAGGCAGACAAATCCTAGGCAGACAGGGGCAGGTCCCCAGTGAAACTCCACCTTCAAACCAAAGACAGTTTAAAGCCTAAAGGCCAAGCTACAAGTCTCAGATAAATCCACAGACCAGATTGAGGACCTGTCTTCTTGTTTGGCGTGCTTTACTCTGATTAATCCTCACCCTTCACACAGGTTACATATACTTACCCTTCCCTAATTGGTTTTTTACACTGTCATGCTCATGTTTGAATGCTGCCTTTGATTTACCCTTCTTGAACGCTGCCTTTGATATACCCTTTTTTGCATACTCACAAACCAATCAGCATGCACTCTCCATTCGGAGCCCATAAAAGCCTCGAAGTCAACCACTCTGAGAAAGAGACCACTGGACTAGGGTGGTGGACCATGCTCATGTCCCCTTTCTGCTGAGAGCTGTTTCCTCACTCAATAAACTTCTTCTCCCCCCTCCTCACCATTCAATTGTCAATCTATCCTCATTCTTCTTGGATGTGGGACAAGGCCTCAGGACCCACTGAACGTGGGTACAGAAAAGGCTGTAACACTGTGGCCAACTGCCCTCTGCCAGTGGAGGGCAGCTGCCCCATGTAACAAAAAGCAGTGGCAGGACTGAGCCAGCCCCAGAGCCACAGGTTGGAGCAGGGCAAGGGGCTGACAGAGCTGTTAATGCACTGACATCCATTGAGCTGTGAACAGCAGGACTGAAAAAGCTAATTAGCATGCTGTAACACTGCTGCTCTGGAGCTTCAGGGTCGTGGGCACCCCTGCCTGGGCATCCTTGTGTTCCCCTCACCTGGACACTGGAGTTCACTGCGTGAGTGGCTTGCGACATGCCTGGTCCAGCTGCAAGCCCTGCATGGAGCCTGTTCTTGTGCTGGCCCATGGAATGGACAGCCAGACCTGGCACTCACTTGCTCACACACCCACTCCCACTGGGGGCTGAGGGTGCAGTTGCAGTGACTGTGAGATCCATGCTGGGGGGCAGGCCAGGCACAGCCCAAGGGACCGAGTGGACAGGGCATCTTCTGTGGTGAACCCCATCTTGAACCCCTGGGAAGTGGTGTTGCCGGCTGGAGGTCTCCAGCTAAGTGACTGAGAAAAACCCTGCATCAGTTTTAGTAGTAAATCCTAATTTTTGATATGTTCATTTAAAAAAGCAAATTCATGTCACATATTTGTTACCTTTTCTTCAGCTTAAATTACCCAGTATTCTTAAAATACCTTAAAATTCACTTTCCAAGTCTTTAACTACCTTTGTTATTTTTCTCTGAACCTTTTAAAATTTTTAATCCAGGGAAAGTCCAATGCTGAGAAAATTTAAATGTCCCTGAATTTAATCATTGCTGTCTGCCTATTTGTCTTTTGAGGGCCTTTTTTAGAGGGTTCTGGCCTTTTTGCCTTTCACTTCTAAATTCATTTCCTGTACAAGTTTGTACTTCTTTGGTTCTTTAGAAAAAGATTGTGTTTGAATCAAGGTGTTACCAGATAAGGCTCAATTCACAGATAATTCAGGTTTCTTCAACACTCAAAAGGATGCAGCAAACATAAATCAGAGTGGTGGTTGCTCACTGATGGTGTTGCTCAGAGGCACACCTGGTCCGTGGAGTTACACTACTAACCTAGAACTGGGTACTCCATTCTAGAAAGAATTTGACCTTTGCCGAAGTAAAAGGCACTATTTTACTTTTGTCAGTATGGCTTGAGGTAGTGCACATAAACTAGTATTTTGGCCTCGCAAAGTATTTAAAGGTACGTATTATTGTTTCAGGCTTAATTTGAGAGAAGTCGAGGTGGATCAAGTATTTAACAACAAATTCAACAATCTTCCTCTTCTACTTTTTTCATTTTCCTGTTCAGAAAACCCACAGTGGCTTCCTGTTTCTCTGTGTCCTTTTTAAATCTCTCCAGTGGTCTCATGTTACTCCCCAGGGAAGCTTTTCAACTTCATACTTTTGGAAATTATTGTTGATTCAAAATTTAAATATTTAAGTAAAATTTCTAATATACTTTCATTTATTTTGTGTTACTCTAATATGCATGCCTAGATTTTTGAATGGTATAAACCATTTTCTCTTGCACTTTTAAAATATATTGAGAATCAAACTGCTTCTTATCTACTTCATTGCCATCATCTTAGTCTAAACCATCATCATCTTTCATCTGGATTATTGTGATTACCCCTAATATGTCTCTTCATTTTATTATACCTGCCCTACTACCATTATTGTCCACACATCAACCAA
This sequence comes from Pongo abelii, assembly GCF_028885655.2. NCBI lineage: Eukaryota > Metazoa > Chordata > Mammalia > Primates > Hominidae > Pongo > Pongo abelii. The sequence continues at coordinate 105,881,464 of NC_071991.2, forward strand.
TGTGATCCTTCTAAAATATAATACAGTTCTTGTTATTCGTCTGCTCAAAACTCTCCTTTGGTTTCCCATTTCAGTTAAGTAAATGCAAAAGTGCATATAATTGCTTACAATACTCTTCATCATTTGGCTCCTCTCTGACACCATCTACTACTGCCTTTTATGTTCTCTCCATTCCAGCCACACTGATCTCTTTTATCTCAAGCAAGCATGCTAGGCATGGTCCTATCTCAAAGTCTTTGCATTGCTGTCTCTTCCGCCTAGCTACATGCAGGACTCATTCATTCCACCACCTCTCTTGAATTCCTGTGCAAATATCAGTGAGGTCTTCCCAGATAACACTAAGTGAAAGTACAGGACTTACTGCATGGCCTAGCCCCATCCTTGCTTTATTTGTCTTTGCTATCATCTCAGCATGGTCCCCAGAATTCATGTGTTGAGACTTAATGGTCAATGTAATAGTGTTAAGAGGTGAGGCCGTTAGGAGGTGATTAAGTCATGAGGACAAAGCCTTCATGGATGGGATTAAGGCCCTTATAAAAGAGCTTGAAGGAATGGGTTCGTTCTCTTCTGCTCTTCCAGTACAGAGCACAAGGCATCATCTTGGATGTAGAGACTGGACCTGCTGGTGCCTTGGTGTTGGACTTCCCAGCCTCCAGAATTATGAGAAATAAATTTCTGTTATTTATGAATTATACAGTCTCAGGTATTTTGTTATAGCAGCACAAATGGACTAAGACAGACTTCATAGACTTTGTCACCAAATGACATATTATATATTTCTCTTTTCTTTTTTTCTGATTTCCTATAGACTGTAAGTTCCATGAAAGCAGTGTTATTTGTATGTTGTATTCCCAACTATATCTACAGCATCTTACACACAAAGACAGTCAATATTTATTAATTAGATGGGTCAATGTATAAATGCCTTTCCTGTTAGTATTCTATATATGTAGTGTTAAATTATTTGTTGGGTAAAAGGAATTGGGTGAGACAGTGATGGGATATGAAGAAGAGTTGGGTATGTTCCTCACAAAAATTCTAAATTAATAGTGACAGTGGGAGTCATATTTTAACAAAATCTGGACACATTTTGATCTTGCAGGTTTAGATGAGACATTTCAAATATACTAGGTTACATATTTTGCTCTTTAGGCAATTTCTAAAAACTAACTTTTGAGCCAAACAACTAGTTACCAAAATAAGAACTCGAAATTATTCCTCTACTCAGTAATAATTCCTGTACTCAATTTACTTCATCAATTAAAAAACAACATCAATGGCATGCATGTTTTAGAAATTACCAGGAGATAGAAATTAGCTTACTTAGATATAATTTAGCAATTTTCCCCAGATAATGAGAGTAAAATTTGGGCCTTAGATATAATTTAGCAATTTTCTCCATATAATGAGAGTAAAATTTGGGCTTCTGGGGACCTTTCCAGTCCTAGGAGAGAGGGATTCCTTCAGATAATAATTCTTGGCCCTATGAAGCTACTGAGGTTCAAGAAATTATCTGGGTGGGATGGAGATGACGATTATGATGACATTGATAAAAATAACAATAGCTTAAAACATATAGTGCTTACTATGTGCAGGTACTATACTAAGTGGTTACTCTGTTAATATATTTAATCTTCTCAACAACCCTGTGAAGTATGCATTAGTATTCACATTTTGCGAATGAGGACACTCAGGCAGGAAGATATTGAATAATATGCTAATATCACACAGAAAACATAAATGCAGAGATGGAATTTGAATGCTTGGCATCAGAGCCCTCTTTCCTTTGGCCTCTGAGATATATTGTGTAAATCTCCTATACAGCGAATAAGTAGAACTACAAAAAGTATATGTGCATGCATGTGTGAGTGTGTGCGTGTTCATGTGTGTGAGTGCAAGAGTAAGCACATGTGGACATGTGCATGAATGAGGGGTTGATAGTGTCAATGGAACTGTGTTAATGATGAATGTGATAGAGCTTGAAAGAGACTGGAGGTGAGAAAGTAAATACCAGTGTTAAGCCTTACATTTGTTACTTTACTTAATCAGTATAGCAAGCCTTAGGAGGGAATATTGCATTCTCTTTTTTATTAGATGAGATATTACAGGATCAGCGAAATAAGAACCCCACCATTGGATAAGGCCTGCCTGGGCAGAGACAGTGAGCTTGAAAGGAAAATCTCACTCTGCTCTTTAAGGGTAGAGCTGACGGCTCTTCTAGAGTTACATAGGAGGCACTCTTTGGCTTCCCTGTCAATATCCTCTGTACCCAGAGACATCTGTCTGTTTTCTGTGTTGAGGGAACACCAACGAAGAGAAAACAATGGGTCAGCATAGGACTATGTAGTCTGGGCTAGGGTGGCCGAATATTGCACGGGACATGCTTATACTAAAAAGTATGTGTTGTTATCTGAAATTCAAATTTACCTGGGTGTCAATGTTTTTTTTTCTCTTAATCTAAATCTCATAAGTCTACCTGGTGCTTCTCTATCTCTGTTAGGAGTGCTGAGCAGATCACAAGAAGAGAGACGCTGCCTTGGACTTTGTGAATTCTACATGGATTCATCAACTGTTCATGTAATCATACATCATACAGAGAAACAATGCCTACCCAGCACTTACCACAGCCAGGCAGAATGAGGCTTTGGGAGTATTCAGTCCTAGAACTTGCTGTGTCTAGTACAGTGGTTCTCAAATTTTAGTTTACATTAAAGCTTGTTAAAAATGCTGGGAAGCTTGTTAAAAACATGAATTCTAAGTCCCAGTTCCGGAGGTTGTGATTTTAGGATTAGAACCCTGAAGTCTATTCTTTAATAAACATTACAGATGATTTTGAAGTGAGTGGTTCTCTAAGCATACTTTGATATTGTCTTAGTTCTTTTGTGTGCTTCTATAACAAAACACCTTAGACTGGGTCACTTATAAACAACAGAAATTTATTGCTTATAGTTCTGGAGACTGGGAAGTCCAACATTAAGGTGCAAGCAGATATGGTGTCCGGTGAGGGCCTCATTCCTCATAGATGGCACCTTTTTTGCTGAGTCCTTATACGGTGGAAGAGACAAGGGAGCTGACTTGAGCCTTTTTTTAAGGTCAGAAATACCATTCTGAAAAGTAGAGCCTTCATAACTTAATCATTCCCTAAAGGCCCCATTTCTTAAGATACTATCATATGGGGTATTAGGTTACAACATATGAATTGGGGGGCAGGGGGTAACCAACATTCAGCCCATAGTAGATATGCACTGGTCTACTAGATGGAAGGAGACTTCGTCTAAACATGATATGACAGTAAGAATTACTTCTCAGTGAGATTTGAGACACAGGGACATTGTGTGATTTGAGTTCCTCTAAGGTGTTAATGTAGATTATAGAATATTACCATGTTGTAGGTATTACGCTTTTTAAAAGTGAAAATATCTTCTGATACAATTTAGTTAGTGTGCTATAGTAAGCCCATTTTGACTGTGGACCTATTAGGTTCCCCCAAAGACAGGTTTACCTCAGGTTCCTGATCAGATCCTAAGTCTAATGAAGTGTGGCATTCTTATAAAGTAGCTTAGACTCCTTGAGCCACAGTCAGTTCAATTCCAGAGTCTTATGTGAAAGCCTTGTTTCTGGAAGGAAAATGTTCACTGTGTTTCATAGGGTTAAAAGCAGGACCTGAACCTACAGTTTTTCAAGCCAGTTCTGTATTTCAGCTTAATGTTTGTGGTACTGATGTGATGTGTGCAGGCATTTCTGTATTAGTTGTTGAACACCCTGACTGCTGAATCCTCTACAAAGTCAAGTCAAAGCAGTGAGCATTCTGGGAGGGAAGCCAGCAATAAATTGTAGTAATCCAGCCTTGTTGTTATAAAGGCGTGAATCAATAGCTCAGCATCTTGCCAAGACAGCAATCGTCTTAACCTTGTTATACTCCTGAGATGGTAATATGAGGTCTTATCAATATGGTTGATATGGCTCTCAAAGGAAAGCTGAGGGTCAAAAATGGCTGAAATTTATCATGGAGAATATTGCTTTGTGGGATGTCCAGCTGTAGAATTGTGACTACCTATTAAATCTTTTGTGAAGCAAGAAATATATGGTCCACTGCCTGTAGGATAAGAGAAGGGGAAGGAGGTGGAATAAAAAGTGAAATAAATAGAACTGGTCAAATGAGATGAAAGTCTGATATCTTAATTTTCGGCTGTAGGCATCAGTTTTTGAGATTACACCTTAGGCAGCTTCTGATTAAGTGGGGATAGTTCTATGCCATGAAAGATTAAAGACTTTCTGGGTGGCTGTATTTTAAGTGGTGAAATCTTTATCAAAGAGGCTTTTGTTTTTGTAATCAACTCTAGGCTGTGTACATGTGAAAGGCAAGCTACAAGTGACCTAGACAATTAATAGCATTTAAATTAGCGTACAAAACAAGACTGCTGTGATCTATGTGGTCTATTTTTTATTTGAGCTTTATATCTAGCAACTTTCTTAGAAGTCAAGCCAAAATTTATTCCAGGAAGACAGAGCTTTCTTTAGAAATCATCATTAGTATTCAGTTCTAACCTCATACCCTCCAGGAAGAAGGACATGATGCAGAGTGTTCAAAAGCACAGGTTTAAAAGTTGGAAAGACCTGGACATGAATCACAGTTTTGCCATTTCCAAGTTGTGAGGCTTTGAGTAAGTTACTTAACCTCTCTGTGCCTCCATTTCATTGTCTATAAAATGCAGGTAATACAACGAAGCAGGAAATTTTACCTGACCCCTTCGCAGGTAGGAACTGAAGTGTGGGCACTGGAGATAGCTAGCCTCTTCAGCACCAGCACAGACAAACTCCATTCATTCCAACCCATTGTGCTCAACCTATTGCGCTCACCTGTGGGATGGAGCATGCAGATGAATGGGTGCAGGAGCTGGGGTGAGTGCTTTTGGGTGCCAGCAGGAGCAAAACTTCATGTGGGCCCCATGGCAGCATCTAGGGAGGAGTATCTGCAACCACTGATGCCCCAGAAGAAGTGTTACAGTCAGCACTCTTTTAGCTTTGCCATCCGCAGATGGTTTAAGTGTTAACAGCTCAGTGGAGGGTCAGTGTGACAGCCTTTTGCACCCACACCTGAGTTCTTGTTCAGTGTCCAGGAGGAATGAGGTTGCACAAACAAATTGAGAGGTGGTAAATGTGGAGGATTTTATTGCCGATGAACATGGCTCTCAGTGGGGAGGGAAGCTGAAAAGGGGATGGAGTGGGAAGGTGATTTTCCCCTGGATTCTGGCTATCCCTGGCCAAACTCCTCTCCAAAGAAATGCCATCAAGCCATCCCTTTGAAATCAAGCTGCTTCTCTCCAATGTCCAGCTGTAGTCTCCAATGCCCAGCTGTTCCTTTTTTTTTGAGATGGAACCTCCCCCTGTCACCCAGACTGGAGTGCAGTGGTACAATCTTAGCTCACTGCAACCTCCACCTCCAGGGTTCCAGTGATTCTCCTGCCTCACCCTCCCCAGTAGCTGGGATTACAGGCACCTGCTGTCATGCCCAGCTGATTTTTGTATTTTTAGTAGAGATGGGGTTTCACTATACTGACCAGGCTGGTCTTGAACTCCTGACCTCAAGTGATCCACCTGCCTCAGCCTCCCAAAGTGCTGAGATTACAGGCATGAGCCACCACACCTAGCCCAGCTGTTCCTCCTCTTATCTGCTTTCTGCTAATGGAGCCTGGAGTTTTTATGGGCACAGGATGGGGAGCAGGGTGGGCCACAGGTGGTTTTGGAAAAGGCAACATTTGAGTGCGAAAACAGAAATGCATGATCTCACTTTGGGCTGTGGTTCCAGGCTTGAGGGTAGGGCCCAAGAGGGCTTCCTTCTTCTGTCCAGAATTTCTCTGTCTCCTGTCCCTATCACTAGTACTTGCCTCATAAGGTTTTTGTGAGGATAAAATGAGATAATTTATGCAGAATATTTCTGCTGTGCTTGGCACCTGGTATGCAGTCTATAAATATTAAAAGTTGAGATTCTGAAACCATCCCCCAAAATTGTACCCTTCTTTTCCACCCAGTTTTTGAACAATTTGGGAAATTTGGGAACAGCAAATACAGAAGCAAAATATTACCTCATTACTTGTAGAGAAAGGTTGGAGAATGCAGTTTAGTTTGAGAGGCAAATTGGCCTGCTAAATGCACCCTAGAATTAGGTAGACTTATGCTTCCTGTCATAGCGGCACAACCTGGGGTATGTTTACCATAAAAAGAGAAGAAAGTCCCTACAGGAAGCTATTTTCCAAGAAGACTGGCAGAACTAGGCTGAGCATGTACAGGTATTTTTTCATATTAACCAGAGACATCACTTCCTATCACCAAGGCCTAAGAGATAAAAGGGTCAGGAGAGGCCAGCAGGGTGTCAGACTAAAGTCCTTCTCATGGAAATCAAGATTGTGGAGAAGATATTCTCATCTAATGTAGGGTGTTATTACTATCATAATCATAATCAATAATTCATTTCCATTATACTTCATTACATTATTTTATTTTTAAATTCTTTTCAGAAATAGGCTGTTGCTCTGTCCCTCAGGCTGGAGTGCAGTTGCAAAATCATAGCTCACTGCAGTCTCAAACTCCTGGCCTCAAGCAATTCTTCTACCTTAACCTCCTGATCTGCTAGGACTACAGGTATGTGCCACCACATCTGGCTAATTAAAACAAAAAATTTTAAATTAGAGACGGAGGCTTTGGCTATGTTGCCTAGCCTGGTTACAAACTCCTGGCCTGAAGCAATCCTCCTGTCTCAGCTCCCAAAGTGCAGGGATTACAAAGTGTTCCCAGGCATGAGCCACTGCATCTAGTTTATTCCATTATTTAATTTGGTATTCCCTTCTACCTTTATCTTTTCAAATCCTATGACTGTATTCATTTTCTAATATGGCTGTAACAAATTACCACAAACTTAGTGGTTGAAACAATACAAATGTATTCTGTTACAGCTCTGGAGGACAGAAGTCCAAAATCAGTCTTATTGGGCTCAAGTCCAGGTATTGACAAGGCTGATTCCTTCTGGAGGCTCTTAGGGGATAATTGTTTCCTTGCCTTTTTCAGCTTCCACAGGCCACCTGCCTGTGGCCCCTTCCTTGCTTCTTTGCAACCTCATGATCATCATCACATCTCTTATGCTGCCTTTGACCTTCTTGCTTCCCTCTTTTAGGGATCCTGGTGACTAAACTGGGTCTATCTGTATAATCTAGGATAATCTCCCATGTCAAGATTATCAATCTAGTCACATCTGCCAAGTTCCTTTTACCATGTTATGCAACATGTTCACCTGTTCCAAAGGTTAGGATGTGGATATCTTTGGGGAGCCATGAATCAGCTACCACAATGGCACTTCGATTGTCTGAATTTGCCTTGTAGCTATTTTTCAAATCATTTTATACAGCATTCTTTTTAACATTTCCTGAATCAGATTGTAAATTCCTCAAGGGTAGACATCAGGTCTTCTAAGATTTTATACTTTTCCTACTTCATTATCTCTCATATTAAAAGCAAAACATCTGCTCATAATAGGTACTTAGTAAAGCCTACTGATTTAAATCAGAAAATCTTCAGAAAGGAGGCTTGGATCTTATCTACTTATGTTCCAGGACAGACAAAATCTTAGCTTTGACTTTTGATTCCATAAACATTCGGATTATGTTAGAAAAAATGTACTTAAACCAAAGCATTAGAATGTGACTTGTTTTCCAGAATTCTCAGAATTGTTGGACTGTAGAGAGGCTTTGGGACAGTCAATTAAATGTTAAGATTTACCAGAAATCCATAGGCTTATTCTTGCAACACTCTCCTTCCTTCAAATAAAAGAGAAGAAATATTGCAATTCTTGTGAGTGGATGTGAAAATGAACATTGCACAATTTAACCTGCTCTCTCCATTAAACTTTAGAGAAATGAGGATTATTATACATTGGAATATATTTCTGATTTTTGATGCAATGGTTGATAAGAAGTATACTGTAACTTGAAATGAATACAAATGCAAAATAATTCCAGCTCTCAGACATAGGTACATTTTGAATGCATGATTGTTCATTACTTATGGGTTGAATTAGAAAGTTATGGAGACCAATATGTAATTTTAAGGTATTTAATTTAGGTTAATAGATATCTAAATGAACCATAGAATTAGCTTTAAAACATAGCCCTATTCACTACTCATAATTTTAAAAGTTAGTGATGCTATATAGTAGCCTTGCATATAATGTTTTGTTATATTATTAAGACAAAAAGATTATCTTTGTCCTTAGCCCTGATAATTTGAACTTTTTAGTACTTGACCTATGTTACTTTTGTATCTTCTCCCTCTGTCCTTGAGTTTTCTTGTCTAGGATGGTGGAATGTGAATTGTAGAACTAGAAAGGGCCTTAGAAGGCATCTCGTCGACTTGGACACGTTATAAGCAAGAACATTGTTTTAGAGACATTAATTGACTTGCTTAAGGTCATACAGCTATTGACAGAGCTTTATTAAAAGCTCAGGTTTCCTAATGATACAGACGGGAGGCAGGGAAATACTGGTAGAAGAGGGCGGTTCCCCACAAAGGCCCTACCCTCAAGCCTGGAAACCCACGGTCCTAAATGGGAACAGGCATTTCTGTTTTTGTGCCCAAATGTTGCCTTTTGGCCCACCATGTCCCCCTATCCTGTACCCATATAAATCCCAAACCCCAGGCTCCACAAGCAGAAGAGCAGCAGAGCAGCATGCCAGAGAAGGAGAGAAGAGAAGGAGCATCTGAACATTGAGAGGAGTTTGACTGGGGGTGGTTGGAGAAGAGATCAGCCACAGGACTGCCAAACTCCAGGAGAAGATCATCTTCCCACTCCATCCCCTTTACAGCTCCCCATCCATCCTGCTGAGAGCCACCTCCATCACTCAATAAAATCTCCACATTCAACATCCTTCATGTCCGTGTGACCTGGTCTTCCTGGATGCCAGACAAGGACCTGGGTACCAAGAGGGCAGGGTGTAAAAGGCTGTCACCCTAACTCTCCACTGAGCTGGTTAACACTTAGCCATCTGCAGAGACAAACTGTTGAAATAGCATTAATTGTAACACACCTCTGTCACAAGTTCTGTGATGGGGTCAAAAAACTCTCCTGTCTCAAGCGGGGGCTTGTTTGGGATCCAGCACAAGGGTGAGTACAGATGAGGAACTGTCAGATCTGCCTCTTTTCTAAGACCCTGCCACCACTCTCTTTCCTTTGGGTAAAAGGAATATTGACTCTGTTTCTCTTCACAGAGGTCAAGCTGTCATGTGGGACTGGAGTAAAGTCCTGGGGCAACTGAAGGTGTCTTTTGTTGCGGGAAGGCCCCAAGACTGAGCTCTGTAGGCCAGGACCCTCAGACTTTGCTATGGTATATTTTGTCTTTTCGTAGCTTGAAATGGCTCGTATCTCTTTTACAATGTTAGTGTTTTATAACTCTTTTATAATCTCAGCAAACTACTGAGATGTTACTAAGTACGTATGCTTGGCTCAGCCATCAGAGGTGCAGTTCAGAACAATGTGGTTTCCATTTGTTCTTAGAGGTGCCACCCCCACCCTGACAGCCACAGGTGTGCACGGTGCATGGCGGCTTCCCTCCTTGCCCCCTCCCCTCCTGGCTCAGGCACCTGGGCATACCCGCAGCATGCAAGAACCGCACCCAATTGTCATTAGGGTTGGGAGAAAACTGCGGCTGCCACTGGGACCTCGTGTGGCTGGCTGGCTGGTTCCTCCTGCAGCTGCGCCAGCGGAAACTTTCCTTTCATGGCCGAGGAGTCCTTACTAGTCTGAACTGGGGGAGGGATACAGTAATTGAAGGAACTCATTTGCACAGATCAAGAAGTTCTTTTCCCCAACCCTTTTTTGTACTTTAAGCTGTTTCCTTTTTCTTTTCTAAGTGAGAAGATTCTTTTCCTTTCCCCATCACTCTGCTTATGATAGGGAAAACAAGGAGGAGCGACCCCTGCTGGCTGATACTGCAAATTCAGCAGGGCCCATTTGAGACATAATCTAAACAGATACATGCAGCCCCTGAAATACCTTTTTGTGCCAAACTTGATTCCAGGTTTCAGGTTGAGGCCCTAGAAAGAAAAACCAAATCTGAGGGATCCAAAAGCCAGGCAACGGGCACAATGTAAATGGGCAGGACCAATTCTTGCTGATTAAACCCTTGTTTCATGAAAGGAGGCCATGCTCCTTGACATAGACAAGGCCCAGGGAACTCAGAGGTTGTCGACAGCCAGGGAGATAGGGCATACAAGCGTAAGGGCGGATACTTCCACCCCCTAGGACCTCCTGTTAACGTGGGTGAAAGCCACTTTTGCACCCATGGGTGGCACCTGCCAAGGTTACTGGGACTTGGGGACAAAAAGATGGAAGAGAAAGGGGGGATGCCCACTTTCTCTCCATCACACCCTAGGTTATCACCGAAAGAAGGAAGGGAAATGAGGGACACCTCTATTTCCCTGTTTTTCAGAATGGGCAACCAACTATCTTCACCACCCTCAGCTTATACTGCCCTAGAGTGTATCCTAAACCCCTGGGACTGCTTTGATTCTTGGACTCTGAAGGAAAAACACCTCATAGCCCTCTGCACAAAGGTTTGGCCAAATTATGATTTACAAGAAGGACTGGCTTGGCTTCAGGAAGGCACCGTTCATTTTGATACCATCCAGCAGTTGGAACTTTTTTGGAAACGTGAAGACAGATGGTCTGAGGCCCCATATGTGCAGGCTTTCTTTACCTTGCAGGGCAACCCAGACCTTTGCTGACAGTGTAGGATTGATCCAGCCCTCCTGTTTGCCATCTCAGGAGAGGCTGCAAGGGGCAATCCCAGGGAACTAAATCCCAGAGGCATCCCCAGCAGAGAAGCCAGCTCCCTTCAGCCCTGCTCCTCCGGGTCCACCCTGACCTCCCTATCCAGCTTCAGTCTCTCACTTGCCCCCTCCTAGAAATCTTCATTGTAGACAAGCCTCAGTCTCACTCTTGGCCCTCTGATAGATGCCTGGTGAATTTGGCTCCAGTAAGGTCCAGGTCCCTTTCTCTCTACAGGACTTAAAGCAAATTAAGGAGTATTTTGGCAAGTTTTCAGATGACCCTGACAGATATATTCAGGCTTTCCAGAATTCAACCGAAATGTTTGAACTCTCTTGGAGTTCAAATTATGTTACTTTTGAATCAGACCTTGATGAACACTGAGAAGAAGGCTGATCTGCAAGCAGCAGAGAGATTTGGGGACGAGTTTTGTATAACATATAGCATCAGGGAAGGGGGTGAACTTTATGCAACTGAAAGAGAAGCAGTACCAGTGAATGACCCTGGATAGGATCCCAATGATGAGATGGGAAACTGGAAGAGGAGACTCGGGTGTGCATAAGGAGGGCTTACATAGGTCTAGGACCAAACCCCTGAATTATACCCAGTTATCCATGATAGACCAGGAATTTGATGGAATCTCATTGCCTTCCTGGAAAGGATAAGGGAGGCCTTGGTAAAGCACATCACCCTATCTCCTGATTCAGTCAAGGGACCACTAATCCTGAAGGATACGTTTATTACTCACAAAGCCCCTGTTATCAGAAGGAAGTTGCAGAAATGGGCCCTGGGACCAGATAGTACTTTAGAGGACCTCCTGAAAGTGGCCACCTTGGTCTTTCACAATAGAGACAGGGAGACACAAGAAAGAGGCAGAAGCTTTAATAGCCACCATGCAAGCCCACAAAACTCAGAATTCCCAAGGTGCACCTGTTAACTGCTACAGATATGGCAAGAACAGTTATCTCTCTTCTAAAGTTTGACTGCTCCCATACAAGGTTAATTTCTTTCACCAGGGTGACCCAGCTCAGGGGAAAATGTTGTTAGTATATTTCACTTCTTATTTCTGTATTCTTTGGCGCTAGATTCTTTCCTTGTATAATACACATGTTTAACGCATGCATACTTAACCTTATAAAACTTGTTTTTTTTTCTTTTTGTTTATTTCTCACCTAGAGGCCATCAAACTCCAAATGGTCAGGCAACTGAAACCTTGGACAATGGCTCCCTTTTGCCAGGGACCCTTAGATAGACCTCTGGGAGAAAATTGACTGCCATTTTCCCCAAAACAACTCCCCCTGTCAGCAGGAAGTAGCTAAGACTGGTCATCGTCCATATTCTAATGGCAGTTAGAGATGCCTCTTCAGAGAGGGGAAATGATATGGACAGGAGGCAGGAAAACACTGGATAGAAGAGGGCGATTCCCTGGCAAAGGCCCCACTGTCAAGCCTAGAAACCCATGGCCCTAAATGGGAATAGGCATTCCTATTTTCACTCCCATATGTTGCCTTTTGGCCCACCACACCCCCCTATCCTGTATCCATATAAGCCCCAAACCCCAGGCTCCACAAGCAGAAGAGAGGCAGAGTGGCAGAACAACAGAGAAGGAGAGAAGAAAAGGAGTGTCTGAATGTCGAGAGGAGTTTGGCTGGGGATGGTCAGAGAGATCGGGTGTGGGATGGCTGAACTCCAGGGGAAGGTCGTCTTCCCACTCCATCCCCTTTCCAGCTCCCCATTCATCCTGCTGAGAGCCACCTCCATCACTCAACAAAATGCCTGCACTCACCATCCTTCAAGTCCGTGTGACCTGATTCTTCCTGGACACTGGACAAGGACCTCAGTACCAAGAGAGCAGGGTGTAAAAGGCTGTCACCTTGACTCTACACTGAGCTGGTTAACACTTAGCCATCCACGGACAACAACCGCTAAAAGAACCTTAATTGTAACACACCTCTGTCACAAGTCCCATGAGGGGGTAAGGAAATTCTCCTCTCACTAACTCTCTGTAATGATTGTTCCCTGCTCCTCTCCCTTATTTAGGTAAAATAATTTAAGAGTGAAGAGAAAAAAAAGAGGCATAATTGAGTAGCAAAGCAAAAAAGGGTGAGAGGATTATGGAAATACTTGGCTTAAGGGAGGCACAGTTTTCACTTAGTCACCCTCTTTCTGGAGCTTCTTAGCTGTTAGAGCCAGAGGAGAAAAGATGGGCCTGCCCTGAAGGATGAAAACAAGGTCACAGGTGAAGGTCTAATTCTGATAGAGTGCTGGTGAAGGGCACCCACAAATCAAGGTCACAGGCCTAAAATAAAGGAAGGATTCAAGAGATACCAGGAAATTGCAAAAATAAGAAAAAAAGGAAAAAAAAAAAAGGAAGGTATTGCAATTTTAATAATAGAAAAAGAGGCAGGGAAAGTTTAAAGTACTAATCAAGATAGGGAAAGATATTTTGTAATTATAAAGTTACAAAATTAACAGTATATGAAGGTACTAAGACATCACACAACAAAAGCACCACAAAACAATACAACAGCTAAATATAAAAAGTAATGTCTATTAGATATTCAAGGATAAATTATAAAACTAAAATTTTAATGGGATACCTTAAAACTCATTTTTAAGAATTAGATAAAAAATAAAATAAGCAAATTAAAAATGATATAAATACATTTTCTCATGTACAGAGAGCAAGAAAAAAAGATTTGGAAATGTATATTCTTTTAATTGAGAGTACAAATTATTTTCTATATCCATGGAAACTTTATAAAAATAGATCACATAATTGACCTCAAAGCAAATCTTGATAGAATTTAAAAAGCGAAAATTTTTACAGGCTACTTTTTATGAGCATAATAAAATAAAATTAGGTAATAAAATAGTGATCCTCTTTCCCTGCTCACCTCCCTAATAGTAACTACTTGGAAATTAAGAATGCACTCATTGTTAACCCATGGATCAAAGACAACATGAAAACTGAAATTACAAACCATCTAGAAAACAACAAAAAAGGATGGATATCCAAACAGAACACAACAAAACTGAGAAAATAGCCTTACATTTCTTTGATAAATGGTAAAGTAAAAAGGAAAGAGAATGGAACATATTTCAAAGCCTAAAGAAAATTTATAAAGAAGTATAGAACTAGAATCAAACAATTAGGGCTGAAGAAGTGAGAAAGGTGATTAAAGATATTAGATCACCTACCACCAGGGATGGGGGAAAAAGAAGATATATCATTAGAAAAGTCATTGTGAACATGTGCACAGGCATACCTTGCTTTATTAAACTTTGCAGGTATTGTGTTTTTTACAAATTGGAGGTGTGTAGCAACCCTGGTCAAGCAAGTCTATTGGTGTCATTTTTCTGACAGCGTGTGCTCACTTTGTGTCTCTCCATCACATTTTGACAATTCTTGTAATATTTCAAACATTTTCATTATTATTACATCTGTTACGGTGATTTGTGATCAGTGCTCTTTGATGATACTATTATAATTGTTTTGGGGCACCATGAAATGTACTCCTAGAAGACAGAAAACTTTTTAGATGTGTGTGTTCTGGCTGCTCCACTGACCATCCATTCCCCCATCTCTTTCCTTTTCTTTAGGCTTTTCTATTCTCTGAGACACAGTAATATTGAAATTAGGCCATTTATAACCTTATAATGACCTCTAAGTGTTTTAAGTAAAAGGAAAAGTTGTACTTTTTAACTTTAAATCCAAAGCTAGAAATAATTAAGCTGAGTAAGGAAGGCATGTTGAAAAATGAGATAGGCTGAAAGCTAGGCCTCTTGAGTCAAATAGTCAGGTTGTGAATGCAAAGAAAACATTTTTGAAGAAATTTAAAAGTGCCACGCCAGTGAACACACAAATGACATGAAAGTGAAACAGTCTTATTGCTGATATGGAGAAAGCTTTAGTGGTCTGGATAGAAGATCAAACCAGTCACAACATTCCCTTAAGCCAAAACCTAATCCTGAGCAAGGCCCTAACGCTCTTCATTTCTATGAAGGCTGACAGAGGTAAGGAAGCTGCAGAAGAAATTTTGAAGCTGGCAGAGATTGGCTCATGAGATTTAAGGAAAGAAGCCATCTTCATACACAAAAATGCAAGGCGAAGCAGCAAATGCTGATGTAGAAGCTGCGTCACGTCATCCATAAGATCTAACTAAGATCATTGATGAAGGCAGCTACACTAAACAATGGATTTTAAATGTAGACAAAACAGCCTTCTATTGGAAGAACATGTCATCTAGGACTTCATAGCTAGAGAGTAGAAGTCAACACTTGCCTTCAAAACTTCAAAGGACAGGCTGAAAATCTTCTTAGGGGCCAATACAACTGTTGAATTTAAGCTGCAGCCAATGTTCATTTACCATTTCAAAAATCCTAGGGCCCCCAAGAATTCTGCTAAGTTGACTCTGCCTGTCCCTATAAATGAAACAACAAAGCCTGGCTGACAGTACATCTGTTTACAGCATGGTTTAGTGAATATTTTAAGCCCACTGTTGAGACATACTGCTTGGAAAAAAAGATTGCTTTCAAATCATTACTGCTCATTCACAACACACCTGGTGACCCAGTACCTCTGATGAAGATGTACAAAGAGATTAATAGATAAATAGAAGATATAATAAATAAATTGATTTTCTATCAGCAATTAAGACCTAGAAATAAAAATGAGGGAGAGTCCATTTAAATAACAATATAAGCATAAAATTCATAGAAATACCCTTGCTGAGAATAGCATAGAATTGTTACCCAAAAAATTATAAACTCTCTTTGAATTGTAAAAAATAGTACTAAAAAATGAAAAGGGTAATATTCTTAGACAGGAAGATTAAAATGTCAATTCTGCTAAAATTAAAATAAGAATTTAATGTAATTTTATTTAGATTCCAGAAGGTCATATTCAGGGAGAAATTTTATAAGATGATCTTAAATATGAAATAATAAATGCCTGAGAATGGTTATGAAAATGTAAGGAAAAGAAGAGCTGAGATAGAAGACCTACCTTACTATTGTTAGAAGTAAGATGGCATTGTTCTAGAATTAGAAAATTAGATTATAATGTCAAAAACAACGTTAAAAAATTTTAAAGTCAGTTAAAAAAAAAAACCTTTGTCAGATGATTCCAGTACATATAAGCATTTAATATATGACAAAGTATTTCAATTTCATTGGTAAAAGATGAATTATTTAATAGTTATATAACAATTGACCCTCCAATTGAAAGAGAATAAGTTTGGGCTCTTGTTTTAACATGATATCTAGAATACATTTCAAATGAAGTAGTAACAAATGCAAAAAAATGAAATATATTAGAATTACAGCTAGGCTACACATGTAATCCAGGGTGGAATGACTTTCTTAGGTAAGATAAGAAACCTGGATGCTCTAAAAGATTACATATTCAGGCCAGACAAAACTAAGGCCAGGCATGGGGGCTCACATCTGTAGTCCCAGTGCTTTGAGAGGCTGAATTGGGAGGATTGCTTCAGGCCGGGAGTTTGTGACCAGCCTGAGCAACACAGCAAAATCCTGTCTCTCCAAGAAAATAAAATAAAATAAGTAACAACAACAAAAACAACTAAAAACAAATCCATAAGTAAAGATGATCAAGTTTTAGTATGTATACTATACCAATGGACAAGAAAAATAATCTAATTGATTAAACAATAAAAACAGAAATATTTCATAGTAGAGAGAAAATCCACATGGCCAATAAACATCTGAGAAGATGCTCAAAATGTAGTCAGAGATGTAAATCACATGCAATTTAGTGTTATTTACATCCATTAGATTAGCAAAAATGTGGAAAGAATAATAGCATTATTGCTAGCTGTAATATGAGGAAATGGGTACTTTCATATATTGGTAGACAAATGCAATTTTGCAGGCTTTTGGAAAAGAAATCTGATAACATCTACTAATATTAAAAATATATGTATCTTTGACACCACAGTATTACTGCCACGTATCTATCCCAAAGTAAAAAAAGTATCAGCGTATAATATATGTACAAGTATATGTATCACAGAATTTTTCAAATGTGCAAAAATACAGAAATGTGGGAATATAAAAAATCCCTATCAATAGGAGAGGGCTTGAAATAAATAGTGGCTTGTCTGCATTGTGGAATGCTGTGCTATAAGGCATTGATTAGAAATAGTATATTAGAACTACACTAGTTGATTTAGAGCAATGTACTCAAGGCATTTTTGAATGAGAAAAGTTAGATGAAGAAGAGTGTATATTATATGATCTAATTTGTATAGTCAATTTTAAACTCCTTATCAATTTCATATGCATGTGTGTGTGTGTGTGTGTGTGTGTGTGTGTGTGTGTAATTACATGATCCTGAAGGATAGCATAGAAGTTCAAACACAGTGTTGTTAACATAGGTTACCGGCTTGACTGACAGAGGAGCAGTGAATCTGGATGAGTTGGAGAGAAATGGTGAAAAGAGGTAAGATTGGAGAAGAGTTGGGTGGGGAATAGATAATTAGCTTTTACTTTATATGTCTTTGTACACTTTACTTATTAAAACAAGCATGTGTTAAATCCATAATTTGAAAAGTACATCTATAAAATAACCTTTAAAATATTGAGTTAAGTTAAACTTTTTTGAACACTCCAGGGGTTTGAAGGGTGGCTTCCCAGAAGATATATTGACCTAGAACCTATGAATGTGACCTTTTTTTGAAAAATGGTCTTTGCAGATGAAATTAAATTAAGATCTCCATTGGAGATCATCTTGCAAAATCCTAAATCCAGTGACAACTGTCATCATAAGAGAATAGAAGGGGAGAAGACACACAAAGAGGAGAAGGCTATGTGAAGGCTGAGGGAGGGATCGAACTGAGAGCTACATGCCAAGGACTGCCAAGAGATACCAGAAGCTGAAAGAGGCAAGAAGCAGAATCTCCCCTTAACCTGCTGCAGGGAGTATATAGCCCACCTGATACCTTGATTTTGGACTTCTGACCTCCATAACTATGAGAGAATAAATTTCTGTTGTCTTAAGCCAGTAAATTTGTGGTAATTTGTTACAGTAACCCAGGAACTTAATAGAAATATGAAACCTTTATTTCAATGGAAATTTTCTGTGAGTTCCAATATGTAAAAATATTAGAGCTACTCTGGCTCATGAATGAGACATCCTGCCCCACCATTCCCATCCTTGTGTCACCACAGAAACACAAGGGATACTTAGATCACAGCTTGAACATCACTGATTTAGTCCAATCCCCTTTCTGTACGGAAGAGAAGAGTGGAACTTGAAGAATGTTTCCCACCTTTTGATAAGTTATGCAAACTCAAAGGAACCTTATGCCTCTTTCTGAATTTGTTTCTTGTAAGGCTTAGGATCATTTTAAGTATCTTACGACAGGTTACTGTAGTTCAGTTAGCTCTTGCTATTTTTATACTTTTGACACATTCATTTCACTGCCACACAATCATTATTGTAAAGTTTTATTCACTTTTTTCCTTAATTTTCCATTTCCTTTGGAAAAGATTTTGCATAACTCATTGGTTTCTTGCGGACAATCCGTAGATATGCACCTTTCACTTGAGATATGTATCCCTCATGAATTCTAGTTCTGTATCTCTGATCCATCATGTGACTATACTAAACTGAGAATTCCTCTGACATCACTGGATGCAATGGGTCCAGTGTATAAAAACACTTGAGAAGACATGCATTTGTGGTGCAGAAAGAGTGAGTACAGCCTATGTGCAATGAAGAAAAAGAAAGAGACTGAATGCTGATCAATGGCAGTTAAAGTATCACGTCTCACAGTAGGGCACCAGGTTTATGCACAATGAGTCAGGCTTATTCCTCAACATGGAAGATTCTTTATTTTTACCAAAAAAAAAAAAAAAAAAAAAAGAATTCCCACCTTTCCTGAAACAGCATTGCAAGGCAACTGAAGCTCCAAAGGCTCTGATGAGTGACATGACGTGCAGAGAGTTGAGAAAGACCATCACTGGGTGTCATCACAGCCATCATTTTGCAAGGTTTATATGGATGTCATTGCATGTTTGAGATCAGCATATCTTTTGTGTAGTGGAGAACAGAATTAATTAGATCTGAAGAAGAAGTTTATAAAGACCTTCAACTTGACAGTTTTGCAATCACACACACAGAGACTATGAGAATTTTGAACAATAGGCTTCAAAAACAATGATTGTTACATATTAGCATAGAGCACATGGAAAACAAAGGGTAAAGAGACAATGAAAAATCATGATGACCAAGACAGAAATAAACACAAAAATGAAGAAGGTGGACATTATTCTATTTGTCACAACTAAAGGTTTTATATACATAAAATATATCAATACTTATATATTTATATCTAATATATGTTTTACATATTTATAATAATTGTGAGCATATTTGTAGTTTGTGATACACACACACACACACACACACACACACATACATCGTAACTCACATTGTTGGGTTTGAAAGATGGCATAAGTTTGTCCCAAATATTTCATGGGACATATTTATAAAAAAATTTGTTGTTTATTTGATGTTCAAATTTAACTGGATATTCTGTGATTTCATTTGCTAAATCTGGCAACCTTTTTCTTAAGAAGTTAATTTGTGTTCTATTTTTAATACAGAGGCCTTTTTTACTTCTCAGTATCTAAGTAAAATTGGTGTAATGCCCACTGTTTCCACTCTGTGGAAGTCCCAAGAGGTCTTCATATTTCTAAAAAGTTTACAGGGAACTTGTATTCATAGGTTTCTCCAGGTCTTTGTGTTTCTACTTCCTGGCATACTATATATGTCTCATAACTCCTCCATCTGACATGAAGTTCAGGTCTTTCTTCAGTTTTCATGAAGAAATGTTACCACACATACGTGCAAGAATTTCATGTTTTGTTTGTTTATTTGGTGCATCATCATGAACAACAATAACATCTAAAACCCTACTTTCCTCCCCTACTCTCATCTGTTGTCCTCAAATTTCCTCTTCCTGGTAGCCCTTGAACAACTAAATTCTTCACTGAAACTTTGGGGGTCAGCTTTTTTTTTTTTTAGGCCTTGATGGTGGAAATGGGGAAGAGAGAGAATCTCACCTTCAACTCTAAAAAATTAAAACATTTTTCCCAAGACAGACTGATTTTTCCTGTGGAGGAATTCTGCTACCAGCTGTGAAGATAAGACATTTTCTCCATCTTATTACGTATTTAATATAAGCATAAAAGCATGTCTACAAAAAAGTTGGTTTTGGTAATATGTTACATTGGAAAAATCAGTGTGAATTCATGTCTTTAAAAGATTTATTTTCCAACTTTATCATTATTATAAATGGCCCAGCAGCAGGGACACTACTCTAATGTATTACCAATCCTCATGTGCACCCCAGCACACACATTTTGATCCCTGGAGGGTAATTGGCTTCAAGTTTGTTGTAAAGACAAAATAAGATGGAGTCAAAGCAACCTGTTGTTAACCAGAAATCAAGGCTGCTTCTTGGAATATTAGGGAGTAGTGCTTCAATAACAAAAACATAGCAAATAATAACTAAAGTAATAATGCTAATTGCTAAATTGGAAAAAATTAAGTCTCTGAAAACCCATAATTTCACAGTAACACTCGAAAGAGAAAACACAAGGTATGCAAAGAGCTACTTGCATTACAACAACAGAAAGATTCTAACAGGCTCTTTCCATCCTTATTGATTTAAAGAAGTAGGAGAGTATTTAAATACGATGTTTTCTTCTTTTTGTTTAGGGTATGTTTCCGTATGTTCAGCACATATTCTTGTTTATATCTATGTAAGAAAGAAGATATGTGAATGAACCAATATGAGATAGGATTTCTGCACAATGAGGTAGACCTTTTTCCTACTATAGAAAAGACCACAAAAGGAGGGATAGTCTAAATACTAAAGGACTCATCAGCATTAATGATCTTATAGAATAATAACTTCCAAGTTTATTATAGTTGGTTACAGCTATGGCATACAGGTATACACAATGACCGTGGCAAAACAGAATGTGGTGAAATTATAAATGGATTAAATGTTCTGAAAAGGAAAAGTAAGCACAGAGATTCAATCCTTCATCTAAAAAATGAAGCATCTACTAATTATAAATAAACCTTTATGAATGTTAATAAAATACTAATAAGAAATACATATATTTTAATAATTAAAACAGACTGGATCAATCTCTCATAATTTTAAGGCAATGACATAGATGCTTCTGGCTATAAGAAAACTTAGGAAAGATAATAAGTCCTCAAAAATTAAAATTTATGTTAAAGACAAGGATATATGGGATTCAGGATGTAACAAGTGAAAGTTTGATATAAGAAGGCACTTGGTATATTGTGGATACTGAAGTTTTCTTCACTTTGGACCATTCTACCAAGTCTCATACTCGAAACATAGATGAACTGTCCAACAACCTGGACTCTGATATTCTGAGATGGCATTTTCTTTTCTTTTAGATCTGGAAAAATTTACACAAATTCCCTAGAAAGATTTTAAACATTGGTTGTGGTAAAGCTACAGAAAGCTTACAAAAATATTTTAAACAATTAGAACCCTGGAATGGTGAAAAAATAGGAATTAAAGCAAAGTTTCATTCATGATATTAGCACTTTTGCCATTTAGTACTATTATTTTATTTATTTATTTTTAATATTTATTTATTATTTAATTTCCATAGGTTTTTGAGGAGCAGGGGTTGTTTGGTTACATGAATAATTTCTTTAGTAGTGATTTTTGAGATTTTGGTGCACTCATTACCCGAGCAGGGTACACAATGTATAGTCTTTTATCCCTCACTCCCTTCCCACCTTTTCCCCTGAGTTCTCAAAGTCCATTGTATCATTCTTATGCCTTTGCATCCTCATAGCTTAACTTCCACTTATGTGTGAGAACATATGATGAGTTGCTTCACTTAGAATAATGATCTCCAATTCCATCCCAGTTGCTGCAAATGCCTTTATTTTGTTCCTTTTTATGCCATTAGTATTATTTTGTAGTTTTGATTAGTTATGGAATCATTGAACCATCATGTTTATGTATATTTATTTGCTACTGAGAATATTTAAAATATTCAAGGGTCAGCCACACAAATACTAATTACAATTTAAAATTATTAAAAGGAATTTAATCAAATTTATAGTCAATAATGCCCACAAAAGTTGATATTCTTTAGAGCAGAATGGAACCAAATTGAGATCCATACAAAGGATCAGTGAAACCAAAAGTTTGTTATTTGAAGGGATAAACAAGATTGAGAGACTGCTACCTAAACTTACAAAGAAAAAAAGAGAAGATCTAAATAGGCACAAGCAGAAATGACAAGGGTGATACTACAACGAATCCAACAGAAATACAAAAGATCCTCAAAGACTATTATGAACAGCCTTGTGCACACATAGTTGAAAGTCTAGAAGAAATGAATAAACTCCTGGAGACATACAACCTTCCAAAATTGAATCAAGAAGACACTAAAACTCTGAACAGACCAATATTGAGTTCTGGAATTGAATCAGTAACAAAAATCCTACCACCTGAAAAAAGCCCTGGACCAGACTGATTCATTGCCAAATTTAACCAAATGTACAAAGAAGAGTTGGTACCAATTCTACTGAAACTATTCCAAAAATATTGAGGAGGAGAGACTCCTTTGTAACTCATTCGATGAAGCCATCATCACCTTGATACCAAAATCTGGCAAAAATACAACAAAAAAGAAAACTGCAGACTAATGTCTGTGATGAACATAGATGCAAAAATTCTCAACAAAATAATAGCAAACCAAATCCAGCAGCACATCAAAAAGATAATTCACTATGACCAAGTAGGCTTTATTCCTGGGATGCAAGGTTGGTTCAACATATGGAAATCAATAAGTGTGATTCACCGCATAAAGAGAATTAAAAACAAAGACCATGTGATTTATCTCAATAGACACAGAAAAAATCTTTCAAGAAAATTTGACATCCTTTCATGATAAAGTCTCTCGACTAACTAGGCATCAATGGAACATACCTCAAAGCAGTAAGAGCCATTTATGAAAAACATTTAGGCAATGTCATTCTGAACAAGCAAAAGCTGGGAACATCCTCCTTAAGAACTGAATAAAACAGGGATGCCCACTCTCCCATTGAACACAGTGCTGAAAGTTCTAGCCGGATAAATCAGGCAAGAGAAATAAATAAAAAGCATCCCAATAGGAAAAAAAGCCAAGTTATCTCTCTTCACTAATGATATGATTCTATAACATAAAACACTAAAAACTCCACCAAAAGGCTCCTAGCATTTCTTTAATGTTTGTAGGCCACTTGTATGTTTTCCTTTGAGAAGTGTCTGTTCATGTCCTTTGCCCACTTTTTTATAGGGTTGGATACACTACTTCCATAAAGTTTCAGGATAGGAAAATCAATGTATAAAAATCAGTAGCATTTCTATTCACCAATAATGCTGAAGCCGGGAGCCAAATCAAGAATATAATCCCATATACA
Source organism: Pongo abelii (assembly GCF_028885655.2). Taxonomy (NCBI): domain Eukaryota; kingdom Metazoa; phylum Chordata; class Mammalia; order Primates; family Hominidae; genus Pongo; species Pongo abelii. The sequence continues at coordinate 105,904,776 of NC_071991.2, forward strand.
ATAGCCACATATACAAAAATATCTAAGAACACATTTAACCGAGGAGGTGAAAGGTCTCTATGAGGGGAAATACTAAACACTACTAAAAGAAGTAATTGATAACACAAACAAATGGAAATACATCCCATGTTCATGGATTGGAAGAATCAATATTGTTGAAATGGCCATTTTGCCCAAAGCAATCTACTGATTCAGTGCTAATACTATCAAACTACAAACATCATGTTTCATAGAATCAGAAAAATGTATTCTAAAATTCATATGGAACTAAATAGAGCCTAAATAGCCAAAGCAATCCTAAGCAAAAAGAACAAAGCTGGAGGCATCACATTACCTTACTTCATGCTATACCATAAGGCCTCAGTAACCAAAACAGAATGGTGCTGGTACAAAAGCAGACACACAGACCAATGGAAGAGAATACAGAACCCAGAAATAAAACTGCACACCTACAACCATCTGATCTTTGAAAAAGCTGACAAATATAAGCAATGGGGAAATGTCCCCCTATTTAATAAATGCTGCTGGGATAACTGCATAGCTGTATGCAGAAGAATGAAACTGGACCCATATCTTTCACTATATACAAAAATTAACTCATGGTGGAGGAAAGATTTAAATGTAAGTTTTCAAACTACAAAAATCCCACAAGAAAACCTAGGAAATACCATTCTGGAAATCGCCTGGGCAAAGAATTTATGGCTAAGAACTTAACAGCAATTGCAACAACAAAAAAAATTGACAAGTGGGACCTAATTAAACTAAAGAGCTTCTGCACAGCAAAAGAAACTATCAGCAGAGTAAACAGATATTCTACAGAATAGAAGAAATTGTTCACAAAATACACATCCAACAAAGGTCTAATATCCAGAACCTATGAGAAACTTAAACAAATCAACAGGCAAAAAACAACCCCATAAAAAAGTGGGCAAAGGACATGAACAGACACTTCTCAAAAGAAAACATACTAGTGGCCTACAAACATTAAAAAAATGCTCGACATCATTAATCATTAGAGAAATGCATATCAAAACCACAATAGGATACCATCTCACACCAGTCAGAATGGCCATTATTAAAAAAGCCTAATAGATGCTGGTGAGGCTGCAGAGAAGACAGAACACTTATACACTGTTGCTGAGAATGTAAATTAATTCAGCAGTTTTGAGATTCCTCAAAGAACTTAAAACAGAATTACTGTTAGACCCAGCAATCCCATTACTGGGTATATACCCAAGGGAAAATAAATTATTCTGCTAAAAACACACATGCACTTACTTGTATATTCATTGCAGCGCTATTCACAATAGCAAAGACACAGAATTAACCTAGCTGTCCATCTTTGGTGGATTGCATAAAGAAAATATGGTATATATACACCATGAAATACTATGCAGCCATAAAGAAAGAACCAAGTCATGTCCTTTGTGGGAACATGGATGGAGCTGGAGGCCATAATCCTAAGCAATTTAGTGCACAAAAACAGAAAGCTGAATACAGCATGATCTCATTTATGAGTGGGAGCGAAACATTGGGTACATATGGATAGAAAGATCAGAATAATAGACAATGGGAACTACTAGAGCTGGGAGGGAGGGGAGCAAGGGCTGAAAAACTACCTATTGTGTCCTATACTTGGTACCTGGGTGATGGGAATCAATCATATCCAAACCTCAGCATCATCCATTATACTAATGTAACAAACCTGCACATATAACCCCTGAATCTAAAATAAAAGTTGAAATTTTAAAAATAAAATATAATGAAAAACAAAATGAAAGATTTTTCATTAATAAAAAATGAATGAAAGATTAACTTTGAAAAAATAAAGTCATTGTGTAAAAATTATATTCTAAGTTTTACTTTTTAAATGTGGATTTAATGTATTAAGTATTCAGTAAAAGGAATCATTACACTGAACCAAAATGACTCCTGAGATGTAATTATAAAACAATTTTTTTCTTTCACTATTTCTTTAAATCTGTTTTATAAGGCTAGTTCTGTTCCTGCCCCTGCTGAGAATGAGGGCATGTTCAAGGTTCTTCTGAATAGTTGCTTCGAGTTCAGACAAGGTCTCTAGTTAATAATTAAAATATTCAGCCACATGTACTAATCAAAACTATATATATTTTTTTGAACAGAGTCTCACTCTGTTGCCCGGGCTGGAGTGCAGTGGTGAGATCTCAGCTCACTGCAACCTCCGCCTCCTGGATTCAAGCAATTCTCCTGCCTCACTCAGCCTCCCAAGTAGCTGGGATTACAAGTGTGTGACACCACACCAGGCTAATGCCCAGCTAATTTTTGTAGTTTTGGTAGAGATGGATGTTTCACCGTGTTGCCCAGGGTGATCTCGAATGCCTGACCTCAGGTGATTCTCCCACTTTGGCCTCCGAAAGTGCTGGGATTACAGGCATGAGCCACCATGCCTGACCCAAAACTCTAAATTTAAAGCTGAGATTTCTACCCATTCTTACCTTGAGCCTGCTGCATGCAGGAATCCTACAGTTGGGAAAATATGTGGTTGCTCACCTCTCTAGCTCTCCTATTTCCCATCTTCATCCCCTTCTCTTGATCTGGCTTTTGACCACTTTGTAGTTAGAGTGTAGTCAGAGAAAGAAGGATGGAGAGTTTTTAAATGACTGATGCTACCATTAGCTGGTACCATGCTGCCTGGGACTGTAAGGAGATTAGATTCCTTCTCTGTTAAGGGTACTTTAGAAGCCCTCCCTTCTCTCAGCTTTGGAGGACATCTTACCTAAAGTTTTTTTGACCCTAATAAGTGCATCGCTAGTTTGGATAACTTCTCCATCTTTTCTCGGGCCTTTAACATTTCTTGATACCTTCAAATTCTCCCTGTTATAGTCAACTGCCATGTGGTTCTCTTGGGCAGGACATCTCTGCACTAGATCTTCTGTGTGAGTCTCCCTTCTGGTCCGTGGAAAGTATTCATGCATTTTCTACTCCAACTGAGTCTGGATTTGTAAGCCAATCCCAATTCTTTTGCTTCATTGTCAATAGCAAGCTACCTTCTCTCTCATCCTTTCGATTTCTTACATGTGAGTCAGACAGTTGTCTACTGTGTCTCTAAACATCAGGGGACACATATTAAGCTCTCCAGGTGGTCTTGTTAACCACTCTTACAAGATTCATGGTGAGAGGAGGTAGCTACTCCCCTAACCTTCCACTTGGGAGGCTTAGGTGGCACTCAGGCACAGTTCTTCTCAGAGAAATCTTCCACTCCAAAGTCTCTTCAGATGTTAAACTCTTGATCCATTTAAATTCTTCTAGTGGGTTTGTGGTTGAAAGATATGTAACCAGTATCCAGAACCTCTCTTTTGAATTCTGTATATAGTCTAGTGACTCCTTTTGAATACAACATCTGTTATATTATTATATATTATATTATGTTATTTTCCTTGGCCAAACTTCCATTTTAATATGTAGTAATACAAAGTACAAGTTTAGTGAGTTCCCTATGCCATACACAAAATCTTCTCTTTATCAGAGACTACCACAACATTTGTAAACATCTGAGTTAAAAGACTTGTTAAACAAAGGACAGATTGTAAATATCTGCCAATAGCTACATAAAGTGGAGGGACCGCTCAGTGAAAACTACAGTTAACATTTTGGTGCTCAGGAGAACATACAGCAAATTAGCAGCTATACTTAGTGAATAAAGCTTGAATAAGATTTTTTCCTAATTTTCCATTGCCATGGTCTTTTATGTTTCCAATTAAGTTATTAGTGCTGGGAGATCAAGTTAGAGCTACTTAGGAGCTTTTCAATGGTGGGAAGATCATGGGTCTTTGCTGTTAACAGCACAGGAGTATTCCTGTCTCCTTAGGTCTGTAATGGAAATTTCTGCATGAAGCCTTAGCACCTTTACTATTAGAAAGGAACTGTGAGGTACCAGGTGATATTTTGTCAATTTTCAAAGACATTGATGAGTACCAAGTAGATTTTTTTCCTTGAAATGATTTTAACTTGATATTTAATACCTTTATTTTGGAATCACCTTGCTTTTTAAAATTAAACATGAAGAATTCTAGACCATACCCCACATAAATATGATTCAGTAGAACTGTGAGGGGCCCCAATTGTCAACATTTTAAATAAGGACTGCAGATGGTGTAAAGGACACACTTTGACATAGACTTTTTTCTTTCTTTAAAGATATCAAGGCTGGGCACAGTGACTCACACCTGTAATCCCAGCACTTTGAGAGGCTGAGGTGAGAGGATCACTTGAGGCCAGGAGTTTGAGAACAGTTTGGGGAACAAAGTGAGACCCCCATCTCTACAAAAATAAAAAATATTATCACATTCTGTATTTATTTTTTCCATGTAAAGTATAATTTTATTACCTAGGGTTGTCATGTTGTACATTAGATTCCTAGAACTATTCTTTTTCTATTTGGCTTTTTTCACTTAGCAAAATGTCTTCCAGCCTCATCCATGTTGTGGCAAATGGCAAGATCTTATTCATTTTTAGGGCTAAATAATATTCCATTGTATATAGGTACCACAGTTTATTCATTTCCTCTGTCATCTGACACTTAGGTTGTTTCCATATCTTGGCTATTTGAATAATGCTGCAATGAACATGAGAGTGTAGATTTCTTTCCAAGGTAGTGATTTCATTTCCTCTGGATATATATCCGAAAAAGGGACTGTGGGCCATATAGTAGTTCTAATTTTAATTTCTTTAGAAATCTCCATACTGTTTTCCATAATGGCTGTACCAATCTGTATTTTTCACCAACAACATACAAGAGTTCTCTTTTTTCTACACCCTTGCCAACATTTGTTATCTCTTGACTTTTTGATGATAGTCATCCTAACAAGTTTGAGATGGTGTGTTATAGTCATTCTGATTTACATTTTCCTGATGTTTAATGATGTTAAGCAACTTTTCATTACACCTGAGCATTGGGAAAGAAGTTGAGAGACAGCCAGGCAAATACATTCCTTTATCTTTACTTCTTGAATCGAGTACTTCCAGGGACAGTTTCTCCTTGCATTGTGTTCGAAGAAGGGCCCCTCCTAAGTAGCCAGGCCTCTTGGACATGCTGCATTCTCTTCACTCTGTGCCTTGCTCTTTGTGATGTTAGATAGTGTACAAAGCCTCCTTCCATTGCACTGATTTATATCTTTTCTTTCTTTCCTTGCTTCTCTTTTTCTCATTCTTGCTGCTCTTGCTTTGCACCTTACAAGTAAAGCGTCATTACTTTAATCTTTGGCTCTGGCTCCATTTTCTAGAGAACTCAAGCTAAAATGTGTGGGAATTATAATAGCTCTGTCTTTACAGTGGATTATAGGCTTTTCATAGCACTTAGGATGTTTCCTGATTTATAGCCCATATTAAGCAAAGTCAAAACTTTTGAATGTCTATGTTTGCCTTTGAATAGGCAAAAAATTATATAGGGCTAAATGTAATGCATGTATCATATATAAATGTAATATAAAAAATATATAATTATATAATTTATTTCTAAGTATAAAACACACAGAAATACATAATTTATTGATTGTCATTAGTTGTAATGAGGAAACAGTATTCCCTAAGTGGGAAATATAATCAGGTCCTTTATTTCTGTATCAAGATTTAATTTCCAATGAGTGGTTCTAGTATATTGCTGAGCTGTCTTCCTGCTGCTTCTAGCACTGTAGAAAGAAACAGGTAGTGACAGCAGTTGCTCTTTTTCTTTTCCTATTGATTGAAATCTCATGTAAAGTGTTCTCCTTTTGTATAGGAAATAAGGGCAATTGAGCAACCAACAAGTTATAAACCTATTTTTCTCCTTAAATACAACTTCGGTGCTTTCAGAATTGTAACTGATGGACCTAACAGACAATAGCAGCTTTCACAAGAATAACTTATTTTTGTGGGAACTCTGGAGCATAAGAAATCACATTAACTTTTATTTCAAATAAGGTAATTTTTAGGCATAAGGTTAATGGCTGGGAGAGGAGTAATTTTGCGTTGTAGCATTTACATTGAACCTAATATGTGGCTACAAGAACACAGTTCTGAACTATACTGTTTCTTTCTCTTTAACTCTTACAAATATTTGCCATTTTAAAGTGAATTGCACTTTCATCGCCACTGAAAACCAATAAAGACATGTGTATTGATCAACTATAGTGGTTGAGCTTGATTGTTCTATTTCATAAGCTTTCCAATAGTAGTGTTTTTAGAGAAAGCAGTTAAGTTAGCTTTCATTTTCTTTTAGCCTTGAAACTAAAACAGGCCAACAAAAAGATAAATGACATTTGGCAATCAGGATTTCCACATGTCAGATTTCAAACTACCACAAGCAACAAGAACATGGTCTTATTTGGCCTTATATGTACTGATATAGATGCACACATATACATATGTACATTTGTTTGTGTAGAAAACATGACACTTGTCATTTTTATAGATCTCCCAATAGAGAAAACCAAGTTGGAGGTACTAAACTAATTGGATCCCTAGGGTTTCCCTAAATCCTTTTCCTGGTATATTGATAGCTACATTCTTGTTCACTTTCTGAAAATTGAAAACTTGGGTTAGCTTTTTACCTGCTTAGATTTTAAACCTTTTTATGCTGAACTGAAATGTTGACTTTTATCTTTTAAGAAATAAACTTATTTTGCATGATTATTTTTTCTTAAATTCAGTTACTTGACATTATTTTAACATGACTTTAATTTTTTCCATTAAAAATTTGCCTAAAAATCTGCCATTTTTTTTCATTTCCAAAATGGTTATGCACCTCATAGGGAATTATTTCTGTTTAAATACACAATTCAAGTAAGTGGAGCACATGGGATAGGAATTGAACTATTAAATTTTTAAAACTTATATGTTTTCCATTTTAGAAAGTAAGTCCCATTTCTAAAATAAAATATTATATTAAGATATTATATTAAAAGTTTGGAAGTCTACTGTGCTGTGAGGAAAATATTCTTTAATAAAGCCAAAGAATGATGTGAAAAATGTACTACCTAAAGAAAGACACAGTTATACGAGGTAAAGACTATCCCCCTTTCCCCTTTTATTACTGGTTACTGCTAGATAAAATCTTAATAAAGGAAATATTTACCCCTCTGAAAATGAGAGGAATCTCTTAACAAAAAAAAAAAAAAAAAAGAGAAAGAAAAGGAAGGAAGGAAGGAAGAGAAAGAAAGGGAAAGAGAAACGAAGGAAGGAAGGAAGAGAAAAGGAAGCTATGCATTATATTTTCCTCCTAGGGCAGAATATCTTGTCCTTTGGTTGTTTTTAGGTAAGGAGCTTTGAAATCTTGGGTGATGGAGCACTCTGTCCATAAATGATTCTCCTGGCTGTCTTACTCTAGTAAGCCCTTTGGAAAATACTTGAACAAATCATCTTGGGGTTCACTACCTCCCATGTCACTAAGATAAAAAAAGAAATTAAATATATTTTGATATACAAATACGTATCTTAATGTATATCTCATTAGTTACTTAGAAAGTCTAATATATCTAAAATAGAGGTTACCTATTTAGCAACTATAATTGAGATGAAAAATGTTCTAAGGTGATGTTGGAGCTGCATAATTAGTTCATTTGTTTCTTATCCAAATACTTGCATGATATTACAGTGCAGAACTAGCAAATTCAGTGATGTCTTTAAGAGGCTGAAACATAATAGGGTACCATTTTGGATGTCCAAAGTATGGCATTTATTAATTGCTTACAATTACTGAAATTATCATTAAATTGAGTAATTGAATGTACTTAATTGAAGCTACATCTTGGCAAGCATCTCTTATGTGTAGTATCATTTTTACCAATTAAATGGAACCTTCCATGACTGCTTTGCAAATCAATTTTATTAGAAATGATCAAGTAACTTTGATTGTTTTGGCTTGTTGCTAATGTATTAATAGACTCTGAATCCAAATAATTAATGGAGTTGATTTGGTATGCTTGAAAAAGAACTCTGATGGTAAACAGCTAGTGACTGAAATATTTGCTTACATTTTAATGGTAGCATCCTTTTTCTACTTATTTTTGCTTTATCAGCTGCTTAAATAATGCAAATATTGGGTAGGATGAGCAAAATTTCATTAAAAATTTATATTCTAATGTTTTTAGTATATCTATCAGTTCAGTTATTTCCACTTCTACCATGTTGTATGTGTATCAGCTGCTATAACTGCAAAGAATATGAAAGCACAATTTAATTGACATAATTCAGACTTCTATGCTACTTGCCTTTGAAATATCCAAGTAGCTAAAGGAAACAGATGTTTTATTATTTGCATTTTTTTGGTATCTGCCTTGTTTGTTCACTCTCACAGATATTTGGGCAGTAATGAGCTGATGCAAATGGAAACTGAGTATTACAATTGTACAAAACATTTTTTTTACTCTACTTCCAAGCTAATATATAACACGTTAAATTAAAAGTCTAACATCAAAATACGTGTTATCATTTGAACCATCAGATGTGAATATGTATTATTAACTTATAATGGTTGAAGTAATGATGTAACACAGCACAAGAATAGAAAGTTAAAGCAGTGACAATGAATTAAAGGCCTGGGGGAAACGGCATATATAATAAAAGTGAGACTATTCAGGAATGATACTCTAATCATTGAGTAATAACTTGATTGAATTTCTATCTTACATGGTAGGCCAAAATAAATTAAATATTTAAATGCAAAAATGAAATCAAAGAACTAGAAGAAAATGTAGTTCTATATTATCTGAGTTTATACATGAGAAGGGTATGGCACTAAAAAAAGGCATTATAAAGGTAAATTGGTAGATTTGACAAGTAAAAATGAAAAACTTTTCTAAAAACATTGTAAATGAAGTTAAAAATATAAAACAAGTAAGGAAAAATTACCAAAGTAGATAAAAGATAAAGACTAAGATGTATTGGACTCATAAACAGCTCCTATAAATCATTAAGAAAGCCACACTAGAAGGGAAGGCAAAAGATATCAGTATTTGATTTGTTTTTATTTATTCATTTATTTATTATTATTATACTTTAAGTTTTAGGGTACATGTGCACAATGTGCAGGTTACTTACATATGTATACACGTGCCATGCTGGTGCGCTGCACCCACTAACTCGTCATCTAGCATTAGGTATATCTCCCAATGCTATCCCTCCCCCCTCCCCCCACCCCACAACAGTCCCCAGAGCATGATGTTCCCCTTGCTGTGTCCGTGTGTTCTCATTGTTCAATTCCCACCTATGAGTGAGAATATGCAGTGTTTGGTTTTTTGTTCTTGCGATAGTTTACTGAGAATGATGATTTCCAATTTCATCCATGTCCCTACAAAGGACATGAACTCATCATTTTTTATGGCTGCATAGTATTCCATGGTGTATATGTGCCACATTGTCTTAATCCAGTCTATCATTGTTGGACATTTGGGTTGGTTCCAAGTCTTTGCTATTGTGAATAATGCTGCAATAAACATACGTGTGCATGTGTCTTTATAGCAGCATGATTTATAGTTCTTTGTGTATATACCCAGTAATGGGATGGCTGGGTCAAATGGTATTTCTAGTTCTAGATCCTTGAGGAATCACCACACTGACTTCCACAGTGGTTGAATTAGTTTACAGTCCCACCCACAGTGTAAAAGTGTTCCTATTTCTCTGCATCCTCTCCAGCACCTGTTGTTTCCTGACTTTTTAATGATCGCCATTCTAACTGGTGTGAGATGGTATCTCATTGTGGTTTTGATTTGCATTTCTCTGATGGCCAGTGATGGTGAGCATTTTTTCATGTGTTTTTTGGCTGCATAAATGTCTTCTTTTGAGAAGTGTCTGTTCATGTCCTTCGCCCACTTTTTGATGTCGTTGTTTGTTTTTTTCTTGTAAATTTGTATGAGTTCATTGTAGATTCTGGATATTAGCCCTTTGTCAGATGAGTAGGTTGCGAAAATTTTCTCCCATTTTGTAGGTTGCCTGTTCACTCTGATGGTAGTTTCTTTTGCTGTGCAGAAGCTCTTTAGTTTAATTAGATCCCATTTGTCAGTTTTGGCTTTTGTTGCCATTGCTTTTGGTGTTTTAGACATGAAGTCCTTGCCCATGCCTATGTCCTGAATGGTAATGCCTAGGTTTTCTTCTAGGGTTTTTATGGTTTTAGGTCTAACGTTTAAGTCTTTAATCCATCTTGAAATAATTTTTGTATAAGGTGTAAGGAAGGGATCTAGTTTCAGCTTTCTACATATGGCTAGTCAGTTTCCCAGCACCATTTATTAAATAGGGAATCCTTTCCCCATTGCTTGTTTTTCTCAGGTTTGTCAAAGATCAGATAGTTGTAGTAGATATGCAGCATGATTTCTGAGGGCTCTGTTCTGTTCCATTGATGTATATCTCTGTTTTGGTACCAGTACCATGCTATTTTGGTTACTGCAGCCTTGTAGTATAGTTTGAAGTCAGGTAGTGTGATGCCTCCAGCTTTGTTCTTTTGGCTTAGGATTGACTTGGCGATGCGGGCTCTGTTTTGGTTCCATATGAACTTTAAAGTAGTTTTTTCCAATTCTGTGAAGAAAGTCATTGGTAGCTTGATGGGGATGGCATTGAATCTGTAAATTACCTTGGGCAGTATGGCCACTTTCACAATATTGATTCTTCCTACCCATGAGCATGGAATGTTCTTCCATTTGTTTATATCCTCTTTTATTTCCTTGAGCAGTGGTTTGTAGTTCTCCTTGAAGAGGTCCTTCACATCCCTTGTAAGTTGGATTCCTAGGTATTTTATTCTCTTTGAAGCAATTGTGAATGGGAGTTCACTCATGATTTGGCTCTCTGTTTGTCTGTTGTTGGTGTATATGAATGCTTGTGATTTTTGTACATTGATTTTGTATCCTGAGACTTTGCTGAAGTTGCTTATCAGCTTAAGGAGATTTTGGGCTGAGACAATGGGGTTTTCTAGATATACAATCATGTCGTCTGCAAACAGGGACAATTTGACTTCCTCTTTTCCTAGTTGAATACCCATTATTTCCTTCTCCTGCCTAATTGCCCTGGCCAGAACTTCCAACACTATGTTGAATAGGAGTGGTGAGAGAGGGCATCCCTGTCTTGTGCCAGTTTTCAAAGGGAATGTTTCCAGTTTTTGTCCATTTAGTATGATATTGGCTGTGGGTTTGTCATAGATAGCTCTTATTATTTTGAGATACGTCCCATCAATACCTAATTTATTGAGAATTTTTAGCATGAAGGGTTGTTGAATTTTGTCAAAGGCCTTTTCTGCATCTATTGAGATAATCATGTGGTTTTTGTCTTTGGTTCTGTTTATATGCTGGATTACATTTATTGATTTGCGTATATTGAACCAGCCTTGCATCCCAGGGATGAAGCCCACTTGATCATGGTGGATAAGCTTTTTGATGTGCTGCTGGATTCAGTTTGCCAGTATTTTATTGAGGATTTTTGCATCAATGTTCATCAAGGATATTGGTCTAAAATTCTCTTTTTTGGTTGTGTCTCTGCCTGGCTTTGGTATCAGGATGATGCTGGCCTCATCAAATGAGTTAGGGAGGATTCCCTCTTTTTCTATTGATTGGAATAGTTTCAGAAGGAATGGTACCAGTTCCTCCTTGTACCTCTGGTAGAATTCGGCTGTGAATCCATCTGGTCCTGGACTCTTTTTGGTTGGTAAGCTATTGATTATTGCCACAATTTCAGCTCCTGTTATTGGTCTATTCAGAGATTCAACTTCTTCCTGGTTTAGTCTTGGGAGGGTGTATGTGTTGAGGAATTTATCCATTTCTTCTAGATTTTCTAGTTTATTTGTGTAGAGGTGTTTGTAGTATTCTCTGATGGTAGTTTGTATTTCTGTGGGATCGGTGGTGATATCCCCTTTATCATTTTTTATTGCATCTATTTGATTCTTCTCTCTTTTTTTCTTTATTAGTCTTGCTAGCGGTCTATCAATTTTGTTGATCCTTTCAAAAAACCAGCTCCTGGATTCATTAATTTTTTGAAGGGTTTTTTGTGTCTCTATTTCCTTCAGTTCTGCTCTGATTTTAGTTATTTCTTGCCTTCTGCTAGCATTTGAATGTGTTTGCTCTTGCTTTTCTAGTTCTTTTAATTGTGATGTTAGGGTGTCAATTTTAGATCTTTTCTGCTTTCTCTTGTGGGCATTTAGTGCTATAAATTTCCCTCTACACACTGCTTTGAATGCATCCCAGAGATTCTGGTATGTTGTGTCTTGGTTCTCGTTGGTTTCAAAGAACATCTTTATTTCTGCCTTCATTTCGTTATGTACCCAGTAGTCATTCAGGAGCAGGTTGTTCAGTTTCCATGTAGTTGAGCGGTTTTGAGTGAGATTCTTAATCCTGAGTTCTAGTTTGATTGCACTGTGATCTGAGAGATAGTTTGTTATAATTTCTATTCTTTTACATTTGCTGAGAAGTGCTTTACTTCCAAGTATGTGGTCAATTTTGGAATAGGTGTGGTGTGGTGCTGAAAAAAATGTATATTCTGTTGATTTGGGGTGGAGAGTTCTGTAGATGTCTATGAGGTCTGCTTGGTGCAGAGCTGAGTTCAATTCCTGGGTATCCTTGTTAACTTTCTATCTCGTTGATCTGTCTAATGTTGACAGTGGGGTGTTAAAGTCTCCCATTATTAATGTGTGGGAGTCTAAGTCTCTTTGTAGGTCACTCAGGACTTGCTTTATGAATCTGGGTGCTCGTGTATTGGGTGCATATATATTTAGGACAGTTAGCTCTTCTCGTTGAATTGATCCCTTTACCATTAGGTAACGGCCTTCTTTGTCTCTTTTGATGTTCGTTGGTTTAAAGTTTGTTTTATCAGACACTAGGATTGCAACCCCTGCCTTTTTTTGCTTTCCATTTGCTTGGTAGATCTTCCTCCATCCTTTTATTTTGAGCCTATGTGTGTCTCTGCATGTGAGATGTGTTTCCTGAATACAGCACACTGATGGGTCTTGACTCTTTATCCAATTTGCCAGTCTGTGTCTTTTAATTGGAGCATTTAGTCCATTTACATTTAAAGTTAATATTGTTATGTGTGAATTTGATCCTGTCATTATGATGTTAGCTGGTTATTTTGCTCGTTAGTTGATGCAGTCTCTTCCTAGTCTCGATGGTCTTTACATTTTGGCATGATTTTGCAGTGGCTGGTACCGGTTGTTCCTTTCCATGTTTAGCGCTTCCTTCAGGAGCTCTTTTAGGGCAGGCCTGGTGGTGACAAAATCTCTCAGCATTTGCTTGTCTGTAAAGTATTTTATGTCTCCTTCACTTATGAAGCTTAGTTTGGCTGGATATGAAATTCTGGGTTGAAAATTCTTTTCTTTAAGAATGTTGAATATTGGCCCCCACTCTCTTCTGGCTTACAGAGTTTCTGCCGAGAGATCCGCTGTTACTCTGATGGGCTTCCCTTTGAGGGTAACCCGACCTTTCTCTCTGGCTGCCCTTAACAATTTTTCCTTCATTTCAACTTTGGTGAATCTTACAAGTATGTGTCTTGGAGTTGCTCTTCTCGAGGAGTATCTTTGTTGTGTTCTCTGTATTTCCTGAATTTGAATGTTGGCCTGCCTTGCTAGATTGGGGAAGTTCTCCTGGATAATATCCTGCAGAGTGTTTTCCAACTTGGTTCCATTCTCCCCGTCACTTTCAGGTACACCAATCAGATGTAGATTTGGTCTAATTTGGTCTTTTCACATAGTCCCATATTTCTTGGAGGCTTTGCTCTTTTCTTTTTATTATTTTTTCTCTAAACTTCTCTTCTCGCTTCATTTCATTCATTTCATCTTCCATCGCTGATACCTTTTCTTCCAGTTGATCGCGCCGGCTCCTGAGGCTTCTGCATTCTTCACATAGTTCTCGAGCCTTGGTTTTCAGCTCCATCAGCTCCTTTAAGCACTTCTGTGTATTGGTTATTCTAGTTATACATTCTTCTAAATTTTTTTCAAAGTTTTCAACTTATTTGCCTTTGGTTTGAATATCCTCCTGTAGCTCGGAGTAATTTGATCGTCTGAAGCCTTCTTCTCTCAGCTCGTCAAAGTCATTCTCCATCCAGCTTTGTTTCGTTGCTGGTGAGGAACTGCGTTCCTTTGGAGGAGGAGAGGCGCTCTGCATTTTAGAGTTTCCAGTTTTTCTGCTCTGTTTTTTCCCCATCTTTGTGGTTTTATCTACTTTTGGTCTTTGATGATGGTGATGTACAGATGGGTTTTTGGTGTGGATGTCCTTTCTGTTTGTTAGTTTTCCTTCTAACAGACAGGACCCTCAGCTGCAGGTCTGTTGGAGTACCTGGCCAACCGTGTGAGGTGTCAGTCTGCCCCTGCTGGGGAGTGCCTCCCAGTTAGGCTGCTCGGGGGTCAGGGGTCAGGGAACCACTTAAGGAGGCAGTCTGCCTGTTCTCAGATCTCCGGCTGTGTGCTGGGAGAACCACTGCTCTCTTCAAAGCTGTCAGACAGGGACATTTAAGTCTGCAGAGGTTACTGCTGTCTTTTTGTTTGTCTGTGCCCTGCCCCCAGAGGTGGAGCCTACAGAGGCAGGCAGGCAGGCCTCCTTGAGCTGTAGTGGGCTCCACTCAGTTGGAGCTTCCTGGCTGTTTTGTTTACCTAAGCAAGCCTGGGCAATGGCGGGCGCCCCTCCCCCAGCCTCGCTGCCACCTTGCAGTTTGATCTCAGACTGCTGTGCTAGCAATCGGCGAGACTCCGTGGGCATAGGACCCTCTGAGCCAAGTGCCGGATATAATCTCCTGGTTCACCGTTTTTTAAGCCCGTTGGAAAAGCGCAGTATTCGGGTGGGAGTGACCCAATTTTCCAGGTGCCATCTGTCACCCCTTTCTTTGACTAGGAAAGGAAACTCCCTGACCCCTTGCACTTCCCAAGTGAGGCAGTGCCTTGCCCTTCTTTGGCTCACGCATGGTGCGCGCACCCACTGACCTGCGCCCACTGTCTGGCACTCCCTAGTGAGATGAACCCGGTACCTCAGATGGAAATGCAGAAATCACCCGTCTTCTGCATCGCTCACTCTGCGAGCTGTAGACCAGAGCTGTTCCTATTCGGCCATCTTGGCTCCTGACCGAGTATTTGAAAAAAAGAAAAAATATAAAAGATCAATGAGCTTAGGTTAAAAAGTCCAGTTTTACCAGTGATCAAAGTAATGCAAATTAACATAATGAAATGACATTGTAGCTTATCCAATTTACAGGTTTTTTGTGTATTTTTAAAAATAAATACAAGAAAAAAAAAAGAAAAATGTGAAAAGGAGAGACTGGCTTAGCCTCCCAGCCTGCATCTTTCTCCCATGTTGGATGCTTCCTGCCCTCAAACATTGGATCCCAAGTTCTTCCATGTTGAGACTGGCTCCCCTTGCTCCTCAGCTTGCAGACGGCCTGTTGTGGGACCTTGTAATCGTGAGGAAAATAAGCACTTCAATAGCATTGTGGAAAATCTAATTGAAGCATCCTATTCTGGAGGGCCTCGCATCCCCGTAGCTGCATAATTTAACTCCGTTCAGGGCCCAAACCTCTGGCATCTCTCTCCAAGACCTAATGATGCAAAATGCAGAGAAGTCAACTCAGGAGAACCTTTTCTTTGTTTTCATTTTCTTTTCTCTTTCCCTTTTGAAATGGCAGCATGCTGTGGACTACATACAGATTTAGGTGGGTATCATTCTTGCAGCCCCTCTGTCATGTTTCTACCAGCACTCTGAGAAATTAATACCCACTTTCATTTGCTGCCAAGTAAGGGGATAGTAAATTCCTCAGCAGCAAAGCAGAATACATCATCATCCTGGGAATCTTCCCAAAATGTATGCCGGGGAGGGGGCGGGGGGCACTCTGACATCAGAAGGAGAAAAATGAAAGAGGGCCAAAGTGTGTGGTAGGGAAGGGACGCTAAAGAGTTTCCCTACATGGTAAAATGTGCCTCGGTTATGCACAATTAGATTAACATGAAAGAGAGCCCCTCTCCCTCCCCAATCCCCTAAAAAAGAAAGAAAAAGAAAACAACACAAAACCTCAAACCCACTGACTACTTGGGCAATGCCTTTGAAATGCATATTGGTCTACATGGAATTTGATTCAGGATTCTTTTTGTTTGGGTTTTTAGGCCCACGACTGACCTGCCATCACAGAGGACTCAAAAATATGGTCTTTTTAGGTAGTGTCACAGTAACAGAGTTTTAGTGTTGGGATGAACATAGTATAGCTCAAGATCAAAAACATACAGGGATTCTAATCCTTTATTTTTCCTCGGAGGCTGACTTAGGGGAAGATTGTCCAAATAGCAACCAAATTGTAGTTTTCCTGTTATGTGATCATGTTTACATAAAAATATGTGGATGTGGATGAGAAAAAATAAAATAAAATAAATACAAGAATATTTTTCTGGTGGAAATTAAAATTGGTGTAACTTTCCTGGTGGGCAATTAACTTTGTCTTTTAAAAAAACAGAAACTTTACAGTGTTATAAATAGCTCTGGGATCAAAATGCCCAAATTATAGATAGATAAATATTCTTTCTGATATTATTTTAAATTGTTTCTCTAGATCCTGATACACAGACACATTGAAAGGTAAAACAAATATTCTTGATGAAAACATGATAAAAACAAATAAATTGAAAGGTAAAACAAGTATTCTTGATAAATATTCTTCATAAAACCATTTTTGGAACTATTTGCCTAATGTTGATATATTCAGGCAGACATGAAAATGTGTCTTACAGGGACTTGGGGAGATATAAACAAAAAAGTCTCACTTAATAAACTTTACAAACTAATGTATTATGTGTCTCAGTTGCTCAAGTTAGGTAAACATTTTCTAAATAATTTTTTATTTTTCTTATCCTCAGGCTGTTGTTCTTCCTGATTCTGTCTGGATTGTTCTTATGTGTCTTATCCTTGGTAAACATCTTTTCATCATTTAATGTCCAGCGGGTGCATCCTCTTATCTAGGACACATCTTCCCACCTAGGTTGAATTGGCTACCCCCTCTCCTTATACTTTTCAGTTCACCTGTGAGTCTCCTGCTAAATGATAAGCTTATAGAAGGCTGGGAGTATGTCAAATTAATCACCCATGCTCTAGCAACTGCAGATAGCACCTGGCCAAATACATAGTGCTTCAATGAGTTAATAAAATAATAATCATATGTCAAGTTCACATCTAGGGATTTTGAAGGCTGTTGGCTGGGTCAGTAGAGTAGGAGAAATAATTAGAAGGCAATTACAAATTATCAGTGTTTACATTTGGTAATTTAACCTAGAATATCAGAAACGTCATCAGTCATAAGTTCAGGAGTTTGAATTCATAGTAAAAATTTAAGAAGAGAGGCTGAATACATGGAAGGAGATGATAATGGAGCATATTATGTGGCAGCATAAATGAAGCATGCCAAGACTTAAAGCCAAGAAGAACTGAAGCAAGTGGATTTAAAAGCTGCATTCCATGAGATCAAAAGTATCTCCGAACAATTGCTTCCTTTAGAGTTCTTTTTTATAAACGAGAGAGTATATTTTTTGTTGTTGTTCTGGTAGGCATAGGTCTTATTACATTTCTCTAATTACTGAGCTTAATCATGACTTTCTGAGCCTTTTGATTTATACTCCTGTGTTTTTACTAATCACCTCTCCAGATTTGCCACATTTAATTTGCAGTATTAAATTATAGAAAACTAGCACCATTTCTTAATTAATTCGTTGCTATAAACCATACTAATGGAATCACCTGAATTACATCAATGTACCAGATGGATGCCAAATTTGCTAGCCTAATTCTGATGTTTTAATTACACTTCACTAGAATTGTCTTAAGATGGGTTCCTAATAATGGGAGGCAATATTCATTTATTCATTCACACCTGCTGTATGAGTCTTCTTGGGTTGCTATAAGAAAATACCACAGGCTGGATGACTTAAACAACAGAAACGTGTTTTTCTCACAGTTCTGGAGGTTAAAAGTCCAAGGTCAAGGTGCTAGCAGGATCCGTGTCTGGCGAATCGTTCCTTCCTGTCTTGTAGATGCTGCTTTCTCATTGCGTGCTGACATGACCTTGACCTTGTCTTTATGCTTGCAGAGAGAGCAAGCTCTGATATCCATCTCTTCCTTTTGTAGGGACACCAATCCTATTGGATTAGAGTTCCACTCTTTTTTTTTTTTTTTTTTTTTTTGAGACAGAGCCTCACTCTGTCGCACAGGCTGGAATGCAGTAGCCAGATCTCGGCTCACTGCAAGCTCCGCCTCCAGGGTTCACACCGTTCTCCTGCCTCAGCCTCCTGAGTAGCTGGGACTACAGGTGCCCACCACCGCGCCCGGCTACTTCTTTGTATTTTTAGTAGAGACGGGGTTTCACCGTGTTAGCCAGGATGATCTTGATCTCCTGACCTCGTGATCCGCCTGCCTCGGCCTCCCACAGTGCTGGGGTTACAGGCGTGAGCCACCGCGCCTGGCCGAGTTCCACTCTTATGACCTCATTCAACCTTAAATACTTCCTTAAAGGCTCCATCTCCAAATAGTCTCACTGGGGATTAGGGCTTCAACATATGAACTTGGCGGGTGTCATTGTGCCAAAACACACAATTCAGTCCATAACACCAGCTGACCAACGCAGCCTAAATGTCCCTTCAGCTGAGTAAACTTTAGATAGGCTTCTTTCTGATTCCAGGTCCTGACTGCCCTTTTCTTAGAGCCTGTACTTTTAACTTGTACTTTTGCAAATCCTTTCTCTACCCCTTTGAATTGTAAAATTTTAAGTCTCTTACCAGTGTTAAGACCATAGAATATTTTTCCCAAGGTCTATGGGCCCTTTGAAAGGTAATCAAGGAAGGTCACACCACTGTCTCCCACTCTTTGTGAGAGGGTAGGAGCCCAACTTCAGTGAGCACCTTGCTCCAAATTGTAAAGCTACCTCTTGTTACAAAGATATGAAAAAGTCTTCTTTGCCACTGGGTAAAGCCAATTAGCAAATGCAGATGACCTATTATCTCCCCCTCATCCCTCTCATTCCGCCACATCAGCGACTCAGCAATTAAAGATCTGGAGGTTTTATTTTTTTGTTTTGTTTTGTTTTTAACACAGTCTTGCTCTGTTGCCCAGGATGGAGTGTAATGGCGCGATTTTGGCTCACTGCAACCTCTGCCCCACCGGCTCAAGCGATCCAAAAACCTGGAGCATTTTTTATTAATGCCTGCAGTGTTTTTAGTTTCATGCAATAGCCTTGAATGAAGTTTTATTTACCTGTTTAATTTCTTTTTGCGTTGACATTGCATTAAAATGGTGCAATTTCTGCTTTGACATTGCAGAAATGCATAAATTTTAATACTACTAATACTAACTGTGTTAGTGGTAATAACACTTATTTTACACTTTCGTCTCTTAAGGCGCTCTACTATGCAGCTACTTTAAATTGCCTAGGCTTCAGGGGTACTGAGACTGCTTTAGGACTGCCAGACACATTTTTAAATACTTGAGAAGCACCCCTCAGTCAATTCTTGCTTAATATTTATCTACGTAGTTATCATTTTTTTAAACTCATCTTTTGTTTCTCTTGCATCTTTCACATTTTAGCATGTTCCTTCCATCTAAAGGACAAGAGGGTTTGTTGGTAGTGTTCAGATTCAGTTTCTTTCTTTTTGTCTGAAAATGCCTTTATTTCACCCTCATTCTGAAAAGATTATTCTGCTGTGTATACAGAATTTTATGCCAGTAGTTATTTTTCTCTTGGCCTATTGTGTTGTTGTTGCACTGTCTTCTAGCTTCCACTATTCCTATTGATCAGTCCGTTATCATGTTAATTGCAGCTCCTTTATAGGGGTATTGTATTTTCTCTCTGATTGCTTTTAAAATTGTTTTGTGATTTTCATCTTCCCTAGGATGTGCCTAGGTGTGGATTTTTAGAAATTGTTATTTATTCTGCTTGGGATTCATTGGACTTCCTGAGTTTGAGAATTGATAGAATTCAATAATTCTGAAAGATGCTCAACCATTTTCTCTTTATATACTGTATTGCCATCATCTAGTCTATTATATGCTTCTAGAATGTTGATTAAATATGTTAGAGATTTTCACTTTTTCTTCATTATTATCAATTCCTCTTTTATACTTTGCTCTCTTTTATATCTTTGGTATAGGCTATAGATTGCTTTCCTTGGGACTGTATTAGTCAGGGTCCAGTCAAAAAACAAAACCCCCATTGGGTGATTCTACTGATGGAATTAGTTGAAAAGGTATTAGAAGAGCTAAAAGAGAACCTAGGAAAAGTAAGGCAAATAATTCAGGCAATAAAAAATTCACACTACCAAATTGTGTGAGGTTGATTTGTAGTTACAAATACTCAGGGGAAATTAATTTTTCCCTCCATCCAGTTTAAGATTTGAGGCTGATAACTTTCTTTATAGTCCCCTTCTCAGTGGAGAGTTTCTCATTCCCCCTGCACAGAGTATGTAGCCCATGGGATGGATATCAATCAATTATTAACACAATAATGCAGTAAAACATAAGAAGTCACCCAAAACTCAGTGGCTAGGAATGACAATTATTTTCTCTCCTCCATCTGTAGATGTGAATTGGGTACTCAAGGCTGTATATGGCTGGGTTGGCTCCCAGCTGCAAGTCTCTTATCCCAGGCTACCAACAAGGCCCAAAACTTATTCTTCTCATGGCAGTGGTAGAAGTAAAGGAGAGCTTGTCACACCGTGCAAGAAGCAGTCAAACCTTTGCTTTCTTCTTATCCTCTAACATCCTGTTGGCTGAAGTGAGTCACTTGGCCAAGCCTGATGTCAATGGGGTGGTGAATATTTGTTAAAGAATAGCCCTAACTATCACCAAGGATTCAGCTTATCCAAGAGATGTCTATTACATTATCTAACTTGGGTAAATTTTATGTTTTATTATTTTTTGCATCTACTCTGAGCCTTGTATAGCCATTGAAGTGCAAAATCTCTGGGATTAAGCAGAAACCCTCAAAAACCTAACTGACTTTCCAAGATCCTGTTTATATTTAATATTTGGCTTCATTGGATTCCTTATCTCATGTCAGGTAAATGAGATACTTAAAAACATTTTCAATGATTTTTAATTAACCTTCTATATGTTTGCATCAGGAGGATCATTCAGGCTACAAGGTCTACCTTACTGAAGGATATAGAAGTCAGGCTTCCTTTTTATAGAACCATCATCTTCATCTCGATTACTTTCTTTTTCTCAATCCAGTTGGGTAGCTGGGATGACACTTTTTTATGTGTACCTTGGGAATTAAACAGGTTTTGTTTGGCTCCCAGACTTCTTAAAACGTATGGGCAGTGAGAGAGAAGAAGAGTAAAGTACAACTCATAAATTTTCAGTTCCGGTAGCTGAGTGGTTATAGTCACTCAAAATTCAACAGATAATGTAGGAGGATGAATAACTTCTGACTGAGAAGAGTTAATAGAAACATTTAGAAATGCTGAATTTCCAACCTCCAAATGGTTGTTAGGTATGACAACCTCAAATCTGGAAGGATTTAGCTTAGCAAATTTGGAATCAAGATAGTGGATGTAATTGCTAGAGAATGGATATAGAGCTGTGAATTAGGATCCATGGGGGTAGTCCTTAAGAGCACTGTGTTAGTAAAAGCAGGAAAGGCTGTGTGACATTAAGAAATGATCCCTTAAATTGAAGCCTGAAATTTAGCAAAGTCTTCGTTGATTGGTGGGTGCTGTCCTCCAGTTGGTGACTCTGGGATCCAGACTTCTTCCACCTTGTGGCACTGTCACTTCACAGGTGGCTCCCAAGTCACTATATAAAAAAAGATAAAAATAGAGGATATCCATTAGATTTTAATGGCCTCATCCTGGAAGTGATTAATATCATTTATATTTATATTAATATTGGTAAAATAGTTACTTGGCCCTATTCTCATTTTCTAGTAAAATGTTCTGGGGGTTATAGGGGAGGCCTTATTATATTTAATGAGCACTGTCTCTGTGCAAAGAATGGGCTCTGGAGTCAGAGTGTCAAGGTCTAAATATTGGTTGCACCATGTATCTGCTGCATGATCTTGGACAAATAACTTAACCATAGTGTACTTCAGGCCCCTGAATCCCGGAAGATGGGACAAATAATAGCACTTATGTTCTTGAGGTCTTATGAAATATAAATTAGTTAATATGGCTAAATATCATAGAACAGTGTGTGGCAAATAGCAAGTACCGATAATGCTATTGCTATTATTATCCTTCTTGTATTATTATTATCATTGTATTATTATTAAAGCAGTGAGCAAAGAGATAAACTGTTAGGAGAATTCTCACAAGTAAAATGATAGCTGAGAGAAAAAATAACTGTCCACAGAGAATTCTAGAGAGTTTCCTTTCTTTAACACCTAGATGTCATGTTTCCCAGAATCAGATCACTTTGGAATCATTATTAAACTCTTTCTGGACTTTGGCTGGTGACTACTATCACCAGCTATGAAATTTATCTAGTGAGAAATATTTATTCCATGTTTTCTTGTTGCCTCAGATTTAGAGATTATGTGAAGCAGCTTTGTGAGTAAAATCCCGACTTCTGTTCCCTGTATCCTTGGGCACTGCCATGAATTACACAACGGCAGGGAGCTCTAATCACACTGTCTTCTACGTAAGGAGCCTCTGGAGTTGTACAATGTAGTAGTGATGCCTCTGGGTCTACTCTGGACAAAGGTGGGTGAACTTGCATACAGTTTGGAACACTACTTTTTAAAGAGTTAAAGAGAAAACCAACTCTGCCACTGGATTACTTGTTTTTAAAGCACAAAATAAGGAGAATGAGAATATTTAATCTATCAAGGCACTTTGAACTTAATTCTCAACCTAAGTCTCACAAGGAGAGCATGACTTACTGAGACTCCATTATACTCTTTCTAGAATCACCTTCCCTACACTTTATTCCGGGGCTAGGCCCTTGGCCTTTATTAGTGGTCATTAAAAGAAATAACCATAAAAATATGTTACAGCATTTGCTGTAAATGCAAATGTATCAATAATGTTGAAAATATTTTCTGTTACATCTGTCTCTGTCCTCTATATAAAATTCTACAAGACCACATCTTTTAGAAGTTAGTCAAGAAAAGTTGCCTTGAGGAACTCTTTTTGCTTCTTTTTCTGGCTGTCAGGAAGTTCAGAACCAAAATGTGATCATAGCACCTATGTTGTCTCTTCTGGGATTTATATTTGTATGATTATTTTCTTCTGTCCTAATTTTTACCTAGTTGTATGATTTTATTGAATTTAAACTGGCTTGAGTCCTCTGTAGAAAAATATAGGGAACAAATTATTATTTTCTTGGTCCTGGGCTTCATAAACATTTTAATAGTTCTGTTAGCATCCTGTTTAATTTTAGACTTGTTCTGATATCTCATGATAGCCTTAAATCTGGTTTTGATATCTTCTTTTTTAATACTTAAAATCTACCAGAAGATTGGCCTGGGAAAACCTTGAGTATACTAATGCTATAGAATAGCACATCCATAAACACTTGTCAAAGCAAAAATTGTGCAAGACAAAGTTAAACCAGTGAGGAAGACTTTATTCAAAGCTATTGCAATGAAATACACTAGAATTCAGTCTGAGCTCAGCTGCACTAACATAAGGGGCAGAAGAGTTTCTAAGAGTTGAGCTAGGGCATCTGTGTTTGCCAACCAGCTTTACCCACAGGAAAAGTAATCTTCACAACAAGAGGTAGCTTTACAACTTGGAGCAAGGCATCCACCAAAGTTAGTCATCCACCCTCCCACAGAAACTAAGGGATAGGATAGGGCACTATCTTCTTTGATGTTTACATTTCAAAGAGATGGCTCTTAGGTATCTGAGAAAGACATTTTTTGTGTCTTAAAACCGGCAAGAAGCTTTTTTAAAAATTTACATCTTAAAGGGGTAGAGAAAGAATTTACATTTTCTAAAGTAAACACTGTAAAAAAAAGGGAGGGCAAGTGCCTAGAGTCTGGAAGAAGTTTAGATTAAAGTTTAGTCAATCTGAGGGGAACATTAAAGCCCTTTCAGTCACACCATAGCATAACTAAGGAAGGTTGGGGACAGTCAAGGGAGTTCTAATGAGACTTTTTTTCCTCTTCAACAACAACAAAAGGTCTAAATCCTGATTCCTTCATATAGAAAGCTGTCGTTTATTTGGGAGTTTGAATCACCTGCTTTTTAATCACATTTCAATATTGTTCAATGATGGTGCAACAATGAAAATATTTAACATGAATTTTCTAAAGATTCAGACTACATTCTGACGGAAGAAGTACTCAGTAACTCTATATATAAAAAAAGATTTCAGTATTTCACAATTCAACACAACTAACTCCCCATATAACAACTAACTGTCAAAAATAAATTTCTCACTCAAGCTGAGAGCAAATGAAAGGAAGACAGCAAGAAACAGTAGCTGCAGGAATGAAACTGATTTATTATTTCACAAACAGAACACTTCAGGAAGCAATATGAGCTGATAGTGATTCCTCTGATATTTGGGTGGTTTTTGTCTTGCAGAGTAGCCAATGTGGAAATGGCAAGTTTTAGGAACGGAAACTATACCAAACTTGATGTCTGTTGTTGTTATTTGTTGTTAATTTCTGTAAAATGACAGCAGAAGTTAAACAAAGACCAGATATGAATATTTTGGAAGGAAAGAAAAAGTTTCCATAATTCATCAATACTCAGTTTTTACTTTGGAGATATCTCAGAATACAAGACTGAAAGAAAACAATTGTTTCAGAGAGAGAGAGAGGAGAGAGAAGGCCCAACTTACTATGTCAGACATAGTAAGGCTTTGCAGGGGAAAAATGTATTCATTTTAGAGATTTTGGACGCTGAATTAAAATGTGGTACAGTTATTGAGGCTAGTTTTCATTCTAAATAAATGGTTCACTTTAGTGAAACTGTATTTAGACTCAGGTCATAACTTTTTTTTTCACTTGATTGCTTCATATATCCTTAAGAGACATCATATGGACAATTGATGAAACATATTTTCCCCAGATGGCAATATTAAACTCCTTAGTCAAGTGCCAGGTGTCAGGTTTTACATGACACAGAGTTATACTCACATTTACTAAAGGGGCTAGAAATACAAAGTAGAAAGAACATTTTGTGTTCTTCCCCTCCTGGGAAATGTCCACTTTAGCTTCTCTATTTTACTTTCTCCCCCATCTGATTGTAGGAGTCCATTCAGATATGTGGGCAATAAAGGAATTAATTAATAATGGACTTCATAACAATGTCTAATCCTCAGCCTAGTGGGACAGCTTTTCAAACTCCTGATTGCTCCACCAGGCTCTCTGTGTAAGTGAAAGAACACTTCAGATCCTCACCAGGCTTTGGAAATGGGGACATTTCCCCTGATGATTAATCCTCAGGGCCTTAGCAAGCCTCAAAGAAGGTTGCTGGGATGATATTTGCTTGCTCACATCTCCTCAACTTTGGCTCTAATGTTGTATTATTCTAATAATTTCTATATTCTTATGATTTTTCATGGTTTCTACCTGCTGTTTACATGGTGCAATTGTTTGACTCACCATCCCCCACTTCTCAATCCTGCCCCCTCCCTTTTTGCTCACTCCTTTGATTTTCACTTAAGGATTTTTTCGTGGCAGGTGGTGGGCGAACCCGCAACTAGAACACTTGCCCCAGCTTTGTCCAGGAGTTCCTTCTAAATCTGGTACTGAGAGTGCTTCCCGAAGTTAGCAACTTCAACATTTGAGACAGGTCATTCATTTTATGACAGCTGCTGAACAATATTTTACCCTGAGGCTTTGTTCAGAAGCTCCATGTCCCAAGGACTGTCCCTTCTTCTATCCAGTATTTCCTAAATGATGTTTTGTGAGCCACAACTCAAGGTGCATTTGGGCAATTCTGATGTTAACACAAACCTCACACACATTCGTCCTATATTTTTAATAGTAAATTCTGTGATTACCTTCTTAATTATAGATTCAGTGCTAGCTAAATGAGAATGTGCTATATTTATTGAGAAAATGATATTGAGAGGGATAGTGTCTATAAAAACAAGCATATAGCCAATAATAATTTGGGAAAAGCTGAAAAGCTTCCTTTTCCCTATTTTTTTAATTGTAGTATATCTGTAGTAAAACCAGGGAGGGGAAGCAAAGAACTAGATATATGTATCATAAATTCTTTGTCTTACTTTCACCTCCTAGAAAGCAATCAATAGTGTAGATTTCTTTTTTAAAGGACTTTTTTTTTTTTTTTGCATGTGGGATGATGATTGAATTTAAAGATGCTGAAATAATCATGTAACATTATGTATCTATAATTATATTAGCATATGTATTATACTTTTTGATTTTGTTTTTGTCTTTTTAACAAGGTAGATATGAAGCTCTGACTAAAAAAATAAAAACATTTGTTGAGATTTCTATGATTCTTAGTGTCAGATACCATTTTTCTACTGTGTTTTCAGGAAACTTTAGAAGACGGCAAACTGAGCATATAACTGACCAACTTGGCTATAACCAAAGCATGACAAAACTTATCTCTAGGATAAGCATGTTTTCTCTATTACAGTGCCACATAAAAGGAAGCCTGTGGCAGTCCTAGTCCTTGCCTGGTAGTTTTAGTTGACTTTAGGTCAGACACAAAGGCAAACGGATTTGATCAGGCAGTGTGAAGACATCAACCAAGGGACTTCATGCTGAACAGAAATAGAGAAAGAGGTAAGCATGGCTTTTTCCTACTCCAAAACTTGGGCTCAAACTTTGCTCCCGTAAGTGTGTGGATTTGGCCCATTGATGCTGAAATTCAGTTAGCTGTAGGGCAGAACGTGGCAGTGGTTGTATAAAACTTCACAGGGTCATGCAATAATCCTTGATGTAGTGAAGAAAAGATGCAGAAGAAGCAATACTTAGAGATGATCTAAGCATTTTGCAGGTGGAAACACTCTGCATTCCAAGGGACAATCTGTAAGGGCTGATATAATCAAGACTTTCATTTACTTGCATTTTCCTTTCCATCAATTACCATGTAATTATATAACATCCTCTGTGTACCAGCTGGAATATAAAAGATACATTTCTCTGAAGAGATTATCTTATGGTTGACAAAGGAAGAATTACGTTCTAATACATTAATGGATTAAGGTAAAAATTAGATATCAAGTTTTAGATTATGGAGTAAAGGTTTAGAGAAAGAAGGAGGCTGCAGTCTTTGAGAATTTGGGTATGAATGTGCATGTGCTGAGGTCAGTACAGAGATGTGTGGGGGGCATGAATCCCGTGAAATTGTTATCAATAATTTGGAGGTAGAGATGCATATTTCTTATGCACGTTTTTCTGGCAAAGAAGATCCATAATTTTCTTTTTTTCTCTTCATTTTTAAATTTCCAAATGAAAATTGTGTATACTACAATTATATCTATCACATACAACATGTTTTGAAATATATATACGTTGTGGAATGACTAAATTGAACTAATTAACATATGAATTTTCTTACATACTTATCTTTTTTTGTGTGGTAAGAACACTTAAAATCTACTCCCTTAACAGTTTTCAAGAATGCAATACATTTAACTATAGTCACCATGTTGCACAACAGAGTTCTAGAACTTATGTCTTCTACCTGCGACCCACAATTTTCTAATTCAAATTCAAAAAGTGATCTATGTGAAAACAGTTAAGATTCAATTATTGTTTTACAGCTACTATTTTTAATGAAAAAAATTGAATCAATTATTGGGAAGAAGAGATTTTTTTAATTCCACAAATGAAGAGATACATTTTCTCATCTTATTTTAAAAATTATCTGCTATTTCAGAAAACATTTATATAGGCATGGAGTATTAAGCATAATGTAAACTATAGTTGTCAGGATTAAATGAGGTATTCAATAAATATGAGCTCTATTTCTAACTGCCTGTATCTGCCTTTCTGTACCAATTATCCTCTAATATTTCTATATGTGTTTTTTTCATTTTAGTCAGTTCGCTCTTGTACATAGTCAAGCCATGCTTAATGGAATTTGGCTAACAGGTTGATTGGCTGACTGAAAACTGAATAACTAATTGTATTACTTGGATTGACAAATCTTCCTATGCCTACATCCCTTCTGAAGCCAGCCTTATCTCTCTGACTCAGTTTGCTGGTCATTTAACCTGTTCCTATGTAAGAAGCAGAGATGGTAAATTGATATGAAGGGTCATTGTAAATGACGGGCAGAAATATTTAAACTCATTGGCCAGAGCCCTCTTATTGATCCTCCTTTCTCCACCCAAATGTTATTTAATCAGTAAATCCATTTAAAATAAATATCAAAGGCATTTTGAAAAAGAAAAGTCAGTCATATTTTATAGCCTGTGGAGTACATATGTGAAAGGTAGAGTGTTCTCCTGATTGTATTGTCTTGGATGATGGCATTGTGTTATAATTTTAAAAGCCTTGGAAAGTTTATTTCCTTCTTCTATATCTCATGTGATACTGGTTAACCCCCTACACCAGTACCCAGCTAACCATATTATAGAGTTCCCCAAATATTGGTCTGGGGGAAATTGGTCTGGGGGAAATTGGGGGAAATGTGTTCCCCAAATATTGGTCTGGGGGAAACAGGCTGTGTTCTGACACGGTTGGTTTTATTCTCTTCAAATATAGGAAATAACAATTATCCATGAATCATTGAAGGATACATTTTTCCTAATAGCAACAGTCAAAACCTACTGAAAGTTGCCTGAAAATATGGGGAAAAAACCTGCTAAAACTTAGATAAAAGGTGTGCAAACCTTATAAAATGAACCTCACACTCCATACTCATAATTATGCCATAGTTTTAAATATTTAAAATTTCTGGGAAATTACAGAATATTGGATGGGGCACTTGCAAACTTTGGTGCTTTAACTATCTTTGCTGATGCACTGGTTAGACTGAAAATAATAGATTGTGGAAAAGTGGACTCTAATCCAAGAGAAAAATTTATTTGTCTGGGCAAAGTTTAGTCACAGCAAGCATATGACCCCTTCAAAGGAAAGCATAGTCATAAGATCTAGGGGTGACTCGTATTCTGCATAGATGGAACAATTACTATGTCAGTGTAAAGCTGTGGCACTTGAAGACCTCAAGGGGTATGAGACAGACTAAATGCATAGGAGAGAGACAAATAAAAAACGGAGGGTACAAAACAATGTAAAAAGTTCAGTTTATTTTATTAACGATAGTG
Source organism: Pongo abelii (assembly GCF_028885655.2). NCBI lineage: Eukaryota > Metazoa > Chordata > Mammalia > Primates > Hominidae > Pongo > Pongo abelii. Next base: position 105,933,923 of record NC_071991.2, read on the forward strand.
GTTTCTTCCAAATGGAAAGAGTGTAAGTTATACAAGTAGATAGAGATAATATATGTACATTAAACGTGTTAGTATGACAATACACCTTTACAAAATGAAACAAATCAGAATCAGTTCTGCAAATCCAATCCAGAGTCTGAGCGTCCTTTCTTTGAGGACTGGTATTAATCTTTTTATTAGTGAGAACTAGTCTAAGCTTTGTCCTATTTAGATTGCAAGAATCAAAATAGCAGTGACTTCTCATTCCTGGAAACTCTGTTTAGTTACCTAATATCATGAGAAACAGTCAGATGGTTTTATGCAATTTGTGTAATTCTTCTCAAATGACTAAGCAAGACTTAGTCCCCCACTTAGTAATGGGGACTCATGAAAATTAGTTTTATGGTAAAATAGAAAGTGTAGGGGCTGAGATACCAACATTTAATATAGGATAATAAATAAATGTGAAATCAAGTCTTGGGAGGATAATAAATAAAGAAGTAGCAACCTAGAAACTAACAGTTATAGATAATTCAGTGAAATTGTTGTGTCGTAAGTCTGCAAAAGTGTCAGAAGCAGCCATGCTAATTATCATTACAAATCAGACTTTTCACTCTTAATTGTAGAGACAGACTCAATGCTTATGAGTAAATGTTTGGATATATAAATAAAATGTTCAAAAATTTTAGTTTAATTGAATTAATGAATTAATTAATTTAGGAGATAGTGTCTCACTTTGTCACTCAAGCTGGAGTGCAGTGATGTGATCATAGCTCACTGCAGCCTCGAACTCCTGGGCTCAAGTGATCCTTCCGTCTCAGCCTCCTGAGTAGTTGGGACAATTGGCATGTGCCACCAGGCCTAGCTAATTTTTATTTTTAGAGATACGGTCTTGCTGTGTTGCCCAGGTTGGTCTCCAGTTCCTGGCCTCAAGCAATCCTTCTGTGTCAGCCTTCAAAAGTGCTAAGATTACAGGCCTAAGTCACCATGCCCAGCCCATAATTTTAGATAACAGAACCAATTGTCTCACTTTTGGTCACAAAGAGGAAGAACCATGGACATGTACAGCCACTGTGAAAAATGATTTAGCAGAAAGAAGCACAGTGGACTGTGCAGGTGAGTATGCGGTGACAGTGAAAAGATTTTTGTTTTGTTTTTGTGAGTGATTATTTAGAGCCTTGTTTTATGTGCCGAATATTGACAAATAACTTTACTCCTGGTAGGAGGTGGGGTTGGGGGAGGGAGGAATCATTTTTATGAATTCAAATATCTTTAACAGTGTTTTAAAAATAAATTATACGTATTTTCATCTAAGAATGAATGATAGCATATTTTGGGAAGAAGTTAGGCAAATAAAAGAATGGGATGGGAAGAAAAAGAAATCAAAGAGTGAGGGAAAGAGAAGAGTTTAATCGTGCTGAGTGCTGTGGTGAGGGCATGGATTTAGGAATCTGTTTTTGAGTTAATGCTCTACTCTTCTCTAGTTGTCACTTTCTTTCACTGAACCTTGGTTTCCTCTTTTATAAAATGAAGAATGTCATTATGTAATTCATGGAATTGTTAATAATGAAGGATATATAACGTATGCAAAGTACCTTGTATAGACTCTGGCACATAAAAATGCTCCCTAAGTGGCAGATCTTCTACCTGTATTGCTTTCATAATATGAAAAGACTTGCTGCTTCTAAGTGGATTTTATGGCCCAGTGGTCTAGCTAGTTCATGTATTTTCTCTGATCTATGGGACAATGCCTCTTTCCTGTGGTAGGGTAATACAAATTGAGCTGACCACATTTCCTCCTGCACAGAAACCTTATGCTTATATGTCATTATTATGAAAATATAGAAATAGAATTGCTGATAGTGACTGTTTCTAAAATAGTTAATATCTTTATTTAGTTTTGCAGATTAAAAAAATTTTGCCCTCCTGTGTTGTTATTTTAACTTCAAATAGGTAAAATGAATAAAGATGGTTTAATAAAATTTTGATATTTTGGATGCTGTCTATAAATCTGATGTGCTTATTTGGTCCATCTTTCTTCATATTACACCAAGGGATAAGCACTTCTACTCTTTACTAGGTTCAGACTGCTTATTTTAAAGGCTAAATTTTCTATCTCTACAATAGGAAAGAAAGGAAGTGAAGATACTTCATAGGAAATGAATGTAGTGAAGACACTTCATTTTTTTCCTATTGTAGAGAAAGAGTCAAAGTGACCTCTCATTTCAGAATAACTAGAGGTCTACTTTATAATGAGTAAAAAATAGAATATCTCTCTTCGAATTAAAAAAATTTATTCCATAGTTTGTTTTAGCAAACCCTAGCTTAAATGTCTTAAATAACACAATTTTCTTATTTTATTTTATTTTTAAGGCTTAATTAATATAATTTTATATAATTTTTATTTTTAATTTATTTGAGTACACAGTAGATTTATCGATCTATGAAGTATATGGGATATTTTGATACAGGCATAAGAATGCATAATAATCACATCAGGGTAAATGGAGTATCAGTTAGCACAAGGATTTATCCTTTCTTTGTGTTACAAATAATCCGATTATACTCTTAGTTATTTTAAAATGCACAATAAGTTATTATAATCATTCTGTGGTGCTACCAAATACTGGATCTTATTTATTGTATCTAACTATATATTTGGACCCATTTTTGCCCCCAACCCCCAAACCATTCCCAGCCTCTGGTAACTATTGTTCTACTCTCTTATGTCCAGAAGTTCAGTTGTTTTAATTTTTAGCTCCACAAAAAAGTGAGAACAGATGAAGTTTGTCTTTCTGTGCCTGGCTTATTTCACTTTACATAATGACCCTCCAGTTCCATTCATGTTACTGCAAATGACAGAATCTCATTCTTTCTTATGGCTGAGTAGTACTACATTGTGTATAGGTATCACATTGTCTTTATCCACTCATCTGCTGATAGACACTTAGATTGCTTCCAAATCTTGGCTATTGTGAATACTGCTGCAGTAAACATAGGAGGGCAGATATCTCTTTGATATACTGAATTCCTTTCTTTTGGATATATACCTAGCAGTGGGATTGCTGGATCATATGGTAACCCTCATTTTAGTTTTTGTGGAACCTCTAAACTGTTTTCAATAGTGATTGTACTAATTTACATTCCCAAAAACAGCACATGAGAGTTCCTTTTACTCCACATCCTTGCCAGAATTTGCCATTGCCTGTCTTTTGAATAAAAACCATGTTAACTGGGTGAGATGATATATCATTATAGTTTTGATTTGCATTTCTCTGATGATCAATGATGTTGAGCAGCTTTTCATTTATCTATTTGCCATTTGTATGTCTTCTTTTGAGAAATGTATATTCAGATCTTTTGCCATTTTTTAAATCAGATTATTAGGTTTTTTCCTATAGAGTTTTTTGAGCACCTTACATGTTCTGGTTATTAATCCCTTATTAGATGGATAATTTCCAGATTTTTTTCCATTCTGTGGTTTGTATCTTCACTTTGTTGTTTCCTTTGCTGTACAAAAGCTTTTTAATTTGATGTGATCCCATTTGTCCATTTGTGCTTTGGTTGCATGTGCCTGTGGAGTATTACTCAAGAAATCCTTGCTCAGTTCAATGTCCTGGAGAGTTTCACCAATGTTTTCTTTTAGTAATTTTATAGTTTGAGGTCTTAGATTCAAGTGTTTAATCCATTTTGATTTAATTTTTATAGATGACAAGAGATAGGGGTCTGGTTTTATTCTTTTGCATATGGATATCCAGTTTTCCCAGCACCATTTATTGAAGAGACTGTCTTATTCCCAGTGTATGTTCTTGGCACCTTTGTCAAAAATGAGTTCACTGTAGATGTATGGCTTTGTTTCTGGTCTCTGTTCTGTTCCATTGTTCTATGTGTCTGTTTTTAATGCCAGTACCATGCTGTTTTGGTTATTAAAGCTTTATAGTATAATTTGAAGTCAGGTAATGTGATTCCTCTGGTTTTATTGTTTTTGTTTAGGAGAGTTTTGGCTACTCTGGGTCTTTTGTGGTTCCATATAAATTTTAGGATTTTTTTTTCTATTTCTGTGAAGAATATCATTGGTATTTTGATAGGAATTGCATTGAATCTGTAGATTGCTTTGGGTAGTATGGACATTTTAATAATATTGATTCTTGCAATCCATCAACATGGAATACCTTTCTATTTTTTGGTGTCTGCTTCACTTTCCTTCCTGAGAGTTTTATAGTTTTTATTATAGAGATCTTTCACTTCTTTGGTTAATTCCTAGGTATTTAATTTTATGGGTGGCCATTGTAAATGGGATAAGTTTTCAAATTTATTTTTCACATTGTTCACTGTTGTCATGTAGAAATGCTACTGATTTTTGTATGTTGATTTAGTATTCTGTAACTTTACTGAATTTGTCTATCATTTCTTTTTTTCTTTTTATTTATTTATTTTTTATTTTTTCCATAGGTTATTGGGGTACAGGAGGTGTTTGGTTACATGAGTAAGTTCTTTAGTGGTGTTTTATGAGAGTTTGGTGAGCCCATAACCCAAGCAGTATACACTGCACCCTATTTGTAGTCTTTCATCCGTTGGCCCCCTCCCACCCTTCCTCCCAAATCCCCAAAGTCCATTGTATCATTCTTATGCCTTTGCATCCTCATAGCTTAGGTCCCACATGTCAGTAAGAACATATGATGTTTGGTTTTCCACTCCTGAGTTACTTCACTTAGAATAATAGTCTCCAATCACATCCAGGTCACTGCAAATGCTGTTAGTCCATTCCTTTTTTATGGCCGAATAGTATTCCATCATATATATCAGTTTCTTTATCCACTTGTTGATAATAGGCATTTCGGTTGGTTCCACGATTTTGCAATTGTGAACTGTTCTGCTATAAACATGCGTGTGCAAATATCTTTTCCATATAATGACTTCTTTTCCTCTGGGTAGATACCCAGTAGTGGGATTTCTGGATCAAATGATAGTTCTACTTTTAGTTCTTTAAGGAATCTCCACACTGTTTTCTATAGCGGTTGTACTAGTTTACATTCCCACCAGCAGTGTAGAAGTGTTGCCTGATCACTGCATCCATGCCAACATCTACTGTTTTATGATTTTTTTATTATGGCCATTCTTTCAGGAGTAAGGTGGTATCTCATTGTGGTTTTGATTTGCATTTCCTTGATCATTAGTGATGTTGAGCATTTTTTCATATGTTTGTTGGCCATGCGTATACATTCTTTTGCGAATTGTGTATTCATGTCCTTAGTCCACTTTTTGGTGGGTTTATTTTTTTCTTACTGATTTGTTTGAGTTCATTGTAGATTCTGGATGTTAGTCCTTTGTCAGATGTATAGATTGTGAAGATTTTCTCCCACTCTGTGGGTTGTTTGTTTACTCTGCGGACTGTTCCTTTTGCCATGCAAAAGCTCTTTAGTTTAACTAAAGAGTCCCAACTATGTATCTTTGTTTTTATTGCATTTGCTTTTGAGTTCTTGGTCATTAAATCCTTGCCTAAGCCAACATCTAGAAGGGTTTTTCCAATGTTATCTTCCAGATTTTTTATAGTTTCAGGTCTTAGATTTAAGTCCTGAATCCATCTTGAGTTGATGTTTGTATAAAGTGAGAGATGAGGATCCAGTTTCATTCTCTTACATGTGGCTAGCCAATTATCCCAGTACCATTTGTTGAAAAAAGTGTCTTTTCCCCATTTTATGTTTTTGTTTGCTTTGTTGAAGATCAATTGGCTGTAAGTATTTGAGTTTGTTTCTGGCTTCTGTATTCTGTTCTATTGGTCTATGTGCCCATTTTTATACCAGTATTATGCTGTTTTGGTGACTATGGCCTAATAGTATAGTTTGAAATCAGGTAGTGTGATGCCTCCAGATTTCTTCTTTTTGCTTAGTCTTCCTTTGGCTATGTCGGCTCTTTTTTAGTTCCATATGAATTTTAGAATTGTTTTTTCTAATTCTGTGAAGAATGATAGTGGTATTTTGATGGATATTGCATTGAATTTGTAGATTGCTTTTGGCAGTATGGTCATTTTCACAATATTGATTCTACCCATCCATTAGCATGGGATGTGTTTCCATTTGTTTGTGTTGTCTATGATTTATTTTTGCAGTGTTTTGTAGTTTTCCTTGTAGAGGTCTTTCGACTCCTTGGTTAGGTGTATTCCTAAGTTTTTTTGTTTTTTTTTTTTGCCGCTATTGTAAAAGGGGTGGAGGTCTTGATTTGATTCTCTGCTTGGTCGCTGCTGGTGTATAGAAGAGCTACTGATTTGTGTATATTAATCTTGTATCTGGAAACTTTGCTGAATTCTTTTATCAGTTCTAGGAGCTTTCTGAAGGAGCCTTTAGGGTTTTCGAGGTAAGCAATCATATCGTCAGTGAACAGTGATAGTTTGCCTTCCTCTTTACTGATTTGGATGCCCTTTATTTCTTTCTCTTGTCTGATTTCTATCACTAGGACTTCCAGTACTATGTTTAAGAGGATTAATGAGAGTGGGCATCCTTGTCTTGTTCCAGTTCTCCAAGGGAATGCTATCAACTTTTCCCCATTCAGTATTATGTTGGCTGTAGGTTTGTCATAGATGGCTTTTATTACATTGAGTTATATCCCTTGTATGCCAATTTTACTGAGAGTTTTAATCATAAAAGGATGCTGAATTTTATCTAATTCTTTTTCTGCATCTATTGTGATGATCATGTGATTTTTGTTTTTAATTCTGTTTAAGTATTTTATCACACGTATTGACTTGCATGTGTTAAACCATCCCTGCATCCCTGGTATGAAACCCACTTGATCATCGTGCATTTTCTTTTTGATATGTTGGTGGATTCGGCTAGCTAGTATTTTGTTAAGGATTTTAGCATCTATGTTCATCAGGGATATTGGTCTGTAGTTTTCTTTTTTGGTTATGTCCTTTCCTGGTTTTGGTATTAGGATGATACTGGCTTCATAGAATGAATTAGGGAGGATTCTCTCTTTCTCTATCTTGTGGAATAGTGTCAAAAGGATTAGTACCAATTGTTCTTTGAATGTTTGGTAGAGTTCTGCTGTGAATCCATCTGGTCTTGGACATTTTTGTGTTGGTAATTTTTTAATTACCATTTCAATCTCACTGCTTGTTATTGGTCTGTTCAGGGTATCTAATTCTTCCCGATTTAAGCTAGGAGGGTTGCATTTTTCCAGGAGTTTATCCATCTCTTCTAGGTTTTTTAGTTTATGTGCATAAAGATGTTCATAGCAGCCTTGAAGGATCTTTTGTATTTCGGTGGTGTCAGTTATATCTTCTATTTTGTTTCTTAATGTGGTTATTTGGATTTTATCTCTTCTTTTCTTGGTTGATCTTGCTAGTGGTCTATCAATTTTATTTGTCTTTTCAAAGAACCAGGTTTTTGTTTATCTTTTGTATTTTTTTTTGTTTTAATTTTATTTAGTTCTGCTCTGTTCTTGGTTATTTCCTTTCTTCTGCTGGGTTTGGGTTTGGTTTGTTCTTGTTTCTCTAGTTCCTTGAGGCATGACCTTACAATGTCAGTTTGTGCTCTTTCAGGCTTTTTGATATATGTGTTTAGGGCTATGAACTTTCCTCTTAGCACTGCCTTTGCTATATCCCAGAGGTGTTGATAGGTTGTGTCATTATTGTCATTCAGTTTAAAGAATTTTTAAATTCCCATCTTGATTTCATTTTTGACCCAGTGACCATTCAGGAGCAGGTTATTTAATTTCCATATATTTGCATGATTTTGAAGGTTCCTTTGGAGTTGATTTCCAGTTTTATTTCACTGTTTTCTGAGAGAATGCTTGATATAATTTCAATTTTCTTAAATTTTTTGAGGCTTGTTTTGTTACCTATCATATGTTCTATCTTGGAGAAGGTTCCATGTACTGTTGAATAGAATGCGTATTCTGCAGCTGTTGGATGAAATGTTCTATATGTATCGGTTAAATTCATTTGTTCCAAGGTATAGTTTAAATCCATTGTTTCTTCATTGACTTTCTGTTTTGATGACCTGTCTAGTGCTGTCAGTGGAGTGCTGAAGTCCCCCACTATTATTGTGTTGCTGTCTATCTCATTTCTTAGGTCTATTAGTAATTGTTTTATAAATTTGGGAGCTCTGGTGTTAGGTGCATATACGTTTAGGATTGTAATATTTTTCTGTTGGGCAAGGCCTTTTACCATTATATAATGTCCCTCTTTGTCTCTTTTAACTGCTGTTGCTTTAAAGTTTGTTTTGTCTGATACAAGAATAGCCACTCTTGCTTGCTTTTGGTGTCCATTTGCATGAAATGCCTTTTCTACCCCTTTACCTTAAGTTTTTGTGAGTCCTTATGTGTTAGGTGAATCTCCAGAAGGCAGCAGATTGTTGGTTGGTGAGTTATTTTCCATTCTGCAGTTCTGTATCCTTTAAGTGGAGCATTTAGGCTATTTACATTCAATGTTAGTATTGAGATGTGAGTTACCATTGCATTCATTCTGCTATTTGTTGCCTGTGTACCTTGGTTTTTTTGTTTTTTGTTTTTGCTTTTTAACTTGTATTTTTTTCTTTATAGATCTTGTGTGATTTATGCTTTAAACATGTTCTGTTTCGATGTGTTTCCAGGATTTGTTTCAAGATTTAGAGCTCTTCTTAGTAGTTCTTGTAGTGGTGGCTTGGTAGTAGCAAATTCTCTCAGCATTTGTTTGCATGAAAATGAGTGTATCTTTCCTTCATATATGATGCTTAGTTTTACTGAATACAAAATTCTTGGTTGATAATTATTTTGTTTGAGGAGGCTGAAGATAGGGCCCAAATCCCTTCTAACTTCTAGTGTTTCTGCTGAGAAATCTGCATTAATCTGATAGGTTTTCCTTTATAGATTACCTGGAGTTTTTGTCTCTTAAGATTCTTTCCTTTGTCTTAACTTTAGATAACCTACTGACAATGTGCCTAGGCAATGATCTTTTGAGATGAATTTCCCAAGTGTTCTTTGTGCATGTTGTATTGGGATGTCTAGGTCTCTAGCAAGGCCAGGGAATTTTTTCTTGATTATTCTCCCAAACATGTTTTCCAAACTTTTAGATTTCTCTTCTTCCTCAGGAACACCGAGTATTCTTAGGTTTGGTTGTTTAACGTAATCCCAAACTTCTTGGAGGTTTTGTTCATATTTTCTTACTCTTTTTTTCTTTGTCTTTGTTGGATTGGGTTAATTCAAAACTTTGTCTTCTAGCTCTGAATTTCTTTCTTCTACTTGTTCAATTCCATTGCTGAGACTTTCTAGAGCATTTTGCATTTCTATCAGTGTGTCCAGTGTTTCCTGGAGTTTTTATTGCTTTTTCTTTATGCTGTTTATTTCCTTGATTTCTCTCTTCACTTCTTGTATTGCCTTTTTTTGGATTTCCTCACATTGGGCTTTGCCTTTCTCTGGTGCCTCCCTGATTAGCTTAATAAGTAACCTCCTGAATTTTTTTCAGGTAAATCAAGGATTTCTTCTTGGTTTGGATCCATGGCTGGTGAGCTAGTGTGATTTTTTGGAGTGGTTAAATAGTCTTGTTTTGTCATATTACCAGAGTTGTTTTTCTGGTTCCTTCTCATTTGGATAGGCTCTGTCAGAGGGAAGGTCTAGGGATGAAGGCTGTTGTTCAGATTCTTTTGTCCCACGGGGTCTTCCCTTGATGTAGTACTGTCCTCTTTTTCCTATGGATGTGGCTTCCTGTGAGCCAAGCTGCAGTGATTGTTATCTCTCTCCTGGGTCTAGCCACCTGGCAAGTCTACCCAGCTGTGGGCTGGTACTGGGGTTGTATGCACAGAGTTCTGTGATGTGAACTATCTGTGGGTCTCAGCCATGGATACTAGCACCTGTTCTGGTGGAGGTGGCGGGGGGTGAAATGGACTCTGTGAGGGTTCTTAGTTTTGGTGGTTTAATGCTTTACTTTTGTGCTGATTTGGCCTCCTGCTGGCAGGTGGTGCTTTTTGGAGAGCATCAGCTGTGGTAGTATGGAGAGGAACTGGCAGTGGGTAGGGCCCTAGAACCCCCAAGAATATATGCCCTTTGTCTTCAGCTACCAGGGTGGGTGGAAAGTACCATCAGGTGGGGGAAGGGCTAGGCATGTCTGACCTTGGACTCTCCTTTGGTGGGTCTTCCTGCAGAGTATTTGGGGTGTCTCCTGGGTCCTGCAGGAGCACTCTGCTTTCTTCAGAGGATCTGAGGGTCTTCTCAGGATTCCTTGTTAGTTCTTGCAGTCATTCTGGAGCTAAAATTCATGATGTGAGCCTCCGCACACTGCTCTGTCCGTCCGAGTTGGAGCTGCTATCTAGTCCTGACTCCCAACTGCCATAATCCTGAAATAATGTCTTCTCAGCAATTCTTAAGGGCTGTTGGCTCTCAGGAGGTGGAGAGTGACCTTCCTGATATGATGTATCACATTATTTTATTTGCATATGTTGAACCATCCTTGCTCACCTGAGATAAATTCTGCTTGGTCATAGTGAATGATTTTGTTGAATTCAGTTTGCAAGTATTTCATTGAGGACCTTTCTGAAATAGTTTCCAAAGACTCCTATTCTCTAGAAGGATCTGAACTTGTCTATCATCTGAATTTTTTTGTAGTGTCTTTAGGTTTTTCCAAATATAAGATTATATCTTTAGGAAACGAGGACAATTTGACTTCTTCCTTTCCAATTTGGATACTCTTTATATGTCTCTCTTTTCTGACTCCTCTAGCTAGGACTTCCAGTACAACATTAAATAACAGTGGTGAAAACAGGCATCATTGTGTTCTAGATCTTAGAGGAAAGGCTTTCAGTTTTTCCCCATGTAGTATCATACTAGCTGTGGGCCTGTCATAGAAGACTTGTATTGTGTTTAGATATGCTCCTTCCATACCCAGTTTTTTTTTTTTTTTTTTGAGATGGAGTCTCAGTCTGTCACCCAGACTGGAGTGCAGTGGCGTGATCTCGGCTCACTGCAACCTCCACCTGCCGGGTTCAAGCAATTCTTCTGCCTCAGCCTCCCAAGTAACTGGAACTACAGGCATGTGCCACCATGCCCAGCTAATTTTTTTTTTGTATTTTTAGTAGAGATGGGGTTTCACCCTGCTGGCCAGGGTGGTCTTGAACTCCAGACCTTGGGTTTTTATCATAAAGGGATGTTGAATTTTATCCAGTGCTTTTTTGGCATCAATTGAAATGGTCATATGGTTTTTGTCCTTTATTCTTTTGATATCACATTAATTTATTTGCATACGTTGAGCCATCCTTGCACACGTGAGATAAATTCTACTTGGTCATGGTGAATGATTTTAAAAGATATATTGTTGAATTCAGTTTGCAAGTATTTTGTTGAGGATATTTGCATCAATATTTATCAGAGATATTGGCCTGTAGTTTTGCTTTCTTTTGATGTGTATATGTCTGGTTTTGATATCAGGGTAATACTGGCCTTGTAGAATGAGATTGGAAATATTCCCTCATCCTCTATTTTTCAGAATAGTTTGAGTAGGATTGGTACTAGTTTTTTAAATGTTTGGTAAAAGTCAACAGTGAAACCATCAGATCCAGGGCTTTTTCTTTTGGCTTCCATCTTGTTACATATTTGGAGCTTGTTCAGGTTTTGGGTTTCTTCATGGTTCAATCTTGGTAGGTTGTATGTGTCTAGGGGGATATTAATTTCTTCTAGTTTTTCCAACTTATTGGCATACGTTTTCACAGAGAAGCCTCTAGTGATCCTATGGATTTCTGTGCTATTGGTTGTAATGTCTCTGATTTTATTTTTTTGTCTGTGATTTTTTGTCTCTGATTTTATTTATTTTCATCTTCTCTCTCTCTTTTCTTAGTCTGGCTAGAAGTTTGTTGATTTTTTGTTAATCTTTTCAAAAAATCAAGTATTCATTTTGCTGATCTTTTGCATTGTTTTCTTCATTTCAAATTCATTTATTTCTGCTCTGATCTTTATTATTTCTTTTCTTCTACTAATTTTGGGTTTGATTTTCTCTTGCTTTTCTAATTCTTTAAGATGCACCATTAGATTGTCTATTTGAAGTTTTTCTTCTTTTTTTGATGTAGATTCTTATAGCTATAAACTTCCCTTCTAATACTGCTGTCACTGTATCCCATAGGTTTTGGTATGTTGTGTTTCCATTATCGTTTGTGTGAAAACATTTTTTTTGAATTTTTTTCTTAATCTCTTCATTGACCCAGTGGTCATTCAGGAGTATATTGTTTAATTTCCATGTATTTGTATAGTTTCCAAAATTTCTCTTGCTATTGATTTCTAGTTTCATTCTATCATGGTAAAATAAGATACTTGATATTATTTCAATTTTAAAAAATGTTTTTAAACTTGTTTTGTGGTGTAATATGTGTCTATCCTTGAGAATAGTCCATGTTCTGAGTGGAAAGTGTGTATTATGTAGCTGTTGGATGAAATGTTCTGTAAATGTCTTTCAGGTCCATTTGGTGTATAGCACAGATTAAGTCTGATATTTCTTTGCTGATTTTCTGTCTGGATGGTCTCTCCAATGCAGAAAGTGGCCTTCAAGCCTCCAGCAATTATTACATTGGGGGTCTATCTCTCTATATTGTTTGAATAATATTTTCTTTATATATTTGGGGGTATATATATTTAAAATTACTATTTTGTCTGATATAAGTATAGCTACTCCTGCATTTTTTTTGGTTTCTGTTTGCATGAAATATATTTTTCCATTCCTTTATTGTCAGTCTGTGTGTGTCTTTATAGATGAAGTGTGGTTTTTGTAGGCAACAAGTCACTGGGTCTTGCTTTTTTTTTATTCATTCAGCCAGTCTATGTCTCTTGATTGAAGAGTTTGGTCCATTTACATTCATTTTTTTATTGATAAATAAGAACTTATTCCTGGTATTTTGTTGTTTTCTGGTCATCCTTTTTTTTCTTTCTTCTTGTTTTCCTTTTAGTTTAGGTGATTTTCTCTGGTAGTATGTTTTAATGTCTTGCTTTTTATTTTGTATGTGTATGTTGTATGTTTTTTAATTTGAGGTTACCATGAGGCTTGCAAATATCTTATAACTAATTGTATTAAACTGATGACAACTTAATGCTGATTGCATAAGAAACCAGCAAACAAACTGACAAACACCAAAGAGAAAACTAAAAACCTCTACACTTTAACTTTGTCCCCCTGCTTTTTAGTTTTTGTTGTTTCTATTTTTATCTTATTATACTGTCTTTAACATGAAAAGTTGCTGTATTTATTTTTGATCAGTTTATCTTTTAGTGTTTCTTCTCAAGATATTGGTTATTTACACACCACAATTGCAGAGCTATAATATTGTGTGTTTTTCTGGGTATTTACTGTTACCAGTGAGGTTTGTACCTTCAGATGATTTCTTATTGTTCATTAATGTCCTTTTCTTTCAGATCAAAGAACTCCCTTAAGCATTTGTTGTAGGACAGGTATGGTGTTGATGAAATCCTTCAGCTTTCATTTGTCTGGGAAAGTTTTATTCTCCTTCATATTTGAAGGATATTTTGCTGAATATATTCTTCTAGAATACACTTTTTGTTTGTTTGTTTTGTTTTGTTTCCCTTCAGCACTTTAAATATGTCATGCCACTCCCTCCTGGCCTGTCAGGTTTCCATTGAAAAACCTGCAGCCAGATGTACTGGAGTTCCACTATATGTTATTTGTTTCTTTTCTGTTGCTGATTTTTTGATCCTTTCTTTATTTTTGACCTTTGGGAGTTTGATTATTAAATGTCTTGAGGTATTCTTCTTTGAGTTAAATCTTCTCTGTGTTCTATAACATTCTTATACTTGAATATTGGTATCTTTATCTAGGTTTGGGAGGTTCTCTGTTATCATTCATTTGATTCAACTTTCTACCCCATCTCTCTCTATCCCCTTTTTAATGCCAATTACTCTTAGGTTTGCCATTTTGAGGCTATTTTCTAGATCTTGTAGACATGCTTCATTGTTTTTTATTCTTTTTTCTTTTGTCTCCTCTGACTGTGTATTTTCAGATGGCCTGTATTCAAGCTCACTTATTCTTTCTTCTGCTTAATCAGTTCTGCTGTTAAGTGACTCTGATGCATTCTTCAGTATGTCAGGTGCATTTTTAAGCTCTAGAATATCTGCTTCATTCTTTTAAATTATTTATCTTTATTAAGTTTATCTGATAGAATTCTGAATTCCTTCTCTATGTTATCTTGAGTTTCTTTGAGTTTCCTCAAAACAAGTAATTTTTTTCTTCAACTTTTATTTAAAGTTCAGGGGTACATGTCCGTGATGTGCAGATTTGTTACATAGGTAAATGTGTGCCATGGTTGTTTGTTGCAGAGATCATCCCATCACCTAAGTATTAATCCCAGAAACCATTAGCTATTCTTCCTGATGTTCTTCCTTCCCCCACACAGGCTCCAGTGTGTGTTGGTCCCTGTCCCCACCATGTGACTATGTGTTTTCATCATTCAGATCCCACTTGTAAGTGAGAACATGTAGTGTTTGGTTTTCTGTGTTTGTGTTAGTTTGTTGAGGATAATGCCTTCCAACTGCATCCATATTCCTGCAAAGACATGATCTCATTGCTTTTTTATGACTGCATAGTATTCTATGGTTTATATATACCACATTTTCTTTATCCAGTATAACATTGATGGGTATTTAGGTTGATACTATTTCTTTGCTATTGTGAATAGTACTGCAATGAACATATGCATGCATGCATGTATCTTTATAATAGTATGGTTTATATTCCTCTGGGTATATATTCAATAATAGGATTGCTGGATCACATGATATTTCTCCTTTAGGTCTTTGAGGAATTGCCATACTGTCTTCCACAACAGTTGAAGTAATTTACACTCCCACCAACAGTGTAAAAGCATGCCTTTTTCTCTGCCATCTTGCTGGCATCTGTTGTTTCTGGACTTTTTAATAATTGTCATTGTGACTGGCATGAGATGGTATCTCATTGTTGTTTTGACTTGCATTTCTCAAACGATCAGTGATGTAGATCTTTTTTCTCAGGTTTGTTGGCTGCATGTATGTCTTCTTTTGGAAGTGTCTGTTTATGTCCTTTGCCTACTTTTTAGTGTGGTTGGTTGTTTTTTTCTTGTAAATTTGTTTAAGTTTCTTATTGATACTGGATATTAAACTTTTGTCAGATGGATAGATTGCAAAAATGCTCTCCCATTTTGTAGCTCGACTGTTCACTCTGATGATAGTTTCTTTTGCTGTGCAGAAGCTCTTTAGTTTAATTAGATTCCATTTGTCAATTTTTGCTTTTGTTGACATTGCTTTAGGTGTTTTAGTCATGAAGTCTTTGCCCATGCCTATGTCCTGAATGGTATTGCCTAGAGTTTTTATGGTTTTAGGTCTTACATGTAAGTCTTTAATCTATCTTGAGTTAATTTTTGTATAAGATATAAGGAAGGGGTCCAGTTTAAGTTTTCTGCATATGGTTAACCAAGTCTCCAAGCAAAATTTAGTAAATAGGGCATCCTTTCCCCATTGCTTGTTTTGTCAGATTTGTTGAAGACCAGATGGTTGTAGGTATGTGGTCTTATTTCTGAGTTCTCTATTCTGTTCCATTGGTCTATGTGTTTGTTCTTGTAACAGTACCATGCTGTTTTGGCTATAGTAGCCTTGAAGTATAGTTTGAAGTCACCTAGCATGATGTCTCCAGGTTTGTTCTTTTTGCTTACTATTGGTTTGGCTCTTCTGGCTCCTTTTTAGTCCCATATGAATTTTAAAATATATATTTTTTTCGAATTCTGTGAAGAATGTCATGGTAGCTCAATGGGAATAACATTTAATCTATAAAGTACTTTGGCCAGTATAGCCATTTTCAAGATATTGATTCTTCCTATTTATGAGCATGGAATGTTTCTCCATTTGCTTGTGTCATCTCTGATTTCTTTGAGTAGTGGTTTGTAGTTTCCTTGAAGAAGTTCCTCACTTCTCTTTTTAGCTGTATTTCTAGGTATTTTATTCATTTTGTAGCCATTGTGAAAGGGAGTTCATTCACGATTTGGCTCTCTACTAGCCTGCTATTTGTGTATAGGAATGCTAGTGATTTTTGCACATAGATTTTGTATCCTCAGACTTTGCTGAAGTTGCTTATCAGCTTAAAAAGCTTTTGAGCTGAGATGATGGAGTTTTCTAGACATGATGATGTCATCTGAAAACAAAGATAATTTGACTTTCTATCTTCCTATTTGGATATCCTTTATTTCTTTCTTTTGCCTGGTTGCCCTTGCCAGAACTTCCAATACTATGTTAAATAGGAGAGGTGAGAGACGGCAAACTTGTCTTATGCCAGTTTTCAAAGGAAATGCTTCCAGCTTATGCGCATTCAGTATGATATTGGCTGTGGGTTTGTCGTATATGTCTCTTATTATTTTGAGGTAGGTTCCTTCAATACCTAGTTTACTGAAAGTTGTAACCTGAAGGAATGTTGAGTTTTATTAGAGGCCTTTTCCACATCAATTGAAATAATCATGTGATGGTTTTTGTCTTCAGTTCTGTTTTTGTGATGAATCACATTTATTGATTTGCATATGTTGAACCAACCTTGCATCCTGGTGATGAAACCAACTTGATCATGGTGAATAAGCTTTTTGATGCTCTGCTAGATTTGGTTTGCCAATATTTAACTGAGAATTTTTGCATTGATGTTATCAAAGATATTGGCCTGAAGTTTTTCTTTTTTGTTGTTGTTGCATCTCTGCCAGCTTTTGGTATCAAGATGTTGCTGGCCTCATAAAATGAGTTAAGGAGGAGTCCCTCCTTTTCAATTTTTTGAAACACCTTCAGTAGAAATTCTACCAGCTTTTCGTACCTCTTGTGGAATTCAGCTGTGAATTCATCTGGTGCTGTGCTTTTTTTGCTTGGTAGGTTATTTATTACTGTCTCAATTTTAGAACTTGTTATTGGTCTCTTCAGAGATTCAGCTTCTTCCTGGTTCAGTACTGGGAGGCTGTATGTGTCCAGGAATTTATCCATTTCTTCTAGATTTTCTTGTTTGTATGCATAGGGGTATTTATGGTATTCTCTGATGGTTGTTTGTATTTCTGTTGTGTCAGTGGTGACATCCCCTTATCATTTCTGATTGTATTTGATTCTTCTCTCATTTCTTCTTTATTAGTCTAGCTAGCGGTCTATCTATTTTATTATTTTTCTCAGGAAACCGGCTTCTGGATTTATGGATTTTCTGAACAATTTTGCTTGTTTCTGTCTCCTTCAGTTCAGCTCTGATCTTGGTTATTTCCTGTCATCTGCTACTTTTAGAGTTTGTTTGCTCTTGGTTCTCTAGTTCTTTTAGTTGTGATGTTAGGTTGTTAACTTGAGATCTTTCTACCTTTTTGATGTGGGCAAGTAGTGCTATACATTTCCCTCTTAACACTGCTTTAGCTGCATCCCAGATACTCTGGTACATTGTCTCTTTGTTCTCATTAGTTTGAAATAAATTCTTGATTTCTGCCTTAATCCAAGAGTCATTCACGAGCAGTTTGTTGAATTTCCATGTAGTTATGTGGTTTTGAGTAACTTTCTTAATCTTGAATTCTAATTTGATTGTGCTGTGGTCTGAGAGAGTGTTATAATTTCAGTTCTTTTGCATTTAGCAAGGAGTGTTTTACTTCTGATTATGTGATCAATTTTAGAGTAATTGCCATGTGGTGATGAGAAGAATGTATATACAGTTGTTTTCAGGTGGAGAGTTTTGTACATATTTATCAAGTCCACTTGATCCAGAGCTGAGTTCACGTTTTGAATATCTTTGTTAATTTTCTGTCTTGGTGGTCTGTCTAATATTGACAGTGGGACTTTAAAGTCTTCCACTATAACTGTGTGTGAATCTAAGTCTTTTTGTAAGTCTCTACAAAACTTGCTTTATGAATCTTGGTACTCCTATATTGGGTGCATGTATATTTAGGATAGTTAGGTCTTCTTGCTGAATTCAACCTTTTGCCATTATGTAATGACCTTCTTTATCTTTTTTTGATCTTTGTTGGTTTTAAGTCTGTTTTGTCAAAAACTAGGATTGTAACCCCATTTTTTTTCTGTTTTCCATTTGCTTGGTAAATTTTTTTCTGTCCCTTTATTTTGAGCCTATGTGTGTCTTTGCATGTGAGATGGGTCTCTTGAAGACAGCATACTGATGTGTCTTGGCTGTTTATTCAGCTTGCTATTCTGTGTCTTTTAGTTGGGGTATTTAGCCCATTTACACTTAAGATTATTATTGTCATGTGTGAATTTGATCCTGTCATCATGATGTAATCTGGTTATTTTGAAGACTTGTTTATGTGGTACTTCATGGTGTCACTGGTCTGTGTACTTCAGTGTGCTTTTGTAATGTCTGGTAATGGCTTTTCCTTTCCATATTTAGTGCTTCCTTCAAGAGCTTTTGCAAGGCAGGCCTGCTGGTGATAAATTTCCTCAGCATTTGCTTGTCTGAAAAATATCTTATTTATCCTTTACTTATGAAGCTTAGTTTGGCTGGGTATAAAATTCTGGGTTGAAAACTCTTTTCTCCATGAAGGTTGAATATTGGCCTCCAATCTCTTCTGGCTTGTAGAGCTTCCACTGAGAGGTCTGCTGTTATTTTGATGGGTTTCCCTTTGTAGTTGACCTGGCCTTTCTCTTTGGCTGCCCTTAACATTTTTTCTTTCATTTGATCTTGGAGAATCTGAAGATTATATGTCTTGGAGTTTATTTTCTCATGGAACATCTTACTGGGGTTATCTACATTGCCTGAATTTGAATGTTGGCCTGTATTGCTAGGTTGGGGAAATTCTGCTGGATGATATACCCTGAAGTATGTTTTCCAACTTGATTCTCCTTGTCTCTTTCAGGTACTTCAATCAGTAGTAGGTTTGGTCCCTTTACATAATCTCATATTTCTTGAAGGTTTTGTTCATTCCTTTTCATTCTTTTTAAAATATTTTTATCTGCCTGTCTTATTTTAGAAAGACAGTCTTCAAGCTCTGAGTTTCTTTCCTCCACTTGGTCTATTCTGCTATTGATGCTTGTGATTGCATGGTTAAGTTCTCATATTGTGTTTTTCAGCTCCATCAGGTCGGTTATGTTTCTCTCTAATCGGGCTATTCTGGCTGTCAGTTCCTGTATTGTCTTATCATGATTCTTAGCTTCTTTGCGTTGGGTTACAACATGCTCCTTTAGCTCAGTGAAGTTTGTTATTACCCACCTTCTGAAGCTTACTTCTGTCAATTTTGGTCATCTCAGCTTCATCCCAGTTATGTGCCCTTGCTGGAGAGGTGTTGTGGTCATTTGGAGGAGGCTTTTTGAGATTTCATTGTTTTTGTGCTGATATTCTTGTATCTTTGTGGGCTCATCTACCTTTGACCTTTGAGGGTGCTGATCTTAGAATGAGTTTCTTTGTTGGTTTTTGTTGTTGTTGTTGATGATGTTGTTACTGTTGTTTCCTGTTTGTTTGTTTTTCTTTCAATGTCAGGCCACTCTTCTGTAGTGCTGCTGTGGTTAGCTGGGGGTCTGCTCCAGACCCTAGTTTTCTCACTTTATTCTGTACCTTGAGTTATCACCAGCAAAGGCTACAAAACAACAAATATGGCAGCCTGCTCCTTCCTATGGAAGCTCCATCCCAGGGAGGTATTTACCTGTTGCCAGCCCAAATGCACCTGTAGGGGGGTGCTTGAGACCTTTTTGGTCTCACCCAGTCAGGGGGAATGGGAATCAGGGACATGCTTAAAAAAGCAGTCTGGCTGCCTTTTGGTCAAACAGCTGTGCTGTTTTCGGGAGGACCCTTTGTCATCTGGACCCTTTGGACTCTCCAAAGCTGACAGGCTGGAATGGCTGAGTTGACCAAACTGCAGAGATGGTTGCCACCCCTCTCTCTGGTACTGTCTTAAAACTAGGGCCTGGTGTCAGAAACCTTAGGAATCTACCTGGTGCTCTATTCTACTGTGGTTTAGCTGACTCCCAAGCTACAAGACAAAGTCCTTTCTACTCTTTCCTCCCCTTTTCATAAGCAGAGGAGTATCTCCCCATGGCCACAACCATTACAGTCCCACGGCAAATATTGCCTGGTTACTGCCCATGTTCATTCAAGGCCCAAGGGCTCTTCAGTTAGCTTTTGGTGAATGATGCCTGTATTAGTCCGTTTTCATGCTGCTGATAAAGACATACCCAAGACTGGGCAATTTACAAGATAAAGAGGTTTAGCTGGACTTACAGTTCCACATGGCCGGAGAAGCCTCACAATCATAGTGGAAGGCAAGAAGGAGCAAGTCACGTCTTACATGGATGGTGGCAGGCAAAGAGAGAGAACTTGTGCAGGGGAACTCCTTTTTTTAAAACCGTCAGATCTTGTAAGACTTATTCACTATCAAGAGAACAGCACAGGAAAGACTTGCCCTTATAATTCAATTACCTCCCACCAGGTTCCCCCGACAACATGTGGGAATTCAACATGAGATTTGGGTGGGGACACAGCCAAACTACATCTATGTCAGACCTGAAACTCTTCCTTAGGAGGAAGTGGGGTCTGCACTGGCCCAGGGAAGCTCCAGAAATGCCATCCAAGAACTGAGACATGGAATTGAAAACCCCAATATCCTGCCTATTGCTCTACCCCACTGTGGCTGAGCTAGTACCTAAGCTGCAAGGCAAAAAGTACCCTTTACTCTTCCCTCTCCTTTTCTTAAGCATATCGAATCTCTCCACATAGCCAGCACAGCTGGAAATGTGCTGGGTTATACCCGAAGCCAGCACATCTCTAAGTCTTACCCAAGACCCATGGTAAGTACTGCCTGCCTGTCACTGTTGATTATTTAGGGCTTAAGGGCTCTTTAGTCAGCAGGTAATGAACCCTGCCTGGACTGGGTCCTTTAAGGCAGTGGGCTCCCTTCTGGCCCAGGGTGTGTCTAGAAATGTTGTTCTGGAGCTAGGGCCTGGAATGGGGACCTCAGGACTCTGCTTGTTGCCCTATCCTACCTGTGGCTGAGCTGGTATCCAAGTTGTAAGACAAAGTCCTCTTTACTCTTCCCTCTCCTCTCTTTGAGTGGAAGGAAGAAGTCTCTCCCAGAGCTATGAGCTGTGCTGCCTGGGGTTGGGGAAGCAGTGGCAGAAGCACTCCCTTGGTTACCCTGGCTGGTGTCTCACTAGGTTGTGTGCCCCCCAAGTCCACTGGCTCCAAGCCCAGCACAGCACCAGGGCTTTTCCAGGAATTGCCTAGACTGCCTTTTATGTTTACCTAGGACCCAGAGCATTTTAGCTGATGGTGGTAAGGCTCGCTGGATCTCAGATTCAGACTGCTGGGATGGGCAATTCTTCTCTGGGTAGGGCTGGCCTAACTGTTCCCTCTGTGGGTGCTGGCTGAGTTTCGCCTGGTGTTGCTTCTGCTGTGACAGGGCAGAATTGAGTTCCAATGCAAAGTCTCACAATCACTGTGCTGCTGTCCCTCCCACAAACGCAGGGATTCTCTCTCTGTGTCATGCAGCCACTGCTGAGGGATGAGTGAGACATGGCATTGGCAATTCAAGACTATCTGTCCTTCCTTTCCCTCTTCAGTGCCTCTTTTGGCAATATGAAGTAAAAACCAGGTGCTGTGATTGCTCACTTGCTTTTTGTTCTTGTGAAGGTGATTTTTTTGTATGGATAGTTGTTCAATTTGGTGTTCCTGTGAGGAAGGCAAAAGGTGGAAGATTCTATTCAGACATCTTACTCTACCTTCAACATAAATAACATGATTTTAAATATGATTATTGTGTGAAAAATGGTAACCTGAATTAAAGATTTTAGGCCCAACAATTGAAATAAAAATTTTAAAATATTGTCTAACAAATATTACATAATTACATTTGATAGCTACTTCAGCGTACAATACTAGGCAGATGACTATTTTCAACCGAATTTAAAGAAATTATTCAAAAACATAATTAAGTCTCATTATTTCTTTATGTCTTAATATGTCATGTTAAAAATGTGACAGTTGGTAGTAATATAGAGTTTTGTGTAAATAGGTAATTCAATATATAAAATGTATGTCTATCAAAATTGTTTTTCTCTAATTTTTTCCACTCAAAATGCTTTTATAGTAAACTCTATTGACACTAATACAACAGGTTTTTTCTTTATAAAAAGAAACAAAAAATAGAAATATTTTTATTACAGTAGAATAAATGGAGCTATAAAAATTGGGCTTTATAGTTCATTTTAAGAATAAATGATGAGATTTGAGAATAAGTCATTTGGAACTTTTATTTCATCATCATACCTAACAAAGAGTCAGAGGACGTGCCCCACATGTGGGGCATGAAATATGAAAACACAGATTTAAAAAAAAATGCAGTGAAATTATTTTTGAGTAATACTACTTAAATTTATTTATTTGTTAGAATTTTATTAAGTTGTTACTTCATGAGTTTCCAGAGGGCCAGGATTATGTCTAATTTGTGGTATAGACAAAAGTACTGTATCTGCAGTTGGGCTTCAAGTATATTTTTTCATAAGACATTTCCTTGTAGCAAAGGATTCAGATCCTAGATCAGCCAGTGATGTCTGTGTAGAGACAAACACCAGCTTTTTATACTAACAGAATTAAAGTATTTATTATACCACTAGTGGACCTATGTTACCCTCACCAGCCCCTTCCCCTCTTTTGGGCATGACAGCAGTATTCTGCGATGTTCCGGATTTGAGAATATTGTAATCAAGGTCAATTAATTCCTAGTAGCAAACAATACCATCTTGTGAACATTTCCAGTAACTTTGAAAACTCATAGGACGTGTTTGATTATATGCGTAGTTCTTTTGATAGCTCTTCAAATATCACTGGAACTTGATAAAAATGACATGAAAATCTAAACAGGGCTGTAGTTCATTTGCGAATAGAAGGGACATCATGTCAGGTAGTTATTCATGTACCCAGAAGAAAGTCTACTAGTGATGACAAATGGCTCTGAGGTGCCTTCCTCGCTAAGTAAATGGAGCAGAAACCAGAGAAACCCTAACTGACAGTGATGAAAATGGTTACACAGTGCCGGGGACAAAATAACAACTGAAGCAAAAGTAACTGGAGAGATCAAGAGGAGAGTGTGCCAGGGCTGGAAAATTTTGCTGCAAGAACTAGCAGAGCGGCCGGGCGCGGTGGCTTACTCCTGTAATCCCAGCACTCCGGGAGGCCGAGGCGGGTGGATCATGAGGTCAGGAAATCGAGACCATCCTGGCTAACACGGTGAAACCCTGTCTCTACTAAAAATACAAAAAATTAGCCAGGTGTGGTGGTGGACGCCTGTAGTCCCTGCTACTTGGGAGGCTGAGGCAGGAGAATGGCGTCAACCCGGGAGGCAGAGCTTGCAGTGAGCTGAGATCACACCACTGTACTCCAGCCTGGGTGGCAGAGTGAGACTGCATCTCAGGAAAAAAAAAAAGAAGAAGAAGAACTAGCAGAGTGGACTGAAAGTAAATAAAAATCTGTATCTAGTATTGCATTTAGATGGTATATTTGTATGCATGAGGAGGAGTGAATGGCTGATGATGATGTAGTCACTCATGTGGTGACAGGATGGAGATCAGTGTGAAAGTGAAGATCCTTTTAGCAGGACCTGATATAGAGAAGCTAATCCTGAGCATATGGGAAAAGTTTTGAGTGATTAAGTTTAGAATTCATTACAGAGAAGGAGGACTGATGTGGGAAATTGTTGTAAGGAAAAGGAAGGCATAATAGTAACTAGTGGGTTGCAGAATGAAGGCAACAATTTTGGCTTTTTCATTTGTAGATGGGAAATTATGAAAATGATGGCAGGCTCAGAGGGAGAATTTAGTAGAGAGAACAACAAACCAAAAGGGTAAATTTTGAAGGAAGTTTGGAATGCAATTGACATTCTATTTTTTCTGAGCATGTTTTGATAAATTATAGGTCACCATCTGAAAAGGAGAAAAAAGAATACATGGGATGGTGACAGTGGTGGTGGCAGTGAAGAGTGAGTACAGAAAATAAATTTTAATTTTAATTTATTTTTCTGCAAGCAAGGAAAACTACAGGTCAGTATTCTTGATAAATATAAATTCTCAAAAAATGTAAAAATTCTCAAAAAAGACTGGTAAACCTAATTCAACAACACATTAAAAAGATTCACACATAATAATAAAATGGGATTTATCTCTGAGATGCAAGGATGGTTCAACACATGCAAATCAATAAATGTGGCTACCCTAACAGAATGAGGGATAAAAATTATATCATTCTAATAAATGCAGAAAAAGCACTTGATAAAATGCAACATCCTTTTGTGATTAAAAACTCTCAAAACACAACCAAATGGAAAGATAGGCTGAGTTCATGTTTTGGAAGAATTGATACTCTAAAAATGTCTACGTGACCCAAAGCTATCTACTAATTCACTGCAAGCTCTATAAAAATGTCAATAGCACTTTTCACAGAAATAGAAAAATAATCCTAAAATTTGTATGGAACCAAATAAGACCCTGAATAGCCAAAGCAATCTTGAAAAAGAAGAACAAAGCTGGAGGCATCACACTATATAATTAATTTCAAATTATATAAAAAAGATGTAGTAATCCAAATAGGATGGTACTGACATGGAAACAGACACATAAACTTTGACAAAGGCACCAGAAGGTAAAAAGGATTGTCTCTTCAGTAAACTGTATTAGGGAAACTGGATTTCCACATGCAAAATAATTAAATTGAACCCTTATTTTACATCGTGCACAAAAATCAATTCAAAATATATTAAAGATGTAAACATAAGTCCCAAAACTGTAAAACTCCTAGAAGAAAACAGATCCTTGACACTGATATTGGCAATAATTTTTAAAATGTGACACCAAAGCACATGCAACAGAAACAAAAATGAACAATAAATAAACTACCTCAAACAAAAACATTTCTGCAAAGCAAAGGAAGCAATCAACAAAATGAAAAGTCAACCTATGGAATGAGAGACAATATTTACAAATTGTGTATCCAATAGGTGGCTAATATCCAAAATATAAAATGAACTCATACAACTTAAACAGCCAACACAAGAAAGGAAAGTCTCTTTTATTTAATAAACGATGCTAAGAAAACTAGATCTCTATATGCAGAAGAATAAAATTAAATTACCATCTTTCACCATATATGAAAATCAACACAAAATAAAGACTTAAATGTAAGACCGGAAACTGTGAAACTACCAGAAGAAAATGTTGGGAAAATGCTGTAGGACATTGGTTTGGACAAAGAGTTTTGGGGTAATACCTCAAAAGCACTGGCAAGCAAAAGTTACAAGTTAAGCAAAAGCTTCATGTAATAAGATTACATTAAGCTAAAAAGCTTCTGCACAGCGAAGGAAACAATTAACGAAATGAAGAGATAACCCACAGAATGGGCGAAAATAGTTGCAAGCTATTCATCTGACAAGGGATTAATAACCAGAATATATAAGAAAATCAACAACTTATAATAAAACAAAAAACCCAATTAAAAATGAGCAAAATAACTGAATAGACGTTTATCAAAAGAAGACATACAAATGGCCAAAGGAATACATGAAGAAACGCTTTATATCACTAATCATCAGGGAAATGCAAATCAAAACCTTAATGAAATATCATCTTACCCAGCTAGAATGGCTGCTATCAAAGGACAAAAAATAATAAATGCTTATGAAGATGTGGATAAAGGGGAATGCTTGAACATTGTTAATGGGAATGTACAGTAGTACAGTTATTATGGAAAAGAGTATGAAGGTTTCTCATAAAACTAAAAATAGAACTACCATACAATCCAGCAATCCCGCCACTGGGTATACATTAGAAGGAAATGAAATACATACCTGGTAGAGATGCCTGCACTCCCGTGTTTATTGCAGCATTGTTCGAAATAGACAAAATATGAAAACAACTGAAATGTCTGCCACCAGATGAAGGACTAATGAAAATGTCATATATGCTTATAAACATATACATATATGTACATACACAATGAAATATTAATTCAGCCTTGAGAAAGAAAGGAAATTCTGCTATGTGTGACAACATGGATAGACCTAGAGGCCATTATGCTAAGTAAAAAAAGACAGAGATGGAGAGAAAAATACTGCATGATCTCACTTATAGCTAATCTTAAAAAAAAGTCAAATCCATAGAAACAGCGAGTAGAACAGTGGCTGCCAGGGACTAGGGGGTGGGGGAAATAAACAGATGTAATTTAAAGGTTACAAGATTTCAGGTGTAAGATGACTAAGTTCTGGCGATCTCAGGTGTGATATGGTGACTATAATTAATAATAATGTATTGAATACTTGAAGTTTTCTGACAGACTAGATCTTAAGTGTTCTCTCATGCACACGAAAGGTCAACCACGCCTCAATAGAGGTGGAAAAACATTCCTAGAAAAAAAAGGCAGCATCACCTTCCTATTAATATTTATTGACTATTTTCTGTATACCAAACACTGTGCATTTTCTCATTTAAATCTCACAACAATCTTTTGTTGTAGGTAAAACCTTTTGCTATTCTCCCAAATTTATGGTGAGGAAACCAAGGCTCAGGGTGTTTGTGTCACTTGATTGCAGATACACAGCTAGGGAGTGTCATACCTGGGATTCGATCCAGGTCTGTCTGCCTACAAACTCCCATTTCTAAAGATACGCTTAAGGGTTTAAGCATACACTTATCTTTTCACCTTAATCCCATTTGTGCATATGTGTGAGTGTGAAAAAGGGGTTCTTTGATTTATTATGTATGGATTTTCTTTTTTTTTATTATGATTATACTTTAAGTTTTAGGGTACATGTGCGCAATGTGCAGGTTTGTTTCATATGTATACATGTGCCATGTTGGTGTGCTGCACCCATTAACTCGTCATCTAGCGTTAGGTATATCTCCCAATGCTATCCCTCCCCCCTCCCTCCACCCCACAACAGTCCCCAGTGTGTGATGTTCCCCTTCCTGTGTCCATGTGTTCTCATTGTTCAATTCCCACCTATGAATGAGAACATGCGGTGTTTGGTTTTTTGTCCTTGCGATAGTTTGCTGAGAATGATGGTTTACAGCTTCATCCATGCCCCTACAAAGGACATGAACTTATCATTTTTTATGGCTGCATAGTATTCCATGGTGTATATGTGCCACATTTTCTTAATCCAGTCTATCATTGTTGGACATTTGGGTTGGTTCCAAGTCTTTGCTATTGTGAACAGTGCCGCAATAAACATACGTGTGCATGTGTCTTTATAGCAGCATGATTTATAATCCTTTGGGTATATACCCAGTAATGGGATGGCTGGGTCAAATGGTATTTCTAGTTCTAGATCCCTGAGGAATCGCCACACTGACTTCCACAATGGTTGAACTAGTTTACAGGCCCACCAACAGTGTCAAAGTGTTCCTATTTCTCCACATCCTCTCCAGCACCTGTTGTTTCCTGACTTTTTAATGATGGCCATTCTAACTGGTGTGAGATGGTATCTCACTGTGGTTTTGATTTGCATTTCTCTGATGGCCAGTGATGATGAGCATTTTTCATGTGTTTTTTGGCTGCATAAATGTCTTCTTTTGAGAAGTATCTATTCATATCCTTTGCCCACTTTTTGATGGGGTTGTTTGTTTTTTTCTTGTAAATTTGTTTGAGTTCATTGTAGATTCTGAATATTAGCCCTTTGTCAGATGAGTAGATTGCAAAAATTTTCTCCCATTCTGTAGGTTGCCTGTTCACTCTGATGGTAGTTTCTTTTGCTGTGCAGAAGCTCTTTAGTTTAATTAGATCCCATTTGTCAATTTTGGCTTTTGTTACAATTGCTTTTGGTGTTTTAGACATGAAGTCCTTGCCCATACCTATGTCCTGAATGATATTGCCTAGGTTTTCTTCTAGGATTTTTATGGTTTTAGGTCTAACATGTAAGTCTTTAATCCATCTTGAAATAATTTTTGTATAAGGTGTAAGGAAGGGATCCAGTTTCAGCTTTCTACATATGGCTAGCCAGTTTTCCCAGCACCATTTATTAAAGAGGGAATCCCTTCCCTATTGCTTGTTTTTGTCAGGTTTGTCAAAGATCAGATAGTTGTAGATATGCGGCATTATTTCTGAGGGCTCTGTTCTGTTCCATTGATCTATATCTCTGTTTTGGTACCAGTACCATGCTGTTTTGGTTACTGTAGCTTTGTAGTATAGTTTGAAGTCAGGTAGTGTGATGCCTCCAGCTTTGTTCTTTTGGCTTAGGATTGACTTGGCGATGCGGGCTCTGTTTTGGTTCCATATGAACTTTAAAGTAGTTTTTTCCAATTCTGTGAAGAAAGTCATTGGTAGCTTGATGGGGATGGCATTGAATCTATAAATTACCTTGGGCAGTATGGCCATTTTCACGATATTGATTCTTCCTACCCATAAGCATGGAAAGTTCTTCCATTTTGTTTGTATCCTCTTTTATTTCATTGAGCAGTGGTTTGTAGTTCTCCTTGAAGAGGTCCTTCACATCCCTTGTAAGCTGGATTCCTAGGTATTTTATTCTCTTTGAAGCAATTGTGAATGGGAGTTCACTCATGATTTGGCTCTCTGTTTGTCTGTTATTGGTGTATAAGAATGCTTGTGATTTTTGCACATTGATTTTGTATCCTGAGACTTTGCTGAAGCTGCTTATCAGCTTGAGGAGATTTTGGGCTGAGACAATGGGGTTTTCTAGATATACAATCATGTCATCTGCAAACAGGGACAATTTGACTTCCTCTTTTCCCAGTTGAATACCCATTATTTCCTTCTCCTGCCTGATAGCCCTGGCCAGAACTTCCAACACTATGTTGAATAGGAATGGTGAGAGAGGGCATCCCTGTCTTATGCCAGTTTTCAAAGGGAATGTTTCCAGTTTTTGTCCATTTAGTATGATATTGGCTGTGGGTTTGTCATAGATAGCTCTTATTATTTTGAGATACGTCCCATCAATACCTAATTTATTGAGAGTTTTTAGCATGAAGGGTTGTTGAATTTTGTCAAAGGCCTTTTCTGCATCTATTGAGATAATCATGTGGTTTTTGTCTTTGGTTCTGTTTATATGCTGCATTACATTTATTGATTTGTGTATATTAAACCAGCCTTGCATCCCAGGGATGAAGCCCACTTGATCATGGTGGATAAGCTTTTTGATGTGCTGCTGGATTCGGTTTGCCAGTATTTTATTGAGGATTTTTGCATCAATGTTCATCAAGGATACTGGTCTAAAATTCTCTTTTTTGGTTGTGTCTCTGCCAGGCTTTGGTATCAGGATGATGCTGGCCTCATAAAATGAGTTAGGGAGGATTCCCTCCTTTTTTATTGATTGGAATAGTTTCAGAAGGAATGGTACCAGTTCCTCCTTGTACCTCTGGTAGAATTCGGCTGTGAATCCATCTGGTCCTGGACTCTTTTTGGTTGGTAAGCTATTGATTATTGCCACAATTTCAGCTCCTGTTATTGGTCTATTCAGAGATTCAACTTCTTCCTGGTTTAGTCTTTGGAGAGGAATTTATCCATTTCTTCTAGATTTTCTAGTTTATTTGCATAGAGGTGTTTATAGTATTCTCTGATGGTAGTTTCCATTTCTGTGGGATCGGGGGTGATATCTCCTTTATCATTTTTTATTGCATCTATTTGATTCTTCTCTCTTTTCTTCTTTATTAGTCTTGCTAGCGGTCTATCAATTTTGCTGATTGTTTTAAAAAACCAGCTCCTGGATTCATTAATTTTTTGAAGGGTTTTTTGTGTCTCTATTTCCTTCAGTTCTGCTCTGATTTTAGTTATTTCTTGCCTTCTGCTAGCTTTTGAATGTGTTTGCTCTTGCTTCTCTAGTTCTTTTAATTGTGATGTTAGGGTGTCAATTTTAGATCTTTCCTGCTTTCTCTTGTGGGCATTTAGTGCTATAAGTTTCCCTCTACCCACTGCTTTGAATGTGTCCCAGAGATTCTGGTATGTTGTGTCTTTGTTCTTGTTGGTTTCAAAGAACATCTTTATTTCTGCCTTTATTTCGTTGTGTACCCAGTAGTCATTCAGGAGAAGGTTGTTCAGTTTCCATGTAGTTGAGCTGTTCTGAGTGAGTTTCTTAATCCTGAGTTCTAGTTTGATTGCACTGTGGTCTGAGAGACAGTTTGTTATAATTTCTGTTCTTTTACATTTGCTGAGAAGTGCTTTACTTCCAAGTATGTGGTCAATTTTGGAATAGGTGTGGTGTGGTGCTGAAAAGAATGTATATTCTGTTGATTTGGGGTGGAGAGTTCTGTAGATGTCTATTAGGTCTGCTTGGTGCAGAGCTGAGTTCAATTCCTGGATATCTTTGTTAACTTTTTGTCTCGTTGATCTGTCTAGTGTTGACAGTGGGGTGTTAAAATCTCCCATTATTATTGTGTGGGAATCTAAGTCTCTTTGTAGGTCACTAAGGACTTGCTTTATGAATCTGGGTGCTCCTGTATTGGGTGCATATATATTTAGGATAGTTAGTTTTTCTTGTTGAATTGATCCCTTTACCATTATGTAATGGCCTTTGTCTCTTTTGATCTTTGTTGGTTTAAAGTCTGTTTTATCCAAGACTATGATTGCAACCCTTGCCTTTTTTTGTTTTCCATTTGCTTGGTAGATCTTCCTCCACCCCTTTATTTTGAGTCTATGTGTGTTTCTGCACATGAGATGGGTTTCCTGAATACAACACACTGATGGGTCTTGACACTTTATCCAATTTGCCAGTCTGTGCCTTTTAATTGGAGCATTTCGCCCATTTACATTTAAGGTTAGTATTGTTATGTGTGAATTTGATCCTGTCCTTATGATGTTAGATGGTTATTTTGCTCGTTGGTTGATGCATTTTCTTCCTAGCCTTCATGGTCTTTACAATTTGGCCTGATTTTGCAGTGGCTGGTACTGGTTGTTCCTTTCCATGTTTAGTGCTTCCTTCAGGAGCTCTTGTAAGGCAGGCCTGGTGGTGACAAAATCTCTCAGCATTTGCTTGTCTATAAAGTATTTTATGTCTCCTTCACTTATGAAGCTTAGTTTGGCTGGATATGAAATTCCGGGTTGAAAATTCTTTTCTTTCAGAATGTTGAATATTGGCCCACACTCTCTTCTGGCTTGTAGAGTTTCTGCCGAGAGATCAGCTGTTAGTCTGATGGGCTTCCCTTTATGGGTAACCCGACGTTTCTCTTTGGCTTCCCTTAACATTTTTTCCTTCATTTCAACTTTGGTGAATCTGACAATTATGTGTCTTGGAGTTGCTCTTCTCGAGGAGTATCTTTGTGGTGTTCTCGTATTTCCTGAATTTGAATGTTGGCCTGCCTCGCTAGATTGGGGAAGATCTCCTGGATAGTATCCTGCAGAGTGTTTTCCAACTTGGTTCCATTCTCCCCGTCACTTTCAGGTACATCAATTAGACGTAGATTTGGTCTTTTCACATAGTCCCATATTTCTTGGAGGGTTTGTTCATTTCTTTTTATTCTTTTTTCTCTAAATTCTCTTCGTGCTTGTTTTCATTTATTTCATCTTCCATTGCTGATACTCTTTCTTCCAGTTGATCGCATCGGTTACTGAGGCTTGTGCATTCATCACGTAGTTCTCGTGCCATGGTTTTCAGCTCCATCAGGTCCTTTAAGGACTTCTCTGCATTGGTTATTCTAGTTAGCCATTTGTCTAATTTTTTTTTCAAAGTTTTTAACTTCTTTGCCATGGGTTCGAACTTCCTCCTTTAGCTCGGTGTAGTTTGATCTTCTGAAGCCTTCTTCTCTCACCTCGTCAAAGTCATTCTCCATCCAGCTTTGTTCCATTGCTGGTGAGGAGCTGCGTTCCTTTGAAGGAGGAGAGGTGCTCTGATTTTTAGAGTTTCTGGTTTTTCTGCTCTGTTTTTTCCCCATCTTTGTGGTTTTATCTACTTTTGGTCTTTGATGATGATGACATACAGATGGGTTTTTGGTGTGGATGTCCTCTCTATTTGTTAGTTTTCCTTCTAACAGACAGGACCCTCAGCTGCAGGTCTGTTGGAGTTTGCTGGAGTTCCACTCCAGACCTTGTTTTCCTGGGTATCATCAGCGGTGGCTGCAGAACAGTGGATATTGGTGAACTGCAAATGCTGCTGCCTGATCATTCCTCTGGAAGTTTTGTTTCAGAGGAGTACCCGGCTGTGTGAGGTGTCAGTCCGCCCCTACTGGGGCGTGCTTCCCAGTTAGGCTACTTGGGGGTCAGGGACCCACTTGAGGAGGCAGTCTGCCCATTCTCAGATCTCAAGCTGCATGCTGGGAGAACCAGTACTCTCTTCAAAGCTGTCAGAGAGGGACATTTAAGTCTGCAGAGGTTACTGCTGTCTTTCTGTTTGTCTGTGCCCTGCCCCCAGAGGTGGAGCCTACAGAGGCAGGTAGGCCTCCTTGAGCTGTGGTGGGCTCCACCCAGTTCGGGTTTCCAGGCCGCTTTGTTTACCTACTCAAGCCTGGGAAATGGTGGGCGCCCCTCTCCCGGCCTCGCTGCAGCCTTGCCGTTTGATCTCAGACTGCTGTGCTAGCAATGAGTGAGGCTCCATGGGCGTAGGACCCTCCGAGCCAGGTGTGGGATATAATCTCCTGGTGTGCCGTTTTTTAAGCCCATTGGAAAAGCACAGTATTAGGGTGGGAGTGACCCAATTTTCCAGGTGCCATCTGTCACCCCTTTCTTTGACTAGGAAACGGAATTCCCTGACCCCTTGAGCTTCCTGCGTGAGGCGATGCCTCGCCCTGCTTCAGCTCATGCACGGTGCGCTGCACCCACTCTCCTGCACCCACTTTCCAGCACTCCCCAGTGAGATGAACCTGGTACCTCAGTTGGAAATGCAGAAATCACCTGTCTTCTGTGTCACTCACGCTGGGAGCTATAGACTGGAGCTATTCCTATTTGGCCAGCTTGGCTCCACCCCCTATTATGTATGGATTTTCTTCTCAACTTTATTAAAAGCTGCTTGTGAAAAGGGGCCTTGCCCTGATTTGTATGAAGCAGATAATTTTTGTTGCTACACTATAAGCTCTTTCTAAATTTTTGTTCTTGACTAAAGGTTTTTCTAGCCATTTCTTCTCTGTAAATATTAATCAAGGTGGTATTTTATAATCTAAGTATTAATGAAACAGTCCCTCTGTCATGGATTATGGAGCAAGCTGGAGAGAGCATCTCCATATTGACTGATTCTTTCTATGACTTTCATGTTGTCATTGAGCTTAGCGGCATTTTATGACCTTGGATGACATTTCTTATATTAGACTTTGAATACGAATAGAATCACAGAGGTAATTTTTACCCAGTACCTGCATGTCATTATATAAATTAAATGCTATTAAGAAAATAGAGTCCTTTTTGCTTTACTTAGTAGAAACTTCAAATTTCTCAAATGCTGTACATGTAAATAACCCAAAGAAGTTAGTCACAAGGGACTTTCAGATATTAAAAAAAATATTCTCCCTCCGTACTACCACCACTATTCCATAACTGTGTGGAAATGTGCTTAGGGATCTAATGTTCCCCAGACAAGTGTCAAAGTCAAAATCCCATTTTGCAAGGGATATAAATCTCTGAATTTGAAATAGCTTTTGAAAATGTCTGGAGTTTTAATTTCATACTTGCCTAATTTTAATGTGGGTCAAGAAAATGGAATGGCAAACGCAGCTGGTAGTTGGCATAATGAGACAGCATGATTAAAAGTCAAAAATAATAAGTAGAGAAGACAGAGAAAGAGATAACATCAAACCATGTATTTCATGTGTGTAAAAGATAAATAATTGTTTTAATTAAGTAAAACTGCATTATTTTGAGGTTAAGTGCTACATTGTTAATTGAAACTGATGATTTTTTATTAATTACACATCTTTGACCCATCTTTCATTTACCCACCATTGCTTTTCTTTATTAGAATTATCTTCTCTGACTTTAACATCCTCATCTTTTCCTCTTCAAGGTTCTTATACTTTTGTCTTAGCAGTGGAATTGCTGGCAAGGCTTGCCTTCATTTGCACATCATCCTTTCTACTCTTTAAATCATAGTCTCCTTCCTCTGTCCCACTGAAATCTCCTAAAGACTTTGAAGCTAATTTAAACTAATACTTTCATTGCCTCTAATTATTAAGGAGTGATAGGTGATGATGATGAGTGTACTCCACAACAGAGTGAGCCTGTTGAAGTCAGTGCCCTCTTATTTGCCATTTTTCCTCAATTTAATAAAGTCGATTGACTTATAAAATTTGCTTGGTAGGAAAAGTGTTTTCCAAGTAAATTAATTGCTCACTGTTTCACTGTAATTTGCCTACACACTCTTTCTGTGGATTTCAAGGTGATCCTGCTTTTTAGTAACAGATGGTTGATCAGAAATTATATATGTTTATGCTTACAATGTAGTACCAACACCCATCAGAATACCATTGCTATCAAATTTAGATGTGTCAGGATAATAGTTACCAAGCAGTCCTTATAAAAGGAAAATGCAGAAAAAGTTGATTGATTCCATGGCAACTCTGAGGTGCACATTACTGCTCCACTTCTACTTGAGGAGAGATGTTATTGCTCATTGGATTTCTTCTCTACAGTTGAACTGTGGAGACAATCTCACTTCCACTTCATAGGCACAGTGGTTGATTATTAGTGAAGATCAGCCCTGGCAAAGAGTCTATCATGTGTGTCAATGACAACTGACAGAACTGCCATATTCCCCTCACTCCCTAAACCCTTCCTCAGGTCAGTATTTTGGGCATTGGTTTGAAAATATCTGTGACATCAACTAAAGAAGAGCTGTGCTGATAGTTATTATTTTCACCGTGCCTGCACTGGCTTTCTGTGCACATCATGCGTCTGTGAATATGGACTAAATGGAGAAGAATGCTTCTTTAATCTCATGTTGATGTCCCAAATAACAGAGCCTATTTGTAAATTCTAAACCTATAATACCTGCATCTCAAAACAACATTTCCCCTAGTAAGCCATTCAGTTAAGTCTGCAAGTAATTTTGCATCCTCCTAAGAATATTTGAACGATTTTAGCTTCTTGGGGCTCTTTAGCACTAAAGTCAGAGTCCACATTTCTCTTACTTTGAAGGATAGTCTATCTCTTCAAAGCAGCTTGTTTTAGTCTGCTCATGCAACTGTAACAAAATACCACAGACTGGGTAATTTATAAACAACAGAAATTTGTTTCTCATAGTTCTGGAGGCTAGGAAGTCCAACATCAAAGTGCTGATGGATTTGGTGTCTGGGGAGGGAGATCTGCTTCCAAGATGGTGCCTTCTTGCTGCATCCTCACATGGCAGGAAGGCAAAGGCACAAACCATGTGTCCTCATATGGCAGAAGAGATGGAAGGGCCAGGCAGCTCTCTGAAGCCTGTTTAATAAGCATATTAATCCCATTCATGCCAGGTATGGTGTCTCATGCCTGTAACCCTCGCACTTTGGGAGGCCGAGGAGGGAGGATCGCTTGATGCCAGGAGTTTGAGACCAGCCTGGGCAACATAGCGAGACCCTATCTCTCCAAAAATAAAAGGAAATTAGCTAGGCATAGTGGCACACACCTGTAGTCCCAGCTACTCAGTAGGCTGAGGAGGGAGTATTGTTTGAGCCCAGAATTTGAGGCTGCAGTGAACCATTTACATGCCACTGCATTCCAGCCTTGGGTGACAGAATGAGACCCTGTCTCTTAAGAAAAAAAAAATCCCATTTTGAGCTCATAGCCTTCCTGACCTAATCACTTCCCAAAGGCCTACCTCTTAATACCATCACCCTTGGGGATTAAGTTCCAACATATGAATTTTGTGGGGTCACATACATTCAAACCATAGCACTATCTGGTGAGTATAATTGTTCAAAGTGGCTTCCTCTTGTCCACCATTTGTATCTAATTCCTAACATGAGGTTTTATTATAAATAATTGGATACCCCTTTCCTTCTGAGTTGTCAGAATGTTATCTTGTTTAGTGGCCTTTTGTGATGTTGTGATACCTCCTATAGCTTCCTTGCTTTCCCCCTGAGTTACTAAACATCTTCGTATTTTCTCGGTGCTCTTTATCTTATGACAGATTTTCTCTATAAAGCATTTGGTGGCAAGGTAGGTTAAGTGAACCATATAAAACCAACATTTATTGCTGTGTGTAACTTTGTTTTATTAGCTAATCAATGTACTTTCCCAGTGTAACGTCTCCATCATTTCTCCTTTAGGCCCACTAGTAGCCTTCAATTTTCTGAAATGATTAATTTCAGAAGACATAGGAAGTTGATTGAGACAGAGACAACTCAGGTTGGTTGATGCTTTACCTTTGGCTGAAAAGACATAATTATTTCTAATAGGGTAATATTTCACAATTAGTACCAAAAATAATTTACCTTAATATGTGAAAATAATAATTGCAATTCAATGTCACAGTGATAGTTGCTAATTGTTTCCACCTCCTGCTCCCCCAGACAGACACACATACACATTCAGTAGCATCAGTAGCAGTTATAAATTTCTATCAGCCCAAATGCCTGGTTACTTTTGAGCCTTTTAAGATGTTGGTACATGGTTAATAGCATAGGTAAAGAGCATGGTGGTTTCATTTCAGAAATTAGGTTTGACACCAACATCTGCTACTTATTAACAGTGCATCTTTGGGCAAGTCATTAAATGATTCTGAGCTTCAATTTTTTTCATAAAAAATAGAGGTAATGGATATTTTACCTATGTTGTAGGATGTTTTCTCTCTTTTAAGAGATTTTTCTTGCCAGCATCTCATGACTTTCATTGCTTATTCTGAGACATTTTAACACCAAGGTGATACAAATTCCAGTGTACCCAAATTGCCATTTCTTGGGCATGAGGAAGTCATATCATTCCTTAATGAATTAAAAAGTGGACTGATTTGCCTTGAAGCTCTGAAACTAATTCACAAGAGGTCGAAGGATTTACTTAATTACTAATCCTGGTCATGGGTCCCATGAGTTTGGCAAAAGTCCCAGTTTTGTAAAAGTCCCTATCATCACTTGAAGGTTTTGAAGACATGTTTTTAAAGGACTTCTTTCTTGCCCGATTGCTTCCATTCTGAGGCCCAAAGACTCTTCCAACAGTCTGTGTCTCACATCAATCGCACCTTTTACTTGCCGTAAAAAGTTACTGTCTTTCAATCAACATTCTCAAGATTTAACATACTTTCCCCTCTGTGAAGCACCGGGGGAAAGTGACACAACACACAGTTCCTGGGAAAAACTGACAGGGTAATCACAAAAAGTAAATGTGGAAAGTTCTACGAAGAGGGATATACATAGGATTCCATTAGCACAGGGAAGATAGCAACTAACAGATTGAATACAGGACAGGGTGTGATGACATTGGAAATGAGTCTTAAAAAGGAACAAGTGTTATCCAGGACAACAAGAAAAGAAGGCATTCCGTATTTAGGAAAAAGCATCCACAAAGGCACAGAAGCAAGAGAGCAGAGTCTGTTTGGGAAGGAACAAATGGCAAAATAAACTGGACTGAAGGAATTGCTCAAGTGACTAGAAATGGTATCACAGAGGGACACAGGGACCAGAACAAGAAGTACATGGTAGGCTATTCTACAAGGTTTATCTTTTATCCTAAAGGTGATAAGAAATCACTTAATGATTTCAAGTAAAGGAGTAAAACAAACAGATTTATGTCATTTGAAGGGTGATCACTGTAGCAACAGTATGACAGATGACAGTTTTCTAGTGAAGGCAGTTTACCCAGGTCAACAAGACCAGTTAGGAATATTGCATTAGTCCTGATAACAGATTTCAAGGGCTTAAAGAGTAAAAGTCATGCATATAATAGGTTTTCAATAAGTAACTGTTAAATAAATAAATTAATTAAATCATCCCCTTTTGAGATGCCTGATCCTATGACTGAAGGATAGGCAGTTTAGGTTTATTGTAGACTTTAATATAAAAACGTGTCACCAGAGAGACGGCAATTAGTATGCTGCAATAATGTTTAGTGCTTTACCAAAGAGCAACACTAGTCAATACTCCACCAGAGTTCCCTAGAATGGATACTACAGAGGAAGGATGGTGTGTGTATATGCATGTGTGCTTGTATGCACATGCATGTCAGTATGTGTGTGTGCGTGTGTGTGTGAACCCATCTAAGCAGACTAGAGATGGAGGGAGGAATAGGAAATTCAGTCAGTGAGAGAGAATGTGAGCCCAGGCAAACTTTATATTAATTATCAAAGTTTACAAAGATAAAAAGGATTATGTCAATAGAGGGCAACTCATAGATAAGTGAAGGTTTATCCATAAGGTGTCTTTGATAGCAAATACTGTGCTCACAAATGAAGCCGAGTAATGCATTAAAAATTAATTACACTAATTTCAGCTGTGAAAAAAAGATATGCTAATTTCATCCTAAGCATCCAAAAGACTGTAAGACTTGACAGTGCTCAAAATAATTAAAGATACAATTGCATGGGCAGCCATTGCAGAGGCGGGGTTTTTGTTATTGGGAATTTATAATAAATAAGCCCACTAATATTACACTTGAAAGGACCCTTAATAAATATTATAATTTATAACATTTTTGTAGAGAAATATCTAATTCTCATTTTTCTTTTCCCAGAAAGTTTTGATATATCTTTCAACTTGGAGTGAAACTGCTGCTAAAGTAGATTTTAAACAGTTGAACATTTAGAAAAGAAAGGGGAGAAGACTGAGAGATATACATGTGATTTATAAATGGAGACAAAAGGTAGAGTGGAAATTAAAATTCTTTTAGATTGTAGTATGTTTTTTGAATAGAGTGCGATTTCCATGAACCAGAGGTGAAAATCAATGTCAGAAGAGTTTGAAGTGTATGGAAATGCTTATGCAGCATGCACTCTCTCAGTTATCCTGACCGTCTCCTTTCTGAGGTTGAAAAAGTGATGGGAAGTCATGAAAGAACACTAATTTCTCCCAGGAAAACGCTGTGAGGATTGAGAACTGCTTAATAGTTCAAACTAATAGATTGCTGTGTATAAGAATTCAATATCCCAAGGCTTTGTAAATGAAGGGAAGTTTTAATATCAGCCTAAGGGATTTTTCCATTAAATTTTTAATTTGGTAACGTGGAATTCAATATGCATGGATTCGGTAAAAGCACATGTCACTGCAGTTTGGGTATAAGGAAGCTAAAAAGGAGCAATGCTTCTATGTGAGGAAGTCTTCCAGTTTATATTTCATCAAAATTATATTACATTTGACTGTGGTGCGACATGCGTTTATCTCTAAACATTGTATTAGAAGAGATTTTTTTTCGATTCCCCTCTCAAGTATAAGGTTCACTGTAAAGGTTTTAAAGAGCAAAAAATTGTAATATTTTCATTGCTAAGGCAAGTATTTCCTTCTTTTAAATCCCTATAACACATGTAACTATGAAATTATTTCTTGAAACTTCCCATTATTACATACATAATCTTGCTAATAGAAGAGAAACCTTGTTGACTTCTTCTGAAATTACACAAGGACTTTTTTTTTTTTTTTTTTTTTTGAGATGGAGTCTTGCTCTGTCGCCCAGGCTGGAGCACAGTGGCCAGATCTCGGCTCACTGCAAGCTCCGCCTACCGGGTTCACGCCATTCTCCTGCCTCAGCCTCCCGAGTAGCTGGAACTACAGGCGCCTGCCACCACGCCCGGCTAATTTTTTGTGTTTTTAGTAGAGATGGGGTTTCACCTTATTAGCCAGAATGGTCTCGATTTCCTGACCTCGCAATCCACCTGCCTCGGCCTTCCAAAGTGCTGGGATTACAGGCGTGAGCCACCGCGCCCGGCCACACAGGGACTATTTTAAGATCACTTGGAGAGATTGTTTCCTAGAATGCCTGACAGTTTTCTTCAGAACTACTGCTTTGTAGAGAAAATAGTAATTGTTAAACCTTTCTGCATGAAGCATACAATTTTTCGAATGTGCCCTGCCTAGGTGTATTTTAAGAAAAGTTTCAAGTTGGTTGCATAATTTCAGGCTTTGCTAGGCCCATGGTGATGATAACATTGAAAAATAACTTGGTATGCTGCTTGTTCTCCTACTGCTAAGATTTTATCACAAACTGCTAGTTTGCTAGAGATTAGCTGCTAAAATGCTCTCCTGATTAACGTACTAATTAATTAATGGAGCTGCTAAATTCTAATGCTGATTAAAATACACCACACAGAGAACACTGGAAAAACTCCTCAAGTTAGTCAATCATGCCAGGTGCATTTCCAGCCTAGAGAAAGCTCAGATGCTAGACAGAATAATCTCTATTGCCACTTATTGAAGCAACTGGAAGATCTGTTAGTCAGGTCCCCAATTCTTTTACCTCAGTCCTTAAATTGACTCCATGGTCAGAACCCAAATATTACGCATAGGGAATAATTACAACAATCTGTTCTCTTTTTGTATAGCCAATTAGTTTTCTCTAGTAATGACCACAGTGAACCAGGAATGAAATCTTGCAAGGCATGATGGCATCTGTAGTGCCCATGATGTGCCTTGAGTTAAAACCCAAGTCCAGGCTTAGCTTGATTGGCTCTTTGGAGGTTAGGAGCAATAAACATTATTTCCAGGTGACCCAATTTGTGGTGTTTCCTCTCTGACAGCTTTGTTTTCAGGGGCTAGTTTCTGCCTAACAAAGGAACTCTTAAGTATTTACCACATACAAAACATTATAATAGGTAGAAACACAGACATTTTTATTCCCTTTGAGAATTTTATTTTTTAATTTTGAGACCAAGAAATTTAGCTTAAAAGTATGTGCCATTACCAAGTAACAAAAGAATAAACACCAGATCAGTGGAATTGACATTGAAAATTACAGAATACGTAGGAAGAATAACTAATTTGCAGTTGTGATCTATTCCTCAATTAAGTAGAAATTGAGATAAATCATGAAAAATGGATGGATTTGGATTGATGGACTGATGGATTGATGGATTGTTAGCATGTAGAAACCATACGAATAAAGATGTAAGAACCTGAGAGAGAACAGGCCTAAAAATGAATGAAGTTTAGTCAGTTCAAGAAAGATGAAGCTAAATTGCAAGTTGTCAGCATTGGGTCTCAGAATTCTGAGTTTACATGGTCCAGTGTAGAGCTCGCCTTGAATGCCAGGCAAGAAGTAGGCCAATGAGTTCCTAATCCTCTGGAGAAGAGTGACTTGTTTTGGGAGTATCTATCTGTCTCCAATAAGAAGACAGAATTGGATGAGAAACACTGGAGAGGAAAAGATAAATAGGCAGAGTTTTCCAAATATCCAGGTATGTTATTTCCGACTTAAAAAAACAAAACAGCCAATCCAAAATTTTAAAGTGTATAGATAAGTTATTCTGGACAATGAACCAAGAAAGCCTGTAATAAAATGAGAACACAGGCTGTGCAGACCCTAATTCTTCCGTATGTAGGTAACAGAGAATAATAGTTCTTGCCAAATCTTGAGGGATTGTGCATTAGAATTTCTACAGAGACATGGTCCCTTGAATCACATTGAGTACGTTTAGACAGTGACAGCCTTTAAGACTATTTGCATTGTTATGGATTGAACATATTGATATGTTGAAATTCTAGCCCCTGGGACATGTAAATGTGACCTTATTTGGATAGGCGTTTTGCAGATGAAATGCAGATGTTTATATGAAGTTGTTAGGATGAGTCTTACTTCAATATGACAGGGGTCCTTTATGAGAAGAAGAGAAGAGACACGGAAGCAAAGGCACACAGGAAGATGTGATGATGGAGGTAGACATTGGAATGATGTGTCTAGAAGTCAAGGAATGCCAAAGATTGCCAGCAAACACCAGAAGCTGGGAGAATCAAGGAAGGATTCTCCACTGCAGGTTTCAGAGGGAGCATGGCCCCACCGACATCTTGAAGTCAGACTTCTAGGCTCCAGAACTGTGAGACAATAAATTTCCATTGTTTTAAGCCTCCCAGTTGTGGCATGTTGTTACAGCAGCCCTAGGAAACTAATACGTCCAGTAATAATTCTAACGGTTACTTTCTGATGAGATTTTACTGTGCGCCAGAAGCTATGGTGAGCCCTTTTCACACATAACCTCACTCAATTGTCACAGTAATACTCTCTGGTAGATATTATTATTACCCTTGTCATATAAATAAGAGAGAGAGGTACAGAGAAATGGAAAGAGTTGTCTAAAGGAAGTCACAGTCTGTCTGATTTCAGTGCCTGTGCACTATAACCTCATAAGGCAGGGAAAATGAAGTCTCATGCTGTTTCCATAGTTCTAAAGTTTTCAGACTTGCATGCATCACAAAGCAGAGCAGGGTCAAAGTCTTTGTGAGCAAGATTATGAGCAGTTGTCAACCCAGGCTTCCTAGACCCCAAAGAGTGAGGAAATCAAGCTGTGTTACTAGCCTCCATCCTCTGTTTTTCTCATTGCCGGACTCAGGGAAGAATACCTGTCATCTCTTCCTTGGAGATGCCATAGCCACATTGACTTGGATATCAGTCAACATCTATTCCAATATTCTTCCTTAACAAGTGAAGAACCAAGGCTGAAGGTTTAGGGTAGGGGCTTAGGATCAAAACTAAGTTTCATTTGGCTTAGAAGTAGGAACAGATCCAGCTGCACCGTCCAGTGGGGTTTGTTTGCATGTTTTTTTTTCTTACTGACTTCATGATTTCCATCAATTAGTGGAGAAATTGAGATGCAATTTCAAAATGGGAATGTAATTTATATACATATACTTCTATTACCTGAGAAAGCACATAGATTATTTTAAAAATTAATTTAATAATTATATATTGAGCATTTACTGTAAGTCATAAGGTCCCATGTTAGGAGCAGGGAATACCAGCATGAATGTGATGTTGATTTTATATCTCAGATGGGAGACTTCTATTCTGCTGAAATGTCATATATTAGTGATCTATCACCTAGAATGAATCTGTTTATCCTCCCTAAGCCCAGTTGCTGAAAGCAGGGCTTAGTTCCCAAAGATAGAAAATGATGTCTAAAAATACATAAATTTTATTCCTGGCTAGGGCTTCTGTATCAAAGACATAGCTATTTTCTCTCCTGATGGGTTGTGGGGTGGGGGGAGGGGAGAGGGATAGCATTAGGAGATATACCTAATGCTAAATGGCGAGTTAATGGGTGCAGCACACCAGCATGGCACATGTATACATATGTAACTAACCTGCACGTTGTGCACATGTACCCTAAAACTTAAAGTATAATAATAATTAAAAAAATCAAGAAAAAGTTATCAAAAACAAACAAAAAAAATAGTATTTTTTAAGGGCATGAGGATGAGCAGTTGAAAAATAGCTAAGGGAAAGCAACTCTTCTTGAAATGACATCCTTTAGGTTTCTCTTTCATGGTATCAAAACCTCAAAAATTGCTTCTCAAGAAGAAAGTCAGCCACTCTAGGAGAAGACAATCCCTCCCTGGGTCTTTGAGATTTGGCTTCCTTGATATGGCCCCAAGAATTCCACAGTCCAGCCTGTTGGCCTCATTGTTTTGCCCATGTTTTCTTATTCCATACTGGAGCTTCAACTTGAGAAGGATGAAAGGTAGCAGTGATGGTAAATATCGAAAAAGGGCATCATTAAGAGGAAATGAAATGTGGTCAGTAAATACAACATCATGTACTAAGTGTGTTAATAGAGGTATGGATGAGGAGTGAAGGTAGTTCACGTAGAGAAGTGAAGAACTTTGCCTGAGAGTGTTGGCAAAGTTTTCATAGAAGACATATAAATTGGATCTAAGGGTTGTAAGAAGGTCCTGCAGAGGAAAAAGAGGGAGACAATGTCTGATGAATTAATGTATCCAGACCTAAAGGTTCATTTGAGCAATTACTGGAAAGTGGGGGAAGAGTGGTATACCCATGGCAAACTGTAGGAGAATTTCACCCTGGGTCAGGCAGCTATTTAGAACTTATAACGAGGGATTTTTTTTTTTTTTCATTTTTTGTTTTGGTAGAGAAGAGTATTTTTGTCTTAAAAAAATTGCTGGCACATGATGATAATATGAAACAGACCGACTTTTAGCAGGTTTTATCATGCATTTTAATGTTCTACAGAAAAAGTTCCCACTTATTGCTTGCAACTAAAGTGTACCATCCTCATGACCCTCCCTGGATACATCATTATAAGGGGAGATTATTACGCTAAAGTATAGAAGGCAAAGAGGGAGGAAGTTTACATGAGATTAGTGCATTTTTCCTAAAGCAGCTGATGCCATCAGAAGACTTTAATTTTTATATTTTATGCTTGTTGATTTCCCCTATGATAAATAAATACACATTTATTGTCAAAAATATAAAAAATATAGTAAAATATAAAGGAAAAGTCAGTTACTCTTATTCCTATCCATGTAAGATGATGTTATTATTAGCTACTTCTGATGTAGTAATTTTGTCATGCATATATACTACATATGTTGATATTTTACATTTATTCTCATGATTGTAAATTCAGTTTAATATACTCATTTTCACTTAACTGTATATTATGGA
This sequence comes from Pongo abelii, assembly GCF_028885655.2. Taxonomy (NCBI): domain Eukaryota; kingdom Metazoa; phylum Chordata; class Mammalia; order Primates; family Hominidae; genus Pongo; species Pongo abelii. The sequence continues at coordinate 105,978,270 of NC_071991.2, forward strand.
AATTTTCCCATATAATTTAAAATTATCTAATGTCATTATTAATGTTCCTTAGTATTCCATTATTTATATACATTATAATTTTTATAATATCATAATATGTAATGCAAGAGAAAGAGTGTGGATTAAATTCAATTTGGACAAGCTGCAATAAGCCTTAAAGTGTGAAACTATGATCATTACCCTCCATAAGCTTAAAATCTTTTAAATTTTATTTATTTATTTAGAGAGAGCATCTCTCTGTGCCACCCAGGCTGGAGTGCAGTAGTGCCATCATGGTGCACTGTAACTTCAAATTTCTGGGCTCAAGTGATCCTCCTGCCTAAGCCTCTCGAGTAGCCAAGACTACAGTTGCATGTCACCACACCCAGCTACATTTTTACATTTTTGTTTTTGTTGTTGTTGTGGAGGTGGGGCCTCACTCTGTTGCCTAGGCTGTTCTTAAACTTCTGACCTTAAGCAGCTCTCCTGACTTGGCTTCCCAAAATATTGGGAATACAGGCATAAGCCACCGCTCCTGGCCTTTAAGCTTACAGTCCAAAGTACTCACCTAGAAGCTCAAACACTAACTCAGCTAAATTTGCTTCAGGGGGCCAGTCTCCATTTGTCTTGCTGCCAGTTGGGTCTGGAATCGTATTAGATAACGGTAAATGTACTGAGGTTATACTTTTTTATTGACACAAGTTTTCTTATCTATTTCTTGAATGTTTGGAAAAAAGATATATTGAGGAAAGGTAAAGTACTCAATATAAGAAAGCAGATAAAAATGATTTAAGTAACAATATTTTCTTTGACTTTGGTGTATAGTCAAACTGGTGAGGAGCAACATAATTTCAGTAGTAGGATAGGTTAGGTACTGCAGTATAAACCACCCCCAAAACTATCATTGTTGCCCTTGTCTAATATTTAAAAGGTGAATCCCTACATGTTGGTTTTTGATTCACGTATTTATATTTTTCTTTCTCACTGATGAATCACTCTGCCTGCTCTCTAACTGGTCCAGATCTGACTGCACAAAGGATGAGAATATAAGTGAAGATATATACACACATATGCATTACTAAGCCTAATTTGATAAATGGGCTGCTTGATGTTGAAGTGGCTCAGAAGGGATCACTTTGGATTAGAAAGGAATAGTTATGGGGCACTGCCACCTGCAAATTTGTTCATGGCTTTGCCTGAGTTTACAGCTGAGCTTTGGTCCAAAAAGCTCTTAAACATGATTTATCAACAGCCTCCAAAGTCTCCTTGGGGTCTGCACTAATTCAACCAGGACTTTCTGCTACTGAAAAGAATTTAAGCACCACTTTCCAAGGGCACCTGAGATGTTCACAGATCAATTTAACAGGTCACTTCAAAGTTAAAAAACAAAAAAGTATTTTTAAAGCCACTAGATAATATATTCTTAATCTAAAGTATAGTCTCATTCACATTATATCACAATATAGTAGTTAGAATTTGCTTCCTTCCTATTTTCTGTAATATGATTTCTGTCACAGGTTTATTTTAATGTGAAATCACTTTCTCAGGGTTGTAAAATGTACTCATCATATCAGAGCTTAATTTTAGGGCGAGGTCAGGGCTTCATGTGAAATAGCAGAGTACTGTAACTAAGATACCGCTAACTATGTAATAAAATAATTTGTTGAATTGTTAGCTTTGTGACTTAATTCCATTAATTGTCCAGGAAGAAATGCTGCTATCTTCTGAAATGTAAGGATGAAACCATTTAGATAACAAGTTTGAATTCTAATAGTTTGAATTTATTTTAGTAAATACTTAAATATTAATTGAATGAATGCATTTAGAAAATAAAGTATCCTTTTGGCTATTAATTTGATCATAAATATAAAAATAGTATTTTTTTTACTACCTGGCATTTGTATAAAGTTTTCTTCTATTTCAAAGTATCTTCTCTCACGTAAGCCTTCTAGAAATGATATGAAATGAATAGGTCAAGGAAAAAGCCTTTATTATCACTGGACATGAAAGGAGGCTTAGAAATCTTTTGAATGACTTTTCCTGGTAAAAGAACCTATTTCTTTAATGGTTGAATTTACATAATGGCTTCAATTCTCATAATGGGAGATTTTAGAAACAGGTCAAAGTCAAAACTGCATTGGGATCTAATTCATCTTTTTTGCCTTTGAGAATCTTAAGAAAAGACTCTCGTGTTAGTCAATTCTCACATTGCTGTAAAGAAATACCTGAGACTGGATAATTTATAAAGGAAAGAGGTTCAATTGGCTCACGGTTTTTCAGGCTGCACAGGAAGCATAGTGGCATCTGCTTCTGGGGAGGCCTCAGAAAACTTCCGATCATGGTGAAGGCAAAGGGGAAGCAAGCATCTTACATGGCAGGAGCAGAGTCAAGGGAGAGGGAGAAGGTGCTATGCACTTTTAAATGATCAGATCTTATGAGAACTTACTATCATGAGAACAGTACCAAGGGGATAGTGTAAAACCATTCATGAGAAACCCACCCCCATGATGGAATCACCTCGTAGCAGGCCCCACCTCCAACATTGGAGACTAGAATTCCACATGAGATTTGAGCGGGGACACAGTTCTAAACCATATCAAGTATTGTGAGTAGAAGGGAGAAGTTGGCTTTTAGTCATTAGTTTTCTTCTATCAAGGCAATCTTGGATGAAAGAGAAGCTGTTCTTAGTAAATTGACACATGATGAAGGAGACATAAATTTCCTTTGTGTGACTATGTATTAGTCAGAATAGGCTAGGTACTGCAGTATAAACCACCCCAAATTTCAGGCCCTTACACCTGTCCTATGTCTTTATCCAGTTTGCTCTGGTTCTGCTTCCTTTTTTTCTTCACTCTGAATTACTGTTGGTTTCATGGCAGAGGGAAACAGACAGCGTAATCTACAAGCTATCTCTTAAAGACACTAATTAGACATGACCAAATTCATTTCTGTCCACATTTCATTTATGAAAAGAAGTCACATGGCCAAGCTGATGTCAGTGAATGCGGGGATGCATTTTGCTGCTGCTGGTTGAAAGCTAATAACTGTAAATATTAAAACTTACCATAACCTTCTTGAAAATGAAAAAAATGTTTTGGACTATTATTTCAAGAAACAATATTTGACTTCTGCTTCTATGTCTGATGGAATGGATTGTCATAGACAAGTGCTTCTTGTGAGAACCACTAAAATAGCTGGATTAAAAAAAAATCCTTTAAAGGTTATCAGAAGGCCACTGAAGCAGACAGGCCCTTATGGCCTGAGATCCTGGAGAGAGGAGAGAAGAGAAGCTCATTGAGTTGGACCAACATTTTGCACATTGCTTTCTGCTGGAAGGCATTTGCTGGCTCTTAAGCAGCACACGGTGAGAGGCTGAGAATCCAAAGACAGGTCAGTTGATGAGGTTGAAACATCAGCAGAGATACAACAATCTCATGAGACTGAGGAGACAAGAATTAGAGCTTGAGAGTGCTAAAACAGCCAAGACTTGAAAGCCTAAAGTCATAGATAGAAGAGAGATGCAAAGAAGAGAGCCCACGGTATGTGATAGTTCCTCTCACTGGGGCATTTGCTGAATTTAAACCATGCACAGCAAGAGACTTAGAAGCCAAGATAAGCCCTAAACAAAGCTAAGCAGAGCTGAATTTTCAACAAAACAATGGACGTAAAAAAACAAATTAAATGATATTTTTAAAGTGTGGATAAAATTAGCTGTCAATTTAGATTTCTGAATTAAGTAAACATATCCTTTAAGAAGACAGACAAAGGCATTTCATACAAGAAGAAACTGAGAAAATTTGTTGCCAGAAGAGCTGAATTAAAATAACTATGAAAGAAATCTCTTCAGGCAAAGGAAAAATGATAAAATAAGAAAAAATAAGATGAATGGAACAGATGGAAACGTGAGCAAATCTTAGTAAAAATTGAAGATGAGAACAAAAATACAAGTAATGTCTCATGGCATTTAACCAAATGTGAACCAAAATTGTGACAATAATAACAAAAAAGGTAGGAAGCAGGAAAATAAGATTAAAGTGCTCTGGGAACATAGTGTTTTCTAAGAAATAATACAACTCTAGTTTATGTTAGATTATAATATGCTGAGAATTTTTGTTGTAACCTCAATTATTTTCACTGTAAGTAAAAGAATGTATAACCTGTTAGGCTTTCTTGCAAGAAAAAAGTAAGAAAGAGAGATAAGAAATGTGGGGAAGCTAGAAGTAAGTAATAAAATGGCTATTTAAATCTAAATATAGAAGTAATTACATTAAATGTAAACAAAATAAATTATTAGACTAAATAAAACCCAAAACATCTATAAGCTGCTTAAAATACATATATCTAAACTAAAAGGATACAGAAATGTTGAAAATCAAGTGTTAGAAAAAATTACAGGTACACATTAACTAAAAATGTGTCATTATAACTATATTTGTATTAGATTTATACTGGGCTTTAAGATTTTCTCTGTGGAATACGCTGGGCTATTAAGAAAGTTTTAATACATTTCAAACTACAAAAATCATGAAAACTATCTCCTTTGATTATATTAGAATTAAAACTAGGAATCAATTGCAAAAGAACTAGAAAATTTCTGAGTATTGGGAAGAAGAAATACACTTTTTTAAAAGAACAAAACTAAAGGACAGGTGCAGTGGCTCATGCCTGTAATCCTAACACTTTGGGAGGCCAAGGTGGGTGGGTCACTTGAGGTCAAAAGTTCAAGACCAGCCTGGCCAACATGGTGAAACCTCGCCTCTATTAAAAATACAAAATTAGCCAGGCATGGTGGCGCATGCCTGTAATCCCAGCTACTTGGGAGGCTGAGGCTGGAGAATCAGTTGAACCCAGAAGGTGGAGGTTGCAGTGAGCCGCAATTGCATCAGTGCACTCCAGCCTGGGTGACAGAGTGAGACTCTGTCTCAGAAAAACATAAAATAAAATAAAATAAAGAAAGAGAACAAAACTATGAATAAAACAAACACAAGGCAGTGAGAAGGTATTTTTAATTGGCATTAAAAAATAAGACATAAACTATGGAATGCATAAATATCAAAAGAAGAAAGTCTCATATTGATATCTTAAAGATAAAGCTACACACATATGCTCACTTATTAAAAAATTACAATGCAGGGAGAAAAGTATGAGTTTTTGTAGAAATTGACAAATTCAATAAATCAGATATCTGTATTTTAAAAAGAATATTTACTCCCTACCTCACATAAAGATACAGTCAAATTTCAGTTAAATATAAAATGAATGAGTAAGACTTCTAAAGGAAAATTTAAAAGGATGTCTTTATGTAATAGCATACAAAAAGCACAAACAAAAAGGGAGGGTTGATACTTGGACCACACTAATTATAAGAAAGGGAATAAAATGGTACATAAGAATAAAAAGGCAAGCCACAGAAATAGCAATGGACAATACATTTTTAATGCATATATATATATATATTTTTTTGAGGCAGGGTCCCACTATGTTGCCCAGGCTGGAGTGTAGTAGTATGATTATAGCTGACTGCAGCCATGAACGCCTAGGCTTAAGGGATCCTCCTGCCTCAGTCTCCCAAGTAGCTGGGACTGAAGTCATGTGCCACCATGCCTGGCTAATTTTTAAACTTTTTTTTTTTATAGATACAGGTTCTTGCTATGTTGCCCAGGTTGGTTTGAACTCCTGGGCTTAAGTGATCATTCCATCTCCTTTTCCCAAACTGCTGGAATTATAGGTGTGAGCCGCCATGACTGGCATATATATATATGTATATATATACATATATATATGTGTATATACACATATATGTATATATATACATATTTTTTGTGACTAGCTTACTTTATTTAACATTATGTCCTCCAGGTTCATCCATATTATCACAAATGACAGAATTTACTTCATTTTTCAAGGCTAATTTTTCTTAACTATTGATCTGTGGCTGGAGACTAAGTTTGATTCTGTATCTTGGCTATTACGAGTAATGTAGGAGTAAACATGGGAGTACAAATATCTCTTTTTTTAACAGTAAGATTAATTTATTTTCTTTTTTTATTATACTTTAAGTTCTGGGATACGTGTGCAGAATGTGCAGGTTTGTTACATAGGTATACACGTGCCATGGTGGTTTGCTGCACCCATCAACCCATTGTCTATATTAGGTATTTCTCCTAATGCTATCCCTCCCCTAGCCCCCTCACCCCCTGAGAAGCCTCAGTGTGTGATCTTCCCCTCCCTGTGTCCATGTGTTCTCATTATTCAACTCTCACTTATGAGTGAGAACATGTGGTGTTTGGCTTTGTGTTCATGTATTAGTTTGCTGAGAATGATGGCTTCCAGCTTCATCTATGTCCCTGCAAAAAACATAAACTCATCCTTTTTTATGGCTGCATAATATTTCATGGTGTATACGTGCCACATTTTCTTTATCCAGTCTATCATTGTTGGGCATTTGGGTTGGTTCCAAGTCTTTGCTATTGTGAATAGTGCTGCAATAAACACATGTGTGCATGTGTCTTTATGGTAGAATCAAAGAACAAAGCTGGAGGCATCACACTACCTGACTTCAAAGTATACTATAAGGTTACAGTAACCAAAACAGCATGGTACAGCTACCAAAACAGATATATAGAGCAATGGAACAGAATAGAGGCCTCAGAAATAATGCCAACATATACAACCATCTCATCTTTGACAAACCTGAGAAAAACAAGTAATGGGGAAAGGATTCCCTGTTTAATAAATGGTGTTGCGAAAACTGGCTAGCCATATGCAGAAAACTGAAACTGGACCCCTTCCTTACATCTTATACAAAAATTAATTGAGATGTATTAAAGACTTAAATATAAGACCTATCACCATAAAAACCCTAGAAGAAAACCCAGGCAATGCCATTCAGGACATAGGCATGGGCAAAGACTTCATGACTAAAACACAAAAAGCAATGGCAACAAAAGCCAAAATAGACAAATGGGATCTAATTAAGCTAAAGAGCTTCTGCACAGCAAAAGAAACTATCATCAGAGTGAACAGGCACCCTACAAAATGGGAGAAAATTTTTGCAATATATCCATCTGACAAAGGGCTAATATCCAGAATCTACCAGGAACTTAAACAAATTTACAGGAAAAAACCAAACAGCCCCATGAAAAAGTGGGTGAAGAACATGAACAGATACTTCTCAAAAGAAGACATTTATGCAGCCAACAAACATGAAAAAAAGCTCATCATCACTGATCATTAGAGAAATGCAAATCAAAACCACAATGAGCTACCATCTCATGCCAGTTAGTATGGCAATCATTAAAAAGTCAGGAAACAACAGATGCTGGAGAGAATGTAGAGAAATAGGAATGCTATTACACTGTTGGTGGGAGTGTAAATTAGTTCAACCATCGTGGAAGACAGTGTGGTGATTCCTCAAGGATCTAGAACCAGAAATACCATTTGGGTATATACCTTGGGTATATACCATCCTTGGGTATATACCCAAGAGATTATATTCTTAATAGAACTTAGAATCTGCAAAGAATTCCTACAAATCAGTAAGAAAAAGAAAGACAATCAAGTAGAAAAATGGGCAAAATACTTGAACAAAAATTTCATAAAGAGAATATCCAAATAATGATAAACATATGACAACATACTTTGATTTCATTAGTAAACAAGGAAATCTAAATTAAACCCAAAATAAAATACCACTACACACCTGCCATGATGGTTGAATTTTAAAAGACTGGCAGTACCTTTTTTTTATGAGAATATAATATAGAACAATGGGAATTATTTTTCTTTTCTTTTTTCTTTTTTCTTTTTTTTTTTTTTGAGACAGGGTCTGGCTCTGTCACCCAGGCTGGAGTGCAATGGCATAATCTCGGCTCACTACAACCTCTGCCTCTCAGGTTCAAGCGATCCTCCCACCTCAGCCTTTTGAGTAGCTGGGACTACAGGTGTGCACCACCATGCCTGTCTAATTTTTGTATTTTTTTTTTTTTTTTTGAGACGGAGTCTTGCTCTGTCGCCCAGGCTGGAGTGCTGTGGTATGATCTCGGCTCACTGCAAGCTCCACCTCCCGGGTTCATGCCATTCCCCTGCCTCAGCCTCCCAAGTAGCTGGGACTACAGGTGCCTGCCACCACGCCCAGCTAATTTTTTGTATTTTTAGTAGAGATGGGGTTTCACCGTGTTAGCCAGGATGGTCTCGAACTCCTGACCTCAAGTGCCACCCACCTCAACCTCTCAAAGTGCTGGGATTACAGACATGAGCCACTGTGCCTGGCCCAGGGAGTCTTACACACTGCTGGTGGGAATGTAAATTGATACAACTTATTTGGAACACTACTTGGCAGTATCTATGCCTATCACTTGACCAGCAATCCATTCTTGTACCCAACAGAAATGTGTATGCATATGCACCAAAAGACATATTTAAGAATATTTGTAGTACCATTATTTGTCATAGCCCTCAGCTGAAAACAACCTACCTATCCATTAACAGTAGAACAGATAATTAAATTGTGGCATGTTCATACCAGGGATTACCATATATCAATGAGAATAAATGACTATTATTTAATGCAACAACATGGATGTCTCATAAACTTAATATTGACTAAAAACAATCCAAACACTTAAAAAGTTTATCCTGTGTAATTCCATTTATATGAAATCCTGAAACAGGCAGAGCTAATCAATGGTGATAGAAGTCAGAAAGGTTATTATTTTTGGAGAAGAAAGTATATTGATGACGTGAGGTCATGGAAGTAGCTTGGAGATGCCATCATTGTCCTATTTCTTAATCTGCAAATTGATTACACAGGTGTGTTTGCTTTGCACAAATAATTTATTGAGCAATACATATGTGTACATTATACTTAGATATTATCTTGTTTTGTAATCAATATTTTGGCTTGGGGGCAACATCTTTTTTAAGATCTATTTGGTGCCAGGTAGAGAGAGGTTCATATGTAGAATGTAATTATGATTCCCTTTATCGTGTTATTTTTTTCTTTTCCTTTAAAAGTAGAAGCTTATTTATTTTTCTCTTCCATTACCAGAAATGTGGCGAGTCTACAATAAATGTCACCTTCTCTTCTCTGGATTAATTTATCTTTGTGAAAAGTATCTGGATTCATGCCTCTCGATGTATATAAAATACCTATGGAAAATCAGATATCGAAATGAAAAATGCACAAATGAACTAGTTTCTTTTACTTTGTAACTTTTAAGAATACGAATTGTGTATCAGAAAGTTTTAGATTTTAGAAAGTTTTAGATTTTCTGAAAGTCATAAAAAGGAAAAAATAACAAGAGCAGGATTATCAATGCTTTAAGATAGTAAAGGGGAGGTTTAGGTAGAGTGAGCGTAGAATGGGCAAGGGAAGATAGGTAAAGGATGACAAGATATTCTGAAAGTTGGTTTCTCTGCCACTGGAAATGCAAACAGATATCAAGATAAAATATTTATTTTTTTCTGGGTGTAACATGCTCTCCACAGTGGCTTTATGACAGATCTCATTTCCAATTTCTGTTTGAAATAATCACCTAGTGAGGCTTTTGCTGATATTGTGGCTGGGCTAATGCTTTCTTGTGTGTAGCCTGCAGCCTAGCAGGATCATGACGGGGGCACATAGCACAGTCACATGGGGCCACTGAGACATACAGGAGCAAACCCAGAGTGGGTAAAGAGTGAAGAGTTTTCCTGCTGTCTTGTGATCGTTTACATTACTATTATTTCTGTCTTTGTTGCATTATTTGACTTTTAAATTTTTACATTCTGAGAAAAATAAATTATATCTTGATGTAACTCCAATTATTGCAATATGATAAACACACCAAGAAACAGCTATTCAGTCTGGGACATAACGAGGGTGGCCAGGCATCCAGCCTTGCCTGTATATTTAGAGGTCTGATTTACTATCAAAAGGGTCCCAGTTTGGTCAATAAATTATATCGTCATCCTATATCAACCTTATTGACTTTGACCTTAGACTGGGGCTCAATGGGTGATTGCTCTGCTAAATCAACAAGGAAATAAGCCATATTTTATGCTGAAAAAGTTATTTTCTAAGAAGCAGCACTGAACTTGTTTTAACAAGATAATGTAGAGGTTTTTTTTTTTTTTTTTTTTTTTTCTCAATAGACACATCAAAGTGTGTTCTGTCACATAAACTTTATGTGACTAGGAATATATACTTATATACAAGATACATATATAACACAAGACTAGAACTATATACAGCTGTTGGCATTCACAGCAAAGGGAAACCACTTTTATGCCAAATCTATGTAAACTTTATAAAATGATGGATATTTTTAAAGGTAAAGATAAAAACTAGAAATGTCAAATGGCAAGCCTGAACAGGAGACTCCAGAAGTTCAATATTATTTTGATAATGTTTGGAACTCCACTTATTGCATATCTGCTAGCTTGTTTGATCTATGTGTTAGAGTTCTCTAGAGGAACAGAACTAATGGAATATATATATATAAAGTATTAACTCACAAGATCACAAGTTCCCACAATAGGCCATCTGCAGGCTGAGGAGTAAGGAGAGCCAGTCCAAGTTCCAAAACTGAAGAACTTGGAGTCCAGTGTTCAAGGGCAGGAAGCATCCAGCATGGGAGAAAGATGTAGGCTGGGAGACTAGGCCCTTCTCTCTTTTCACATTTTTCTGCCTGCTTGTATTCTAGCTGTGCTCGCAGCTGATTGGACTGTGCCCACCTAGATTAAGGGTGGGTCTGCCTTTCCCAGCCCACTGACTCAAATGTCAATCTCTTTTGGCAACACCCTCACAGACACACCCAGGATCAATACTTTGTATCCTTCAATCCAATTAAGTCAACACTCAGTATTAACCATCACAATCCAGTAAACAATTTGAGTTACACATCTATGGGCTAAATTTTTCAAAGATATTGAATGTTCTCAGATGAGATTTTACTATTATTGCATGAATTTGCTTTATTTACGTATGGATTTTTCATCAAAAATAAAGATGGAATGCTTTCTGTGTAACTGCTGTTTGTATAGAAACCTTATAGAAACCATAGCTAGCATAGATGGCTATGGGATGCCTCCTCTCCTTAACCTTCATTATCCTTAAATTCTTTACTATCCAGAAGTAGAATTCTGCTTTTGGCTTTTGTTCACAGCTGAAGATTATTGACTACATTCACACATAGGAGATGGATAATCACGTGAGGCTTGTGTGCCTGTTCCCTTTAGGGCTGAGAGCAAGGGGAATGTACAATCTTGCCTGTTGCCATGCAGGAGGCAGCAAGATCCCTGGTGGTTATCTTAGGTTTGGCTAATTTTTAAACTACCGTTTATATTTCTCTTTTTCTTCTCCCTGAGCTGACTGACTTACTTGCTCATAAAGGATTTTTATGTGCAAGAAGAGCTATAAGGCTTTATGAGAACTTGAGTCTTCTCTGTTTTATGTTCATGTGGAGGGAAGAAATCTTACAGTTTACCATACACAGATACTCTTAACACACATGCATTCATGCACATATAGGGAGTCAAAGCACTTGCCTTGTAAAAATATAGTACGTAAATAGATTTTTGGTGCTTAAACTTGCATTTGTGTTTAGAAATTCCTTTGATTCATATTTAAAGGCATAGCTTGTTTTTAGTATTATGATGGTGCGAATTACAGCCACAGAGTCTAGTTTATTTTGTATGTAAAATAGAAATCAAGTTCCAAATGAGAAGGGAGCAGCATATGCAGTAACAGCTAGATAACCTCTTCCAATATTTTCCCCTTTCTAATAACCTCTCCTGGGCCCAAGCAGAGATGTCAACCGAAACCACCATCTCACTGGCCTGCTTCAGGTATAATACTGCTCTTCTTCTAGTTTAACTGAGATGGGGGCAAAACAAGGTCAAACTCTCTGAAACAGAATTTACTATAGGAAACTAAGGAAAATGAAAACACAGAAAAATACTGACATGAATGATTCTAAAACCCCCACCGATTTCTAATCTTTACCGAAGGTGCACAAAGGGGCTGGGTAGGCAGGGCTCACATGACGGAGAGTGCTTGGCCTTTGTACTAGCCATACCTCATTTCTTTGGGAAATTCTGGTTGGGGATGTACCTCAAGCCCTCTGTTCAGTCTTTGCGCCTTTTCCAGCTTCTTTATTTTCATTCTACTCCTACAGTTGCCTATCTAGTCGAGAAAGAGCCTTCCTTCTCTTTCAGTGAAGATCCATGAGCCATCCACTGTTAGAAATGATGACATGATGAATATCTTTGCATGGAAGTCTTTGCCTGCACTTTTTGAGGTATAGTACCTAAATGTATCCCACAGAGGTTATACCAGTTCCATTCCACTATTATGAATATGTCCATATTTACCAGAAATAACTATTTTTAAGGTATACGTTCCAATTTGATAGGTCCAGAATGTGTATACTAATCTTGAGGGGGGATATTAAAAAACCTCTAGTGACTGCTTACTTTAGGAATTTACTGTTTTTGTTTTTTGCTCATTAAAACGTGTCAAGAGTATTTTTTAGCCCTGATTATATTTTTAACCTCTCTTCTGAGCCTTTTTCTTCCTTTTCCCCCTCTTTTTTCCTACCTTCCTTCCAATCTTTTTTCTTTATTCCTTCATATTCTTTTTCCTTTTTTCCTTCCTTTCTTCCTTCATTCTGTTCTTTCATCCCTTTCACTGTCTTTTTCTTTCTTCCTTTCCTTCCCCTTCTTCCATCTCTCATTTTTTCTTTCTTATTTCTCTCCCTCTCTCTAAAGAGGTTTTGTTAGAAATATTTTTTAAAATAACATTTAAAAACAGTGCTTCCAAGTTGAAAAGATTTTTTTGTTGATTTTGATTTACAATTTGGAATATGTTTATACTGCTTGTCCCTCTAAAGAAATAAAATATTTTCTCTTCAAAGTGTAAAACAAAGGAAGAGATAGAAACCTAATAGTAAGTTAAATTGTATTTTTTAAAACTCCTTATTTCATGGTCCTTGATAGTAGATCTAATAGTATTTGTGATTGAGAGATATATTTTCCCCTTTTTTTCCTTCCTGCTTTGACTTAAGCTCAATTAATACAGAACCTGGATTCAATAGTGTCTTTATTAATGAATAGGTTAAAAGCAGTGACATTTATACGCCATAGTGTAAAATAGAAGACACAGAGATGCATTTCATTCTGCGAATTTCTTTTTTGATTCATCATGGACCAAAGGCTACTGTTTTTCAAATTTACCTATCTTATGGGTAGGAAGAGTTGCCAAAGTTAATCTTTCTAAGCCTGAGATTTCTCACACATAAAATGGGGATCCTTGTTGAACTGGGAGTTTTTTTTTCCTAAGTTTTTAATTTGAGGTAATTGTAGGGTTACACGCAGTTATAAAAATTCACGCAGAGTGGTGTCATAGGCCCTTCACTCAGTCTCTCCCGATAGCAACACCTTGTATAACCACAGAACAGTATTACAAAGAGGAAATTGATGTTGGTCCAATCCACTCACTTCATTCTGATTTCACCAGCTTTACGTGTGTATATATGTGTCTGTGTGTGTGTGTGTGTGTGCTATTTGGTTCTATGGAGGCTTATAGTTTTTAATTATCTGGCACAGTGTCTGTAATGTAGTATTTCCTCAAAAACTGTTTAATAACAATCTTTGCCTACCTAATATTTCCTATCTCTTTTTTCCAAAGAAGAACATCTTAGAACTCTTGACCTTTGATGGCTCATCATAATTAAAAAGATCATTTGTTTAGTGATGCAGAACTCACACTAAACCTCTTACTCTACTCCCTCTAGGGAGGAGGAAGCTCAGGGTTGGTTAGTGGCAGAGTCAGGGCTTGGCTCCAACCTAAATCATCTGACTCTTTCCATGATAACCGTTTCCCAAAGTTGTTAGAATATAAAAATTATCTGATGTGCCACTCACACCTCCGTGTGTATACAAATAAATGAGGATCCTGTTACATGACGGGTATAGATTCAACAGGTCTGGGGTGGAACCTGGAATTCTGTATTTCTAACAAGCTTCTAGATGATACTGATACTACTGGCCCACCAGCAATACCTTATGTAGCAAGAATCTCAGACACTAGCAAAAAATTCAGACTTCCAGCACCTTCTTTCTAAGATTTTGTTTCAAAAAGGCTAGAAAGGAGACTAGGGATTTATATTTTTATCTAATATCCGAGGCAATTTTTAGGATACATTATTTTCGGCAAACAGTGACTATTTCTCATCCTGCTTTCATCCAGAGTTTCTCATGTCTTCTGTTTTCTTTTAAACTTACAATTATTATTTACCTTAATATTGTAATTTAAAGGTTTAATGCACTTGGTTTTTTGTTTTTTTTTTTGCTCTTGTCATTTTATTTTGCTTAACATATTTTTTGTCTTTTGAAGGCTAAAATTCTAGAAGGAGAATCAGACTCTTGCTAAAAGTTTAATTCAAATCATAACAGCTTTAAGCTGTTAAAATAATTTGAGTGTTATTCCATTTGACACACAGAGACTTTATCAGTGCTTTAAAAAGTCTTCCTCCACCTGTGTATAACGGCTCTTTTTCTGATCTAAATAAATAACACATTGGATTTGCAACCAGAATTTCTTATCATCTCTGAATTTACTCTTCTCAGGTCCAGATAAAAAGTAGTGCTTAATCCCCTGAAGATATAGACAGCTATGTGAATGGGTCATATTGATAAAAGAGAATCATGGCCACGGAGGAATAGCTGGGTTCAAGTGCAAAAGCTGAAGCTGTATAAATTATCAAGTAATATGAGAATTGGAAAATATCATTATAAGTAACTTGTGAAAACCCCTGATGTTTTAAATTAGCCATGAAATGTGACTTACTTTGTAATATTATGAAGCTTCTAAAAATCCCAGCTTTTAAATCAAACTTTTCCTATTCGGTAGAAACACAGCAGGCCTTCAAAATAATTTACAGCTTTTTGCTGTGTTAGTAATTCCTTTAAGGCAACTCTTGAAGGGAGAAAATCATGATTAATTCCCACTTTACGGATGATGGGACTGAGGTATTAAGATGGCTTGAAGCTTTGTTTAGCCAACACTTGCATTTTTTAGTCTCAGTCCAAAGCCCTCATCTCTACTTTTTCCAGGGTGCCTGCTTTTATTATTTTGGCTTATCTTGATGAATAACATGGAATCAATTTTCAAAAGTTGACTTAAACCACTTAGAACAGTGAGGTAAATTTAGCAATATTGCTTTATCAGACTGATGGACAAAGGTTAGTTTTGTGGGGCTACTATTTTAATGTTTGGATTTTTTAACCTTTTGTTTATTTTCTTCAAATAATTCATATTTAGGACCACTATTTTAGATAATTTTCCTTCAGTCATTGTCAACAATCAAGTAAAGGAGAGAAGACATTACAATTCTAATTGAAGTACATATTTGTACATTGTAAATCCCAGAGAATTCCCTTGACATTTGGTTCTTTAGTAAAATAAACACCTTACTTTGGTGTTTTATGCTTTGGGAAACACTTTTTTGCATGCAGATATTTTTAAAATCTTCTCCATAACCCTGTGTTTTCTATAAAACAGATCTTAAAAGATGAGGCTACTGGTGTTTGCTCGGAATGCTAAAGAGACTCGCTCAGTGTAGAGGCAGTAACAGAGCTCACTTATTATGGTTTCTGCTTCAATTCTCTTCTTATGTCAAAGGAAGTAACTGAAAGTAACTGGTCAACAACCCCCATTCCTGGACACAATACATATTTTGTATGGTTTGGCTATGTCCCCACCCAAAATCTCATCTTGGATTCTAATAATCCCCACGTGTCAAGGGTGGGACCAGGTGGAGGTAATTGAATCATGGTGGAGTTTTCCCCATGTTGTTCTCATAATGAGTGAGTCTCATAAGATCTGATGGTTTTATAAGCATCTGGCATTTCTCTTGCTTGCATTCATTCTCTCTCCTGCAACCCTGTGAAGCGGTGTCACTGCCGTGATTGTAAGTTTCCTGAGGCTTCCCCAGCCATGCAGAACTGTGAGTCAATTAAACATCTTGTCTTTATAAATTACCCAGTTTTGGATATTTCTTCATAGCAGCATGAGAATGGGCTAATACCATGTTTCACTAAATTCATAGTTTACATAATTGTTTTATCAAAGTGTGGTAACCAGACAGTCAATATCAGAATAACCTGGAGTTCGTGATTAAAAGAAATATGCCTTCATTGCGCCTTGAGGTTACCGAAAGAGAACTTTTTGGGGTGTAGTCTTGGAATGTGCGCTTTGAGAAGGTCCCCGGGTAATTTTTGTGATTACTAACATTTGAGATCCACAGCATGCGAATAAGAAGTTTGATTTGTTCCTCTCATAGAAACTAGTCTTTTGCTCACAGAAACTGAGACTTGTAAGTAATGCTGAGATTACTGTGTTTCTCTACAGAGGAAATTTTTATCAATAAAAGTTTTCAATTGCTTTTTTTTTTTTTTTTTTTTTACTAAAATAGCTTATATCTAGCAAAACTACTGGAACAGCATAAGAAATGTAGGTTAGCAAGATGGCTGGAAGTTCTCAAACTTTCTCATTTACCATTTTGACCCAGGTGGGTGAACTTCTTTAAGGGTAACTTTGCTTCTCAGGTTAAACACCTGTGACTAGCATTAGATTTATTCCTCCTACTGGACTTCCAGGCAGTGGCTAATGGTGACAGAACACCTGTGTTTGTCGTAGAGGCTGCAGTAATTTTTCTTGGCTAGGCAATTTGTTCTAACTTTCCATATATCAATAACCTTCTTATTCCAAGTGCTAAATATGGAAGCTCCATTAAACTCTGTCAGAGTTTGCTTCCTTGCATTCTGCCCTCTGTACTTCTGTTCCTTGACCTTCTAGGAGATCGCGTTCTGGTTACCTGAACCAATATAGGAAATGAAAAAACTTTGTAAAGTATAACAAGCTAGAGAAATATAATGCAATATTATTGACACTGTTGTCAAGAAAAGTGATGTAAAATGAAATTCTCTTATGTTTGTTTAAAGGGGCAAAAGCAAGCCATTTTTTAGAAAAAAATTCCTAAAATACTAGATTCCATATTTGTGAAATATTACAAGCTGATGCAATGTCCCCTGGTTTTCAATCTTCCAAGGTCTCTTCAACCAGAAAGCTATTTCTATCAGCCCAATTTCCATTGCTGCATACATGGTTTTGGGCATTGACCCAAACCTCAGACAATGAACTGGAGTAAAACAGGGCCAGCTGTCTAAGCAATGCCCAGAAGTTTGCCAAACCTAATGGGTGTTTATGGCCTTGGCACAAGCAAAGGAGGAAGAAAAAGAAAACTCTGGTGTGGTTTGAGCCAACCTTCTCAACCTTCTTGAATTTCTCCTTTGTAAAATCAAAGTGTTGTGTTAGATTATCTTTAATGTGTTTAAAAGCTCTAAGGCTTTGAGTCTCAGTGAAACCTATCAGAAAGGGGCAAGGAGAAAGGGAGAGATGAAAAAATGAAAAGGAGGAAGGAACAAAAGGAGAGAGAGAATAGACATACACAGGGTTGAGAGAGCATCACATTAATTACCTTGGAGGTGATTCAATGATATAAAGCAAGAAAGCACCTCATCTGGCATTCAAAGGAACTCAATAAGCAAATAAGTAAATAAAGAAACTACAAAAATCTTAACTCATTTTCTCACTGATCAAAAGTGATTTAATGTCCACTTGACACTTGGTTATTATTCATGTATCCCTTTGGGTACTACCTTTAGTTAATCTAGTTATATGGCATCACTGATATTGGCATTATCAATGGCTTGTAAAAGCCATTAAATTGGAGGCAGTTCTGGGAAGAATGAAAATATGACTCTGAGAAATCTAAAAAGATATCTCAGTTCCTGAATAAAGTCTCTGAAATAAGAATAACAACTCCAATGTAAATGGTAGGGCACTTACCCTATCTACTTTCTTTTTTGGCTAATAATTATGAAAGTAAATGTTCAACTGCAGAGTCACAAAGTTTATAAATAATAACCATAAATGGGTAGTCTGTCAAAATGAAAATTCCTTGACCATGTTTCTTTTTGTTGATACTGTCCTCTAGATATATTATTAGAGGATAAATAAAAATGGATATTTAACAAGATTTTAGGAGAAATTTGTATGTGTTACTGTATAAATTTAATTTTAAAAGGAAAAAATCTGCATTGAGAAGGCTAAAGCTTAGATGTATTTGAATGTATAGAACAGTTGGAAAGAAAGAGTGTTTTGAAGTTCAATCAATGAGACAGATCACTGGAGGGAGCTCTAACTTCACAACAAAGGCAGAAAGGAACTTTTCCTTTGTTCTCAAATTTCATGTACAGCTGAAGGACCCACCCCCATAAAAATCAATAATAAATATGAAAAGTGTCCAAAAAAGAAAAAAAAAGTCTTTTTGGACATTGTATACCATTACATATGAAGACAGGAATGCTATTCACAACTGGCAATATTTAAACAAGTCAAAAACACAGGATTATATACAATGTGAGCCTCAGTATACCTTTTGTATAAAAAAAACTTAAAAACACATTCTTTATAAGTTTTCCCCACTTCCATCCTTCAATGATAACAATGTAGACTCTCAGCAATTATTGATGATTATTGAGGTCATCCCAGCAGGCTCTAATGATTCTCTGGATCTGACCTTAACAGAGTTTGGGTGCCCCACAGCAAGGTGGGGACTTTGTAAAGAGGTATGGATGTGTCTTGGCCCCATCCTTAGCAACAGCACAACTGTACCAGATGAGCTCTGTAAAGGGCACTTAGTTTTTCTATAGCAGAGTGGTGAGCTTGACAGCACCCTGGACTGCCAACCAGAATACCTGGATTTTGGTCACAGCTGACTTCCTAACTACATGTGAGCTTTTGGGCTTTTTTATTTTCAAGTTCCTGGTGAAGTAGAAATAGAAGTTTGAACTACATTCTTTCTATAGTCCCCTCTAACTTGTAAGCTATCACATTACTATGTTCATTTAATTTTTTAGTACTAACTGATTATGGTGTATAGTCATAGAAAGTGGTATTTAGAGTTCAGTTCTGCCTTTTAGAAGCACAAAATTCATGCTGAGTCTAACTTAAAAAATCCACAAAACGTTTTCTAAGAGTTTTTCTATATCCTTCCCCCATACACACTTCCTTCTCCTCTCATTACTTAGCTTTTAAAATTGGCTCCTAAGAAGCAAACCTGTAGTAGCATTTTGAAAAATGATGCTAGGAGGCTGAATTTCTTTGGGATTGGCACAAGCTGATACTGCATTGGGAATGCTGGCTAAGCAGATGGACTATGGAGCAGAGTCTTCAGGCTGAATATTATGGAGTGAAGGTGTTCCCTCCAGCCCCCTACATAATTTGTGGGGACCCTGCTCAAAAATCGTTAAGAATTTTCAGATAGTGATAGCGTAGCATGAAACTAAGCACAGTGCCCTTTTGAGTGTGGTGCCCTATGTGACTGCACAGGTCACACACTTATTAAGTTGGTTCTGCCTGAAGAGGTGGGGACCCAAGATTCAATAAGATAGATGCATAGGGCAAGGTTTAACTCCAAAAGGATTATTCACTGTAAAAAACCAAATACAAATAAATAAAATACAGTAAAATACAAATCAACTCCTGCCAGTTTATTTTTTAAAAGGTGAGAAATTGTTTCAGCAAAGAAGCTGTGATTGTGTTTGGGCCAAATCCTCAAAAAAAAAAAAAAAATTAGTTAAATAGTTTTGGAAAGAACACTGCAGAAAGGGGAGGTGTTGAAATCATACAATAATTATGTTTACATCAATTAAAAATCTTCAATCTGAGAAGATGTAATGATTTCTTCCAAACAGTTTCAAGATACTGGAAAGCCAGCTGGAGATACAAACAGTGGCACAAAGAGTGACAAATTTCCTTGAGGGGCTGCCAAACTAGAGGCTTTCAAAATGCTGGAAGCATTTAGTATATCTCTCCTACCTACAGGTTTAAAATAACTGAAATAAAGTATGCAATAGTTCAACTATATAATTTCTGTGTTTTTTCTAGTATTATTTATTTGTCTGATTTCAAATAAAGATATTATTCCAGTGGGAGAAAAATTAGCTTGGAAATGAATATACTGTATTGAAACTTTTGATAGGATACATTGTGGTTTTAAAACAACTTTGGCGCTATTTTTCCCCTCCAACAATAGCCATTATTCTGTATCGATTGACTTTATGACAGGTCTCTTTGGCATATATTTTTGAGCTTAGAACTCCAAGTAAATTGTGTGAGTATTTCAGATAGCATCTTTTAATTGGCATCAGCTGAAATTCAGAATAAGATAACTCACAGCTGTAAATTTGTTTTTCCCTTTTTCTGCATAGTATGACTTTAAGGCATCCCAACTGCTTCAGATGTGAGCCATCATCACCCTTGATATGTTGTCTTAGAAGGCTTTTCTCTTGAACAGTTTTAAGCAGATGAAGTTCTCATTAGTGCCTCTGCCGCCATCTTCCTCTCTTCCCAGACCGTAACTCTCCTATTACTCTTTGCATTACTCTTCTCCCTGGAAAGAAGTTGATACTCTTGGACTTTCGAGTTCTTCTTATCCTATACCAGTTCTCTCTCTCTTGAGTTTAAAACTAACCAATCTAAAAAATTAATCTTCCTGGATTGTATATTAGTGGATTAACTATGTGCATGGGTTTCCTTAAGCAATATATTTGCTTTTCCTTCGACCCTGCTGTTATCAGGAATTTCAAACACAATGAGTGTCTGGAAGGTAGGGTTTATGTCATGGGGGAAGGCCAGAAGGAGACGTGAGTCAAGGCAATCCTATTTCTTAGATATTACATCATCCCTTTGAGGATAAAAGTCATGTTGGCTGACCAAGAATAATTTGGAGAAATTGAAATTTAGGGATCTGAAGACAGGCCTTAATTATGGCCTTTGTACTTTATTCACAATGACATTAGATTGAGTTTGAACTTCTCAATAGCATAGCCCTCAGGGCTAATACTTTTGGTATAAACTTAAAATGAAACTGTTTCATACTGAAACCCATTAGTTATTTCTTTAACAAACCCTCTAGGGTATTACCCCTTCAGCCTACCTTTCCTGATTCTGCTGTATTTATAGCATTATGACAAGGTCCCAAAGAACACTGTGGAAGGCAATCTGTAAAAGCAGTTTTTACCTAGAATTTTAGAATCAAAAATTACTCTGGAGAAGAAAACATGGTAATTATAGCTTAGCATAATAATGTAGAGGAGACAGACTGCAGTGAAGTAAGTTCAATCATTATCATTATTATCATAGTTTTGGAAAGTCATTAATTACTGAATTTTTAAGCTCTTTTTTACTAAGACAATGTTTTTATTTATGCAAATGATGCCATCAAGTAAGTATTCTGTGGGTGGCAAGGAATTATTCTCCTCATCACAAAACCTTCTCTTAAGCATGCTGCAGAGAAGTATTTCATTTATACCTAAAGTTTACCCAACTGCATAAGGAAACAACGTGCATTTCTACTCAGGGATTTGTCTTAAACTTTCAATTTTTAAATAATTTTAGACAAAGGAGATTTGCAAAAGTCATAGAATTCTTGTAAAGCCTTCACCCAGCTTCCTCAAATGTTAATGTCTTACATAAACTTGGTATGATGATCAAAACCAAGGAATTATTATTGGCATAATACTATCAACTAAAGATAGTATTTGAGTTCCAACAATTTTCCCATTAATGTCCCTTTTTTCCTGTCACAGAACCCAATGGAGAATCCCATAGTCATTCAGTTGTCAAGTCTACTTGGTGTCTCTATGAAAGTTCCTCAGTCTTTCTTTGTATTTCACAACTGTGGTTATATTTTAAACAAGATTTATTTCTCTGAGTTGAATAATAATTAAAAAACTTCAAAATCCCTGACATTTGGGAACTTTAGGGGAAAATTATATATTTTCTTTGAAATATTTTAAACTAGTATTCTTTAATTTTAAAAGTATTCATTTAACATTATGAATTAAAATCTATGGGGATTTGAAAATTTTTGGAAGAATTTTTTTTTTTCACATTGGCTGTGGTTTTGTAATGACGAGTTTTGAGCAAAAATAGAACTTTTATTAGTGGCTTTGGATTTAGAATTTAGAAGATTTTTTTGAAGAAATGAAATTAGTATTAGAGGCTCTGTGGCCTCTAAAGCTTAAATTAGACATTTTAACAATTGTATGGCATAAATTGTTTGACAAACTTTACTCTTTTAAATGACTCAAAATAAATTTCAGAGTAGTGTAGTCAAATTCTGCACGTAAACACTTGTGTATATTTTGTATTTCTAATGTAAATTTCAGTTCCTTGAAGATACTGTTTATATTCAAATTCTGTATACTCTATATGTCTCTATGTGTACATAATACAATTCTATATAACAAGATAATTATATATAATGTATAATATATAATATTTTTATATCATATAGTAATTATAAAATATGTATATATAATTATATATGTCCCTCTTTGTGTGTATATGTATATATCTGTTTATAATTGTCTATGGTGTTAGTGGAATGCTTTACTGAGAGCACTTGAAAAATATATATTCTTCAATAAGAGCTATTTCATGTAAAATAAATAACCTACTTCATCAGATTGTAGTACAAAAGAAAGTCACAATTATTTTATAAATAAAATTAAGATGACTGCACCTCCATCCATCTCACTGATTAAAACATTTCTTCTTTCTACCTTGGGGGCAATAAGAGCTATTTCGTGTAATGTAAGTGTCCTACTTTGTCAGCTTGATGTATTAAAGTCACAATTCTTTCTCTTGTTTTGAACATTTTTTTTTAATTTTAATTTTTTTATACTTTAAGTTCTAGGATACATGTGCAGAACATGCAGGTTTGTTACATAGGTATGCACATGCCATGGTGGTTTGCTGCACCCATCAACCCATCATCTACATTAGGTATTTCTTCTAATGCTATCCCTCCCCCAGCCCACTACCCTCTGACAGGCCCCGGTGTGTGATGTTGCTCTCCTTGTCCATGGGTTCTTGTTGTTCAACTCCCACCTATGAGTGAGAACATACGGTGTTTGGTTTTCTGTTCCTGTTTTAGTTTGCTGAGAATGATGGTTTCCAGCTTCATCCATGTCCCTGCAAAGGACATGAACTTATCCTTTTTTATGGCTGCATAGTATTTCATTATGTATATGTGCCACATTTTCTTTATCCAGTATATCATTGATGGGCAGTTGGGTTGGTTCCAAGTCTTTCCTATTGTGAATAGTGTGCAATAAACATACGTGTGCATGTATCCTTATAGGAGAATGATTTATAATCCTTTGGGTATATACACAGTAATGACATTGCTGGGTCAAATGGTATTTCTGGTTCTAGATCCTTTAGGAATCACCACACTGTCTTCCACAATGACTGAACTAATTTACACTCCCACCAACAGTAGAAAAGCATTCCTATTTCTCTACATCCTCTCCAATATCTGTTGTTTCCTGAGTTTTTAATGACTGCCATTCTAACAGGCATGAGATGGTATCTCACTGTGGCTTTGATTTGTATTTCTCTAATAACCAGTGATTATGGGCTTTGTTTCATATGTTTGTTGGCCACATAAATGACTTCTTTTGAGAAGTGTCTGTTCATATCCTTCACCCACTTTTTGATGGGTTTGTTTTTTTTCTTGTAAATTTAAGTTCTTGTAGATTCTGGATATTAGCCCTTTGTCAGATAGATATATTGCAAAAATTTTCCCCTTTCTGTAGGTTGCCTGTTCACTCTGATGATAGTTTCTTTTGCTGTGCAGAAGCTCTTTAGTTTAGTTAGATCCCATTTGTCAATTTTGGCTTCTGTTGCCATTGCTTTTGGTGCTTCAGTCACGAAGTCTTTGCCCATGCCTATGTCCTGAATTGTACTGCCTAGGTTTTCTTCTTGGGTTTTTATGGTTTTAGGTCTTACATTTAAGTCTTTAATCCATCTTGAGTTAATTTTTGTATAAGGTATAAGGAAAGGGTCCAGTTTAAGTTTTCTGCATATGGCTAGCCAGTTTTCCCAACACCATTTATTAAATAGGGAATTTTTTCCCCATTGCTTGTTTTTGTCAGGTTTGTTAAAGATCAGATGGTTGTAGATGTGTGATGTTATTTCTGAGGCCACTGTTCTGTTCCATTGGTCTATATATCTGTTTTGGTACCAGTACCATGCTGTTTTGGTTACTGTGGCCTTGTAGTATAGTTTGAAGTCAGGTAGTATGATGCCTCCAGCTTTGTTCTCTTTGCTTAGGATTGTCTTGGCTATAATACGTGGTCTTTTTTGGTTCCATATGAAGTTTAAAGTAGTTTTTTCTAATTATGTGAAGAAATTCAATAGTAGCTTGATGAGGATAGCATTGCATCTATTCTCTGATGGTAGTTTGTATTTCTGTGGGATCAGTGGTGATCTCCCCTTTATCATTTTTTAATTGTGTCTATTTGATTCTTCTATCTTTTTGTCTTTTTTTTTTTTGGCTAGAAGTCTTATTCTGGCTAGCAGTTTATTTTGTTAATTTTTTTCAAAAGTCAGCTCCTGGATTCATTTATTTTTTTATTTTTTTTCTTCAGGGGTTTCCTGTCTCTATCTCCTTCAGTTCTGCTCTGATCTAAGTTATTTCTTGTCTTCTGCTAGCTTTTGAATTTTTTTGCTCTTGCTTCTCTAGTTCTTTTAATTTGATGTTAGGGCGTCGATTCCACTTTCTTCTGTGGGCATTTAGTGCTATAAATTTCCCTCTAAACACTGCTTTAGCTGTGTCCCAGAGACTCTGGTATGTTGTCTTTGTTCTCATTGATTTCAAATAACTTATTTATTTCTGCCTTAATTTCGTTATGTACCTAGTTGTCATTCAGGAGCAGGTTGTTCAGTTTCCATTTAATTGTACAGTTTTTAGTGAGTTTCTCAATCCTGAGTTCTAATTTGATTGCACTGTTGTCTGAGAGACTGTTATGATTTTTTTTCTTTTGCATTTGCTGAGGAGTGTTTTACTTCCAATGACGTGGTCAATTTTAGAGTAAGTGCTATGTGGTGCTGAGAAGAATGTATATTCTGTTGATTTGGAGTGGAGAGTTCTGTAGATGTCTATAGGCCTGCTTGGTTCAGAGCTGAGTTCAAGTCCTGAATATCCTTGTTAATTTTTTGTCTGATTGTTGATCTGTCTAACATTGACAGTGGGGCGTTAAAGTCTCCCACTATTATAGTGTGGGAGTCTAAGTCTCTTTGTAGGTCTCTAAGAACTGCTTTATGAATCTGGGTGCTCCTGTATTGGGTGCATATATATTTAGGATAGCTCTTCTTATTGCATTGATTCATTTACCATTATGTAATGCCCTTCTTTGTCTTTTTTTGATGTCTATTTAAAGTCTGTTTTATCAGAGATTAAGGTTGCAACCCGTGCTTTTTTTTTTTTTTTTTGCTTTCCATTTGGTTGGTAAATCTTCCTCCATCCCTTTATTTTTTGAGCCTGTGTATGTCTTTGCACATGAGATGGGTCTCCTGAATACAGCGCACTGATGGGGCTTGACTCTTTATCCAATTTGCCAGTTTGTGTCTTTAATTGGGGCATTTTTCTTGTTTACCTTTAAGGTTAATATTGTCATGTGTGAATTTGATCCTGTCATTATGATGCTAGCTGGTTATTTTGCCCGTTAGTTGATGCAGTTTCTTCATAGTGTTGATGGTCTTTATGATTAATCACGTGCCTTCTGCATTGATCTCACTGGGAGCTACAGATAGGAGCCGTTTTTATTCAGTCATCTTGCCCAGGTTGAACCAGAAAGTCATAATTCTTTATAGAATAATATTAATATTATTCTGTACCTCTGTCTCACCAGTGAAAGTATTTCCTCTTCCCACCACCCCCACCATTCTCTCTGACAACCAGGCTAGAGTCAATGTGCACTGAAGTGCCCAAAGTTGTTTGATGAGTCCCTGAATTAAAAACGGCTCATAATACAGGGGCTCATCAAACTTACCTGGATGCCAGGTAATGAGAACTTTTTCACAGGTATAAGAATGAGAAGTGGTATGCAGCTTGACCAACACTACTGGAGTCCCCCACTCCACACACACACACACAAAGCCCCCAAAGAAAACTAAGTCAGATGTCATTTCTGTTTCCATTCCCTCCAGCCCAGGTGAATCCAATCAATCAATTGACTATTCCCATTCCAAAGGGATTCACTTGTGTCAGCCCCAGTCTGTACTCATTTTCACTGGAGTCTGGAGCCCTGGTGTGTCCCCTTGATCTGAAGCATGCTGTATTGTAATCTTAGATCAATCGCTTTGGAGTGGATTCCTGCACTGCCCTGTCTAGCTGGGGACTCTCACTATGTCCTGTCACTACCATCTCTGAAAGGTACAGCATTGACAGCCAAAGGATGAGTTTCTCTGCTGCTAAGGCAGCATCCCAAGGGCGCTTTCTGTTTCTCTCAAGAAGGAAGACCTTGCAGAAGGAGAAGTAGAAGACTTGTATCACTGCTACATATATGCTTCCAATAGTTTCCTAATGTCTACTGATATCCCTTTATACTGTCCACTGATTATACCATTGCTTCTTGAGAAGAATCTGTGTATGTGGAGGTGGGGTGATTGAAGCCTGGAGTAGAAAGTGTTTTCCCACCACATTGTGTTCATTATGATCACCCCATACTACCATGTGACTGAGTTTCTGGTGTCATTACCTTTACCATCTTTATATTCAGGAGAGTGGCTTAATAAGACAAGATGGGTTAAAAGGAGTTTCAGAGTCAAGGATGGGGCCCATGTATTACAAAAATAAGTTCTACCCAGTGGGAGAAGTATCTAGACTTGGTGGACATAGTTAGCATTTTAATAATAAATTTTAATCTCTTTGTGTCACTTTTTCTTATTTAAAAGGAAGGACTTTGATTGTATCAGTTTCAGGTCTTAAAAAATATTTGTATAGAAGCACCTACCATCTAGTAAATTAAAATAATGGAGAAAATGAAAGTATAGAGTGATAGAGGGATATGGTAAAAAATAAAAGCCCAATTGTGAGCTGGGTTGTATTGACCACAACCCAGTATGTGATAGGTCATTTTAGATAAAGGTGTCCTGCAGCCAATTAGAAGAAGTGATATGGTTTAGATCTGTGTCGCTGCCCAAATCTCCTGTTGAAATGTAATCCCCAATGCTGCAGGGTGGGGCCTGGTAGGAGGTGACTGAATTATGGAGGTGGTTTCTCATCTTTCCCCCAGTGCTGTTCTTATGATAGATTTCTCATAAGACTTGGTTGTTTAAAAGTGTATAGCACTTACCCCATCTCTCTCTTGGTCCTGCTCCTGCTATCCAAGATGCCTGATCCATCTTTGCCTTCTGCCATGAGTAAAAGCTCCCCGACGCCTCCCCAGAAGCAGATGTTGCCCTGCTTCCTGTACAGCCTGTGGAATGGTGAGCTAATTAAACCTCTTATCTTTATAATTGCCAAGTCTCAGGTATTTCTTTATAGCAATGTGAGAATGGACTGATAAAGAGAAGAAACACTGCTTGAAACAGGGACTGGGGCTTTAAGTCATTACTTAGTCAGCATTCTATTTGGAAAGAGTTGAAGAAAATCATCTTACTGGTATGGAGGGAAGAAAAGAATTACCTTGAAACTGCATTTGCAGATCATGCTTCCTCCTCTTCATCTTCCTCCTCTTCCTCCTCTTATTCTGTGTTAACTTGTAGCTGGGTTTGGGGCTAAATAATGAAGGAATATGTTGGAGAATAAACACCATGTTCCTCAAGGGACACCTTGGTACTCAAACCACAGAGCAATCTCTGTGTCCATACTTTGCACACAGAATTTCTCTGCAGCTCAAAAAGCTTTGTGGAAATAATATTTAATTTTTTTGTAGTAGAAATAAAACTAGAATGTAAGCTCCAAGAGGGCAGAAATTTTGTCTGTGTGTTTTTTGTTTTTTGTTTGTTTTTGCTGTATTTTGAATACCTAGAATTGACATACTATGGCCTTACATTGTCCATACTAAGAACTGAATAAATATTTGTTGTTGAATACATTTGTATATTCAGCAACAAATTAGCTAAATTAGTTAAATTATCAAATATATTGCAGAAATTTTTATAGTAAATCACTTTGCAGTCATTAGGATGATGTATATATATTATCATAAAACATTTATAGTATTAAAAGATGTATTTCTGTGGGATCGGTGGTGATATCCCCTTTATCATTTTTTATTGCATCTATTTGATTCTTCTCTCTTTTTTTCTTTATTAATCTTGCTAGCAGTCTATCAATTTTGTTGATCCTTTCAAAAAACCAGCTCCTGGATTCATTTACTTTTTGAAGGGTTTTTTGTGTCTCTATTTCCTTCAGTTCTGCTCTGATTTTAGTTATTTCTTGCTTTCTGCTAGCTTTTGAATGTGTTTGCTCTTGCTTTTCTAGTTCTTTTAATTTTGATGTTAGGGTGTCAATTTTGGATCTTTCCTGCTTTCTCTTGTGGGCATTTAGTGCTATAAATTTCCCTCTACACACTGCTTTGAATGCATCCCAGAGGTTCTGATATGTTGTGTCTTGGTTCTCGTTGGTTTCAAAGAACATCTTTATTTCTGCCTTCATTTTGTTATGTACCCAGTAGTCATTCAGGAGCAGGTTGTTCAGTTTCCATGTAGTTGAGCGGTTTTGAGTGAGATTCTTAATCCTGAGTTCTAGCTTGATTGCACTGTGATCTGAGAGACAGTTTGTTATAATTTCTGTTCTTTTACATTTATTGAGGAGAGCTTTACTTCCAAGTATATGGTCAATTTTGGAATAGGTGTGGTGTGGTGCTGAAAAAATGTATATTCTGTTGATTTGGGGTGGAGAGTTCTGTAGATGTCTATTAGGTCCGCTTGGTGCAGAGCTGAGATACCATTTCACACCAGTTAGAATGGCAATCATTAAAAAGTCAGGAAACAACAGGTGCTGGAGAGGATGTGGAGAAATAGGAACACTTTTACACTGTTGGTGGGACTGTAAACTAGTTCAACCCTTGTGGAAGTCAGTGTGGCGATTCCTCAGGGATCTAGAACTAGAAATTCCATTTGACCCAGCCATCCCATTACTGGGTATATACCCAAAGGACTATAAATCATGCTGCTATAAAGACACATGCACACGTATGTTTATTGCAGCATTATTCACAATAGCAAAGACTTGGAACCAACCCAAATGTCCAACAATGATAGACTGGATTAAGAAAATGTGGCACATATACACCATGGAATACTATGCAGCCATAAAAAATGATGAGTTCATGTCCTTTGTAGGGACATGGATGAAATTGGAAATCATCATTCTCAGTAAACTATCGCAAGAACAAAAAACCAAACACCGCATATTCTCACTCATAGGTGGGAGTTGAACAATGAGAACACATGGACACAGGAAGGGGAACATCACACTTTGGGGACTGTTGTGGGGTGGGGGGAGGGGGGAGGGATAGCATTGGGAGATATACCTAATGCTAGATGACGAGTTGGTGGGTGCAGCGCACCAGCATGGCAGATGTATACATATGTAACTTACCTGCACGTTGTGCACAGGTACCATAGAGTCTAAAGTATAATAATAATAATAAAGGAAAAAAAATGAGCAAACTTCTTATTTGTATACATTATGTATTTGCAAATTTTTATAAGTCACATATACTATTCACAAGTTATATATATGCTTATATAGATATAAAGTCATAGATTTCCATGTAAATATGTACATAGGTAATAGTATTCATATTAGCTAAATATGGTAGTATTCAAATGGAATCAGTAAGAGGTGATTTTAAATGACAGTAAGGATTCAATATTATTGTATTAATATTAAAGTATTAATAGTAATCATTAGTAGACATTATTGAACATTACAGCATTAAAAAAACAAATAATACCCCACAAAAAGCCTTACTTCTATATTTGTAAGTTACAAAAATAAATACAAACAACACTGGAAAAAATATTAATTTTTTTTTTCTCCCAAGCCTAGAAATTACTATCTGGTAAAGGTACTATCTGTTTGGTAAAGGTATTAAATTGTCTTATAGACAGTGTCAACATCAGTCAGGCTACTTGGCTAATGCCTTAGATAAGTAACAGGATAATGTTAATATTGTTGCTTTGTTGAAATGAACCAGAAATAATTAGAAAATAATTTTTATTTTAAATTTTTAAGTGTGAGATTTTTGGGGTTTTGTTGTTGTTGTTGTTGTTGTGGTTGTTGTTTTTTGACAGTCTCACTCCGTTGCCCAGGCCGGAGCGCAGTGGAGTGATCTTGGCTCACTGCAACCTCTGCTTCATGGGTTCAAGCAATTCTTGTGTCTCAGCCTCCCAAGTAGCTGGGATTACAGGCACGCACCACCACGCCCAGCTAATTTTTTGTATTTTTGTAGAGACAGGGTTTCCCCATGTTGGCCAGACTGGTCTTGAACTCCTGTTTTCAAGTGATGTGCCTGCCTCAGCCTCCCAAAGTGCTGAAATTACAAGTGTGAGCCACTGTGCCTGGCTTTTAACTGTAATTTTATTTAGTGTTCGTAAGAGTCAATCAGTATAAAATTTAGGTAGTCCTGAAATTAGCTCTACCACAAATACACATATTCATTCATTTGTTTTCTACTCTTTTTCTAACGTGCCTTGTGCACAAAACAAATATAGCATCCTATTTGGACTTATAAATGTTTGTTTCAAAGCCTGTCTTCTCTGTAGATCATGGAGCCTGATACCTGCACAGTGTAGGCATTTAATAAATGCTCATTGAATGGATTCTTAATTATCTGGGATAGGTGGAAAACAGTGGTACAGTTAAGCAAAAACAGTGGCACTTGGAATGATTTTAAAGGTATTATGAACCCAAACTTTGCATGATAAAGTAGACAAACTCAAAGTTGCCTTACCTTTTGCTAGCTTTCAGAAAGATCTACTGTTATATAACTTTTATTCATACACAAATTTAAATTATTTTGCCTTCCATTCATTTTGGCAGTAACAGTTTTTCCCTCACAAACTCTTGCTATCAGTAGATGAAGTAAAACCTTAATTCTACCTCACTCTCCAGCACCATCACTAGCTAATCGAGTTTTACAAAAAGGATATATCTCTTCATTGCTGTATTGAATTTTTAGAATTGCTTCCTCAGTGCAGTTGTAAGGCTTTGAAAATTCTGTTTGTAGAGTTGGTGATTGGGTAACATATTTTGAGTGAAGTTGTAAAGAGTCCATGAATAATAAGAGCAGAAAAGAAGAAAAAGATATAAATTGAATCTAAGGATGTTAAAATGCAATTTTAGCTTTTCCTTTCATAACAGGCTCCTGCCTTCATTTTTTTCTACATTTGAATGAGGTACATGGAAGACTGAGCTACTTTTAAAAAAAAGCCTTCATTGTGATTCTTTTTCTTTCTTCTTTTTCATTTCTTTTTTCTTTCCTTTTTTTTTTCATTAATGTAGGCATTCTTTTCCAAAAGCTGATGTCCTGAAGTAAATACTGTGTAACACTTTTCTTCCTTTGGTGGTTTGAGTCAATGTTTCAAATTGGAAAAGAAGAAAAAGGGGAAATTTGTGCTCAGTCCTTTTGCCTTTTTGCAGCTTCGTTTGCATAAATGTGCAATTTTTGTAGGGGTGATGTACTGTATTGAGAAATTCAGAGACAGCTGCCAGAGCCATCTTGCAGGGAAGCTGTGCTCAAGTTGAAATTTAATTTAAATATTTCATTTCATTATCATAGATTACAACACTAGTAGTAAACTCACTTCTTTGGAATCAGCACTAATCCAATCCATGAAAATTCAATTGCCCCATCACTCCTCTTAGTCTAGACGTTTTGTAACTAAAAGCAGAGAACTGCAAACTGGGCATTGGAGACTGCCTGAAAGAACACTGGACTTTCTACTTAGAAGAATCCTAATCCCAAAACTTCAGATCACAGAATTCAATTTAATTAACGAAAGAATTGTATGTATTGATGTTCTCCAGCTACATTACCAGACATGAATGCAAGTCAAGTAACATCTTTCATTTTCTACTAATCTTTTAAACAGCCATTTATTTGTTAAGTTGCTGCAATTAACTGTTGATTTTCATCTCACCTTGGGCTTTGCTTCAGATGCTGATATCAACATCATTGAAACCAATGGTGCATGCTGGTGATTAATGGCTACTTTTTTACTCAAAAGAAAGCTCCCTTTTCTTACTAATGATTATGAATTTTTTTAATGAAAATACCATTTCCAGAAATACATGTACTGTTTGTTATTAGCTAAGATTGTAGACATTATTTGAATCCAAAAATATAGAGAAATATATTATGATTCCCTGATATGGTAAAAACCATTATTGCTGTTATTATTGTTTGTGATGAATGGTTTCCAGTGGCTTTCTCATTACCCAGCCTCATCTGGTTTAGATGTAATTCTAGCAAATTTCTTCTTGGAAATAACACTTTAACCCCAAAGGGTAATTCTGGTCAAAGGGAAATGACTCGAAGGTGATGATGTTTATATCTAATTTCTTGTAGCTCAGACTGCATCAATGGCATACTAACAGGGCATCAATGAATTAAATGCACACTATACATACTATACTCATACTTCTGCTAACTCTCACATATAAAACCAGTGGAAAAGACATATCTTTTGGAAATATTTTCCCTCTCTAACTACAGGCAAGGTTCTATGTTTCATTTTTAGAAGGGTTGAATGAGATCCACCATCTTCTCCATTTTGGACCTTGACATTTCCATAAACCTCTTCTCATATAGGTTTGAATAGAGAGCAGACTGATGGAGTCAATATTCAATCCTGAAAAGACTCTGGTGGGAGGACGCAAGGAGACCTCAGAATCACCACATAGCTAAATCAGTGTGCTTAGCTTTCCTACTGTAATGGATCAGAACTTTTCGGTCACAGGCCATTTCCTTTCAGCTATGGAAAGCAAATTTTATCACTTTTATTAAAGATGGACCCTGTCCACACATTCATGACATTGATACCCCAGTATAAAATGCACCTTGTCCCTCTGAGTTTGGCATCTACTCTGCTGACAGTGTTCATATTACATTTGGAAAGGATTTGCCATTGGCATTGTTTTAACTTCTGTTTTTAAATTACTCTTATTGCCACATAATTTTGAAATTCATGGACAATGTTTAAATGAGTTATAAATGGCTGGAATTATGAAGTAATAAAAATAAATGAAAACTGCTTCCTATCTTAATGATTTTTAATTGGTTCTTTGAGATGAAAGAAAATAAGGATGTGCCACAAGGGTCACAGCTTGGAGGGAGGTAAACCTTTTTGCCTTCTAGTGATATTTTTCCCCAAGTGAAAATATAGAATAGATCCTAGGAGGCTCAAGAGTCATGACACTATGTTTGACTGGTATTGTCTTCACTGAGAGGGCTTAATGTACACAGGCACTCGTACTCATGAACAATATTCTGCTGAGAGTAAATAAGAATAGATGAAGGCTAGAGGCATAGAAGTGTGTGTGAATTAGTCCCCAAATATTCATATGATGTTTCTCACTCTTAAGGACCTCATAATTTATCATGAAAAAGAAATACACATTTACAAAACTCAGAACAACATTAGTGGCACTGTCTTCTTATGTTCTAGGGTCTTGGTAGAATAAAGTACTAAAGCGATTTAGAAATTAGAGAGATAGTTGTGGTCTGGTGTTATTCAGAAAATGCTCTTAAGAAAGGTGAGCTTTGCTCTGGACCTGGAAAGATTTAAGGGAAAGGAGGATGAGAGGAGATTTCAGACTGGAAATAAACTTGGAGAGATAAGAAAAAATTTGTCATACTGAAGAATAGTATGGAGATTTTTTTTATAAGTGAAGATGTGCTTAATGAATAGCAGGAGATTAGTGCTAATAAAAATAACAAACAATATTTACTGAATGAGTTCTATGGCTCAAAGCAATGTGTTAAGTGCATTCCATGAATTATCTTATGTGATTTTCTTTTTAAGATCATCAATAACATATTAGCTGACTTCACATTTATACTTGAGCATCTTGATAGTAGGAACTGATTTAAATCTTAAAACATTGATTTGATTTGGGCGAATTGCTATGAGATGGCAGAAAAGGCAAGAAACCAGCTGAGAAATTACTCTGAAAATCTGGGTATCAATGAATTAAACCATTCATGAAAAAAGTGAATTTATCCAATGGTGTACTGATAAATATTTAGCAATTGGCTTTCGGTGGGGGAAAAAGCCACGATTTGAGAATTTGGTGCCTTATTGGGGTGTAAATAACAATGGCTGAATTCAGGCTACTGGTGTAAGATCAACTGGCTCACAAAATTCCTGAAAACTTAACAATTGGCTCTTGCAAGTCGGTATGAATTGGCTTCAGCATACCACTAAATTAATTCTAGACACAGAGAAACTGAAGAAGAATGGAGATTTTAATGGTTGGGCTATATGGAAAAGGAGAAGAGAATATTTCAAAAGTGGCATCCAGTTTTATAGCTTGAGGGAAAGATCCTGGGTGTCATTAACACATGGCAAGGGCAGCACCAGCTGTGTCTAAACTGAGTATCAGTCTCATAGAGATGGTACTAGAAGCCCCTGCAGGCAAATGTTTGTATGGCTTTCACTTGTTAGAGGAGAAAATTTTTCTGCCTGGATGACTGAGGAATGAACGTGGTATTTGGGTTAATGATAGGATGGTGTGGTACAGCATTCTGTGTCCAGTAAAGATTACCACGGAGCCATTAAAACAGAAAGGCTGAGGCTGACTGTGAGGACTCATTTTCACCAAGGATTTATTTGAAACATAACATGAAAAATCAATGTTATTTATTTCTCCAGGTAGAAAATATGGCATAGAGCAGGAAAAGGGGCTTGCTTTCTATTAGTGACACTGTGAGGGTTTCAGAGACATGAAACATTTTCTGGAGACTCTTAGAAATACCTGGGGGGGTGGGGACGGGGGCTGGGAGAGTGGCCACAAAACAAAACAAAACAAAACAAAACAAAAAAAGAAAAGAAATACCTGGGGGAATTGGAGAAACTCTCAACCACAATGAAGTCCTATCCCTGCAGGTATGAAGTGAAATTTGAATGTTAACCATGTAAATTTGTACCCAAAGTTTTCTTAAGCCTGGGAAATGTAGATCAGGAAAAAAAGACCTGGGAAATTTAGGATGGGAGGAGATGAGCATAAAAGTAATCATATTATGTCTGAGATGGTAACTAAGAAAATATGTCTTGGTATGCAGTTAAAATAAAAGCCCAGGCTGGGCATGGTGGCTCACACCTATAATCCCAGCACTTTGGGAGGCCGAGGTGGATAGATCACAAGGTCAGGAGTTCTAGACCAGCTTGGCCAACATGGTGAAACCCCATCTTTACTAAAAATACAAAAAATTAGCCGGGCATGGGGGCAGGCACCTGTAATCCCAGCTACTCGGAAGGCTGAGGCAGGAGAATCGCTTGAACCCAGGAGGCGGAGGTTAGGGTGAGCAGTGATCATGCCATTCCATTCCAGCCTGGGTGACAGAGCAAGACTCCATCTCAAATAAATAAATTAAACAAATAAAAGCCCAAAGCTCTAGTGAAAAGAGCAGAAATAAGGAGGAAAAATGGGAGTCGTCAACTACAACTTTTGGCTAGGAGGGAGGATGAATAACACAAGTCAGGAGGGGTGAAGGAAGGAGATTATATTGCTTCTGAAGAAGCCTTCAAGGAGAGTATTACTCTAAGTGTAACCAATATATTTGCCAGTATTACAATCTTGGGTGTGTATCATCAATAAATTCATTTTCCCTATGGTGCCTTAGCAACATCCATTTCTGTGCTATGTTTATCCGCCTCTTAGTTTACAGATCTCTGTGGGCTTCTAAACTCCTCCTCACTTATGAATATTATCAGACTGGTGCTGGGCAGCAGATATGCCAAGTTCACACTCAGTAGTCCATATATCAAAACAGAATGACTTGCCTTCCACTGTCTGAAGACTTCACAGTACATTGTGTCTTCACTGATGTTTTGTTGGCAGGTAGTTTTTGTTGTGTTTGAGCCTCAGGAATGATTTAATTCACTTATTCCTTTGAAGGGAGTCCCATTAGCATCTTTTTTTCTCCTTGTCTAAGTAGAACTCAGAGCAGAGAGGTTACATCTTCCTTCTTTTCTTTTCCTTTTATTAGTGGTTGAAGATCAGGGCAGAGCTCTTCCTAAATGCTCTAATCCCAAGCACTACTGGAAACTCACTTTCCTTTTTGTTTCTAGCTAGCCCAATTCCCAATGTTTGATTAGTAAATTTGACTTAAGATTTGTAATTCCCTTTTAGTCTTTTGATACAAAGCAGAGCACAAGACACACTCACACACACCCACATACTTTTACACACACAGTTCCAGCCGAAATGGCTAGACTCACAAGTGTTGTATAAAGATTATGGTGAAAAGTAGCAGTTTCAGGTTCCTGGCCCATTCACAAAGGAAAATATTATCTAGAAAATAATCTCTCTAGAGATCTTACCCCTGAAACTCATGGCCTTAGGCCACTGAATTCAGGTTTTAAAATTAAAATTATAGAGATTGATATATACAATTTCAACCTGCAGACATTTGGTATGTAGATTTGTTGCTTTAACACCTTCGCACTTTATTATCTTCAATTAAAAAAAAATTTTGCTTGCATTTATGCTAAACTTTATAGCACTTAAAGAAAATATATTTTCTTTGTGCATATTGGTACTACTTTCTAAAGATTTTAAGTTCTGCTCAATTTCCCAGCTCTATTCCAAACCATGAGAATGATCTCAATTTGTACTTTATGAATTAGTGGTTCACTTCTTCCTTCTTTCAGATCTCACACTTTAAATCACGATTTTTTTTTTGCTTATTTCTTTCTTTATATAGTTCACTTTTTTATTTCTGAAACTGACTCTTGCTTTCTCTGCTTACCTGGACCCCCTGGACTTTCTTTATTTCATGTTTTTCATCTTTCCCACTCAGCTGCCTTCTTTTTTTCAGGGTATCGTTGATGAAAAGAGTCAAACTCTATAAAATATTTGAAGAGATTTATTCTGAGTCAAATATGAGTGACCATGGCCTGTGACACAGCCCTCAGGACTCCTGAGAATATGTGCCCAAGGTGTTTGGGATACTGCTTGGTTTTATGTGTTTTAGGAAGGCATGAGACATCAGTCAAATACATTTAAGAAATACATTGGTTTGGTTTAGGAAGGCAGGACAACTCAAAGTGGGGCTTGGGGGGACGCGGGGTGGGCTTCCAGGCTATAGGTAAATTTAAGCACTTTCTGGTTGACAATTGGTTGAGTTTGTCTAAAGACCTGGCATCAACAGAAAGGAATGTTCAGGTTAAAGATAAAGGATTGTGGAGACTAAGTTTTATTGTGCAGAGGAAGCTCTTAGATAGCAGACTTGAGAGAGAGTGGGTTGTAAATTGTTTTTTATTGGACTTAAAAGGATGCTTGGCTCTTAGTTGATTATCTCCTGGGTCTGGTAAGGAAGGAAGGAAAACAAAGAGGGAAGAGGATTCTCTATAGAATGTGGATTTTTCTCACAAGAGATTTTGCAGGGCAATTTCAAGGTATGGCAAAGAAATATATTTTGGGATTAACTATTTTTTTCCTTGTTTCATCATATTTTGCCAGAGTCAGATTGAAAAGTAAGTCACGATATATAGGGTCAAATAAAATCCATCTAAGACACACACACACATGCACATGCACACACACACACACATTTACACACACACAGTTCCAGCTGAAATGGCTAGATTCACAAGTGTTGTATAAAGATTATGGTGAAAAGAATGAGAATTTATAGTTTGTAGGGTATGACTTCCTAGACCCCTTAGGTAGGAATTTGGGTGAGATAAAAAACCGGACCTTAGTCCTCAGCATAAACATCCTCAGATCTTTCCTATCTGCAGAGATATCTTTTCTTGTTCATCTCAACACTTTGCATATTTGTCCATTTCTTTTTCTCTACCCTTAAGCCAATTCTTTGTAAGAATAGTCTGCACAGCTGCATTGTCATTAGTTTTCTATTTTTCTCTAATTCTTCAAATTTTTACAATTTGTTTTCTGTTCCCATTATATCACCAAAAAATGCCCTTTTGGAGATTATAATAAGTTTCTAATAACCAGTCAATATCCTTGCTTTTCTTGGTTTTGTTGATTTCTAGAGCTGTAGGATTTGACATTATTAGCAGTCCTAATTCCCCCTGAAATTATTTTCTCACTGTCTTCTGCAAATCAATTCTATCTTGTCTACATTTTTACTTCTCTGATCTTGACTTCTTAGACCTCTTCCTCCAGCTCCATACATTCTGAAACTTTATTTTATTTTTAATTGAGAAATAATAACCATACATACTTATAGGGCACAATGTGATATTCTGATATATGCATAAATGCCTCATATTTTTTCACTGGGATCTGTTCTTTACCTCCTTTTCCCTCTGTTTCATTTAAACAAATGCTTCATTTAGTTAAATTAATACGTATTGAGCACTTATTGCCTGCAACTAACTGGGTACTAAGCATGCCTTAGGGTGCCTCCTCTGTGGTCTTGTTAGAGATTGAAAAGTCATCTTGCTCAAAGAGACCTCTATGACCTGTGATTATATGTAAAATTTCCATCATTCTTTACTGCTTTTGGCTCAGGAATTTATGATCCCTGTTAAAATGCAAAAAATGTTCTTCAGTAGGCTTCACACTTTAAGTCAGCTACAACTGAAGTCAAAATAGAAAAAATAATCAAGTTATCTAACAGAACACAGACCCAGAGTTGTAAAATATAGGAAAGGTACATTTTAATGAGGTAAGGGAGAGGAGTGGGAGAATATTGGGTAATATGAAGCACTCCCTGGAAAAAGTAAACCTGTGGTTTGCCCCCGTGGGTTTTCTAGGCAAAATTTTCAAGGGCTGGCTGTGGAAATGGGTAAATTAGAAAACCAGAAAATAAATATTATAAGTAAATTCCCTAGACTAAATAAGCTCAGCATTTTGAAAACAAGAGTTCTTTGCAGAGTGTATATTCCTGCTGCTGTTTCATTTTTTTTTCCTGTATACTCTCACAGTTCTCAGTAAATGAATTTGAGTCACAAGAGATCAGCTTCCCAGAGGTGCTTTGTCTAATTAAGAACGATAATAAAAAAAAATCTCCATTAAAGGCTTTACTGTGGGAAAGCCATTAGGACACTACTAGAGTGACAGCAGATTTTCTTCCAAGTTGAAGTGTTTCCTTGTACTCTAGTGCAATGATTATAAATGAATATACTTTTATACCAGGTAGTCATAGTGGACATTTCCAGGGTGAACCATAAAACACTCTGTAATGATAGATGATCCTCTAGTTTAACACAGAGGGTGTTTTTGCCTACCAATGAAAAATGAAACATATTCAGCTTCCTGGCACTTCTAATAAAATACTACTATTTTTACAATAGTAATGATTTAATATTTCAATATGGTCTGAAATGTGGTAGCCTTGAAATATATTTTTAACAAATTCATGGATCTCAAAAAAAAATTAGAGGACAATGGTAACAGAAACTCAGTGTTTCAGAGTATTAATTGAAAACTACCAGTTATATGATGTTTTCTTCATTTTAAACTTATCTTCTGTTCATACTATTTTTAACATAGATTCAGTGGGGATTGAGTAACTTAGAAATTCTTTGTTATGTGGGGTTTTTACTCTAATATTTATGTAGGAATTTTAAGCCTATGTATCTTGGTACTTCCCGGCTTGACTATGTGCATATGAAATTTAACAGAACCTATTGTCAAAGTGACAATTTTATCTTCTACTTTCTATATTTAAGGAGAATAATGCATTTAGAGAATATCAATAAGTGAAGAGTGTTCCTGCACAGTCACAGGTCATTGATTATTTAAGGGATGTTTTTATAAGTATTTTTAAAGAACAAATGTTTTAGCAATGCCACTAAAACCAATAAGGATTAGTTTGCATATGATGCAATTTATGGCATCTAGTTATCTAATGACCACAACTATCATTTGTGTACCTTTTTATCACAACATCTTCGCCCTGCCATCCTCCAGTGCCGGGAACTTCCTAGTGTAAACTGGGTGGCCTCCCTCCTCCTGGTTTTCTCTCCTTCTATCTCAAATTTACGGTTTTTTTTTAAGGGTTCTGAATCTCTGATTTATTAGACAGCACAGAAATAACAGGTTTAGATTATATTACAAAAAGAGCTCAAACTGTTCATATGCAGCCACTGGGCTTGCTAAGGGATAGAAGGGGGACTTCTTCAGATTACTGCATAAGGACACAAAGACTCCTCATCCTAAACAAATTATTAAGGTACATAGACAAGGTTTTTGCAGGACAGAAAACAGAGAACTCCACAGGTACTATAACACATTCCTTAAGGAATAAGCATGTATTTGTTGGAAGCAAACAAAGCTTTCCATAGAGAAACCACTTTCATGAGATGATTAGGTGCACTTGGGTTTTGTTTCTGCCTCTGTCACTTGGTGAATGAAGATACGATCTTCAGGATGTTCCATGTCATCCATTTCATAATATATGATGATGCTATTGCAAGTGTAGTCCCATCATTACTGAAGGCAAGTGATGCGATGTTTATGGGGTACCAATGGAACTGGCACAGTTGCTTTTTGTTAAATGGATTCCAAATATTTACAAAGCCATCAGAACCACCTATGGCAAATGTATTATGGATATTCTGGAAAGAAATGGCATTGACTGGGTAAACCTGCTCAATATTATTTTCTTTCAGTCTGTGACATTTGAAGGCATATTTCTTCTGTACCTCAGGGCTTGGGCCAAGGATTCAACTGCCACTCCACCTTCTATAGAGCTTAATACATAACCCTGCTTGTTTGGAAACGCTTATATGCAGCGAGTCTGGTATTTCAGGCTGGACTCCCTGCTCTGCTGCACATAACCCATGTTCCATAAGCCCCACACCAACACTCTGCAGCCCGCTGTTCTCACAATCAGCTCGTCTCCAGACACTGAGAAGGTATCTACCTTTTCAGGCCGAGAGAAGGTCCTGGCATTACAAGGATTTCTGGGATCCCACAATTTAACTGTCTGATCCCAACTTCCAGTAAACATCATGTTCACTTATGGACAGTATTCAATACATCTGATGGGGGCATCATGGGTCCCAGCAAGATTTTCTTGATCAGTGTTCAAATCATGCATTTTCAATTGATGATCTAGTCCTCCTCTCCAGGCCTGTGCTGGATCGTAGAAGGCTCAGTCCAGGATGGTGCCGGCGTGCTGGTACCTGAGCGCATGGACCTGAGAGCAAGTGCTATTACCTGAGCACGTGTTCCGCACATTGTAGAAGAGCAGTGACGTGTCCCAGGAGGAGACAAGCAGGAACTGGAAGGTGTTGGGGCTGAACTTCACCGAGGAAGTGACAACCTCGGGTGGCTGGGTCAGCTTGAGCTCATTAGAACCGGTCATCCCCTCTGATCTGCCCTGCCAGCTGATGGCCTGGGAAGTCCCTGGAGAGTCTGCTCCCGCAAGTAGTCCTCTGGCCTCACTCCTGTCGTCTTCATCGTCATTATCTTCTTCTTCCGCTCTGCCTCCCTGCTCTGCCTCCCTGCTCTGCCTCCCTGCTCTGCCTCCCTGCTCCGCCTCTGTCAAAAGATAGATTAACAAGAGAAAAGTATAACAAATTTATTCGTTCAAAGTTTTACATGACACAGGAGTCTCCAGAAATGAAGACCCAAAGCCCCAGGGAACACTACTTTTATGCTTGGGTTCTACAGCCGTGTAGAAATGGGACTGGACAGGAGTAGGATCTAATAGTAATAGACTGAGGGAGGAGACCCAGCGAGGCCTGTCCAGATTATTTTTGGTCTCTCTGTGTGGCATTTCTTCCTCCTAGCTATGGGTCTATGAAGGTCTTCAAGAGAGAAAGATGGGAGAAGGAAGAGAGTGACCTTTCTAGGTTTTATGGCTTTCTTTGGGGAAGAAGGGTTCTAGTTTCATATATTGTCTGCCATGGGAGGGGGGTGGGGAAGAATTCTGGTTTCTGTGGCTCAGCTAGGGGGAGAAATGAGGCAGGAGACAAGAGGGCAGGAGAAGGTCAGAGATCTTGCTTCTGAGGTCTTCTAATCTTAATTCAAAGTACTCAGCATGCCAGGGTACCATGCTTTGAGGTATTGTTTTCTGGGCCCCAATACCATTACCACTGTCAAAATCATGAAAACATGCTGCTCTCAAAAGTTTCGCTCATGCTCCTTTG
The DNA here is from genome assembly GCF_028885655.2 of Pongo abelii. Classification (NCBI taxonomy): domain Eukaryota; kingdom Metazoa; phylum Chordata; class Mammalia; order Primates; family Hominidae; genus Pongo; species Pongo abelii. The sequence goes on from NC_071991.2 coordinate 106,020,460, forward strand.
CAAGTTAACTCTTTCTCATGCCTCCTGGTCACTTCTTCCATCCCTCCACACAACCAACCAGTCACTGATTTGAAAAGCCAAGAATTGGGCCAGGCACGGTGGCTCAAGTCTGTAATTCCAGCACTTTGGGAGGCTGAGGCAGGTGAATCACTTGAGATCAGTAGTTCGAGACCAGCCTGGCCAACATGGTGAAACCCCATCTCTACTAAAAATACAAAATTAGCCGGACGTGATGGTGCACACCTGTAATCCCAGCTATTTGGGAGGGTGAGGCAGGAGACTCACTTGAACCTGAGAGGCAGAGGTTGTAGTGAACAAAGATCACGCCATTGCACTCCAGCCTGAGCAACAAGAGTAAAACTTCATCTAAAAAAAAAAAAAAAAATACACACTAAGAATTTTAAAACAAGGCTGTCCTTTGTGGTAAACACCCTTAATAAACCCATGAGATTTCAACAAGTGTGGTATTTAGAATTCAATTATTTGTCCCTCTAACTTGTTCTGTTACATACTTGAAATTGAGCAGACATGGGTCTGCTGCAAAACAAGAGGGGTATTTTAGAGTAGCACTGTAAATGGTCTGATTTATATAATGATGGCAACTTCAACAGTTTTGTGGTGAAAAAATCAGAAAGAAAAATTCTGTGCGTGCAGAAACCTGCAGTGGCAGCTTCCGAACCTTTTGAAACCCTAAAACTTACATTGTGGCTTTAACTGGAGTTTGCAACTCTAGCTGCACATTAGAATCACTTGGGGAGCCTTAAAAATGTTGATGCCTGGGTCCCATCTTGGCTGAGTTAAATCAGAATCTCTGGCAGGGAGTTGAGTCTCAGGGATTATTATGATTTAAAAGTTCCCAGGTGATTCTAACATGCAGCGAGCTTCGAGCTTCATTGCTCATAATTGTACTCATAATTAAGTGTTCTTTTTGGAGAGCCAGTTTCAGATTTTATTTTCTTAAGGAGTTTACCCAGAATTGATCATTCTGCATCACCATTTCCTCTTAGAAGGTTGGCTTGCTATGATAAAGTAGTATTTCAACAAGAAAAAGTAAATGATTACTGTTTACACATGCTTGTGATTTCTCTTCCTCTCTTGAATAATTTGCATATTTGAATCAAAATGCACTGTGTTTTGTTATCACCTTTACTGTTTTCTATTTTAATGTGCATGGGAGGCCACAGAAGAAGCTATGATGTTTAAGTATTGACCTTTCCCATCCCTTCTTAGTTCCACTCCCTCTCCAGTGTTTCCTACTTCTCAATGTGCCTTCTGGGTCCTTCATTCTGCACCATCCCTGGGGCTTCCCTCTTTACTCTCAGGATTATCCTAATCTCTACAGTCTAGGGAAATGCCCCTGTCCTTCTTATTTTTAATCTCTACTTATTTTTAATCTATATTTTAATTATCCTGACATCTATAGTCCAGGGAAATGCCCTTGTCCTTCTTATTTTTAATCTCTACTTGAAGTCTTCTCTAATACATGTATTTATGTCAATGTCTGCCAATGTTTGTGCTGTCTCACATAAGCTACTATCATGCTAACTTCAACTATTTGCTGCTGATGCTATGACCTAAAGGACTGACTGTATAGTGGGATGTTTCTCTGTTTGTTTCAACAAGGGGGAAAAATTCGAAGACAGGTGTGTCAGCCTGTGGCATCCATAACACAATATAGACACAACATTTCCTTGTGCTTCTGCAAAGGAACAGCTTTATTGGTAGAATCACCTCTTAGGCCCATGTAAGGAACATTGGTTTGTCTACCTCTGAGAAAACTAAAGCATGGGGGCGATAAGTAATAGGGAAACATAGGTGCTTTACTTTGCATTAGTAGTACAGTGTTGTTTTTCAAATTTTTCTGTTGCTTTTCAAATTTACTGTTACACAACCAGAAAACATTATCGTTCAATTACCCTTCAATGCAAACTTCCACTGATGAGGCAGCTGAGTGTTTTAGCAGATTGAACTCTAAAGATGTAGGAATCGATTTTTCTCAAGAGTACAGCAGAGCTTTGGTCCCACTCCATTCCTACTTAGGTTCAGATATTTGTTAAATGCAGGGATATGTAGAAAAATATACACATTACTATTGGGGATCATTCGCAATGGATTAGTTCAGAAGGATTTTTTTTCATTGTTCATATCATATATGTCCTTCTAAAAGTCAAAATTGCATTTAAAGTGATCCAGTGAACGATGACTGCAATATTTCTGTGTTTATGAATCACAAGTTAGTCTTTTATGTTTGCTTTGTTTCTTTTAGAAGAATTTTATTAGCACATATAAAAGTAGCTAAGAGGTAAAACAGTTTCTTTTTGTTTATATGTAACTTGGGAAAAAATTTTACTGCTGGCGATAAATTGAAAAGCTGTGGTAACGGTGATTAAGTCAGTCCAACATGGAAACATTTATTGGGAACCTGCTACATACACAGCACTCTGATAGGGATGGAGGATATAATATATTACAGATAATTGGGATAATCAAGCAACTTAAAATGTATGGGGGAAAATGTGGCACAACTGTGAATGGCGCAAACATCTGTTACAGTAGTGGAGCGAATATCTTTTTGATATATTTAGCATCAGTAAAATTTCCACAAATTAAAGCATCTGAGGAAGCAAAAAGCCACATTTGTCAACAGGAATGAAAGCAAGATAAAGATGATCTAAAAGCTTAGACATCTAGGTGAATTGATAACTACAAATGAGCAATGCCTTCAACTTTTAAGATTCCAGGCAGCTAAAGGCCTCAGTTTTTCTCTCTGACAAAAGAAAAGACACAATTTGTCTGCAGAGACAAAGATATTTTTATGACACTACATTCAAACAGGAATATATATCAAAGGTCTCTGTATATTGAATATCATATTGGATAATAAAATCAACTACAGTTTTACAACAGGAAAAGTAAATCCACAGAGGTGATTCCAGGTATGACCATTTGTGAGACAAAGAGCATTGCCTGAACTAAAGGAGAGATTTATATGATAAACAATAAAAACATGAAACCAATGTGAAAATTTCCCTTCCTTTCTCTTTCTAAACCCCAGTTCTACTTCTCATGAGTAATTATTTTTAACCCATTGTGTGCAGCCTTCTGGCTGTTACCCTAAAAACACCAAGTGCTGTTCTCATACAACTGTTTCTTCATCCCAACAATTTGGGATGAAGTATCTCCTCACTATGACAGAGGAGTTAGACTAAACTTTCTTCTCCTTTCCACGTCTTCTCCCAGTGTTTGTTAGGAAACACAGATAGCCCTCCAAATACCAGGTGAATTGAAGTAGATATGACAAATAGTGCTGTCACATTCTCTTGCTTGAGGACTGGTTATTATTTATCTTGAGAACATGTGGGTTATATCTTCTTGGCATATTAAAGGATATAATTTATTTCTGTCTTTGCAATCTCTTAGTGGATTGCCTGTAGAGAACATCATATTCTGATTTTCTGCTTATTTAACAATAAAACTATTTTCCTTCTCTTCTACCTTTGTGGAGAGATTTTCCGTGTTGATAAAAGATTTTTGTTTTTATAGTTCCCCCAGCATATACCTTTTTCCCAGGAACTGCTCTGCTTGTTCTTTCTGTGGTATTTAATTTTTCTCTTCTTGATTTTTCTTCACTGTTCCTTTTTTGCTACTCATTCTTATTTTTTAATGAAGAATTATACTTAACAACAAAGCTACTTGGCATAGATTGTGCAGCTGTGTTAACACACTGCATCTCACTGGAGTAAAACAGTTGACCATGGCCGTGGATAAGTGTGTGGATGTGTCATTTGAGGGTATAAAGGGCAAGCTGAACACATCTTGAAAGCTAAACATTTACATTTGGTTATAACATTCATAGTATAATCTTGGATTCTCCTTGGGCCTCCCATTATTTTATGAAGTACTCTCCTGGTTTTGTTCAGAAGAGCACTTCATGAAGGAAGTGGTAGAAAGTCTGTACCTTGCTCTGCATACTGAGGGGCAAATTGGTCTTTGATAATATCTTAACTTAATCATTGGAATTTCTGATCATTTCCCACTGGTATTCTCCAGAACTATCTTTTTCAAATTTTGAACTTCAGGAGTCATCTGGACAAAGAGTCTGCTTCTGCTCAGGCTGTTGTCAGAGTCAGGTGTGGACAGAGAGCCAGATCAGAAGAAATTGGCAGGCAAGAGTTTTCTTCTGGGTTTAAGGTTCTTTTTCAGGTAAATTGGTTTGCTGCCTTTATTTTTTTTCTAACTTCTTTCTTTTTATGTTTTTCAACTTCTCTCCTTTTTTAAATATCTATGAACTTTTTTCTCTTTCATTCTTGTGAATTTTACAAAGCTTCCTCTGATTAGGGAGGCAAAAAAAGTGTGAAGTTTTTTTTCTTCAAATACACTGACACTAAAAAAACTAAAAATACGTTCAACAACATACGTCTGTTTGAAATTCACTGGAACATATACTCTAGGTGACAAAAGTGTCTATCTTCCATTTTTCATATCCTAAGCATATGCCAGGCCATATTAAGTCATGATGACTTGCAGTTCATTACTACAGAGAAATAAGAATTTTACAGCTCATCCAATGAATTCATGCTGACATCATAGTTCTAGAGTAACATTTGACCATTTACATAAACTGGCAATTTAATTTTTTAATAAAGGTTATAAAGTAGGAGCTCTGTCTGCTTTCAAGCAGTATTTTAAAAATGTGACAAATTTATTTAGGTTAGTTATTTTGGTTCATTTTTAAAAAATAAATGAATTTCCTACCCTGTCAGAAAGTCATACATATTGAAAACGTTTTCATTTGCCTTTGTTTTTTTTTTCTAGAAAGAAGGACGGTTTGTTCAAATCTATCTTCTATTTTTCACTTTATCCACAAATACCCAGATGTTTACATTCTCAAGGAGCTTAACTGATGTTAGAAGTACAAACAGTGAATAGTTATTTTATCTTTTCTGCATAAACTTAAAAGGCCAACAAGGTGATAGAAAAGTGGTATACTTTATTCTTATAATTGACCCTCATAGTTAAGGTCTCTTTGGTGATGCTATTCTCTAAGCAAAGCTTTTTGGAAAAAAGTGAAATGTTAAAGAACTGGTGAACTTCCAGGGCAAGATAAATTTTCAGTCTAAAGCTTACAAGCACAAATGCAAGAATTTGTCTGCCAGCCTTGGGCTATGGAATGTCCTTTTTTATTTTTTATTTTTTCAATTGGGGACAACCATTGAATTAGCCTTCTTTTATGTTCTATAGGTTTAAAGCTCTTTTATTTCAAAAGGCCTTTGGCATGGTACACTGATTTTATGTTTGATTTTTATTACTGATTTTAATTGCTTCTGCAGTTGTGTATATTTTTAGTACTCTAAGTATATTGTTCCTTGTAAAATACCTGGAGTATTTTCTAAGAAGCAGAATATTTTATGAATCACGTTTTTTTGTATAATTAAATAATACATAATCTTTATGATACTGGCTTGAAGTTCCTAAAAATTTTAAGGGAAATGCAATGTGTAGCTCAGAGATTTGAGAAAAAAAAATGCTTAAATAACAAATTCTTTCCTCAGATATTCCCTTCCACAGATGTAATGTGTGTAATGTATTTAATGTAAATAAAATAAAATAGAATCATGTTTTATAAACTACATTTATTATTTCTAGTTGCCTACTGGTGACATCTTGATTTTTCATTTTAAAAATGGTTTAGCTCTGTTCTTTATGGTGACTCAGACATTACAGCTACTTTTTTGTGTATAGCATATAAATGAAAACTTAAAATTCCCTGTGGAGTATAAAATTAGCAAAGAACTTTTAAGTGCACCTGATCAAAGTAAAAAAGTATACCAATTATTTATTTACAGTGGGATGTTAGAAACACAAATTTGCAGTGGTGGTTGTTATAAACCTTGCGGAAATGAATTTTACTAGACAGACATCCATTTTCCAATATGGAAATAGCCCTACAATTTTATAAATTTTGTTTGAAACTATGTTTGGACATAACCATAGCCAAACATGATGTAATTGTAGGAGTTTTCTATCAGATTGATATTCTTCATTAGAGTTACGTTGTAAGTATTATAGTGCAGTATTTTCACTGCTCCCAGACTATGTTAAAAATCTAGTGAATCAAGCTGCCTGACTCTCTGTCACCCCAGTTCTCTTGTATTTATTGGAGAGTTCATATAAAAGCTCAACTATATACCAGTTTTAAATGTGAATGGCCTCCTATACTCACAGGCTTAATGCTGCCTAATTTCCATTATAACATAAAATTATAATTTCTTTTGTTGTGTGGACAATAAGTTTCCCCATTTTTTGGAATGGGGGCTAAGGGTGCAATGGGAGAGAGATTAAGAAGAAAACAGATAGCTTATTTGGGGGTTTTGGGAAAAATTTCTAAGATAGGAGTCCCTGAGCCTTATCTTCAGTTAGATGTAGCTGGTTATTTTAATGTTATTTTTAATGCATTGAGTAGTTTGTGTTGAGAAGCATGATATTGAGTTTAGAGGGGATAGCAGATGGTTCTGCCTAAGTTGATATCCATGTATTCTGTCTGTATTACTGGGAATATTGTTTAAAATTATGAAGCTTATTTTACATAAATGAATTTCACTTTCACAAGTCAGAATTGCACAAAATTATGGCCGAATAGGAACAGCTCCGGTCTACGGCTCCCAGCGCGAGCGACGCAGAAGACGGGTGATTTCTGCATTTCCATCTGAGGTACCGTGTTCATCTCACTAGGGAGTGCCAGACAGTGGGCGCAGGTCAGTGGGTGAGTGCACCGTGCGCCAGCCGAAGCAGGGGCGAGGCATTGCCTCACTCGGGAAGCGCAAGGGGTCAGGGAGTTCCCCTTCCAGGGGTGACAGACTGCACCTGGAAAATCGGGCCACTCCCTCCCGAATACTGTGCTTTTCCGACGGGCTTAGGAAACGGTGCCCCAGGAGAGTATAGCCCGCACCTGGCTCAGAGGGTCCTACGCCCACGGAGTCTCGCTGATTGCTAGCACAGCAGTCTGAGATCAAACAGCAAGTCGGCAGCGAGGCTGGGGGAGGGGCGCCCGCCATTGCCCAGGCTCGCTTAGGTAAACAAAGCAGCCTGGAAGCTTGAACTGGGTGGAGCCCACCACAGCTCAAGGAGGCCTGCCTGCCTCTGTAGGCTCCACCTCTGGGGGCAGGACACAGACAAACAAAAAGACAGCAGTAACCTCTGCAGACTTAAATGTCCCTGTCTGACAGCTTTGAGGAGAGCAGTGGTTCTCCCAGCACGCAGCTGGAGATCTGAGAACGGGCTGACTGCCTCCTCAAGTGGGTCCCTGACCCCGACCCCCGAGCAGCCTAACTGGGAGGCACCCCCCAGCAGGGGCAGACTGACACCTCACACAGCCGGCCAGGTACTCCAACAGACCTGCAGCTGAGGGTTCTGTCTGTTAGAAGGAAAGCTAACAGAAAGGACATCCACACCAAAAACCCATCTGTACATCACCATCATCAAAGACCAAAAGTAGATAAAACCACAAAGATGGGGAAAAAACAGAGCAGAAAAACTGGAAACTCTAAAAACCAGAGTACCTCTCCTCCTCCAAAGGAATGCAGTTCCTCACCAGCAACGGAACAAAGCTGGACGGAGAATGACTTTGACGAGCTGAGAGAAGAAGGCTTCAGACGATCAAATTACTCCGAGCTACGGGAGGATATTCAAACCAAAGGCAAAGAAGTTGAAAACTTTGAAAAAAATTTAGAAGAATGTATAACTAGAATAACCAATACAGAGAAGTGCTTAAAGGAGCTGATGGAGCTGAAAACCAAGGCTCGAGAACTACGTGAAGAATGCAGAAGCCTCAGGAGCCGATGCGATCAAATGGAAGAAAGGGTATCAGCCCTGGAAGATGAAATGAATGAAATGAAGCGAGAAGGGAAGTTTAGAGAAAAAAGAATAAAAAGAAACGAGCAAAGCCTCCAAGAAATGTGGGACTATGTGAAAAGACCAAATCTACGTCTGATTGGTGTACCTGAAAGTGACGGGGAGAATGGAAACAAGTTGGAAAACACTCTGCAGGATATTATCCAGGAGAACTTCCCCAATCTAGCAAGGCAGGCCAACATTCAGATTCAGGAAATACAGAGAACGCCACAAAGATACTCCTCGAGAAGAGCAACTCCAAGACACATAATTGTCAGATTCACCAAAGTTGAAATGAAGGAAAAAATGTTAAGGGCAGCCAGAGAGAAAGGTCGGGTTACCATCAAAGGGAAGCCCATCAGACTAACAGCGGATCTCTCGGCAGAAACCCTACAAGCCAGAAGAGAGTGGGGGCCAATATTCAACATTCTTAAAGAAAAGAATTTTCAACCCAGAATTTCATATCCTGCCAAACTAAGCTTCATAAGTGAAGGAGAAATAAAATACTTTACAGACAAGCAAATGCTGAGAGATTTTGTCACCACCAGGCCTGCCCTAAAAGAGCTCCTGAAGGAATCGCTAAACATGGAAAGGCACAACCGGTACCAGCCACTGCAAAATCATACCGAAATGTAAAGAACATCGAGACTAGGAAGAGACTGCATCAACTAACAAGCAAAATATCCAGCTAACATCATAATGACAGGATCAAATTCACACATAACAATATTAACTTTAAATGTAAATGGACTAAATGCTCCAATTAAAAGACACAGACTGGCAAACTGGATAAAGACTCAAGACCCATCAGTGTGCTGTATTCAGGAAACCCATCTCACGTGCAGAGACACACATAGGCTCAAAATAAAAGGATGGAGGAAGATCTACCAAGCAAATGGAAAACAAAAAAAGGCAGGGGTTGCAATCCTAGTCTCTGATAAAACAGACTTTAAACCAACAAAGATCAAAAGAGACAAAGAAGGCCATTACATAATGGTAAAGGGATTAATTCAACAAGAAGAGCTAACTATCCTAAATATATATGCACCCAATACAGGAGCACCCAGATTCATAAAGCAAGTCCTGAGTGACCTACAAAGAGACTTAGACTCCCACACATTAATAATGGGAGACTTTAACACCCCACTATCAACATTAGACAGATCAACGAGACAGAAAGTCAACAAGGATACCCAGGAATTGAACTCAGCTCTGCACCAAGCGGACCTAATAGACATCTACAGAACTCTCCACCCCAAATCAACAGAATATACATTTTTTTCAGCACCACACCTCACCTATTCCAAAATTGACCATATACTTGGAAGTAAAGCTCTCCTCAATAAATGTAAAAGAACAGAAATTGTAACAAACTGTCTCTCAGATCACAGTGCAATCAAGCTAGAACTCAGGATTAAGAATCTCACTCAAAACCGCTCAACTACGTGGAAACTGAACAACCTGCTCCTGAATGACTACTGGGTACATAACGAAATGAAGGCAGAAATAAAGATGTTCTTTGAAACCAACGAGAACCAAGACACAACATACCAGAATCTCTGGGATGCATTCAAAGCAGTGTGTAGAGGGAAATTTATAGCACTAAATGCCCACAAGAGAAAGCAGGAAAGATCCAAAATTGACACCCTAACATCACAATTAAAAGAACTAGAAAAGCAAGAGCAAACACATTCAAAAGCTAGCAGAAGGCAAGAAATAACTAAAATCAGAGCAGAACTGAAGGAAATAGAGACACAAAAAACCCTTCAAAAAATCAATGAATCCAGGAGCTGGTTTTTTGAAAGGATCAACAAAATTGATAGACCGCTAGCAAGATTAATAAAGAAAAAAAGAGAGAAGAATCAAATAGATGCAATAAAAAATGATAAAGGGGATATCACCACCGATCCCACAGAAATACAAACTACCATCAGAGAATATTACAAACACCTCTATGCAAATAAACTAGAAAATCTAGAAGAAATGGATAAATTCCTCAACACATACACCCTCCCAAGATTAAACCAGGAAGAAGTTGAATCTCTGAATAGACCAATAACAGGAGCTGAAATTGTGGCAATAATCAATAGCTTACCAACCAAAAAAAGTCCAGGTCCAGATGGATTCACAGCCGAATTCTACCAGAGGTACAAGGAGGAGCTGGTACCATTCCTTCTGAAACTATTCCAATCAATAGAAAAAGAGGGAAGCCTCCCTAACTCATTTTATGAGGCCAGCATCATCCTGATACCAAAGCCTGGCAGAGACACAACCAAAAAAGAGAATTTTAGACCAATATCCTTGATGAACATTGATGCAAAAATCCTCAATAAAATACTGGCAAACAGAATCCAGCAGCACATCAAAAAGCTTATCCACCATGATCAAGTGGGCTTCATCCCTGGGATGCAAGGCTGGTTCAATATACGCAAATCAATAAATGTAATCCAGCATATAAACAGAACCAAAGACAAAAACCACATGATTATCTCAATAGATGCAGAAAAGGCCTTTGACAAAATTCAACAACCCTTCATGCTAAAAACTCTCAATAAATTAGGAATTGATGGGACGTATCTCAAAATAATAAGAGCTATTTATGACAAACCCACAGCCAATATCATACTGAATGGGCAAAAACTGGAAGCATTCCCTTTGAAAACTGGCACAAGACAGGGATGCCCTCTCTCACCACTTCTATTCAACATAGTGTTGGAAGTTCTGGCCAGGGCAATTAGGCAGGAGAAGGAAATCAAGGGTATTCAATTAGGAAAAGAGGAAGTCAAATTGTCCCTGTTTGCAGATGACATGATTGTATATCTAGAAAACCCCATTGTCTCAGCCCAAAATCTCCTTAAGCTGATAAGCAACTTCAGCAAAGTCTCAGGATACAAAATCAATGTGCAAAAATCACAAGCATTCTTATACATCAATAACAGACAAACAGAGAGCCAAATCATGAGTGAACTCCCATTCACAATTGCTTCAAAGAGAATAAAATACCTAGGAATCCAACTTACAAGGGATGTGAAAGACCTCTTCAAGGAGAACTACAAACCACTGCTCAAGGAAATAAAAGAGGATACAAACAAATGGAAGAACATTCCATGCTCATGGGTAGGAAGAATCAATATCATGAAAATGGCCATCCTTCCCAAGGTAATTTACAGATTCAATGCCATCCCCATCAAGCTACCAATGACTTTCTTCACAGAACTGGAAAAAACTACTTTAAAGTTCATATGGAACCAAAAAAGAGCCCGCATCGCCAAGTCAATCCTAAGCCAAAAGAACAAAGCTGGAGGCATCACACTACCTGACTTCAAACTATACTACAAGGCTACAGTAACCAAAACAGCATGGTACTGGTACCAAAACAGAGATATAGATCAATGGAACAGAACAGAGCCATCAGAAATAATGCCACATATCTACAAGTATCTGATCTTTGACAAACCTGACAAAAACAAGAAATGGGGAAAGGATTCCCTATTTAATAAATGGTGCTGGGAAAACTGGCTAGCCATATGTAGAAAGCTGAAACTGGATCCCTTCCTTACACCTTATACAAAAATCAATTCAAGATGGATTAAAGACTTAAACGTTAGACCTGAAACCATAAAAACCCTAGAAGAAAACCTAGGCATTACCATTCAGGACATAGGCATGGGCAAGGACTTCATGTCTAAAACACCAAAAGCAATGGCAACAAAAGCCAAAATTGACAAATGGGATCTAATTAAACTAAAGAGCTTCTGCACAGCAAAAGAAACTACCATCAGAGTGAACAGGCAACCTACAAAATGGGAGAAAATTTTTGCAACCTACTCATCTGACAAAGGGCTAATATCCAGAATCTACAATGAACTCCAACAAATTTACAAGAAAAAAACAAACAACCCCATCAAAAAGTGGGCGAAGGACATGAACAGACACTTCTCAAAAGAAGACATTTATGCAGCCAAAAAATACATGAAAAAATGCTCACCATCACTGGCCATCAGAGAAATGCAAATCAAAACCACAATGAGATACCATCTCACACCAGTTAGAATGGCAATCATTAAAAAGTCAGGAAACAACAGGTGCTGGAGAGGATGTGGAGAAATAGGAACACTTTTACACTGTTGGTGGGACTGTAAACTAGTTCAACCCTTGTGGAAGTCAGTGTGGCGATTCCTCAGGGATCTAGAACTAGAAATTCCATTCGACCCAGCCATCCCATTACTGGGTATATACCCAAAGGACTATAAATCATGCTGCTATAAAGACACATGCACACGTATGTTTATTGCGGCATTATTCACAATAGCAAAGACTTGGAACCAACCCAAATGTCCAACAATGATAGACTGGATTAAGAAAATGTGGCACATATACACCATGGAATACTATGCAGCCATAAAAAATGATGAGTTCACGTCCTTTGTAGGGACATGGATGAAATTGGAAATCATCATTCTCAGTAAACTATCGCAAGGACAAAAAACCAAACACCGCATATTCTCACTCATAGGTGGGAATTGAACAATGAGAACACATGGACACAGGAAGGGGAACATCACACTCTGGGGACTGTTGTGGGGTGGGGGGAGGGGGGAGGGATAGCATTGGGAGATATACCTAATGCTAGCTGACGAGTTGGTGGGTGCAGCGCACCAGTATGGCACATGTATACATATGTAACTTACCTGCACATTGCGCACATGTACCATAAAACCTAAAGTATAATAATAATAATAATAATAATAATAAAAGAAAAAAAAAAAAAAAAAAAAAAAAAAGAATTGCACAAAATTAAGAGTACTTATACTTCAATAGAAAATTAGACAGGACAGCCAGTCCTTGTCCCTAGAGTTTAAGGTATTACATTAAGGATTAATTTTTCTGTATTACTATCAGGAACAAATTGCAAATGGTTCCAAATTTGCAGAGTATATTTGTGTGACTTAAGTATATTCACTTGACACTAAAATGTAATGGGGAACATTTGCATATTTTTCATTAGCTAAAGTTCTTGTATTTCTCCAAGGCTGTCTTACTAAAATGTATAGTCTGTCTATTCTCCCAATTTCAGCAATGTTGAATAATGGATTTTGAGAAATGTTTCTACCATTACTTATTTGTATGATTATTTGGATTGTTATGACACTTGTTATAAAACCTTTCGATCTTAAGTTCAAGACAATTTCGTAGAAAACATTTTTTTTTTAGCTTCTGCAATATTCATTTCCTTACATGACATATTCCTTCGTAAAATTCTCTCCACTTCTGACTTCCACGAGGATGTACCTCACTGCTTCTTCTTCTTCTCTGGCTATTCTTTTTTAATAAAAATTCTTCAGTGGTTCTACTTTGCTCTCCAAACCCTGAGACTCAGCTCTTGGTTCTGTGATTATCCCTCACCATGTTTAGGTCAGCGATGTCCTCAACTCAAGAAGTTAATAACCATCACTGCAGCCCTAGATGTAATCACCTCCTGCACTGATCCCACCTCCCTAAGAGGAGTTGAAACCAATGCAGTTATTCATGACTCCCCTTATACCCCAATAAAATTTTTCCTTTATTTTTCTTTCTTCGTTAATGGTATTTTCATTTTTATGGCTCCCGGGTTGGAAATTCTGGATCATCATTGCCCTCCCTTAATTTTCAGACCACATGTTTAGTAATGAAGTTTAGTTATTATTACTAGGTTATGCCTCCCTGATTGAAATCATTCCTTTTTTTCTCCTTCATTCTACCCCCTTTTCATTTTACACATTGAAAACACACACACACACACACACACACACACACACCCAAAAAAGCAAGGCACCAACCAACTTTGTGCATGTCACAAAAATCTTAATTGACACTTGAACATTATTTGGTGACTTAATTACTCACCCCCTACTGTCTACCCCCAAGTCACACACATCATCACTAGATTCCTATTTGGAATATAAAAATAGGGGAAATCCTGAATCTAAATCAAAAATTAGGGAAGGGTATCATTAGATGCCAGAAAATGTCAAGAAATTGTTGCTATTTAGTTTAATTGATCAAAACTTTGGGCAAACCATAGGATTGGTTACAACCTTCTATATCAAGATAATGCTGTAATGCTAGGAAGCCTGTGCAGGAGACTCTTGATTCAGAAATGCCTTCTAATTTTAGGGCTTAGGGTTGGAGCAAGGTCCAGCTGAAGAGCCATTGAAGACCATACCACTTGACATTTCATTTGTGGTGACTCGTTAGTAAGAAAAAGCAGCCAGACTGTGAGATTGCAGGGCTCATGAGGTAGCTACCCTGAGCAGGAAACTAGCAGTGCAATGGGGTTTTCATGATTCAGCATCAGCAGAGTCACTTCTCCTCTCACTAATTGAGATGATGGCAGTGACTCATATTTCAAAGCAAAATACAGTTGCATTCTGGAAAAACATAATTATGGTAAATAGGAAATGCATAACACTTAATGTTTATCTATTTAGGGACTTTGGCAGCTGACTTAATCCATATATATCTGGACCATTTCATTTTTATAAATCTCTATGAGATAAGTTTATTTTCAGAAGTCTTTTCAGGAAATTCTGAAAATTAGCTTCCAGATATGTGTCATGCTAAGGCCTGTTGTAGAGTAGAAAGTGGATGGACTTGGGAATCAGAGAGATGGATTCAAATTCTGCCTCTGCCCCTCAACTTCTCTAATCCTGCAATCCTAACTTTTTAAATGGGAACAAGAATTCCTATCTGTAGGAGTATTGAGTTTAAATAAAATAATTATGAAAGAACTTGTCATTTGTTGGTTATTTCCACCATCTTTATCTCACATTTTCCAGAGGAATTTCTTATAATATTTTAGCAACAGCTATTTACATATTGTAAGTATACCTCTTTTTCCTAATTAAGAGGATTTTAATTATTCCTTTTACAAAACAATTTAAAGTGTAATCTTAAATTTTAATCTCCCGAAGACACTGAAATTTTGGTTATTTTAACAAGCAAGAAGCAGAAAACACTTAACTTTAGTTGAGTCACTGATGATAGTAAATTAATCAGATAATGAAAATAAAATATGTCAATGATAATTCAGGTCTGTGAAAATGTATGCTTTTACTTACAAATGTTCAATTGACATGCAATTTTTAGGAATACATATTACTTAAAGTAAGGTGATTCTATGGCAGAAATTCAAGCATGATTAACTTTCATGAGTCCTCTGAAAACTTTATTAGAATTTGCTAATTGGCCATTGTGAAAATTATGACAGTTATCACCCAATCAGTAAATGTTCTTATGCTATCTATATTCTTTAGACCTCAGACCATCTGGCTCTGAGATCTGCCATCATAAAATGCCCGAAAAGTTTTATGAGCCTTAGTTGCAAATAGTAACATTTTTGGTTAAAGAAAGGAGTGGATTCCAATTTGAATAACCTTATAAAAAAGAAAATGCTTGGGATTATCATTTTACTATTATCGGTTGGATAAGCAGATGGAATTGATTATATGCTTCTATGGAAGACAAATTCAAAATATTCCTAGAAATAAGTATATGTCTCTGAGCGACTTGTTTTTCGTGAACTACCAGTTTAAAATTAAGACAAACAGAAATCTCTGAAATGTTTTATTCTTTTGATTGCACTCAATTCTTGTGTGCATTGCATTCATAGTAAATTCAGTCAAAACGGAGATTTTGTGTTCTCATTTTCACTTTCTTCCTTTTCTCTCTAAATGATATGGAATAGGGGAATAAAGGTTATTAATAGTAGATACATCATGAAAATATAAGCCCAAGATTTCTTTGAGAAAATAATTGAAACACTAGGCATTAGAGAGTGCAGGCTGAGTTCCACAGTAAATTTATAAAAATTGGCAAGTATCAATGCCAAGAAGAGAACAGCAAAGCAGTGTGTGTGTGTGTGTGTGTGTGTGTGTGTGTGTGTAAAAGTGGAAACTAGGGAACTGGCAAAAGAGTTCAAACCTTGTCCTTCTTTAAATGAGGAACTCAGTTAAAAAAATCAATTTCAGGTCCTGATGTCTGTGAAGCAAGTAAAATGTTCATCCATGTATTCATGTATTCATTCAATAAAACCTTTTGATGTTGAAGATAATATTATGAAATAAGACTATCCAAGATTTCCTTAATGCTTACACTTCTTCTCAGAGTCAAAACAATTCTTCCTTTGTATTCAAAGCCGTAAATGCTAAAATAGCAAATAGGTTAGAATACACTTTTAACTAAAAAAAAATACATGTTTTTATACTTAAGGCAATCAACTATGGAAACCATTAGTTATATCTACTTATGAATCTAAGAAGTAACTGATGGGGTTCTTCAGTAATATATCAGACTAAACTGACTGCATCTGTTTTTGTCATCAAATACATTTGGATAAAATATAAACACATAAAATAGCAAATACATAACTGGGTTTGAAATTAAATGAAGAAAAAATCCTAGAGTCAGAACTGAATAGAGAAAAGTCAGTAGATTTTAACATTCTTATGCTTGTGGATTCTTTTCATGTATTTAATCATTGAACCACCTTTCTGAGGTATGTGTATGTTTGGGGGAGCTATTTTTTTGAATCGGGGAAGAAAGTCTCAGCTTTAGGCACTGTGTAAATGGGGCACATGGAACTGAACATCTTTTATAAAACTTGGAGTCATAAGTGATAAAGTCATATGTGAAATAAAGACAAGGAAAGCTTGACTTCCAGTCAGGCCTAGGAAGAGCAAGGAAGTATGTTATTGTAGACATCAAAGTGGAAAGAAGAGCTACCTGTTACATCCTTTGCAGGGACATGGATAAAGCTGGAGGCCATTATCCTTAGCAAACTAACATACAAACAGAAAACCAAATGCCATATGTTCTCGCTTATAAGCGGGAGCTAAATGATGAGAACACACGGACACATAGAGGGGAAAATCACACATTGCGGCCTTTTGGAAGGTGGAGGATGGGAGGAGGGAGAGTGTCAGAAAAAATAACTAATGAGTACTAGGCTTAATACCTCGGTGATGAAATAATCTGTACAATAAACCCCCATGACACAAGTTTACCTGTGTAACAAACCTGCACATGTACCCCTGAGCTTAAAACAAAAGTTTAAAAAAAAAAAAAAAAAGAGCTACCTGTGAGAGGTAAGAAATACCATGAAACCTTTTCCAGGTTGGGTCTGTATTCCAGATTGGTAATTGCAGTGCATGGAGATACCCAAGCTGGAATTCTTGAGACTCTTGGGTCCCCCAGCAAAAGCAATCCTAAAGCCACATTGCAGGGATACTTTCTCAACCCAGGGCTTGTAGAAATCCCAAAGAAGTAAACTCTGCTGAAGAAAAGTTTACAGTAAGATAACAAACTGCATGAGAGGAAAAAATGCCATTAGAGGAATCATCAGATCCAACATGTTGAAGAATGTATACCTCCTAGGCTTGAGATTGCAGAACAGACTGAAGACCCTTCAGTGCAAATCAAGAGATGAAAGATAAACTAGAAATGAGAAAGATAAACTAAAGTACTTTGGGAAAAAAAGGAAGATACGAAAGAAGCATGTAGAAACTTAAAAAATTAAAAACGTAATCTTTAACATTAAAAAGAAACTCAATGGAAAGGTTAAATATAAGACTATATTCATCTGAAGAAAGAGTGAATGAATTAGATTGCAGATCTAAGGAGATCATGCAGAATGTGGTACAAAGAATTAAAGATAGAAAACACGAAACAAGTTTAAGATGTGAGCAGCAGAAAGAGAAGATCCAACATAATTGTAATAGGAATTTTAGGAAGAAAAGTTTGAGAAAATGGCGGGGGGTGGGGGGGTGGTGTTTATATGACGTAATAGGAAAAAATTATTAGAATTTTTTTAAAAACATAATTCCTAAGCAGGTTTAAACATGTTAAGGAAAAACAAGTTTCCCCTAGAAACATCACAGTAAGATTATAGTCCAGAAAAAACCCAGTCAAATTTTAAAAGCTTTCTACTGGGATGGAAAAATACATGTGAAGATTGCCTACAGAGGAACAGCAATCAGACTTTTGACAGGCTCTTATCTGTGTCTTCTTCTATTAGAAAGCAATGGAATTATACTTTCAAAAATCTTTTTAAAAAAAAGCCCCGTCAACTCATCTTTTGTATTCAAACAAACGATTACAGAGTAAGAAGAGAACAATGACTTTTATGCATAAACAAAGACTAAGCGTTTACAATTCACATATTTTCCAAAACAAAAGCTATTTTAAGATGCATTCAACCAAAAGAAAAATAAACCCAGAAAGATGAGTAGGATGCAAAATCAATGCTGACAAATAAATTCGTAAATGTATTGTATTGCTAAGGTTAAAATACCTATTGGCAGTGAAGAAAAGGCAATTTGGAAAAAATTAAAGATGAACCAGAAAATCAAACTGCAAAAGCATGAGAAATGATACAGGAGAGATTGAATTGAAAGTAGCATATCCTAAATTTCTATCATTGCTTTCAAGGTGGATGGATTAAAGAATAACTTTGTTGAATATCTGCAATAGTTAAAAAATGGAAATAATCTTTCACTAATAGGTTAAAAAGCATTGTATGTTTATATAATTAATATATAGCCATTAAAATAAAAAACCATAAATAATCTCAAAACCTAATGTTGAGTGAAAAACAGACAGTTGCAAAGTATATGTAATGTCTTATGTAAACTTTTAAAATAACACTAAGCCATATGTTACATATTCTATGTATTTTAAATGTATAAATTGTACTAATAGAGTGACAGAAGAAACACTAAATTCACGATGATAATTGCCTATGGACAGGAGGGAGGTGAATAGGCAAGTATTGGAGTTGACTGCACCTTTATCTGCAGTATACTCTTCTATATATAGAAAAATAACCTGAGCATGAGAAGGGCTAAGATTAAACCAAGAGATTAATTTAGACCTTTGCTTATGATAAAAATACAGTCATTATTTGCCTTCTGAATGAAGTCAGTGGCTTGGCTTTGAACACTTACAGCTGCTCCTTTGTTGTTGTCCTTATTGTTTTGTTTTTTTGGCAGAAAAACAAATGTAGGAAGCTTATCTAGTTTGGAAAACTTGCTTCCAGAATCAGTCCTCCACAGCACAGCAGTAGCAGCACAGTGCGAAAAGACAAAACATTCTTGATAAAGTTGATGCCTTAGAGATTTAAACTGGTGCAATTAAAAGAGGCCTTGATAAGATTTGATATTATACAGTGATACCTCAGTGTGCAGTAAGACTTCCAAATTTATACTTGCAGATAAAAAGATGCAAGATGACGTGCAACTTGGGATTCTAAAATATTTCAAGATCGGTGGTTGTTTCAAATGAGTGGTGTATTTTATTCTGTTTTCTCTTCAGGGGAAAATAGAGAAACTACCTAAAAGCAAATGTAATATGTTTTTGTTCAAATCCTAGACAAACGATATGTCTATAATTTACTGATATCATAAACTTTGTTCTTAACAAATCTACTTTCAGAACTTAAACATTACATATGCACTTGATGAGTTGAATAATAATTTATTTGTAGTATGTAGTGCTAAGATAATAGATTTATTTTTTTTGGAAATGTGTGTTTGACAGACATAAAATAGATGAGTTCAGTGTATCATCTGTATGAGATATGCACTTGGCCAAACATTTATCAGAAAGAATGCTGGCACGTGTTCTGCTATTTCAGAGAATTATTGAAGGAGTCATATTTAATGATGCTTTTTGGGAAAGTAGTATTTCTACTACCCATTTTCATCAAAATGACATCAAGTGACTCATCATCAGAATGTCTCTGCACAGTCCTTTAGATACTCCCAATTTAAAACTGATTAGAACTTGAATATAAATTTGTTACAATAAAGGTAATTTTAATCAATGCCCATCCTTAAAAATTCACCTAAAAAAAACTCCCAAAATAAAAACAAAAAACTGAAAGCAAAATACGTGAAGCAGGGAGAGAGGAGGCTTACATATTCAACAAAGAAAGCAGACACATCTCTGGTCCACAGTCGATTAAGTTTACCTTCAAATTCTGAAAATTGGGGCCAAAGTAAACATAAATCTGAGAGCATACACAAACTTCTTTAAACCTCACACCCAAAGCAGCTGTCTTTAAAAGTCGGTCGCCAAGAGCTGAAGGGTGTATCTTAAACATTGTGACTCCCATGCATTCAGGACTTCGCATGACCTGTCCATCCTGTTCGGGAGGCTCCTTTCACAGATCATTGTAGGAATGACACCCTTTTAAAATAGTTCCACTTTGACATCATCTCCGTTAAGAGGCTTTCTCTTGTCATTCTTACTATAGAAGCACATCTTCCCACTTCCATCTTTCTCTAACTTGAAATGCTATTTTGTTTCTCCTTGACATTTGTCATTTTTGTAGGATTTGAGGTCTGCTTCTCAGTGAAATCCATGCCTTCTGGAGGGTTCCTGGGAAATAAATATTAAGCATGACTATTAAAATAATTTCTCTTTGACTATCAAATAGAGAAAAAGGTATATCTTATTTATTTATTTGTTAATGTGTTTTTTGTCCCTGGCTTTTACTGGAATTTAAGTCTGAAGCAGTCAGGAACATTTGTATCCCCCAAACCTAGAAGATTGCCTGACATATAACCAATAAAATAATTTTGAATAAATAATGAATTAATGATGAAAAGCTCATAAATTAAGGGTAAGATAAGTAGTGGGATAAATGAAGGATGTCATGTTTGTCATTTCTGGTTGTATTTATTTTGATCTCTCTTTTTATTAATCTAATGGTCTATCAAACTCATTTAATCTTTTGAAGAACCAGCTTGGTTTCATTGATATTTTGTATGTTTGCCTATCAATTTTGTTCAATTCAGCTGTGCTTTTGATAATTTCTTTTCTTCTGCTAGTTTTCGAGTTGGTTTGCTCTTGTTTTTCTCATTCCTGTAGGTGCAGCATTAGATTGTTAAGATCCTCCTAACTTCTTGATGCAGGCATTTAATGCTATAAATTTCCCTCTTAACATTGCTTTAACTGTGTCCCAAAGATTCTGGTATGTCATGTCTCTCTTTTCATTAGTTTCAAAGAGTATTTTGATTTCTGCCTTAATTTTGTTCTTTGCCTAAAAGTCATTCAGGAGCAGGTTGTTAACTGACCCCATAGAAACACAAAAACATCCTCCGACTATTGTGAACACCTCTATGCACACAAACTATCAAACCTAAAAGAAATGGATACATTCCTGGAAACATAACCAAGATTGAAACCAGAAGAAATTGAAATCCTGAACAGGCCAATAATTAGTTCTGAAATTGAATTAGTAATAAAATCCTACCAACCAAAAAGAAAGAAAAAGCCCTGGACTAGATGTATTCATAGCCACATTCTACCAGATGTACAAAGAGCTAGTATTAATTCTACTGAAATTATATCAAAAAAATTGAGGAGGAAGGACTCCTCTCTAATTCACTCTATGAAGCCAGTATCATTCTGATACCAAAACCTGACAGAGACAATAAAAAAAGAAAACTTCAGGCCCATATCCCTGATGAACACAGACACAAAAATCCTCAATAAAATACTAGCAAATCGAATCCGACAGCACATCAAAAAGTTAACTCACCACGATCAAGTAGGCTTGGGATGCAAGGTTGGTTCAACATATGCAAATCAATAACTGTGATTCACCAGAAAAACATAATTAAAAGCAAAACTACATGATCATCTCAACAGACACAGAAAAGGCTTTCAAAATTGTTTAACTTTCAATGCAGTACAGCTCTACAAATAACAAATCAAAATAAAGTACCCAGAAAATACCCAGAAAGAAAAGCAGTGTTGTGATGAAATATAGATGTTGACAATAATGTCATTTTCAAAAAGTATGAAAAATGGGAGCTGGAAGGAGATTTAAATGTGTAAATGTTCTAATTTTACAGTATAGTATATGATGTCAGTAGACACTAGAGTTAAAAACAAAAATATAATGACTCCAAACTCTGAATGATTTTCATAATAATGTTTCTTTAGAAAAATTTTTGAGGCTTTATTATCTTGTATGATGAAGAAACATTTATCTGAAGTTCAGCAATTCTACTTTTATGTGTTTTTTATCCTTAAAATTAAAGAAAACTATATTTAATATTTTTCTTTGGAATGGCATGTGTGACATACACCGGTTTTTCTACATTTTCATCTTTAATATCTTTGAATCTGTATATATGCATGGACTCAAGAGATACAAAGAATTATGTTAACAGTGATGACTTCTGTTCAGTAAATAGTGTTTTGTTTTACTTTTTGGCTTGATTTTAGTGTATCTGTTTTATATAACGAGTTAATACACTTACAAAAAGTTAGTAAAAGTTGACATCTAAATACTCTTTTGTGGAATCACTTTATTTTTTTCCCATATATTTCAATTAGATCATGATTGTTTATTTAGTAATTAACATTGCTAATAATTGTTCAAATCCATAGCATTGCTAGTTTTTTTTTTTTTTTAAATTTTAAGTTCCGGGTTATGCATGCAGGTCTGTTATATAGTAAACTTGTGTCATGGTGGTTTGCTGCACCTATCAACCCATCACCTACATATTAAACCCAGCATCATTAGCTACCCTTCCTGATGCTCTTCCCCACCATCCTCCCCCAACAGGCTTCAGTGTGTGTTGTTCCCCCCCCCCCCGTGTTCATGTGTTCTCACTGTTCAGCTCTGACTTACAAGTGAGAACATAAGGTGTTTGTTTTTCTATTCCTGTGTTAGTTTCCCGAGGATAACGGCTTCCAGCTCCATCTATGTCCCTGCAAAGGACATGATCTCATTCCTTTTTATGGCTGCATAGTATTCCATGGCATATATGTACCACATTTTCTTTACCTAGTCTACCATTGATGGGCATTTGGGTTGACTCCATGTCTTTGCCCTTGTAAATAGTGCTGCAATGAATATACATGTGCATGTATCTTTATAATATAATGATTTATATTCCTTTGAGTATATACCCAGTAGTGGGATTGCTGGGTCAAATGATATTTCTGGATCTGAATCTTTGAGTAATCACCACACTGCCTTCCACAATGGTTCAACTAATTTACATTCCCACCAACAGTGTAAAAGCATTCCTATTTCTCTGCAACTTTACCAGTATCTGTTGTTTCTTGACATTTTAATAATCACCATTCTGACTGGTATGAGATGGTATCTCATGTTTTTAATTTGCATTCTTCTAATGATGAGTGATGTTGAGCTTTCTGTCATGTTTGTTGGCTGCATGTATACCTTCTTTTGGAAATGTCTGTTCATGTCCTTTGCCTGCTTTTCCTTTTCCTTTTTTATTTTGTTTTTGAGTCAGTCTTGCTCTGTTGCCCAGGCTGGAGTGCAGTGGCATGATCTTGGCTCACTGCAACCTCTGCTTCCTGGGTTCAAGTGGTTCTCCTGCCTCAGCCTCCTGAGTAGCTGGGACTACAAGCATGTGCCACTACACCCAGCCAATTTTTGTATTTTTAGTAGAGATGAGATTTCTCCATGTTGGGCAGGCTGGTCTTGAACTCTTGACCTCAAGTGATCCGCCTGCCTAGGCCTCCCAAAGTGCCAAAGTGTTAGGATTACAGGCATGAGCCACCACACCCAGCCTTTTGCCCACTTTTTAATGGTTTTTTTTTTTTTTTAATTTGCTTAAGTTCCTTGTAGATTCTGGATATTAGACTTTTGTCAGTTAGATTGCAGAAATTTTCTCCCATTCTGTAGGTAGTCTGTTTGTGCTGAGAAGTTTCTTTTGCTGTACAGAAGCTCTTTAGTTTAATTAGATCCCATTTGTCAATTTTTGCTTTTGTTGCAATTGCTTTTGGTGATTTAATCATAAAATATTTGCCCATGCATATGTCCTTAATGGTATTGCCTAAGTTTTCTTCTAGGATTTTTATAGTTTTGGATTTTACACTTAAATTTTGAATCCATTTAGAGTTAATTTTTGTATAAGGTGTAAGAGAGGGGTCCAGTTTCAATTTTCTGCACATGGCTAGCCAGTTCTCAAAGCACAAGTTATTAAATGGGGAATCCTTTCCCCATTGCTTGTTTTTGTCAGGCTTGTCGAAGATCAGACAGTTGTATATGTGTGGTTTTATTTTTGAGTTCTCTATTCTGTTCCGTTGGTGTATGTGCCTATTTTTGTTCCAGTACCATGCTGTGTTGTTTACTGTAGCCTTGGAGTATAGTTTGAAGTGGGGCAGCATGATGCCTTCAGCTTTGTTCTTTTTGCTTGGGATTGTGTTGGCTATATGAGCTCTTTTTTGGTTTCACATGAATTTAATTTTTTTTTCTAATTCTGTGAAGAATGTCAAGGGTAGTTTAATAGGAATAGCATTGAATCTATAAATTGCTTTGGGCAGTATGGCCATTTTCACCATATTGATTCTTCCTGTCCATGACTATGAAATGTTTTTCCATTTGTTTGTGTCCTCTGAATTCCTTGAGCAGTGGTTTGTAGTTCTCTTTGAAAATTTCCTTCACTTCCATTGTTAGCTGTATCTCTAGGTATTTTATTCTCTTTGTGGCAGTTGTGGCTGGGAGTTGATTCATGATTTGATTCTTTGCTTGTTTGTTGTTGGTGTATAGGAATGCTTGTGATTTCTGCACATTGATTTTGTGCAATCATTTTTCTTGCAAGCTCTGATGTTAGTAATACCATAAGGGCTGGAAATTCCTTATAAATTTTCATGAACTTACCTCTGATACCACAGGCATTGTATGATTAAATGATAGATACACTCGTGATGTTATCCATATGTGATAACATTGTTGAACTATGTCCTTCCTGGTTTTTATCATGGAAATTTGTATTCCCACTAATCTATAAAATTATTCTATAGAGGACCAAAATCTTTTTTAATAGAATATGTTCAAAAATCCAGTTGAATGAAGAAAATTATCTAAATTATCTTCTTGGGATAATGGACCCAAGGTGGATGTGCATAGTTAATGGGACAAGAGGCAGATGATTCTGCATTTCCTTCCTCATATTCTGAGATGGATGTTCCCTCATGTGTGAAAAAATAGTTAAATGCACAGTATTTAAGAAAAACTTATCAGTATGTTTGAAATCATTATCAAAAATTGCTTTACACTTTCAAAGTGCCTTGATAACTTTATATGATGAAATACAATTATCTTTCACTGAAAAATCTTCAAAAACTTTCAGTCTCTGAAATTAAACTTACATGTGTCATAGGATTTAGGACCCAAATCAGGGAACCCTATAAGCTATTACAATTTGTCTTCCCAACTCTCTCTGGTCATTGTTTCTTCATAGGTAGCTTCAGCTCTAAGAAGATTTGCTCATGTTTTGAACTGAGACTTTCACTAAGCACTTATTCTGTGTCAGGCCCTCTGGTAGGTTTTAGGGAAATAAAGAGATGAGTAAGATTCAGTCCCTGTCCTTGAGGTTGTCGCACAGTCTAATGGGAAAGGCAAACATGCAGCTAATTATAATTACGATGTGCTAAATAATAAAAAATATGAATAAGGTACTCTGGGAGATGTGATAGTAATTAATTCTGTCTAGAAGTGGTGACAAGAAGACATGGCTAGAAATGAAAATGAAAACTCTATAAAGTTGGTGTCATAGGGCTAATATTTTTAGATTATTATAGCCAAGACATTTTATATACCTTCACTCTGTCTGTCAAGTAAGTGGGCAAAATGAACATTGGCTTTGGAAGAAGAAAAAGGAAGTAGAAATCTGGCTCCTTCACCTTTTCTGGGAAGCAGGGAAAGGAGAAGGAAAAACAGAAAGGCAAGGAGATCAATTGCCAGATTTAATCCACTCCCAATCCAGGACTGATCTAGAAGGTTAAAGGGCTGCAAACCATGCAGGTTGATATGGAATTTTCTGAGAACATCATGTTTGTGGCCTACTTTAAAGGCTAGCCTTCATTCTGGCCCTGAGAGCAGCCTGATATTTGGCTTGGAACCACTTCCCACGTCATGTCATAGGAGTAGAGAGCCTTTGACAGGAGGAGGTGGCAAGACTGACATGCTGAGGGAGATAGTGAGGCTCCTCAAACACTACATGGGGTGTAGAGGATCCCCGTAAATTCTTAGTGCCCAGGAATAGGGAGTGGAGGATCTGAGAATATGTGTGGCTGGACAGAGACCTAGGGTCAGAATACAGAGCACAGAGCGCTGACTGCACAATAGGCTGGAGGTATGGGAAAGGTGTGATCAGTTATATAAAGTAGCCGAGTTCTTCCTTGAGTTTTAGTGTGTACTTTTGTAGGCTTACCCCATAGGTGTAGGGCTAGGTGAAAAAAATGTAGGCTATGTTAAGATTTTTGAACTTCCTCTAATTAAACGTGAGAGCTCTGGAAAGATTTTTAATTGAGGGCATGGAAAGTTTTAGGAATATCTGTCTTTTGGGAGAGTGAAGGTGAATAGTAAAGGCAAAGTGGCTAGGAAGAGGACTAAAACTAGTGACATACGGTGGAAACCTGTAGAAGTAATACACAGAAAAGAAGACCCTTAATTAACTGGGGCAGTTAGAGGATGAAAAGAAAAGGTGATAGAATTTTTGACTGAGAGGTCCCAAGAAAGCACATGTGTGAGAAGTGTTCCTTAGAGAGGAGAAAAACCCTCTAAAAATGGTTTGAAGTTTCTACTTAGGGCACCTGGTATACAGGTGCCCTAATTATAATTAATTTGTATTGGAAATAAAAGAGGACAAGTGGGGATAGACAGAAAATGCATTCTGTTTGAGGCATATAATGTTTAAGGTACCAGTGAGGTATTTAATTAGAAATAGTCAAGATGCAATACAGGTGAGGAGCTATTAATTAATGGATAAATTAATTAGTTAAATTAATATTTTGACAGCACACACTAAAGTATCAGGCCCTTGCTCAGCACTATTCATACAGTTGTGAGTATAACAAGCAAGTCTTATCTACATACAAATTTGTGAGCACAAATCATTGGAATTTAATTCTAAATTAAGTTCAAACATTAATAAAATAATCACAGACAGAAAGCCTAAATAATAAACTGTGATAAGAGGCATGAGGTAAAATGACCAGAAGAGTTAGAAGCAGGTAACAGGAAGACCTGTTCTAAGCAGATAACAGGAAGCGGATAACAGGAAGAACTGTTCTGAGCCAAGAGGTAAATGAAAGCTTCATTGCAATATATAAAATAATTCACCTGATGTCTGAAGAGTGCATGGAGATACACCAGATGTGTGCGTGTGTGTGCATGTGTGTGTGAATGTTGATATGCAGAGCAGGCATTCCAAGGTGATTGAATAATTATAAGGAGTCTCAGGCAGGAAGGGGTTTGAGAAGCTAAAAGCAGGCTCTTTTGGTTGACTACAAAGTGGAGAAATTGGTACAGGTTAAGGTGGAGAAGTCCTCTTCAGATAATGGTGAAATAACTTGTACCAGATGATCTCTCCCAGAGATGATAATTATAAACTCTGGAGGAAAAAATCCACCCACCACTGGAAGGCATTATAGAGCAACCAGAAGGAGGCAGAGACTGGAGGGGAGTAGACCATTGAAAGAAGAAAACTTCCCTAGGTAAAATGTTCTAGGGATAATATTTTGAGGGCCTGCCCTCAGTCTGCATCATATTGGGGAAGCTACAACTGAGGCAGAAAATCACAATCTAACTAGAGTAGTAAGATGAAGATAAAAAAAGCTGGAGTATCTGGAAAGTGAGGAAGGAAAGGATGTAGAAAATGGGAAGATAAATATAAAAAAGAAAGTCCCCAGTTCAGGCCATGCCTAACTATTTTATTTTTGATGCTATTCTAAATAAGATTGTTTTTAAATTTCCTTTTTAGATAGTGTGTTATTAGTGTATAGAAAAGCAACTGACTTTTCTATGTTGATTTTGTATTCTGAAATTTACTAAATGTATTAGTTCTAGCAGTTTTGGGGAAAGCTTTAGGTTTTCCTATATGCAAAATCATGTCATCTGCAAACAGGGACAATTTTACCTCTTTCTAATTTAGATTAGATCTTGAATTGGATTTTAAAATTTCTTTTTCTTGCCTAATTGTTCTGGCTAGGACTTCCAGTACTATGTTAAATAGAAATAATGAGAGTAGCCATCCTTGCCTTGTCTCTGATCTTAGTGGAAAAGCTTTTAGTTGTTCCCCATTGAGTATGATGTTAGGTGTTGTATTAGTCTGTTCTCATGCTGCTAATAAAGACATACCCAAGACCAGGTAATTTATAAAGAAAAAGAGGCTTAATGGACTCACAGTTCCACATGGCTGGGGAGGCCTAACAATCAAAGCAGAAGGCAAGGACGAACAAAGTCACATCTTACGTGGCAACAGGCAAGAAAGCTTGTGCAGGGGAACTCCTGTTTATAAAACCATCAGATCTCACGAGACTTATTAACTACCATGAGAACAGTATGAGGGAAACTGCCCCCATGATTCAATTATCTCCACCTGGCCCCACGTTTGACACCCTTGACATGTGGGGATTATTACAATTCAAGGTGAGATTTGGGTGGGGACACAGCCAAGCCATGTCAGCAGTGGACTTGCTAGTGACCCACTTAAAAATGAGATAAAGAATGGAATAGACATTTCTCCAAAGAAGAGATACACAAATGACCAAAAAGTATATGCAAAGATTTTCAATGTCACTAATCATCAGGTAAATGCAAATCAAGACCACAATGAGATATTATCTCACACATGTTAGGATGACTATTATCAGAAAAAACAAAAGACAAGTGTTGCTGAGGATGTAGAACAACTGAAATCCCTGTATAGTATTGGTGGAAATGCAAAGTAGTGCAGCTGCTATGGAAAACAGTACAAAAGTTACTAAAAAAATTAAAAAATAGAACTACCATATGATCTATTAATAGCAACCCCACTTCAAGATATTTATCCCAAAGAATTGAAATCAGGATTTTGAAGAGAGATTTGCACTCCCATGTTCATTTCAGCACTATTCGCAATAACCAAGATGTGGAAGCAATCAAAATGTTCAGTATATAAATGTATAAAGAACATGTGGTAGATACATCCAGTAGCATACTATTCAGCCTTAAAAAGAAAATTCTTATCTATGCAACAACATAGATAAACCTTGTGACATTATGTTGAGTGAAACAAGTCAGTCACTTGTCTACTTATATGAGGTATCAAAATAATCAAACTCATAGAAGCAAGTAATTGAATGATGATTGCCAGAGGCTGAGGGAGGAGAAATGGCAAGTTGCTAATTAATGTGCGTAAAATTTCAGTTGTGCAAAATGAATCAGTTCTAGAGATCTGATGTATAACATGGTGCCTATAGATAACGTTCTACTGCACACTTAATCTGTTAAACTGCTGAACACCAAAGAGAAAAATTTATAAAAACAGCTAAACGAAACAATTTATTACATCCAGAGCAATAGTAATAGACGAGATGGGTGGTTTCTGATCAGAAAGAACAGATGAATCAGACCATTGGACCATTCTAGCATCAGAATGACAACTTTAAAGGGATAAAAGAAAGTAAAAAACCTGTCAACTCAGAATTCCACATCCTGTGAATTTTTTTTTTCAAAACTGAAGGCAAAATTCAGACATTTACAGAAAAATAAACCAGAAATTTGTTGCCAGTAGACTGCATTATAAGAAATGTTAGCTGGAAGACTTCTATGATTTTTTAAAAAGAAAAAAATAAAAAAATTTGTTAAAGTTATTCAGACTAGAGGAAAATGACTTCATATGGAAACTTGTATTCTATAGGAAAAAGTGAAAAGGACCGTAAATACTAAAATGTGAATTGTAAAAAGCCTCATATATGTAAATATATATTTCCTTGTCCCAATTTTTCTAAAAGACATATGGCCATTTAAACCAAAAATACGAACTGTATTATAGAGTTTATGATGTATAATATATATTAATGTAGTAGCACAAAGGATGGTAGCTGTTAAACATATGTAGTTTGAAAGTTTTTAAAGCTAATATGAAGTAATACATTAAGTGAACTGTAAGAGTCATGGATGTGTATTATAATTCCTGGAGCACCCATCTCTCTCTCTCTCTCACACACGCATACACACACACACACCCTCAATAACATGGATTCAATGCAATACAATTTTCAACTGATTTTACTTAGTTTTTATAACTTGACAATATAATTCTAAAATTTACCTAGAAAAACAAAAGGATTAAAAAGACAAATACTGAAAAAAAAGAATAAAAATGAAAGATTTACATGGATTTCAAGAACTGCTACAGCTACAGTATTCAAGGCAGTGTGGTTTTGACATAAAGACAGAAACACAGAATAAGAACAGGCCAGAGAGTTCTGAAATAGACCCACCCTAATATTACCATTGATTTTGGTAAAGGTGGAAAAGTAATTTTGATAAAGAGGTAACAGAAGTATATCTAATAAATGGTATTATAATGGCTGAATAGCCATATATAGAAAAAGTAACTCAAGGTAGATCATAAATGTAAATGTAAAATCTCAAACAGTAAGTTATCCTAGATGAAAACATAGGAACATATTTTTTTCTCCTTGGGAGTATGCAAGGGTTTCTTAGGACACAGAAAGAAATAACCATAAAGTATGATAAAATAAATTCAAAATCACCACTTCTGTTCATTGAAAGATACCACTAAGAAAATGGATATCCAAGCCAAAGATATGAGTATATATTTCCAAATTACATAGTGATAAAGCACTTGGATTGTGAATATATACAGAACATGAGAAATCCAAAATTCAAAACAAACCAGTGAAAAATGAGCAAAAGTCTTGAAGAGACACTTCACAAAGGAGAATATATGAATGGTCAATAAGCACATGAAAAAGTAGTCAACATTATTATTCATCAAGTAAATGCGAATTAAGCTACTATTTGAGTGTTCCTACTTCAGGCTAAATTGGTAACACCAAAGGTAGGTTTGGATGTAGAGCAATACAACTCTAATTTGTGGGACTATAAAAAATGGCACCACTACTTTAGAAAGGAATTTTGCAGCTCTTATAAATTTCAACTTTCAACTTCTCTATAAACCAGTAATTTTAGTAATTTTATGACTTGATATTCAGCAAAGAGAAATTAAACCAAATGTACAAAAACAACTTGTACATCCGAGACATTTTTAATATCCAAAAATAAAATTGCCCCAAACTGGCAATAACCTAAATGTTCATCTGTAAGAGAGCTAACAAAAAATTTGTAGTATGTTTAGGATGATGGAATGCTTTTCAGGAATAAAAGAAAGCAAACTACTGAGACAGACAACTGTATGGAAGAATCTCATAGATAATATTCTGAGTAAAAGAAACTACATACAAAGTACTACATATTGAGTGAGATTTCATTTTAAGACAGACAAAACTAATCAATGGTGAAAAATATGCAGAAAGTGAATCATTCTGTAGGGGAGGAGGATTGATTTGAAAGGGCATAAGGAAACATTTTGGGATGATGAAAATGTTATCTTAATAGAGGTGGATATACCTATTTCATAAGTGTACGTATTTGTCAAAACTCATCAAATTGTATGCTTTATTATGCATTTTGAAAAATCTGCAAGGAAGTATTGATCTCTAGTCTACAGGTTGGCTTTCAGCAGTGGTATACATTAGCAATTCTGAGACTGCTTTCTATGAATTCTAGGTTGAGCAAATGAAAAAACATGTGGATAATGAGTTAAATTTCTCACTGTTAGAGAAGTGACAGAGATTACTAGTTTCTCAAGTTTCTTTCCTTGTCTTCTATGTTAAAAATTATCTAGGTATGTAATTACTAACAATGGAGTGGTCATGTTATTTACTAAGGTAGAGAATGTTGAAGGAAACCAGATTAGGGACCATGTTGTGAATTCAGTATTGAGCAGAGTGAGCTTGAGATTCCTTTGAGGTATCTTGGCGGAGATGTTGATCTACAATTTATCATACGTTTCTAAACTTGGGGGAACAATCAGGTCTGAAGATCTAAGTTCAGAGTTGTGTAGCTGACATTTATTCAATGATTACTAGATACCAGGCACTCTTGTAAGCACATCATATGTAAAAATACATGGTTAAAATAGAACTTATTATTCTCATTTTGCAGATGAAGACACTGAGGCACAGAGTCGTTTCATAATTTACCCAAAGTCACAAAGCTTGTCACAGGAGTGTATGGAATTATTGAAGTCATTGACAAATATTATAACAAATGAAGAAAAGAGGCCTAGACAGAGATTACTAGTTGTCCCTCAATATTCCTTTCATATAAAAAAACTATCTGGGTATGTAACTGCCCAACCTCCTCTGAAACTAGGTTTGGTGCATGAGATGTAAGAAGGACCTGTGTGCCTACTTTATGAAATACCTGGTGCACCCCCTTTTGCTGTTTTCCTCTCTTCCTTCCATCTTCTAGTCTGGAATCTAGATGCTACCTTGGACCATGAGGATGCAGATCACACCCTAGAAATTAGAGAGTTCTGAAGTGGATGTGGTTGGTCCGTGGGAACCTTATTTAAGCACTGCAACTTGGGTTTTCTTCTTACTCATTGCTAAATCCAGTCTTAATGCATAAATCTGGATAACGGTCTTTAAACAAAAGCGTGAAGACCCAGATGAGCTTGAAAAAGAATGACAGGGAAACCCCTAAAAGTGTTAGTAGGAAAGAGAGTTTGGGGTCACTGAAGCTAAAGAGAGTCCCCTTCAAGAATGGAGAGATCAGCAGTGTTTTGTGCCACTGAATTTGCAATTAAGATGATAAAAAAAATTTCCCCAGGGTTTACACTATTGTGAGAGTCTTTTCCACAGAATGTTGAAGGTGGAAACTGGACTGGAGTGATCGAGGTGAAAATGGGAGGAAGAAATGCATAGTGCATTCATTAATAACTCATTTTAGAAGTTTGGCTTTAAAGATGTTAGCAGTTTAAAAAAAAGGTCAATGGATTATTTCTTTTCAATTTTGAGAAATCCTAGTATAAAATAAAGAAAAATGCATGAGAGGGAGCTGTTAAAGGTAAAACCAAATAAAGAGATAGGGAAAAATCTGTAGTAATGGGTCTTTGATATAGTAGTAGTGGCTGCCATCCATAGCATAAGTGGGGGGATGGGCTTTGGAAAGTTGTACAGCCTGAATTGTAATGTGGGTGGAGAAGGCAGGAGAGCTCTATCCACCCCAGAGAAATTGGAAAATTGAATATAGTAATTTTGGACATTGGACATGAACAAACAGATTATGGTGGAAACTGTGGGGATTAAGCTCAGAAACACTTAGAAAAGAGGTTTTTAAGTAGATGTGGCAGGAACATCAGAAATAGCTGGTGAGTTTTAAAAATGCTGTATACTTAGATTTATGGATATTCTAGTGCCAGAGTGGGAGTGAGAAAGGAAGGTTTGAACTCAATATCAGTTAGGGCATGTTTGATTATGCCATGCTTAAAAAAATTGTCAGTGGATATATTTCATCCTCTGGCTCCTTATCCATCAGGAATCAGCCAAAGGCTCTGCTCCACACCATTTTCTCTCAGGGTCCTGGGTCTCATGGAGGCTTCATCTCCTTGCATCCATGAATTCTGAGGCAGAAGAAAGGGTGGCAAAACATATGCTAGCTCTTTAAGCTCCCACCTAGTAGTCACAATGGTCATTTCTACTTTTATTGATCAAAGCAAGTCATAGAGTGTCACAACTTTAATGGAGCAGTGACTTTCAATACTACCATGCCATGTATTTGAAAGATGGGGAGGGATTGGAAAATTTGGGTAAGAACATTGATGTTTACTACTGAATCTGTATTGTTAAAAAGAGGTGTTCAAGGAGAACATAAGTATTAAGTACTTATGTCCCCCAGTGAACTACAGTGGCCTAGAGTAAGTAGTTAAGAAGATTGTGTAGAAAACCTGCCATAACATTAACATTTTAGGAAAGACGAAGTGAGAATTCAAGATAAAGCTCAGTCAGAGGATAGAGGAAAAGCAGCACTAAGTAGTGTCTCAGAGGTGAAAGCAATGATTGCTTCTCTGACTTCTGGAAAGAGAAGGGATTTCTAAGGATAAATACAAAAGAAAAAAATTAGAGTGCAAAATATAAATAAATATGACCACATAAAATATACATTTATCACTTTAAAAATTGGGAAAATATTGCAACAAATCTGAGACAAAAGTTTTAATATATACAGACCTCTTACAAAGCACATATCAATAAATAAGGGAAATCTGAAGTAGAAAAGGACATTGTGATTTTAAATTATTGTTCAAAAACATTCACTCCCTTCAGTGTCTTACACCTATCCACCCAAAAGGGAATACACTTTCCAGCCCCTTGACTTTGGGCTCAGCCATGTGACATGTTTAGCTAAATAGATAAATATTAGCATATGTAAGCAAAGACTTCAATGTACTTGTATGGAGGGATTGACCCTTACATCTCTGCAATTACCATGAAAAGGCTCTTTCCCCTAAAGCATGCTGATATAAGAAAGATGAGATGTGTGGATCAGACCTTACCCAATATACACATAAAGCTGGGCACAGCCAAGCCCAGCCTAATTCAGCCAACCTCCAGTCAACCTGCAGATATGTAAGCAAATAAGTGTTCTTGTTTTGTGCCACTGAGAGTGCATTGTTGTTACACAGAAATAGCAGACTGATA
Source organism: Pongo abelii (assembly GCF_028885655.2). Classification (NCBI taxonomy): domain Eukaryota; kingdom Metazoa; phylum Chordata; class Mammalia; order Primates; family Hominidae; genus Pongo; species Pongo abelii. Next base: position 106,054,939 of record NC_071991.2, read on the forward strand.
CAGACATGTCTTGAGTTAGGTTCTTTAGAAATAGACTCTGTTTTGGCAAGCAGAATATTTATTAGGGATTAACACCTTTGGAAAAAAGAAGATGGAAGCTGAATTGAGCAGAGGAAGAAGTTGAGCTGTGATGCAGGCTCAGAAAAGCCTTGACCAATTTCATGGAGAGCTCTAGGCCAAATATGGCTCATTAGAGTTGTCACATGCTGGACGAAATGGCCTTAATATCACTGCTACAGTCAATCATAAGATATCAGCCACCCCAGGAAGGGTGTGCCATTGGAAAAAGTGGCTCTCTGCAGCTGAGGCAGACTGTTAACAGCTAGAGTCTGTATGCAGACTATTCCCAGTGGTTGGGGAAAACTGGATTTCCTTGAAGAAGGATCTCTAAAGTGAACCTTACGTCCACTATAACTTATCCCTTGAGAGGCTCCATAATACTGTGAGTCTTTCTTCTTTGGGGAAAATTGGGAATAACTAGAGCTATTGGCAATGCAGCTGTTTTGGAGGCTGGAACTGATGCTCGTTACCTCCCTCCTCTAATCTCCATGCTCAGTTCTCCTCATCTTCACTTAGTAACTGCTGGGCCTGGTGGTTTACCTGGTGGCATGACACAGATTTTCATTCCCAAAAGGTCGAAGCCTCTGGTCACCCTGTTCTTCTGAGTCTGATATTGCCGCACTTTTTCATTGACCACCACAATTGGGCAAGAGAGTCCTAAGGGGCACCCCAAGCATTCACCTGGGTATCACACATATTTCTCTGAAGCTCATTGTGTAACAGCAGCCCTACCTCCTCCTGACTGCCATGATGTTGATTGCTTTGCCTGCTTCCTAGTATCTAGACATGAGAAGTTCAAAGGGCCCAGGGGCAGAGCTAGCTTGTAGTTCAATGAGACTCTCAGTATGTCCTTTGGTAGAGTATATCTCCTTTATGGACCAAGACATCCAACTGCAGAGCCCAAAGTTGAGACTAAAAATGATAGGAAGCAAATTTTCCATGGTGGTAATCAGTTGGTTCTAAGACCCATGTGCTCTTCCCAACCGGGATACAGTTCTGTATAAAGGTCTTTACTTCATCTGGAAGAATGGGACTCCATCTTCACAGAGTATTGCCTCCAAGACAGTCCTTCAAATGTGTGTTCAGCAGGCTGTTTCACTGTTCTCTTGGGCCAGCACTTTCTGCATGGTATGATAGGTAATACAATCAGTGGATTCCATGGCCATGAACCTACTTTATGTAGAGTGGGTTCCTTAGTCTGACATGAAGTCATATGGCATCTCATGCTGGTGATGTATCAAACAGCCTATGAGCTTCCAGATAGTGGTGCTGTGTGGCTTATAATACTGGAGATTAGTAGCATCTAAATGCCTACTAATAGAATAAATAGCATGTGGTATATTTATACAAAGTATCATTTTCAAAAATATTAAAGTTACATGTATTATCACAGAAGGTTTGCTGAGACACTAAACAAAGCAAGTTGGAATTTGATGCTACAAGTTGAGCGGCTGTGTGAGTGTGTGTGTGTGTGTGTGTGTGTGTGTGTATATCAATACATAAAAACTCTAGGATACACAACACCAAACCATTAACTATGGTTTTCAGTGGGGAGAGAAATGGGATTTGGAGGTTGCCAGATTAAGTGGTAGTCACAGAGCAGTGTGGAATTCTTACATTGTACTGTGTAGGTTGTTGAATCATGAACATATATTCAAGCATTTCTTGTGTAAAATATTCAGACTTTAAAAGATGAAAATAAATTAATGAATCAAGGAATGTTAAGGGATTACAAGGCCTAGAGGGATCTGAATTTTCCAGCACTTTATGACCTCTCTCCAAAGACCTATTTTTAGCACTAATGATCTCTCCTGTTTCTTACCATCTAATTCTATGCTGTTTAAATTGTTATTTTGGATTTTAATTGTTTTATATCTTGATTCTAATATTATTACAAGCTCTTTGAGCCAAGGGAGTATGATGCTTTACATATCCAATCCCTTTTTACATACACCTTCACCCCTTTTTCAGGACTCCACAGAAGGCAGGCATGTGGGAGATACTCTAAATATTCGTTAAATGAAAAATTGTTTTAAAAATCTCCTGTAGAGCAATATCTACATTACCCTTTAATCCTTTCCATTAGTGAATAATTTCATACTTTAAAATCCATTTGGTATGCATTACCTCATTTGATCTCATATTAACATAGAGTTCTAGACAACGCAGATGCTATTTCTTTAGTTTTCAGGAGAAGAAAGTGAAGCTAAAGGTCATTTGACCAACTCAGTATCAAAGCTTTGAATGAAACAGTCTTATGACTCTTCATAGAATAACTTTGTCATTATAGATCACATGCATATATTTTACTCAGATCACTCTGCGTGAAACTCAAAATATGTTAGAATGAATTAAAGTAACTGCTTCATTTTCTGAAAAAGAAAACATTATCATAGTATTCAGAAATTTGATCTTGACTTAACAGTAGCTGAGACTAAACAAATGCCATTGTGAAATTCATATACAGTATTTGCCTAATTTAGAAGCAGAGGAAAATATTGGAGTTGTATAATTTTTCAGTATTTCAAAGGCAGAATGATAGTGTCCGTTGTAGGAAACACATATGGAATTAGGAGATGGCCCAGCACTGTTCTTTTTTATGCACAAAGTCACTGATTCTGATCTGGGGTAAATAATTTGCCACATTCTTTCTTTTTTTTTAAAATTGATATATTATTGTTGTACATATGTTGGGGGTATATGTGATATTTTGATACATGTATAAATGTGTAATGATCAAGTAAGGGTAATTGGGATATTCATGACTTCAAAAATTTCTTTTCTTTGTATTGGGAACATTATAATTCTTTTCTTCCAGCTATTTGAAGAATACAATAAATTATTGTTAAACTATAATTTTCCTACTGTATTACTGAATACTGGTTCTTAACTTTCTATCTGTTTTTCGGTACCCATTAACCAACTCTATCCCCACACCCTTCCTTTCCTAAGTTCTGGTAACTACCGTTCTATGCTCTGTCTCCATGAAATCTATTTTTTAGCTCTCACATATGAGTGGGAACATAAAATATTTTTCTAAGCATGGCTTATTTCACTTGACATGATGGCCTCCAGTTTTATCTATGTTGCTGCAAATGACAGAAATGCATTCTTTTTGTGGCTGAATAGTATTTCATTGTGCGTATATATTATATTTTAAAATCCATTGATTTGTTGATAGGCACCTAGGTTGATTCCATATCTTAGCTATTGTGAACAGGGCTATAATAAACATGAAAGTGTAGATATCTCTTCTATATACTGACTTCCTTTTTTTGGATATCTACCTAGCAGTGGGACTGCTGGATCATATGTTCATTCTACTTCTAGGTTTTTGAGGAAGGCTTGCACTATTTTCCATAATGGCTGTTCTACTTTACATTCCCATCAACAGTGTACGAGCATTACTTATTTTCTGCATCCTCACCAGCATTTATTATTTTTTGTTTTTTTGATGATAGCCATTCTAAATGGGGTGAGATTAAATTTCATTGTGATTTTGATATGCATTTCCTAGATGATTAGTGATGTTGAGCATTTTTCCATATACCTATTGGCCATTTGTATGTGGCCTTTTGAGAAATGTCTATTCAGGCCATTTGCCTATTTTTAAAAATTTTTTTTATGATTATACTTTAAGTCCTGGGATACATGTGCAGAACGTACAGGTTTGTTGCATAGGTATACACGTGCCGTGGTGGTTTGCTACACTCATCAACCCATCATCTACATAAGGTATTTCTCCTAATGCTATCCCTCCCCTAACCCCCAAACCCCTGACAGGCCCCATTGTGTGATGTTCCCCTTCCTGTGTCCATGTGTTATTGTCGAACTCCCACTTATGAGTGAGAACATATGGTGTTTGGTTTTCTGTTCCTATGTTTGCTGATAATGATGGTTTCCAGCTTCATCCATGTACCTGCAAAGGACATGAATTCATCCTTTCTTATGGCTGCATAGTATTCCATGGTGTATATATGCCACATTTTCTTAATCCCATCTAACACTGATGGGCATTTGGGTTGGTTCCAAGTCTTTGCTATTGTAAACAGTGCTGCAAAAAACATACATGTGCATATGTCTTTATAGTAGAATGATTTATAATCCTTTGGGTGTATACCCAGTAATGGGATTGCTGGGTCAAATAGTATTTCTGGTTCTAGATCCTTGAGGAATCACCACACTCTCTTCCAGAATGGCGTCATGCTGCAGGAAGGGGATGTGGTAAAAAGCATTCTGCCACAATTGTACTGCTACAATTTGAATATTTGTCCTTTCTAAACCTCATGCTGAAATTTGATCCTTAGTGTTGGAGATGGGGCCTGATGAAAGGTGTTTGGGGCATGTGGGCAGATTAATGCCCTCCCTTGGGGGTGAGTGACTTCTTACTCTATTAGATTCCACAAGTGCTGGTTGTTCTTTCTTTAAAAAAGAAAAAAATGCCAGAAACCTCTCCTCTCTCTTTTCCTCCTCTCACACCATGTAATCTCTGTAAAACCTAGTTTCTCTATGCCTTCCACCAGGAGTGGAAGCTGCCTGAGAACCTTATTAGAAGCAGATGCTGGCACTGTGCTTCTTGTAAAGCCTGTGGAACTGTGAACTAAATGAAGCTCTTTTCTTTATAAATTACCCAGCTTCAGGTATTCCTTTACAGCAATGCAAAAATGAACTAAGACATGTATAGTAATACTAGTTTTGATTATTTCCCTCAACCAAGACATGTAAAGTATAATATTAAATGACATTCTTATTTATGAATCAACAATGTTTTGGTAATATTTGAGTTTACACTATTTCACCATTTTGGAGGAGGACACTTCTTTTTAAACATGAATGTATTTTCTTGATCTTATTGATCAAATTTGATTTTCTGTCTTTTAATATACTCCAGAACAGATAGACAGATGGCCTAAAATAGCAAATTATTAAAGTTATTTGTATATGCCTCTGAAATTAGAGACTCACACATAAACCCCCATACCTCTGGGTTTGGACAAGACCTGCTTGGTACTTACACAGAATCCTTTTGCCAGTGGGTAGCTGACACTCTAGCTGGTGAGGAAGATGGGAATTATTAGGTCTATGGTAGACTCTAAAGCCACATTCCTAAAGAGCATGTTGTTTGAGTGAATTTATTTTTTGAATCTACTGACATTTAATTGCAAACATCACTTCATTTGTTTGATAAATAAGTTTGTAATGCTAAATTTCAAGAAACACATCCATTATTAGAGTAATATTTAAATGCATTTTTGTTTGTTTTTGCCATGAACCACCTTGCTGAATCATAGAGGAAATCATGAATGAGTAATATTTGACATGATGCTATGTAATGTTATAAAGCATTTGTATTAATTTTTTCAATCACTGACCCAGGAAATTTTAATGCCTTAAAGTAAAATTAAAGAAAAAAGTCTCAATTAAACATTTTCCTTGCTTCTCAAGTTTCTGAAGGAGCTTGTTAAGATGCTGCATTTCTGTAGGACTCTCAGTTATCTGTTAGTAACTGGAGTTCTAGTAAGCAGTGCCATTAGAGGTGGATGCTAAAAATCATATGGCCTTCTAATAGCGCCTCATACTGGTAATGCAAAATATCACCTAATGGTATCTAACTACCATGGAGTTTTCAGCAAATGCATGTTTAAGGCCAAGAGTGTTCAATAAATAAAGTGTGAAATAAATAGTAGGCAGAAGGTCATATAGCCACAATCTACAAGTGAGCATGTGAATGACATGTCACCTTCTCTCCAAAATAAAAAAAGGCTCCAATTGCAAAAACATATTCTGAGAGGAGAAAAGAACCAAAAAGAAAGGAAGAAGGAATTCCTGAGAACACTGGCTGTGAAGAAAGCTGACTGCCAGCATGCCTGAATCTACTATATGCTAACATCAACACATGATATTACTCATATTAGCCATAGGGATCGGTGAATAAGATGAAAATTGGTGCAGAGTGAGATGATTGCAACAATGCTAACAAATTCCTGACTTGTCTGGCAGGTTGTGATACTAAGAGGTACCAAAAGGAACTGGAACATAATTCATTTAGAGCAGTGGTCCCCAACCTTTGTGGCACTCGGAACTGTTTCATGGAGGACAATTTTTCATGGGGGGCTGGGGAGTTGCACAATGGTTTTGGGATAATTCAAGCACATTACATTTATTGTGCACTTTATTTCTATTATTACATTGTAATATATAATGAAACATTTATATAATTCATCATAATATAGAATCAGTGGGAGTCCTGAGCTTGTTTTCTTGCAACTAGATGGTCTTATCTGGGGATGCTGGGAGACAGTGACAGATCATCAGGCATTAGATTCTCATAAGGAGGACATAACCTAGATCCCTCACATGCACAGTTCACAATAGGGTTTGTGGTCCTGTGAAAATCTAATGCCACTGCTGATCTGACAGGAGGTGGAACTCAGGCGGCAACACAAGGAATGAAGATAGAGAGCAGCTGTAAGTACAGATGAGGCTTTGCTTGCTCTGCCCCTCACCTCCTGCTGTGTGGCCCAGTTCCTAACAGGCCACGGACTGCTATTAGTCCTGTTAGGACTGTGGCCTGTTAGGCCTTAATGATGTGGATCAATGATTTTTTTAATATATGTATAGCTATGTGAACAAATATGGTTCATTTTATAAAATAAATTGTAATTATTAAGTGCTGAGTGGTATATATGGTTATTAGATCAAAATTGACAATGGTTTTGTTCTAATCTTCTATAACCTTATCATTTTTCCATTTTCCATTGGCCTTTCAAATTTTGAATATAGAAAGAAACATGATTAAAGCTCCCTTAATGATTTGGCAATTTCTCTTTGTAATTCTCTCAGTTCTAGTAATTTTAATTTCATATATCTTTAATGTGAATAGACATACAAATTTAGGTTTAATTGCATTTTTAATTAATTGACTATCATTATTATTGGGTCATTTGCTTTACCTATAACAGTGAATTTGGTTTTTAAATCTGTTTCCTCTCATAATAATATTGTGATATATGCAATCTTTTCTTTAGAATTAGTCTGACAAAAAATTTCTCTTCTCTTTCAAATTTTCGATGTTACTACATTTTAATGGTGTAAGGAAGAAATTGATAGCTGCTCACCAAAACCTAAGTTTTCTTTTGTACATAAGTAAATGCTATATGCATATAGGCTAGATTTCTTAGTTCTTTTACAGATAGACACATGTGAATAAGTCCAGCCATTACAATGTAAGTAGATGTGATCTGTTTTCAGGTCCACAAAGTCCTTCTGCCATGCAGCATCCTTCTCTCCATGACCTTTTTCCTTCTAGTTGCTGGGGTAGAGGTAAGCCAAAGAATTACAGTGGAAATCTCATGATGAAGGTCACAGAGTTTGGATAGTCCTGAATAATTGTGAAGACAGGCTGTCTGACAAACTCTTCATCCACATTGTGGTGTTAGATGAGGAAGAAATAAACTTTTATTGTGTTTGAGTTATTATGTCTATATGCTGTAGCATTGAAGTTGTTCTAATACAGAGATCAAAAAAGGGTTCCCTAAGGAGATGACAGTAAGCAGAGATTTGAAGAATGACTGGGTTGTCTTGCTTGGCTGGATGGTAGAGTCCGTACGTGGGAATCTGTCCAGAAATAACTTTTTGAAGTTTCTAGACTTCAATTATTTTCAAACATAAACCCCATAGTCAAGTTCATCTATTTATCAGTCATTGAACATGTCTGCACTTGCTATGTAGCCCTCTTTCCCTGATATCAAATTTCCACTTACCTTTCCAAGTGTATCTCAAATACCTCCTTTTCTATGAAGCAATTACAGTTGACCTAAAGTTTACCTTCTTTCTATATTTTCAGTTTTGACAGCTTGAACGTTTTAATAGAAAACATAATTCAGATCAAACTTCAAAAAATAGAAAAAATTAGAAAAATATTTAGTATTGTGAGTGGTAAAAAAAAAAAGATTGTTTTCAACATATCAGCTAATGTCAAATTGGTGCATTGCATATAGTATTTCTCAACTAATATTATTTGGTAGGATAATAAAGTTTTGCAATTACCTGGTGAATGGATCAGCATAGAAACACCTTAAGACTTAAGACACAGAATACATTAGCCATCCTACATATATCTCTTCCTGAACAAACCTTCCCACTAGATAATTTTTTTTAATTTTTAAAATATAACTTGAATACAATATTTTAAATGAAATAATAATTTTCTTTGTAGTTTAACCGCCTATGTATGCATATCTAAACAAGATAACTTGGTTTTGTCTATTTTTGAGCATCATATAAACCAAATCATATTATCTATATACTTCTGTGACTTGTTTTATTTAACATATTAATTGTCTTTAGCAGTTGTTTGTTCATTTTCAATGTTGTATAGCATTCTATTTTATGCCATACTTTTCCTATTCTACTTTTTGTGGCTGTTTAGGTTATTTCCAGTTTGGAACTATTACAATGAATACAGGAATGAACACTCTTTTACATGCCTTTTAGTGCACATGTGCAAGAGTTACTCTATGATTATACCTAGGATGAGAACCACAGGGTCATAGGCTATGCATATTTTCAACCTTGATGATTACTGTTAAATGATTTTCTAAAGTGATTGTACCAAATGACACTCATACTAGCAGCTTACAAGAGTTTGAATTGTTAAACTAAATTTTTTCAATTAGATGGCTGAAATTGGTTTCATCTCCATTTTCCTAATTACTTGTGAGGTCAGGCATCTCTTTATAAATGTCCTCTTTTTGAAGTATTTATTAAAATCTTTTATCCATTTTCTATTGGTTCCCTAGACACTATATATTTTTAATTCCTAGAGACACACACACACACACACACACAGGATTATAGTGAAAAAAGCATACATTTATGATATGTATACATATATGTGTGTATATATAAATATATATATATATTCCAGTTCTTAGTAAAATGCAACTATATTTTTAGTTTTGCAGTTTCTCTTATCTCTCTTGATGTATTTAACAGAAATTCTAACTTTTAAATTAGTAAGTTTAACATTTTCTTTTTGGTCTTATTTAAGAGTTCTTTCCCTGCTACATAGTCATGAAAGTAGTCACTTGTATTATTTTCTAAAGGCTTTATAGCTTTGTTATTTGCATTCAGTTCTGTAATTTATCTAAAATTTGTGTGGATAGGATAAGGTAGAGATCTAATATTTTTTGCCATATGTATAAAAAATAACCTAATATATTTAAAAAATGATTCTTTCCCCAATAATCTGCAATGCTACATTTAACAAATATTTACATTTTCATGGATTTATTTCTGGACACTGTATTCTATTACATTGGTTTATTTTTCTATTGCTGTGCCAATAGCCATATTGTCTTAATTCCTATAGCCAATTGAGCATGTCTTTCTTCATTTTGGCTATTTTGACCATTTGGTTTTCTACATATATTTCAGAATATGTTTTTCAAGTTGACAAAAATTTTAAAAATTTTGATTCAGACTATATTGAATCTGTAGATAAATTTGGGTATGTTTGGCATCACATTGAATTTTACTATCCATTTGTTTTATATCTCCCTTACGTACTTTTTTCTTTAACATAACAATTATTTATCTATTTACTAAATAATTCATCAGAAAAAGCTTCATATTAGGAAGAGTGTGTGTAGGTGAGGGAAATTGAAGGTATATGTATGTGACAGGCATATTTTTAGAGCATATTGCCATTTTCTATTTTCAGAGAATACAGAGCATTTACTTTATTGCTTTTAGGCTCTCTCTTCACCCACTTGATAGTTCTTCATTTTGGTAGAGTTGCTATTTTTATTAGGTTGTGTTTTACTTGTGGGGGTGGCTCTGCTTTAAAAGCTAGTGCCAGCATGTGTCATGGTCTTTTTACCATATCCTCCTCATTTCTGATGAATCAAATTGCCATTATTTTATTTGTGTTCATACCCTTTTCTATGATGTTTATTGAATAAACAGATTTTTTGCCTTGCTGGCCCATGGGAAAAATAAGCCTCAGTTGAGTCTTGGCTTAAGCCACATTCTCCAAATCAGCCTCTGCCAAGCAACCCTGTATTTGCAGGGTTATTGGATAACTGCTCAGCCAGAGTTTACCCTATACCCTCCTCCCCATTTGGCTATTATTATATATAAAAGAATGTATAGAAGAATTAGAAAACAGTACAATTCAAGAACTAGACTGTTTCCAAACATTCAGTGCCAGATTTTCCCCCGTTGCAAAATCTTATGTATGTTTCCCAAAGCAATTTATACTTTCGTATGGTGACTGTAACTAACAGAATTATTATTTTTATTTTACACATCATTTTCTTCCATTAAAATAGAAATGTGGACTTTCTTTTTTAAAAATTAACATTAATATTACTAATTATTAATTTTTTTAGGCCTGAAAGTGAAGGACATAGCTAAACATCAGATGAGCATGCACATTAGGGCATATGCTTTTTCAAACCTTACCATGTTGAGTCTATTTGCGAGATGCTGTTATTGTGAATCTTAACAATTAAGATGTTATTTCTAGTACTTTACAGTTTCTAAGTCACTTAAGTATGCATTATCACATTTGATCGTCATAAGCTATTTATATAGGTAAGGCATGCATTTTTTAATTCCCTTTTTATACCTGTGAAAATTGATCAAAAGATCTAGATTCATTTCTGAGTTACTAAGATCAAGAGCATTGTTGACTCTGCGTCTTTGAATGGAATGAACAAATGCACCAGAATTTTAGAGTTGATAAATTGTAAAGCTGTATCTTAAATATAGTTTCTGGTTAACCTAAGAAATAGTGCAAAATAGTAGAAAGCACACAGGCTTTGGAGTCGGACATATGTATGTTTAAACTTAGCGGTCTATTAGCTGTGTGACCAAGGATAATGTATTTAACTTCTCTGAGCCTTACTTTCTTTTCTTTTCTTTTCTTTTTTTTTTTTTTTTGAGACAAGGTCTTACTCTGATTGTCAGGCTGGAATGCAATGGTGCAATCTTGGCTCACTGAAGCCTTGACCTCCTGGGCTCAGGTGATTCTCCCACCTCAGCCTCCCTAGTAGCTGGGATTACAGGCACGCACCACCACACCTGGCTAGTATTTTGTATTTTTAGTAGAGATGGGGTTTTGCTATGTTGTCCAGGCTGGTCTTGAACTCCAGGACTCAAGCAATCCACCCACCTCAGCTTCCTGTAGTGCTGGGAATACAGGCATGAGCCACTGCACCCTGCCCAAGCCTTACTTTCTTAATCTATACAGTGTGTGTGGCATTATGTAACCCTTAAATTTGTTGCAGGATTACATGCATGCCTCTAGCATGGTGCTTACCACATGGAAGAGTTTTGGTATATTGTATCAATTATTATAATGTTTAATCCTTTAAAAGTAAAATGGATATCAAAAAAGTAAGGGCACATATACTAATATATAATATTTTAAAAATATTTACTCCAAACTTGAGTTTGAAATTTCTGCTATTTTGGCTTAGGCAAATTTTCATCTCCTTCTCCCTTGAGAAACGTCTACTTTATGTCTATTCGAGGGTGTCAATGGGAGCTTCAAGGCTTGGAGAGAAAAATGATCATCATTAGGGAATGTTGTGATATGCTGCCCAGATCTCTGTTCAGCACAGAAGAGCTTGTTATTCTAATTGCTTGAAACCCTTATATGTCATCCTTTGGAAACTGCTCTTGGTTGGAAAAAGCTGCATATCCCAAAGTCACACTCCTACAACTCCTTTTTTAGGGGTAGCCAACTTCCAATGACTGATCAATTTGAGGATATAAATGCTTGGCTTTCTCACCACAATCTGCGACAAATTGGAAGGATCCTCCCACCTTTAGAATTCCCTGTGGACTTTGACCATTGTTGAGACTATATTTTACTCCAACTTTTCCTGCTGTCCAATCTTGTTTTTCATCCTTCCCCTTCCACAGGTGCTGATTCTAGAACACTTCTCAATACCTTTTCTAAATGCCAATCTCTATCCAACGATATGTTTCTCAAGGATATGTATCCCAACCTGCAACATAGTCTCACTCTAATTTTCTTTGGCTGAGTCAGGTTTTTGTGCTAATATTTGTCCCACTATATATTGATTAATAAAGTTGAAGTACTCAAGCTATTAATACTTTAAAATCATTCCCATCAGATGCCATGTTTTTCAGAAGTGAGCACAACTCCTGTGCTTGTTTTTTTTTTTCTGGTAGTTGTTTCCTTGATGGCATATTGAGCCCATAGTCAAAATGTTTTGGGATAATCCATTTATGCCACCTAGGTAGTATAAGTGGATGGTGGAGTGGAGGGATGGAAAAGCAGGAGACATGGGGACATGTCTCAGAAAGAGCTGGAGTGGTCTTACATTTCCTGGTCATCACGTGAAGACTAACATGTTTCCAGGAATTAAGTCCTGGGAACATATTCTTTTCCTCTTTTGCCCTAAAAACCCTCATCTACAGCAGTAGGAAATGCTGAAGCAAGCTTTCCTGAAGAGAGTAAACGCTATTTTTGTAGAGTTTTAAGAGGTACCATGGCAGGCCGGGAGCGGTGGCTCACGCCTGTAATCCCAGCACTTTGGGAGGCCAAGGCGGGTGGATCACGAGGTCAGGAGATCGAGACCATGGTGAAACCCATTCTCTACTAAAAATACAAAAAATTAGCCAGGCGTGGTGGTGGGCGCCTGTAGTCCCAGCTACTCAGGAGGCTGAGGCAGGAGAATGGCGTGAACCAGGAAGCAGAGCTTGCAGTGAGCTGAGATCGCACCACTGCACTCCAACCTGGACGACAGAGTGAGACTCCGTCTCAAAAAAAAAAAAAAAAAAAGGTACCATGGCATAAATTGTATCCAGGTAGTCAGCTATGGATAGGAAGATTAAAAGAGAACACAGGAATATACTTTATCAGGTCAGGAGATGGGCAACTTGGCTTTTAGTAAAATATGACTTGAATGCCTCTAGGGTAGCTCTTTCATGTCTCCTGGGGCAACTTTCTTCTACTGGGATCTTCAAATTGGAGAATATGGACACACCTGTGAACAAATATGTGCACAGCTACAAGAAAATTACCTTTCTAGTTGGAGATTTTTTTTTTCAAAGATTTGGATAACATCGAAGTTTTATTTTTTTAGAATATTCATCATGTAGTATATTCACAGGTGAAATTATAAGAATATAACTTTTCTATTTTGGTGAACATCTATTTTGTCTCAAAAGCCTGGAGCATAGAAACTTTTAAAGTATAAGCAGTGATTGAAAAATTATAGTAGTTTTGTGTTATGAAAAAAACTAATTCTTCATCCTGATACCAAAACCTGGCAGAGAGACAACAATAAAGAAAATTTCAGGCTGAGACCCCTAATGAACATTGATGCATAAATCCTCAATAAAATACTGGCAAATCGAATCTAGCAGCACATCAAAAAGCTTATCCACTACCATCAAGTTGGCTTTATCCTTGGGATGCAAGGCTGATTGAACATACGCAAATCAATAAACGTAAACCGTCAACACAAACAGAACCAATAACAAAAACCACACGATTATCTCAATAGATGCAGAAAAGGCCTTTGACAAAATTCAACACCCCTTCATGCTAAAAACTCTCAATAAACTAGGTATTGATGGAACATATCTCAAAATAATAAGAGCTATTTATGACAAATCCATAGCCAATATCATACTGAATGGACAAAACCTGGAAGCATTCCCTTTGAAAATCAGCACAAGACAAGGAGGACCTCTCTCACCACTCCTATTCAACATAGTATTGGAAGTTCTGGCCAGGGCAATCAGGCAAGTGAAAGAAATAAAGGGTATTCAAAAAGGAAGAGAGGAAGTCAAATTGTCTCTATTTGCGGATGACATGATTGTGTATTTAGAAAACCCCATCATCTCAGCCCAAAATCTCTTTAAGCTGATAAGCAACTTCAGCAAAGTCTCAGGATACAAAATCAATATGCAAAAATCATGAGCATTCCTATATAAACAGCCAAATCATGAGTGAACTCCCATCCATAATTGCTACAAAGAAAATAAAATACCTACAAATCCAACTTACAAGGGATGTGAAGGACATCTTCAAGGAGAATTACAAACCACTGCTCAAGAAAATAAGAGAGGACACAAACAAATGGAAAAATGTTCAATGCTCATGGATAGAAGGAATCAATATCGTGAACATGGTCACATGGCCTTACTGCCAAAAGTAATTTACAGTTTCAGTGCTATATCCATCAAGCTACCATCGATTTTCTTCATAGAATTAGAAAAAACTACTTTAAACTTCACATGGAACCAAAAAAGAGCCCATATAGCCAACCAACCCTAAGCAAAAAGAGGAAAGCTGGAGGCATCATGCTACCTGACTTCAAACTACACTACAAGGCTACAGTAACCAAAATAGCATGGTACTGGTACCAAAACAGACATATAGACAAATGGAACAGAACAGAGGCCTAAGGAATAATGCCACACATTTACAACCATCTAATCTAACAAACCTGACAAAAACAAGCAATGGAGAAAGGATTCCCTATTTAATAAATGTTGGGAAAACTGGCTAGCCATATGCAGAAAACTGAAACTGGACCCCTTGCTTACACCTTATACAAAAATTAACTCGAGATGGATTAAATACTTAAATGTAAGGCCTAAAAACATAAAAACCCTAGAAGAAAACCTAGGCAATACCATTCAGGACACAGGCATGGGCAAAGACTTCATGACAAACACCAAAAGCAATGGCAACAAAAGCCAAAATTGACAAATGGGATCTAATTAAACTAAAGAGCTTCTGCTCAGCAAAAGAAACTATCGTCAGAGTGAACAGGTAAGCTACAGAATGGCAGAAAGTTTTTGCAATCTATCCATCTGTCAAAGGACTAATATCCAGAATCGATAAAGAACTTAAACGAATTTACAAGAAAAAAAAAACCCATCAAAAAGTGGTCAAAGGATATGAACACATACTTCTCAAAAGAAGTCATTTAAGTGGCCAATAAACATATCAAAAAAAGCTCATTATCACCGGTCATTAGAGAAATGCAAATCAAAACCACAGTGAGATACCATCTCATGCCAGTTAGAATGGTGATCATTAAAAAGTCAGGAAACAACAGATGCTGGAGAGGATGTGGAGAAATAGGAACACTTTCACACTGTTGGTGGGAGTGTAAATTAGTTCAACCATTGTGGAAGACAGTGTGGTGATTCCTCAAGGATCTAGAACCAGAAATACTATTTGACCCAGCCATCCCATTACTGGGTATATACCCAAAGGATTATAAAACATGCTGCTATAAAGACACATGCACACTTATGTTGATTGCAGCACTATTCGCAATACCAAAGACTTGGAACCAACCCTAATGCCCATCAATGATAGACTGGATAAAGAAAATGTAGCATGCATACACCATGGAATACTATGCAGCCATAAGAAACGATGAGTTCATGTCCTCTGCTGGGACATGGATGAAGCTGGAAACCATCATTCTCAGCAAACTAAAACAGGAACAGAAAACCGAACACCTCATGTTCTCACTCACAGGTGGGAGTTGAAAAACGAGAACCCATGGACACGGAGAGGAACATCACACACCAAGGTCTGTCAGTGGGTGGTGGGCTGGGGGAGGGATAGCATTAGGAGAAATACCTAATGTAGATGACAGGTTGATGGGTGCAGTAAACCAACAAACCTGCACATTCTACACATGTATCCCAGAACGTAAAGATTAAAAAAAAAAAAAAAAAAAAAGATGCTTTTAAGACTAGGGCAATGTAAAGGGGAACAGATAATGCACCAGAACAAAAATCTGCTAAAGTGACCAATCTTCAGACTCATGTACAAGAAGTCTAGTCATTTAGTCGTTTTTTTTTTTTTTTGAGACGGAGTCTCGCTCTGTCACCCAGGCTGGAGTTCAGTGGCGCGATCTCAGCTCACTGCAAACTGCGCCTCCCGGATTCACGCCATTCTCCTGCCTCAGCCTCCTGAGTAGCTGGTACTACAGGCGCCCGCCACCACACCCGGCTAAGTTTTTGTATTTTTAGTAGAGACGGGGTTTCACCGTGTTAGCCAGGATGGTCTGGATCTCCTGACCTCGTGATCTGCCCGCCTCGGCCTCCCAAGAAGTCTAGTCATTGTTGAGACTGCATTTTATTTCAACATTTCCTGCTCTCCAATCTTGCTTTCCTTCCTCTCCTTTCATAGGTGTTGATTCTATAACACTTCTCAATACATTTTCTGAATGACATTACATTTTCCGTTTGTCAAGAAGCTGGTGCAGCTTCATATACAATGAAGTATATGAAGTACAGGAAGGGAGCTCATGGAAAGAATGAAGGATATGAAGAGCCACACAATTTATTGAAAAAAAAAAAAAGCTGCTTCAGATCAGTTAAACATCTTAAAATATGTTTGTGAAGACATGTTAAATTCACCATGATTAATGATAAAAAAAACAACAAAACTTGTGAACACATTTCAGCAACAAATGTGTGATTTTTATAAAGCATTCCTGATGAGGAAAAAGTGTTTCTAAAAGATATGTGCACAGATGGAGCCAAATCACGACAGACAAAACATGGCGCCCTGAAATGTACTTGCACCCACTTCTTTATCCATCATAAATCAGGAAGAAAATCACAAGGCAATCTCATTGTAGCAGTTTGTTTATTAAGGTAGCAAAATGGTAAATACTATTAAAAGGGTTTCTTTAAAAACATATATTAAAGCATCACATTGTACTCCATAAATTTATAATATATACAGTTGTCATTAGCGCAAAATAAAATAATTTTAAATTGAAAAATATTTGGTCAGATGTCAAATAGGAAGTAACTCAGATTCTTGCATAAATATGACCATGAGTGAAACTGTTTATGTATTTTCAAAGTCTTAATATCTATTTTCCTTTAATGAGGAAAAAGGCACTATAATAAAGGGCAAGAATCTGTCCACATGAATTAATTCATTGCCAACTTTATTGAAGAGTGTGTTACAAATGTTTGCTTACATAGTGATTTTTTTTTTCAAGGCTGAATACTTACAATCAATTAACTATAAGGCAAAAATGGAATGATCTGACTGCATACAACAAAATGGCTACTGTGAAAATGATGTTTGAGATTTAGATGAGAAGTTAATTATTGATAAAATGAGTCATTTGCGATTTTTAGTCTATTTGCATGGAAAGAAAATGAGAGCATTAAGAGTAAAGAACATCAACAGTAGGTTTTTCATTTTTTCTTTAACTAAAAAGACCTTTGTTTAAATTTTTCCCCAAGAGAGTAATACAGCCTGACCAGTGGAATGCAAACACTTTCAGCCCAGAACCTGACAACCATTGCCTTGAGATTTCAATAAGAAGATGCATTTATTAAAATTTCCATTAGCAAAACCCCCTAAACTTGCATTGTCCTTTCTAAGTGGATGTCTGAGGGTCTTCCATCAGAATAAGCAAGAAAGATCATACAAAGGGGAAAAGTTGCTGATTGTTTCTTTTTTGGTAAGAAAGAAGTCTTATAAAATACGGCTCTGAGACAGGCAAAATTGTATGGGAGATGTCAACCAAGATTCAATTCAAGCTAATTTTCCAAAGTTGACAGATTCATTACAATAACATATTGTGCATTATCAGTGAGATTTTTTTTAATTAAGGTATATTGCTTATCTAATTGGAAAATAAAGCAATTTTGCATTCATTCAACGGGTATTTTTTGATTGCTTATTAGGTGCTGGGCCTAGTGATAGACACTCAAGATCCGGCAGGAAACAAATAGTCCTTATGGTCATTAAAACAAGCACAAATATGAAATAAACTACACTGTCAAATTTGCATGAGTTTTAAGGAATGTTTTCAAAGAAATTTCATGTTTATATAGCACTGCTTCAGGCTATGTCTCCCGACTCCCAAGCAACCCACATTATCTTTACTCTGTATTAGACATACTAAACTAAACCTTTGTGAATTAATATACATACAAACATTGCTTCTACATTATTTGTTACTTATGTTCTCTGTGGTTCTATGCAATTAAGATGGAGTGGTTCCCAGGCCTAGATATCTTGAGTCTTTGAAGAAATAAAGAGTCCCAACTAGTTGTTTAGTTTCTGTCTCTGGCCCTTGGACAGGCAGAACATCTATCACTTTTTCTCACATGCTGATTAAAAGCTGTACATTAGTGTCAACTCTTCTATTGTCCTAACTGACCTCTCTGTCTTTCACATTTAGGCTATAGTATCATTTGCTTTGGCCAATTTATTAAGCTAAGGATTAGGATCAATGAGTCTAATCACCCCTTCATAAAATTCCTTCATCAAATATTGTTGAACATCTATTTGTGATTGAGAAAATATACTCCTTGTACTTATGAGATTTAAAATTTAAGAAGAGATAAAAAGTGTCATTTGATTACTTGGAGTCATTTAGCATGTATGTATGGGTAGTATCATGACTGTAGGTTTTTTTAACGTAGAAGATTTTTTTTTCAGTCATCAAAAAGTAAAAAACACTGAAGAAGATCAATTTCCTACTACTATATGATATAACAGTATCTGGTTTCCTTGGACAATACAGGAGATATAGTAATCCACATTTTCCAATAATCTTTCATTTTTCTTGACTTTCATTTTTAGTTTATATCTTGTAATTTCTGAAGTTTTGTGTCATAAAGCACCTTTCTACATCCCATAGCAGATAATAAGTCTTTGATTTTATCTTTTATTCCTGCTTTTCTAGCACTGATGCCTACCAGCCATATATATATATATATTTACCTATTTAATATTGTTCAAAAGTAAACTGAGGCACAATACAATTTTTAAAAATTTACTTGCACATATAGAAATTCATGAATTGGGTAGCTCTAAACCAGGGGAAATGCAAGGAGGAGGCTTTTATAGGGTGAGTATATAAAATATTTGACTGGTTCCAATTATATACTTATTTGGTCTATTCCTTTGAAAAGTCTAATTATATAAGTAGAAGTTTGTTGGCTATCTCAGATTGGTTGAGTTTAAGTTTTCCTTTTTAAGAATATAGGCATTTATAAGAAATAGCTCAAATTAAGTTTTGCTTATGTTTACAAATCAAAGGTTGAGGTGACTTATGAGGCTTAACTGGCTTTGTCTGCTGAAGAATTCATCAGGCCTTCATTTTAATTTACTTTAACAGTACATGTATATACATTTATATACATTTACTATTTATATGCGTTTACTAAAAATTTATACACATTTAAAGTTGTACACATTTACTAAAAATAAAGCATATTGTTTTTAAATGGGTCTCTTTTGGTGTGCCTTTCCAATTAGTTCAGGAACTCTTAATAAGGGAGATACATGTCTTAGATCTGTATTATAATTCCCTTAGTGTATAGCATATTTTGAACCATTCTCATAAATAAATGCTCAATTTGTAAAAGAGCTTATATACCCAACTTCTTCATGAAGGAAGGATCCCTTTTTTTTCTCAAAGAGCTAACAATTAGACTCTAAATTAAGAGCCATTGTCAAGGTGGATAGATAAGGTTAAGGACAAGATCAGGAAGTAAAGCAATTTTGAGGGGGCAATGTGAGTCCTCACCAGATAAGACTTTATTTAGTCCACTGTAGGGATTGGCTTAGATGATTTGTAATGTGCCACTCATGGCAGTTGTGAAACAGGAGTTGACAAAATGATTTGAGTAAAACAATGTCACTGAAATGAGGGCATTGCTTCTGCAGAAGCTCCAGCACTAAAATTCATTTCAATGTAAAAGATGTTAGGTTAAAAAAATTTTACCATTTCATTGCTTTTGCTAGCACAATTAAACTATAACACAATGTTTCATTAGGTGTCTATAATGAAAAAGTGCTAAAAAAGAATTCCAAAAAGGGAAGGAAGGTCTATGTGTGAGAGTGATAGGGTGAGGTTTCCTGGAGAAGGTGATGCTTGTCTAAGGCCCAAAATGTTGGTGTTCTAGATGGAAACTGGGATACTCCATAGAAGGAAGCTCAAATTCTTTGCCTGACAGAAGCAATAGACTGGATTATGCTGAAGCAGTATGAATGCTGATTATACATTAGCCAATTTAAAGAGGTTTGCATACTGTCATAATTATTCAATACATCTAAATTATGTTGACTAAATTCAATAACATATGCTGTACAAGTGCATATACATTTCTACAATCTCAAAAATGCAGCATGGTACAAGTTAGCATTATGAATTTATATTTAACTGACTCTTTAAGAACTGAATCTGAAAATGTGACTATTAAAATGCTAATTATACTACTACCAAGAGAAGAAAAATTTGAGAAATAAACTGTCCTTTTCAATGGAAAACTTTATATGTTGATTACTATTTAAAGTTAACTAGAAGTTGAAAACAGTGAAGGAAACACTTCTTTTATTTTCCAATAGGAATTGGATTTGTTCATGTCTATCTATTTGAATGTTCAAGTCTATCTATTAGGGAGGATAAGGGGAGGGGGAAATTGGGACTAAGTGCTAATAGGTACAGGGTTTTTGGGAGGTTGATGGAAATGTTCTAGGCTTAGATAATGACAGTGGTTGCACACATAGTGAATATACTAATAGCCAATTTAAAATGATGGATTTTATGCTATGTGAATTGCATTTAAAAAACAAACAACAAAATGTTACAGTTTATTAAATAAAAGAATAACTTCATGTATCCTGTATGAAAATTGTATAATCTGTACTTGGAAACCATTGAACATCATATTGCTAAATGTATCATTTGTTTGGTAAATTACAAACATTAAGACTTTACTGTTTAGTATCATCAAAGGCATTGTGATTGTCCATTTAGGCAGCCTCGTTTCAAACTACCTTTTTTTTTAGTTACAGCAAAATGAGTTGAAGGGGGAAATTCTACTACTTCACTTCTTAGGAAGTCATTCTCTCTCTGCTTGATAAATGGAGGCCTGGAGGCCATTCAGTTACTTCCCCTTATTGCTAAGTGGTACTTAAAACAGACTTCTACCTGTGCCTTAGACTTATTCCTTTTTCATGTCTGTGTGCCTTACTTTCTCAATTAAGCCTGCTCTCCAGCAACTCCCATGTATCCTTTGCACCTGCCTCCTTCTGATTTAAGACATTAGGAAAGTTTATATAAGTTTGCCTCCACTTTCCTCACCAGCCTCATTTCTGACTACTCTCTTCCTTGCTCTGTGGAGTTCAGCTTCACAGAACTTCTTTTAGTTCCTTGAACTTGTATAGCCTCCCACAGAGTCTCCACTGTCTCTAATTCCTCTGCTGTATCTCCATTCTCCTTTGCAAAGGTAATTCTTTCTTATCTTTTAGATCTCAGTTTGGAAATCCCTCAAGTGAACTTGCCTGATTACCTGTACCTCTCCCTAACCTCCAGTCCAGATTAGCTGGCCAACCTGTGGCCCTAGAGGTATGCTCTACTCCCCAGCAATTGCTCTAATCATCATGCATTTCAATAATTGGCTTATTTGTATGCTTTCTCCACTACAATGTAAGCCTATGAACAAAGGAATTAGGTCTCCTTTGCTCCTAGATGCATCTCCCTTACCCAGCAGAATTCATTCTCTCATTTTTACTTATACGTTAGTTACTGTTTATGCAGGTTTTATATGTCCCAGACACTGTTCTAAGCATTGTAAATAAGAAAGACAAGGTCCCTAGCCTCAAAAAACTTAAATTCTAGTTGGGTGAGATATACAACACACATATGAATAAACATGTCAAATAATAATGTAGTGATATAAAAGGATGCATCTGGAAGACAGTAGTCTATTTTAAATAAGGTTATCAAGAAGGCAATTATTGAGCTTGGCAGTGTGAACATTGGAAATAAGATCCTTGTTTTGGGGGGGGGGAAGCAAACTCAAGTACAGAGCCTCTGTGATAAGGAGGAGCTTGGCATTTTCTAGGAGGTGAAAGAAAGCCAGTGTTAGTGGAGCCTGGTGATCAAGAAGACAACAGCCTAAGAGGAAGAAAAAGGGCTTCGGCCATAAGAAACTTATAGATCAGGATTAGGGAGTTATATTTTCATTCTATTGCAATTGAAGTTCTCTGACCAGTTTTAAAGCAGGGGAAATGGGAGTTTTTATTCTGATATGGTTAGACTTTGTGTCCCCACCCAGATCTCATCTTGAATTGTAATCCTCATAATTCCCACATGTCAAGGAAGAGAACAGGTGGAGGTAATTGAACCATGGGGGAAGTTTCCCCCATGCTGTTTTCATGATAGTGGGTGAGTTCTCCTAAGATCTGATGCTTTTGTAAGGGACTCTTCCCCCTTTGCTCAGCACTTGTCCCTCCTGCTGCCTTGCAAAGAACATGCCTTGTGAAGAAGGTGCCTTGCTTCCTCTTCGCGTTCCACCATGATTGTAAGTTTCTTGAGGCTTCCCCAGCCATGCTGAATTGTGAGCCAATTAAACCTCTTTCCTTTATAAATTACCCAGCCTCGGGCAGTTCTTTATAGAAGCATGAAAATGGATTAATACACATTCTTTCCCCACAAAGTTTCAGTATGGATAGTTTCTGTTGACCTGTCTTCAAGTTCATTGTTGCTTTCGTCTGTGGTCACCTATTTGCTGTTAAGTGCATCCAGTGAATTTTTTTATTTAAACTATTTTATTTTAGTTCTAGATTTCGATTTGGTTTTCTCTTTCTTTCTGTCCTACTTTCCTTTCTTCCTTGCTTCCTTCCTTCCTTCTTCCTTCCATCCTTTTCTTTTTCTTTCTTTCGTTCCTTTGTTCATTCTTTCCTCTTTTCTCTTTATCTCTCTTTTTTTATTTAAATTAACACAGTAGAATCATTTATGTATGCTTAAGTGTACCTATATTTGAAGTATAATTTGATAAGTTTTCAGAAATTACTTGTGTGTGTGTGAGTGTGTGTAACCAGAGCTGTAATCAAGATACAGCATATTTTCGTGATTCAGAAAGACTTCCTTGGTGGTCCTTGTCAGGCAATCTCCTCCCCTCATTTCCACCTCCAAGAAACCATTGTTTTGTTTTTTTGTAACAAAAGATTCAAATTTGTTTCTTTTCTGGAGTTTCATATAAATGGAATCATATAGTAGATATTCTTCTTGGCTGATTTATTTCACTCAGTATAATGATTTTGAGATTCATTTTGCTTGTACCAGTAGTTTTTCTTGATTGCTGAATTATATTCCAATGCATGAACACATCACATATTTATTAATTGATCTCTTCACGAGCATTTGGGTTTTTCCAGATTTAAAATATTATTAATAAAGTGGCCATAAACATTTATGTGTGTGGATGTATGTTTTCATTTCTGTATGGAATATACTAATTGTGGAATTGTTAAGTTAAATGAGAATTATTAAAAGCTGTCAACTTTTCCAAAGTAGATGCAACAAGCAATATAAGAAAATTGTAATTTTGCATTCTTGTAAACACTTGGTATTGTCAATCTCTTTAAATTTTAGCAATTTAATGAATGTACAGTGATATCTCATTATAATTTTAACTTTTCTTTAATGCCTAATGATATTAAGTATTTCCTTATGTTCTTATTTGGAATTTTTAAATCTTCTTTACTGAATGTCTTTTAGCTCTATCAACTTTTGCTTTATGTATTTTGAAGTTTTTAAATAAAATAGCTAATTTATTAATGAACAGTGATAATCTTTTATTTTTCTTGGTCTTTTATCTCTCTGTTTCATTTCGAATAGTTTTCTTGCTATGTCTTCAAGTTCACTATTTTTTTTCTTCTGCAGTGTGTAATTGGGTGTTAATCCCACCCAGAGTATTTTCCTTCTAAATGTTGTATTTTTCCATCTCCAGAAGTTTGACTTGGGTCTTTCATTCTTTCATTTTTCTTCCCATCATATTTTTTTTCTTTTACCTTTTAAGCATATGAAATTTAGTTATAAGAACTCTAACATTACTAACATTACTAACTGCTAATTTTACCATCTATGTCACTTCTTGTCTGTTTGTATCGATTGGTTTTAGTCATATTTTCCTGATTTAATTGCTTGCATTATAATTTTTTATTGGATGGCCAATATTGTGAATTTTATGCTTTTGCATGCTAGCTTTCATTGTATTACTCTAGATATTTTTGAGTTTTGTTGTCAGTTAGAGTTAAGTTACTTGTAAATGGTTTGATTCTTTTATGACTTGCTTTTAAGTTTTCTTAGGGAGCGTTCAGAACAGCTTTTATCCTAGGGCTAATTGGCACTACACTTTAGTCAAGATTCTTCCCAGTACTTTACCTTGCTTTTTTTTTTTTTTTTTTTTTGAGACAGTCTCCCTCTGTCCCCCAGGCTGGAGTGTGGAGTGCGCTGGTATGATCTCGGCTCCCTACAACCTCCGTCTCCCTGTTCAAATGATTCTCCTGCCTCAGCCTCCTGAGTAGCTGGGATTACAGGTGCCTGCCACCATGCCCAGCTAATTTTTGTATTTTTAGTAGAGACGAGGTTTCGCCATGTTGGCCACTGCTCCTGGCCTCTTTACCTTATTTCTTATTTCATTAGAATTCTTTTCACCTTAGTTGGTGGGAACACAAAATATTTTCAGTTCTGCGTGAACCCCAGGAATTGTTGACTACTCTTTCGCGTGTGCGTGTGTGTCTCTGTGTGTGTGCATGTGGTATGGCTTTTTTCTCCCTGCTTTTAGAGTTTGCCCACATACATGTGTAGATGAATACTCAGCTGAAGATTCAAGAGGGCCTCTCTGATGATTTCTGGACCTCTTTATCTAAGCTCTTCCCTTTTCTTCAGCACACTTTCCTATTAATCGTAGCTATCTTTTTGGATTTGCCCTTCCTTCCCTCAGCCTCGGATAGTCTCTCAAGCTGGTGAACTGTGGCAATCATAGCATCTACCTCATGTTTTCCCTTCTCTTAGGGACCATTATTCTGTATTCCCTGTTGTATGAAGTGTCAGTTGTTTCAAATATTTTTTCTAGCTTTCTAGTTTAAATCAGTATAGTAAAGCTGTTCCACCTTACTTCATTCCATTGAAAGTGGAAAATATATATTTTAACGAGTATCTAATTTTGACTTTATATTTCGGTTGTTATTTCAATTGCCAACTGTCTTTAAATTGCTTGTGTGGATATATCACCTGAAAATCCTGATGATTTCCTTTCAAGTTAAGATAGCTTTTTCTCTATTTGATTTTTTTCTTTTTCTATTTCTTTTTTCTTTTCAGCCTCACCTGCATCTTCTCAGATGATCCTAAATTATCCTGCTTGGGGTTTCATTTGAGTTTATGGACTGAATTCTTTAATTGCTTTTGGAAAATTCTTAGCTATTTATTACTTGAGTATTAGTTACACCCCATTGTGTCTCTCCTCCCTGGAACTTCAATTAGATCATTACATGGTCTCACATATGTTTCTTAGATTCTTTACTACATTTTCCTTTTTTTTCTCCTTAATTAGATATTTTCTGTTCCGTATTCTAGCTCATTAATCCCTTTCCCCTGTCTATCATGATTTTAATCCTTTACATTAAGTTTTAAATTTTAGTTACTTCTTATTTATAGCATTTCTATTTTATTCATTTTTGGTAAAGTTAATGTTCTTGTGAATACATCCATTTTTCTGTGTTTTTCCTCCAGTGTTCCATTTATTTCCTAGAACTCCTTAGTCATGGTTATCTTACAATTTTTATTTGGATTGCTCCTGGGTTATGTGTTGTCTATATTTTCTCTTGGGCTTTTATCATGTGGTTCTTGCTCATGACATGCCTGGTAATTTTATATTAAATATCAATACCTTCATATGGAAAGGTGTAGAGGCTCTGAGTGCTGTTTTTTTTCTCTAGAGAGGGTTTATCATTCCTTTTGTTAGATAAAAATGGGAATTTACAATATTAACCAATCTTGGGTTAAGCTGACTTAAGACTGTGTTAAAAGCTTGCTAAGTGTTTCTCTACCTTTGGTTAATTCCATGTTCCTAGAGTGTAGTCTTGCAGGTGCTATGATTGCATACTTATACATATTTAGGGGAAAACAGTCCTAGGGCAGTGCTTAATTTTGGATCTCACTAAAATCTTGGTCTCTCAAGTTTCTCATGTTCGTTTTCCATGTTTGTGAAACTGCAAATGCTCTCTTGGTTTCTCTGATTCTAAGTATTTTCCTTCTTACCCTTCCACTTGCTGAACTCTCAGATTCTTTCCCAGTATCTAGAATTAGCAAATATAGCGAAGCTAAAAAGCAGACCCAGAATATTAGTTTACCTTATCACAGTTTTCCTATTTATTAAGATCTTGTCTCTTTAAGACTTGGTTAAATCAGTAGCTCTCTGATACCTTTAAACAAATAATTTAAAGACTTATAGTTAATAAGAGTCTCCACAAAAGGAATTCAAGGTCCTCAAAGAGGTGACTAATATTATAGCTGTGATAGGGCATAAATGAGATGAGGCTGGAACATTTTGTTATGGCAGAAACTTAGAAAGTGCTCAATAAATGTTGAGGGCATGTAACAAAGACTCAGGAACCTGTTTGAAGGAGCTCCCCCTGACTAAATTTAGGAGAACTTGAGCATTAAAATACTGAAGCACAGTAATACATTTGAAAAATAGGATAAATAGATATTTAATAGTACCTACTGATAATAAATAGGTAAACCAATAAATAAATAGTTGAAGAGAATGGAAAGCTCTTGCTTACAATAGAATTCTAAGTTCCAAACTAATAAAATGGAAGCAGTGCTCACAGTAGACTCCTTATTAGCTACAAGAGTGGGGGGGCAAGTGTAATTATACAATGGATAAATCAGAAACAACTTGATTAGGTGATCAAAATTAATATGTTCAATGAGGAAGAGATAGATATGCTGTTTCTCCATTGAGGCAGATACCACATCACCTGTACAGTACTCTGGCTGAGAATGCATAGCCTAAATCTAATTAGGAGGAAACCTAAATCTAATTAGAAAACACATCAAAATGTGGTGCATTTTATTTTTTAACGAGGAGATATTTAAAAAAAAATATCAGTGCCATGAAAGACAAAGGCTGTAGAAAGGTCTAAAATTGAAGGATAAACATGTATGACAAATGAATGTAATATCTAACCCCACACTGGATATTGTAATTGAGAAGAAAAAAATTCTAAAAGAAAATTAGTGGGTCAATTAAAAAAATTGGAATATAAATGGTAAATTAAGTAATAATACTTTATCACTGTTAAATTTACTGATTTTGACAACTTCACTGTGATTATGTGAGAAAATATCCATATTATTGGAAATAGTAAGAATAAAGGGCCATTTTAATATGTATAATATATATGCTAATAAATGTGTATAAAGTTATATATAAAAATCCACAAATGGTTCAGAAAATATAAATGCAGAGACACACATATATACATATATGTATCTATATATGTGTGGAAATATATATGTGTATATATACACATACATACAAAGAGAATGAGACAGGAGAAAAGTATTTTCAAAAAATGGGAAAAAGTTAAAATAAGTGAGTATTTTGGTAAAGTGAGTATTTGGGTAAAGAGAGCTGGTTCTTGTGGCAGGTGGGAAAAAAGAGGCAGAAAACAAACCATATTTTAAAACTTTAAAAATGATTGAAGGTTTTATATAACTTGTTAAAAAGTATAAGAATGATATAACACATGCATATCAATACCTAGGTTTAATTGATGTCAAAATTTTCTCATATTTGCTTTGGATTTTTAAAAATAAATATCACTTTCCCCTACAGGCAGCGATGTGGCCAGGGGCTGAGGAGATGGTAAATATCCTCTCGTCTCACTCTCTCTCTCTGTCATCATAATGCAGAAGGATATAATCATAAAAACAATCTCTTTCTATTATTTTCATGTTATCATAAAGATTTGTTAGGCTTGTCATTTCTATCTATCTCCGTCACTTATTTCTGTAGAGTAAATGTGGCAAAAATTAACAGTTTGTGAAAATAAGTGCAGTGATATGGCTTTAGGTGTACTCCTATAACATTTTATAGTTGAAAACTTCCATAATTATAATTTTGGTGGCAAGGGACACATAAACTCAGGTCATTTGGATACCCTGAAACGTAGTCTGTACAAGAGAAGCAGGTTTAAAGATAACTTATGTTCCTTTCATTGCCAATTCACAGAGTAGCAATCAGTGTTACGTTTACTTCCAATATTGATAAGCTTTTTAGCCTGTTTTTTATTTTGTTATTTATTTTGAGTTTAGTTATGTTCTTATAGATTTATATATTCAATTTATTTTCATTAACTTTTGTCATTTTCTGGAGGGAGAAGGAAAGGAGACACCCCAGGCAAGAACACCCCAGATTCCCACATTTCTTACATTAAATTTAAGAATTTTTCATGAACTAATGCTTCTCAAGTTGTTCTTTGCCTTTGTTTTATATCGGAAAATAGAAATGTTTGTTTCAACAATTTTGTCAAGTCACATAGTGATTTTTTTCAGGGGGAAGATTTTCCATCTTCATCCTTTCTGCACTGAAAATCTTGCAAAGTTTGGTCTAGTCTCAGTTTCATAAGAATTACTTCTTAAAAACATGAATATATAGTCAACGTTATAGATTATTCTTCATCCATTGATATAAATGTATATATTTGTTATTCATGTGATGAGTTATACTAATAGATTTTTGGATACCGTATATTAGACCACCTTTGCTTTTAAGTATAAAATTTGTTTGTTGATGTGTTTTTTATACTAGTTACAAATTTTAATTAAGATGTTGCATTTATGCTTATGAATAAGTAGGCTTATTTTTTCCTCAGATTACCTTTATTCAATATTGGCAGTTAGGCTATCCTGGCCATATGTAATATATTTGGGAATATTTTCTTTAGTCCATGAAAAAGTTCATATAAAGGTTAGTGGTATTCTTTAATTCACAGTCTCATCCTTTGAGAGAATTGTGATGTTGACTGAATTTTTTAATGGTTATACTTCTGTCTTTCTATTTATTCTTGAGTCCACTTTAATAATAATTTGTTAAAAGTTATTTTAATATACATTTAAATTTATTTGATAATTTTATGGCATTTTCTTCAATGTTTTAACATGTCTATTTGTAGTTATGTCCCCTTCAACTTTCCAAAACAAACAAACAAAATCTCTCTTAAATTTTGTTGATCAATTTTGCCTTCTGTATCTCTTATTACTTTTAAAGCTTTTTGGTTTTGTTAACCTCTATTTTTTTGTAAAAATCTCAATAGCTTTGGGGGTACAGGTGGTTTTTGGTTACATAGATGAATTATATAGCGGTTAAGTTTGAGATTTTAGTGCACTCATCACCCAAGTAGTGTATATTGTACCCAATATTTTATTTTTTAATCTCTCACCTCTATCTTTTCCTCTCTCCTTCTGAGTCTTCAGTGTCCATTATACCACTTTGTAAGCATTTGCATACCCATAGCTTAGCTCCTAAGTGAGAACGTACAGTATTTGGTTTTCCATTCCTGAGTTATTTCACTTAAGATAATGCCTCAAGCTCCATCCAAGTTGCTGCAAATGACATTATTTAATTCTTTTATTATGGCTGAGTAGTATACCATGGTGTATATATACATTTTCTTTATCCACTGGCTGGTTGATGGGAACTTAGATTGGTTCCATATCTTTGAAATTGTGAATTGTGCTGCAATAAGCATATGCTTGCAGGTGTCTTTTTGATATGACTTCTTTTCCTTTGGGTAGATAGGTAATATCCCCTTTGCCATTTATGATTGAGTTTATTTGGATCTTCTTGCTTTTTTCCTTAATTAATTTAGCTAGTGGTTTATCTATCTTATTAATTCTTTAAAATAACCAGCTCCTGGATTCATCAGTCTTTTGTATGATTTTCTGTGTCTCAGTTTTCTTCACTTCAGCTCTGATTTTGTTTCTTGTCTTCTGCTAGCTTTGGGGTTGGTGTGCTATTGTTTCTCTATTCCCCTAAGTTGTGATGTTAGGTTGTTAATTTGAGATCTTCCTAACTTTTTGATGTGGGCATTTAGTGATATATACTTGCCTCTTAAATGCTTTGGCTGTATCCCAAAGATTCTGGCATGTTGTATTTTGTTTAATTAGTTTCAAATATTTTCTTGATTTCTCCTTTAATTTCATTATCTATCCAGAAGTCATTCTGGAGCAGATAGCTTAATTTCCATGAATTGTATGGTTTTGAGCAATTTTCTTAACACTGATTTCTATTTTTATTGCACTGTGGTCTGAGAATATGGTTGGTATCATTTCAGTTTGTTTAAATATGCTGAGGATTGTTTTATGCCCGATCATGTGGTTGATTTTAGAGTATGTGGTGAGTACAGATGACAAGATTATATATTCTGTTATTTTGGGGTCGAGATTTCTGTAGATATCTATTAGGTCTACTTGATCAAGTGTTAAGTTCAGGTCCCAAATATCTTTGTTAGTTTTTTGTCTTGATGATCTGTCTAATACTGTCAGTGGGGAGTTGAAATCTATTATTATGTGATTATTTAAGTTTCTTTGTAGGTCTCTAAGAACTTTTTTTATTAATTTGGTTACTCCTGTGTTGGGTGCATATATATTTAGATACTAAATTATCTACATTTCTTTGTAGGTCTCTAAGAACTTTCTTTATTAATCTGAGTACTCCTGTGTTGGATATATATATATCTCAACAAGAAGATAATTAGGTCTTGTTGAATTAAACCCTTTACCATTATGTAATGCTTTTTTTTTTTGGTCTTTTTTGATCTTTATTGATTTAAAGTCTGTTTTGTCTGAAATTAGAATAGCAACCCCTGCTTTTTTTGGTTTGTTTGTTTTCCTTTTAATTGGTAGATTTTTCTCCATCCCTTTACTTTGAGCCTGTGTGTGTCACTGCATGTGAGATGGGGTATCTTAAAGGCAGCATACCATTGGCTTTTGCCTTTTTAAATCAAACTTGCGACTCTGTGCCTTTTACTTGGAGTATTTGTTCCATTTGCATTCAAAGTTAGTGTTGATATGTGAGGATTTGAACCTGTCATCATGTTGTTAGCTGGTTATTATGCAGATTGTTTGTGTGGTGGCTGTATAGTGTCACTGGTCTATGTAGTAAAGTGTGTTTTTGTAGTGGCCAGTAATGGTCTTTCCTTTCCATATTTAGCATTCCCTTCAGGACCTCTTGTAAGGCAGATCTGGTTTTAATGAATTCCCTTAGCCCTTGGATCCACTCTGCATGTGCACCAGCAGAGAGGGAGGCAAGGTCCACCCATACATAGACACACACTGACAAAGCATGGTGTGGGGTGTCTGTGGGCAAGTGCATGCTGGGAAAGAGGCATGGGGGCCACTGTGGTTGGGGGAGGGCATGGACAAGATGTGCACATTGGCTAGGACTGCTCTGCTGGAGCTCTCTGATGGTCAGGCATGGTCTCTGCCAGTGTAGGAGCTATGATGCGGCCCCTAGGAGAAGCCTCAGTGAGCATCCTGCAAGCAGGCATGGCTAGGCTGGGGCCCCAGGAGAAGCCAGCAGACAGGAGGGCACTCAGGTCAAACCAGCCCCATCTCATAGGCAAGATTGCCCAGCACTGTTCAGTTGCAACATTTTCCCTAAGGTTAAAGTCTCCTAGGAGAGCAAGGCTAGCCTAGATGGATGGGCATCCCTGGCCCTGCTGGCTCAATTGTCCATGGGAGTCATGGGGTCTCCTGTTGCCAGGATTCCAGAGGTCCATGGTGAGAGCTGGTCATTCTTTGTCTTCTCAACTCAGCCATCCCCAGGAGTCATTCAGGGGCAGGAATGAGTCCCAGTGCAGAGTAGCCTCATGCAGGGTTCCCAGCTTCCTCCCTCTTCAGCCCAGCATCTGTGTCTTCTCTCCATCTGCTCTCAATGCCTTCCCTGTGAAGACCTGCTCAGAGTATGCCAGTCTTTGCAATGTCATGGTCTCTCGTAGCCACATCTAGTCAGCCATCTTCCAAAAAACTGGATTGATTTTCTCTATTCTTCCTTAAAAAAACAAAAAAAAGTTTCTGCTCTTACCATTATAATCTCCTTATTCTTTGAGTTTTTTCTTTTGTTCTGTCTCTAACTTATTGATTTGAATGCTTGGCTTGTTAATTTTTAGTCTTATTTATATATATATAATGGTGTAAATATTTCCTGTTTTTAGAGATGTTTTAACCTTTATTGTTTTCATTGTCATGTAGTTATAATCATAACGTATTATAAATTTTCTTTGCATAGCAGATTGTGTGGAAGTATATGTTTAGTATTTTAGTGTATTATTTTCTTTAGTGATTCCTTTATATTTTAAATCTCGTCTTAAAAATATCTAAAGCTAATTAATATGTCCATCATATTGCATAATAATGCAAAGGGATATAATTATAAAAACACTAATCTCTTTCTATTATTTTGTTATTATCAGGTTTGTTAGGCACATCTGTTCCTACTAATTATAATTACTGATTTATTTTTATAGTCTGTAGTTAAATAAATTTACCAACATGTTTATCGATTTTTTTATGTTCATGACTTTTTTTCTTGCATTTTACTATTCTCTTTTGGGTTCACAGTTTTTTGTTCCTTTCTTTATTGTTTTCTTTCCTCCTTTCTTCAAAAATATTAATTTAAGACTTTATATATATGTTCAAATATGGCTGGGGGTGACAAATGATAAACACTAACATAATAAATAGTTAAATTACATTGTTAGTAAATTATAAATATTCCAGATAAATGAGAGCAAAAAGCCAGAGATCAGTGGTATTTTTAGACACGGTGGTCAGCAATGACCTCACTAAGCATACAACATTTAAGTAAAGTGGGCCATCGAAGTGCTAGGAAGAACAGCACTCTAAGCAGAGAGAAATAGTTAATGCAAAATCCCTGAAGTACAAGCCTGATTGCAGTATTTGGAAAAACAACATGGAGGACAGTGTGGCAGGAACAGATGAAGAGAGAGGGAAAGAAGAGATAAAGGAGGTTGGAGAAGACACAGGTCAAATTATGTAGGCTTTGCAAGCCATTACAAGGAGTTGGGATTTTGGTCTGTAGGAGATGGGAAGTCATTGGGTGATTCAGCAGACCTACACCTTTTAAATTACTCTGGCTCCTGTGTGGAGAATTGATTGTAGGAAAACAAGAATAGAAACAGGAAAGCCGGTTAGAAGACTGTTGCATGATCTACGTAAGAAATGATGACCAGGCCAGATTTGCTGCTATGGAGATAGTGAGAGATAGTTAGAGAGTCAGATTCTGGACAAATTTTGAAGACACAGCCAGCAGATTACTTTTGAATTTAATAAATTACTGTGGCTATAAGAAGGCATCCTGATGATAACTAGCATGTGATAATTAATTATAGTAAGATAAGTTTAAAGGATAATTAGTTATTATCCACCAAAATTATACATTATATATAAACAATTTTTTAAAACTCTTGCTTAAACAAATATCAAAAAGTTGAAACTTTATAGTCCACAATTTTTACTGGTTGCAGAATGACAGATTTGTTTTATTACTTTTACTAATTAGAACATAACATATGATATTATGTGGTAATCAAAGATAATAATAAAGGTAAAAATATAAGAATATAAAAATTAGGGCAAGATAAAGCAAATAATATGAATACTTCTATAAAGTATTTTAAATTATTTTTTGGGTTTATTTATGTTTTATATTGTTTGTATTTGTTGATCTTATAAGAGATAGAGTTTGTTAAATGAGAGTTTGCTGTTAATATGCATAACATGAAAAAATAAGGCTTTTAAATTTAATTGTTATATAGATCACATGAAAAGCCATGATTATGGCCAATACTATGTAGCAGTGTTAAAAATACAGGCACAACAGCAAGGCATTAAATAAGGGTAATTGCTTTCTTGTGGCAAACATTCTGAAATAGAGAAAATGGGCATCCATCTATTTCAAAGATTACCAGGACTTAGTAATTACTATGGATATATAAACCTACATTTCATTAACAGTGCATTTGGCTAAATATAACCTCTGAAGAAACATGTATAAAGTCCAGGTTAGGTGGAGGAAGATAAAACCTTATGTAAGATAATTAGTTTACCAACTTTGTTATTAATGATAAAGGTATGTAACCAGAGAAGTGGACAGAGAAGTGCGAGAGATCAGAAAGTCTGGATTCTAATCATAATCCTGTGTTGTGCTGGTGAATGTCACACAATTGGCTCCCTGGAAAAAAATGCTGATTTTTAATGTTGCTGGATTTCCATGGTATAAATATCCCATGTCACTGATTTCAAGATCATGACCTGATGTCACCGAAAGCAGAGTTCAGAAGAGACGAGGACACTTAACCCTTGCAGTTCTGTGAAAGTCAGTCCAGCACGTCACTTCCCAGATTTAGAATCAAATGGTCATGAAATTTTGAATAATTCATGTAAAAGTTCTAGACCTAAGTTTCCTCACTTCTCAAAGCAAAAATTGGACTGTTGTCTAAAATCCTTCCCAGACTTAACATTCTTTTTAAAAGGATAGAGGTAAGATGATTTTTTATTATCAAATAAGATTAAAAAATATATAGGATATCCTTACTTTTAAATTGTATATAAAACTATAGGTGGAAGTAACAGAATAAAATCTATTTTCCCATTAATGACTGTTTTAATACTCCTTATCTCTAAATGGAGATAGATTTGAGAACATCATGTAGAGAAATTGGCATTAAGTATGTAAAATACTAATTAGATGAAACGTAATTCCAATTGTTACAGTATCAGTTACAATAATGCAAAGAGGTGCCTTTGGTAGTAGAACATACATTTTCTGTCACATTCTTCGTTTAGCCTAAATCTGTACAATATTGTGGTGAGCTTGTAAAATTACACCCAACAGATCCCACTTCCTGGTATTCGTACCCTTGTGTAATTTGGCTCTTTGAGTGTGGAGTAGAATTCTTTTTTCCATTCTGATGGATATAATTCAGCAAGTATCAGATGTTACTTCCACAATTAGGCTTCAAAAGGACTGTGACTTCCTTATTGTATGCCCTGTTTTATTCTCTGCTGGCTCACCCAGGGAAGTATTCAGATGATTGCGACCTCAGCCATTTTCACTGAAACTTCACAAGAGACCCTGAAACGGAGGATCCACCCAACTGAGCATCTCTCAGATTCTGACAATCAGAAACCATGTAAGATACTAAGAGCTTGTTGTTTTAAGCTGCTACATTTTGATGTAATTTAGCAATTAAAAAATCAATACAGGGGTTGAGGAGAAATATGTTTGAAATTGAAAGGCAGGAGCTCCTTTTCTCCATATTTCCATGCAGCTTTATCAAAGTACATGGAAAAGTACAGCAACCCAACATACATTGTACCACTAATGAAACAGTCTTTTCAGGAATAAAGGTTAGGGTCACCCCACCAGGCAAGGAAACAACCTGCTGAGGTGCTTGCTTAGGACAAAGGACTTATGGAATGGGTAGTGGAAGAAGGTTATTAATACTATGACGATGGAGTTGATTATAGAAAGAAGATCTATAATAGTTATGACTATTATATTTTTCCATATTTTAAATAAACATATAAATATTGACAAAAATCTTTACTTCCTCATCTCCCATTTTCCTGTCAACTAACATTACAATAATGTTAACTTTTTATCTCAGTATTGAATTTATATGACTTCAAAGGCAGACTGTGACTCAGCTAGAAAAATGAATAAACGTTACCCAAAGATGGATAAGGTATATTTTTCCTCTTGCAGGGCAGGAGCAGGTTGCAGGGCGGCGGTTATATTTTTCCTCTTGGGGGCAGGTTGCAGGGGTGGCAGTTAGTGTGTGTGTGTGTGTGTGTGTGTATGTGTGTGCTTTGTATATGGTATAGTAGCTGTATGGTGGGCAGAAGCAAGACTGCTCATCTTTATTTGAAATTGAGTATGATTTAAAGTGTTGTGTATGGGTACATGGTGACAAGGACTGTGACAGCCTTAAAGTTTGTTAAAATGGCTCAACTGAACAACGTTCCCAAGAATTTCCTTCTCTGTGTGTTTCTGATTAGGGTCGACTACAAGAACAATTTGTGTAAGATTTGGAAGGTAGAGTGAAAAAGTAGCCATGTTTGTTCACTGAAGGTTTATGTAGGCCAACCTTTTTGCAGTTCATGCATGTTTTTGAGTATCTGGGTGGCAGCTGGACCTAAGGGTTATGTTGCTTCCATAAGATATTTTCCCTAGTTTTCTTAAATCCTGGGTCGGGTGCTATTTGACTCTATGACAAGTGCAAACTTCTCTTTTATGTCATCCATGGCATTGATGAGGAGAGACAAACATAGAATAGATACAGGTTCAGCCGGGCATGGTGGCTCATGCCTATAATCCCAGCACTTTGGGAGGCTGAGGTGAGCAGATCACATGGTCAGGAGATCGAGACCAAGCCTGGCCAATATGACAAAACACCATGTCTACTAAAAATACAAAAATTAGCCAGTCATGGTGGCACGCACCTGTAGTCCCAGCTACTCAGGAGGCTGAGGCAGGAGAATCACTTGAATCTGGGAAGTGGAGGTTGCAGTGAGCCAAGATGATACCACTGCACTCCAGCCTGGGTGACAGAGTGAGATTTCGTCTCAAAAAAAAAAAAAAAAAAAAAAAGATAGAGGTTCTTGGTTATACTTTGCAGATTTCAGTTGTTCCTAATCTCTCTAACTTCATGTCAATCTTTCCTTATCCATCTCCTGCACTCTGACTCCACAATCAGCAATAGAAACAGAAGAAATAACTGAACCAAGAATGTTTTACCGGTTCCTACAATTGTATAAGTTCAAATCTCCATGATGAATACCTTATTCTAAATCATTCCTAGTGACTCTGATTCTCTGGAATATCTATCTCTGAATAATACATACATTTAGCTAAGAAGAGTGGCTTTTCTTTGGTTGAGCCAAAAAAACAGTCTCCTACCTTCAAGATTATCCCAAGACTTACTGCCCATGATTATCCTGTAATAGGTTTTGATCATTCATAATACAGCATTTTCTATGCTATTTACTTCAACCATAAGATTATAATGGACATCATAATATTGGCTTCTCTGAATTTTAAAGTTTCATGCAAAAATTTGTTATAACTGAGATCCTATATATTTATTCTGACTTAGAATCTGAATATTCATTTTTAAGGAATACCACTAGTTCTGTGCAAGTAGAATATGATATTGAGAATTTTATGTTCCCTAAGGCCATGGGATGGGGAGATAGAAAGCAATGAATGCTTCTGTTAGGGGTAAAGGACACTACCTGACTATCCTCAAGAAATGGAAGCTCCTTGGACTGATGACTCTCATTCTATTTCTAGGACAAGTACTTAGTGTCCATATATGCTTTTTAGAACCATAGTTAAATGTCAAATGAAGAAAAAAAGTCTTGCTCTCTGTCTAGCATGATATTGCATACCTGGAATGAATCCTGCTTGATTACAGTGAACGATCTTTGAATGTGTTGTTGAATTTGGTTTGCTAGTAATTTGTTGAGAATTTTTGTACCTATTTTCATTAGGGATATTGGCCTGTAGTTTTCTCTTTTTATATTGTTATGTTCTTGTCTGGTTTTGGAATCAGGATAACGCTGGCTTCATAAAATGAGTTTGGAACAATTCCCTCCTTTTTAATTTTCCAGAATAATTTGAGGATAATTGGTATTTTTTTTTTTTTCTTAAATGTTTGTTAGAATTCAGCAGTGAAGTCACCAAGTCCTGGGCTTTTCTTTGATAGAAGGTTTTATATGATTTATTTAATTTTCTCTCTAGTTACTGGTCTGTTCAATTATTTTATTTCTTCATAGTTAAGCCTTTAAAGGTTGTATGTATCCAGGAATTATCCCCTTCTTTTATGATATCAAATTTGTTGGCATATAGTTGTTCCTAAGAGTTTCTTATGATTCCTTGTATTACTGTGGTATCACTTGTAATGTTTCCTTTTCCATCTCTGATTTTATTTAAGTCTGTCTCTTTTTTAAGTCTAAAGGTTTGTTGATTTTGTTGATCTTTTCAAAAAACCAACTGTTCATTTCACTATGTTTTGAATTGCATTTTTAGCCTCTGTTTTGCTTATTTCTTCTCCAAGTTTTGTTGTTTCCTTCCTTCCTACCAATTTTGGGTTTAGTTTATTACTGTTTTCCTGGTTCCTTGAGGTACATCATTAGGTTATTTACTGTAAATCTTTTTTTGACATAGAAATGTATTGCTGTACACTTTTCTCTTAGGACTGCTTTTGCTGTATTCCATAGGTTTTGATATGATATGTTTCCATTCTTGTTTGTCTCAAGGAATTTAAAAATTTTCCTTTTAATTTCTTCATTGACCCATTGGTTATTTAGGAGCACGTTGTTTAATTCCTATGTATTTGTAAAGTTTCTAAAGTTTTTCTTGTTGATTTCTAGTTTTATGCAATTGTAGGCAGAAAAGATATTTGATACGATCCCCTTATCATAAATTTGTTAAGACTAGCTTTGTAGCCTAACATATAATTAATCCTGGAGAATTCTCCCTGTGCCGTTGAGAAAAATATGTGTACTGCAGCATGTGAATGAAATGCTCTGTAAATGTCTGTTAGGTCCATTTGGTCTACAATGTGGTCTAAGTCTGATGTTTCTTTGTTGATTTTCTATGCGTCCATTGTCAAATTTGATATAATTGTTGAAAGTTGAAATTTTTTCCTAAATCCTTTTTTTTATTATTTTTACACGGTGGAAAATAGTTAATCTTCCCTGATACATTTATATTTTCTAATTACAGATTATTGTATTAATTCAAGTAATTTTTCACTTTTGGGTTTTTGTTTTTTTCTCTTTTCCAAAATTTATCTCATGCTTTGTTTTCTTGTATTAATAAACTCGTTGGGCTTTCCAGGTAAATGTTTAATTATCTGACAACACAAAAGGTTGCGTTGAGCAGACTCACATGAATCATAAACCTTACCAGTAGCAAATTTGCCAGTGACTCAAACATGTATCCGTCAAATACCAGGCAAAAGTGAAACATTCTTTACTCGGAGAGATTGAGGAGTCAAACACAGCTCCCCAAAGTGACTTTCTCTTTGAATTAGGAAGTGTTTTAGTTTTGGACTAATGAATAAGATTCTTCCTAAGCAACATATGCTGCTTAGAAAAAAAGGGAGCCGTTTCAGTTAAAGAACACCTCCTCTTTGTACCTCATTAATTCACAGATAAATTGGTTATCTTCCATTGTCTAGAGAGTCATGCTTGCCATAAAACCATACATTTCAAGTTTGCTTATAATAATAATATAAGCAGAGCAGGTATATTCTTCTGACAATATTTAATACATAAGATTGCTCTATTCTCGTGAGTGAGTACCACCAGTAAGTTTACCATGAGATTTGGTCTTTGGTTTGTTTAACAAGATATTTGATTGAGGCCGTTCCTTCTTGCCAGGACTACCAGTTAGGGAGGCAATTGGTTTCAGGGCTGCTGTTAATTCTCTTCTTCTCAAATCATCATCATAATAACAAATATTGCTATCTAGGTACTGTTTATTTTATAACAAAAATGTTTTTAGCATTTTGGTTGGGTACTTTGCTTTGTTACTTTTAGAAAAATGATTGTATATCTTGTAGTTTTGAAATATCCTTGTGCATTAGTTTCCTGAGGCTGCAACAAGAAATTACCAAACACTGGGTGGTTTAAAACAATAAAATACTGGACGCAGTGACTCACACCTGTAATCCCAGCACCTTGGAAGGCCGAGGCAGGCGGATCCCTTGAGCCCAAGAGTTCATGACCAGCCTGGGCAACATGGCAAAACCACATCTGTGCAAAAAAATATAAAAGTTAGCTGGTCATGGTGGCACATGCCTGTAGTCTCACTTGTTTAGGAGGCTAAGGTGGGAGGATCACCTGAGCCTGGGAGTAGCCTCACTTGTTTAGGAGGCTAAGGTGGGAGGATCACCTGAGCCCGGGAGGTCAAGGCTGCAGTGAGTTGTGATTGCACCACTGCACTCCAGCCTGGGTGACAGAGTGACACAATGTCGCAATCAATCAGTCAACAGAAACTTATCCTCTTATGGCTCTGGAGGCTAGAAGTCTAAAATCAGTGTGTCAGCAGGACTGTTCTCTCTGGAGACACTAGGTGAGAATCATTACTTGGTCCTTTAACTTCTGGTGTCAGAGTTCCTATGGTTGTATCACTCCAGTCCCTGCCTCTGTCTTTACATGGCCTTCTCCTCTGTGCCTGTCTTCTCCTGTTTGTGTTCCTTATAAGGACACATATCATTGGACTTAGGGCCCTCCTGAATAATTCAGGATGATTTCATCTCAAGATCATTAACTTAATCACGTTTGCAAAGACTCTTTTCCCAATTAAAGTTGTATTTACAGGTTTTGGGGATTAGGACATAGGCCTAATATCTTTTTGGGGGCCACTATAATTCACATTTCTGAATTAATCCTTCATGGTATTAATGTACCATTCTTTTGATATACTGCTATTATCAGATTAAGAATTGATGTATCCATATTTTTAACTGTGATTAGTCTAAAGTTCTGCATTAGTTCTACCCTGATAAAGTTTAAAAATTAAGATTATGCTGACTTTTAAAATTAATTAGAGATATTTCCATCATTTTTCTAAGTGTTCAAATAAATTTAATGTTTTAAAATGGATTTTAATGTGTTCCAATTTAGCCCTGTTCCCACTGGCCCTCATTCAATTTTGATCTTTAATTACTTTTACATTTTTTCTATAATTGAGCTATTCAAATTTTACTAATTTGAAACTTGATAGAAAATTTTTCATCTTTTCTAGTTTTTTTAAGCTATTTTCTATTAAGCCTGTTTAATCATTTTTAAGACTGTAAATGGCATTATTTTTAAGTTTGTTTTTAATTGCACATTGCAAGTATATAGATATAAGGTTGATTTTTATAATGCTGACCTTATATCCTGAGACTTTATTAAACTCATATACTAGTTCTGGGAGATTGTTTTCTGTAGATTCCATGGGATTTCTACGTAGACAATAATGTCATCCATTTCTTTCTTTCTAATCCGTGTGCCTTTAACTTCTTTTTCTTGTCTTATTGTACTGGTTAGGACTTCTATTAAATTGTTGAGTAAGAGTGGTGATAAAGGACATCTTTTCCTTGTTCCTCATCTTTGTTGGCAAATATTACATCTTTCACTATTAT
Organism: Pongo abelii; assembly: GCF_028885655.2. Classification (NCBI taxonomy): domain Eukaryota; kingdom Metazoa; phylum Chordata; class Mammalia; order Primates; family Hominidae; genus Pongo; species Pongo abelii. The sequence goes on from NC_071991.2 coordinate 106,096,079, forward strand.
GTATATTGTTAGCTGCATGGTTTTTGTGTGTGTATTGGTTCCATTTTCTTCCTTTCTGTGGCTTATTTGAACATTTTTAAATATCCCATTTGTCTGTTCTATTTTAAAATGTCTTTCTTCCTTTCCCTTTCCTTTTCCCTTTCCTTCCCTTTCCTTCCCTTTTTTTCCCTCCCTCCCTCCCTCCATTCCTCCCTCCCTCCCTTCCTCCCTTCCTTCCTTCCTTTCTTTCTTTCTCTCTTTCTCTCTCTCTCCCTTTCTTTCTTTCCTTTCTTCCTTCCTTCTCTCTCTCTCTCTTTCTCTGTCTCTTTCTCTCTCTCTCTCTCCTTTCATTTCCTGGCAAAAATTCTCTTAATTTTCTTTCTTTCGAAGTCTTTATTTTACCTTAATTTCTGAAAACTATGTACATCATGGGATATAGATTATAGATTGGCATTTCTTTCAATATTTTAAAAATGTTATGCTACTTCCTTTTAGTCTCCATATTTTTAATGAGAAATCTGCTATTTAAATCATTGTTTCCATACAGATAATATATTTTTTACTAGCTATTTGGAACATTTTTTCTTTTTTTGTTCAGTTTTCAACAGGCTGATTATGATGTATCTGGATATGGACTACTTTGGATATTTCCTGTTTGGTGTTTGTTGAGCTTTTTGAATATCTAGTGTGACGTCTTTTTACCATATTGAGGAAGTTTTCAGCTGTTATTTCATCAAATATTTTTTTCCATTCTGCATCCTTCTATTCTTCTATGACTCCAATGGCATAAATGTTAGACCTTTGTTAATGTTTCACAGTTTCTAAGTTTCTGTTCATTTTTATCTAATGTTTATTTTTCCTCTGTGGTTCAGATGGGATAATGTATTAGTCCATTCTTACATTGCTATAAAGAACTACCTGAGGCTGAGTAATTTATAAAGAAAGGAGGTTTAATTGGCTCACAGTTCTGCAGACTGCATGGGAAGCATGGCTGGAAAGACCTCAGGAAAATTGCAATCATGGGGGAAGGCAAAGGAAAAGTAGGCATGTCCTTCATGTTTGGAGCAGGAGGAAAAGAGAGTAGCTGGGGGTGCTACACACTTTTAAACAACCAGATCTGGTGAGAACTCACTATCATGAGAACAGCAAGGGGTAAATCTGCCCTCATGATCCAATCATCTCCCATCAGTCCCCTCCTCCAACCCTGGGGATGACAACTCGAATTGAGATTTGGGTGGGGACACAGATCCAATCATATCAGATAACTTCCACTGATATATCTTTTAAGTTCACTGCCCTTTTCTCTGTCCTCTTCGTTTACTGAGCACCTCCAGTACATTTTTTATTTTGTTATTTTATATTTTGTTTCTTACGTCTTGTATTTCTTTGAGAATTATTATTATTTTTTTTTTTTTGAGATGGACTTTTGCTCTATCGCCTGGGCTGGAGTACAGCGGCATGATCTTGGCTCACTGCAACCTCCACCTCCCAGGTTCAAGCAATTCTCCTGCCGCAGCCTCCCGAGTAGCTGGGACTACAGGCATGTGCCACCACGCTTAGCTAATTTTTATATTTTCAGTAGAGACGGTGTTTCACCATGTTGGCCAGGCTGGTCTCGAACTCCTTACCAGAGGTGATCTGCCTGCCTCGGCCTCCCAAAGTGCTGAGATTATAGGCATGAGCCACCACGCCCAGCCGAGAATTTGTTTTTCTGTTTATTTCAAGTGTTTCTTGATTATTGCAGTATTTGTATAATAGGTGCTTTAAAGTCTTTGTAGATGTTTTCAACATCTGTGTGATTTTGTTGTTGGAGTCTGTTGGTTGTCTTTTCTCCCAAAAGCTGAAATTTCCCTAGAGATTTTTGTTTTAGCAGTCAATAGACCTGGTTAGGTTAATACTGCAAGTTCCAACTTATCTATAGTAGGCTGTGGTTCCAATTCCAGTCTAATTTTAAAAGATCTTTGATACGCTGATTAAGGTCTGGTGTACACATGCAAAACTTGGTAATAAGTTTATAAATAACTTTATAGGGTTTCTTCTTTGAGCCCTTCACTCTCTGTAATCTCCCTGGTTCCATTATTTTCTTAGGCCTCTTGTTTTTCATCCTCTGGCTAGAAAAGAGTCCCAAGTAACTAAGGCTTTTATTACCCCTTCTCCACCACCCACTTTTAAAACTGTGTAGCATTCAGGGCCGAACAAAGGAAATCTTAAGAAAAAAATGGTAAGCTCAATGTATGTCAGGTGGTTATTCAAATGCTCATCTTCTTACATAATGTGTCTGTTAATATTTATTTTTTGGGCACCCTCAAATAGATACTGCATGCATTCTGCTATTTTTTATAGTTGCCGTCAACGTGAGTGAGAGGGCAGAGCATGTGTAGATATCTTATACAGAATAATAAGGCTTGTTCTTTGATTTTTAGCATAATTATTGATATGGATTTGTTTAAATGTACCAAGTATAGAGAGATAAGTGTTCAAGGGATACATTATCCACCTGGATGTTAGTTATTTGGAATAATTCTCAATTTTTGTATTTTATGTTAATACTCTATAGTAAATTTTTCATTAGTAGTTAATGCTCATTGATTATAGAAAAAAAATGGAGAATATAGAAGGGTGTAAGTTTGATAAAAACCAAACTTCCTCTTACTCCAGGTATTCGATGAGAAGTTTGTTTAGTTTTTTTCTTTACCTTTATAATGTGCATGTGTATTTATAAACAAAATTAAATAGCATTGTGTTTACAGGTTCTTTTCATTTTATAATATAAGCAATTTTTATATAATCGAATTTTAATTCTGTACAATATCCAACTGTATGGAATTATATTAACTTTAAAATAAACCTGCATTTCTCCAGAGTTATATATTCTCCTACAGAGTTACATACCTTCTAGGATCCCAACTCCTCATAGAGTATTTTTCACATAAAAAATATATGTCTGGTTTTTAAAAATGAATATATATGGATTATAAAAATAATATAATAGATTTACCAAACTGCTTTCTGTTGGACACTAGTACATTACCATTTACTTTTCTTAGTCACATTAGACTTTTCTTTAGTCTAAAGCTCTTTGATTTCATTGCTTCCTTTCTCTGTTTTGTTTTTTTTTCCCAAGTATTTAGGAAGCAGTGTGTTAATAGCAGGTAGGCATTTTTCTGTACTAGTTATGATGGTTCTGATAAAAGTAATATTTTTTCTATTTAAAAAATTACCTATTTGCCATACCTTAACTTGACTTCTATATAAACACACATGCATGCGCGCGCACACACACACACACGCACACACAATTGAAGAAAAAGAATATTGCTTTAGTAGGACTGTGAGAGACAGTAAACTGTCTTCTGTGATTCTGTAAAAAAGAAAATTAAACAAGAGAAAAATCTTAGTCAAATATGTTCATATATGATTATAGTTTCTATTAAAGATTTTAATACATTATATTAAAAGTACAAAGGTGCATAGCTAGTGTGGAAATGAACCTAAGTGTGTCCAGGAACATTGTAGCTAAAAATAATGGAACACCTATTAATTTCATAAATTCTGTAATAGTAACACTTTATAACCCATTTTCATAATCACAATTTTATTTAGTATTTTTAGGAAAGTTGTTTTAAAGACAATCTATTACAGTAACACTATAATGTAAAAAGTATCACTGTTATTTATGAAATGATTTAATTATTTGAAATATACTCCTATATTTCACTTTGGACCATACATAACTTTTCCCTAGATAACATGTCATAAGTTATTCATTATACTAGACCTTTTTATTAAATTATATATATATATATATATACACACTTTTTTTTTTTTTTTTTTTTTTTTTTTGAGACAGGGTCTCACTCTGTCTCCCAGGCTGGAGTGCAGTGGCACAATCTCGGCTCACTGCAACCTTTACCTCCTGGGCTCAAGTGATCCTCCCACCTCAGCCTCCCAAGTAGCTGAGACTATAGGCACACACTACCACACCTGGCTAATTTTTGTAGTTTTTTTGGTAGAGATGAGATTTTGCTATGTTGTTCAGGCTGGTCTCAACTTCCTGGGCTCAAGCAATCTACCTCCCCCAGTTTCCCAAAGTGCTGGGATTCCAGGCATGAGCCACCATGCCTGGCCTATTTTTTCTGTTTTTTTTTTTTTTTTTTTTTTTTTGAGAAAAGCAACCACATTTAGCATTTACAAAGAATATTACTCATCATATTGAAAGGAGTTTTATGTTTTCACAATTTTTATATACAAATATAAAGGCCTTTAAATATAAAATGAATAATATAAAGAAATAAACTATAAAATATACCATTGTAAAATAGCTTATGTTTTACACTATTCAAAAAAACTCACACAAAATTAACAAAATATATATCATGATTCAAGAAAATTTGATTTCCTATTCATTTTAAAGCTGTCCAACAAACCCTGTGGGACATATTTTAAGTCGTCAATTTCAAGGTAAAGTTAGAATTTGTATTTGGTGACTTCTGTCAATTTCTGCTAAGGCTGTTTCCTTCTTCCTAATGTAAAGTAGCATTTTTACATTTTTATATACCCTCATTCACTTATCACTGACAAGTAGCATTTCTTAAGCTGACAAAGATAAGCATGAAGCAGATGTCAGGAGATGGAAATGATCACAGTATGGAGCACTTCTTTTGTAAAATATATGAGTTAATTCACCAGGCATGAAAGCAAAGGACTGAGAAATGCTTTCTTTGTGTGTAGTGTTGGCAAGTGTCACGAAAGTTCCACCGAACAAGATTATTAATTCATGACCTTTTTCTCTCCTTGCCATAGCACCTTCTTCAGAAAGGACTACCATTTCCACTAGGCGGAGCTTCCAATTATGCATGAGATATGAAGTACAGGCCAAACTCCATCAAAAACATAGAAGCAAATAGTCCCCTTGACAACCAGATGTCTATCTTTCCAGGTTAAAGCTTTCCAAGTTCTGATGGATAGTTTCTGCAACACTGTGTTTACCTTCAAACTCATGTTGCTTCAAGATCTGGTTGGCAACTCATGGAGAAAAATACACTTTTCTTGAGAACAAGCTGTATCTTTTATGAAGTTAAGGTTAAAAGAAAAATTGTATTGGCAATATCCACATACCGACAGATGAAACCATTCCAAAGGTCTCGTAGATTTGCTACAAAGAGGAAGTCTGGCTAGAGTACTAGACAGCGCATCTATATACCTTTTTTTTTCATTTCCATTTCCGTATCCATAGCAAAACACAGCTTAAAATGTGGCAGCTCAAGTTGACATGTGCTGTAAGTATAAAATTCACAGCAGATTTCAAAGATTTTGTACCAAAAAAGTAAAAATATTCAATAATATTTTTACATTGATCATGCATTGAAATGATAAAAGTTGGATACATTGGAGTAAATAAAATATTTAACAATGTAAAAGGAAGTCTGGAGAAAGTGTTATATCAGGTGTCTGCTTTTAAATATGTGGGCGTTACATTAAAAAAATATGTTATGGCTCCTACTAGTCTATAGGACAAAGTTCAAAACTTTTAACCTTATATTCTTGGGTAAACCAGATAATCAACGCAAGACATATCAGCACAGTGTCATTCCCACAAGATTAATTTTTTGGGCATTGATATGCTACCACTGGCCTATGTTAGGGATGTTCTAAAAAATCGTTCTGTCAACTTTATTCCTGTGTTGTTGAGGATGTTGTTTATCATATTTTTTGAGGTCTTTGGTCTTAATGTCAGTTTTGAATTTCCTGAGTATTTGATTTGTTTGTGCCTCATTATTCTTAACTTGTTACTTCTTTTTCTCTTTTGGTATGGGTTGCCATAAATCTTAAAACTTAATTTTTTCTATCACTTTAAAGAATGTATAATGAGTTATAGTATCTCTTTTTTTTCCCTTTTTTTTATTATTATTATACTTTAAGTTTTAGGGTACATGTGCACAATGTGCAGGTTAGTTACATATATATACATGTGCCATGCTGGTGTGCCGCACCCATTAACTCGTCATTTAGCATTAGGTATATCTCCTAATGCTATCCATCCCCTCTCCCCCCACCCCACAACAGTCCCCAGAGTGTGATGTTCCCCTTCCTGTGTCCATGTGTTCTCATTGTTCAATTCCCATCTATGAGTGAGAACATGCGGTGTTTGGTTTTTTGTCCTTGCGATAGTTTACTGAGAATGATGATTTCCAGTTTCATCCATGTCCCTACAAAGGACATGAACTCATCATTTTTTATGGCTGCATAGTATTCCATGGTGTATATGTGCCACATTTTCTTAATCCAGTCTATCATTGTTGGACATTTGGGTTGGTTCCAAGTCTTTGCTATTGTGAATAGTGCCGCAATAAACATACGCGTGCATGTGTCTTTATAGCAGCATGATTTATAGTCCTTTGGGTATATACCCAGTAATGGGATGGCTGGGTCAAATGGTATTTCTAGTTCTAGATCCCTGAGGAATCGCCACACTGACTTCCACAATGGTTGAACTAGTTTACAGTCCCACCAACAGTGTCAAAGTATTCCTGTTTCTCCACATCCTCTCCAGCACCTGTTGTTTCCTGACTTTTTAATGATTGCCATTCTAACTGGTGTGAGATGGTATCTCATTGTGGTTTTGATTTGCATTTCTCTGATGGCCAGTGACGATGAGCATTTTTTCATGTGTCTTTTGGCTGCATAAATGTCTTCTTTTGAGAAGTGTCTGTTCATATCCTTTGCCCACTTTTTGATGGGGTTTTTTTTTTTCTTGTAAATTTGCTTATACATTAACTTCTTTCCTAGGTACATCTCAGGTATGTTAAATCTTAATTTCTATTTTAAATCATTTTTTCCTGAAATGTAAACTAGGTTATTTTTCTTGGTTAGCTTCATCTTTGTAAGCTAACCCAAATCATTTTATTATTTTATTTTTTGAGATGGAGTCTTGCTCTGTCACCCAGGCTGGAGTGCAGTGGCACAATCTTGGCTCACTGCAACCTCTACCTCCCGAGTTCAAGCAATTCTCCTGCCTCAGCCTCCCTAGTAGCTGGGATTGCAAGCGTGTGCCAACACACTTGGCTAATTTTTGTATTTTTAGTAGAGATGGAGTTTCACTATGTTGGCCAGGCTTGTCTCAAACTCCTGACCTCTAGTGATCTGCCCACCATGGCCTCCCAAAGTGCTGGGATTAGAGGCATGAGCCACCGTGCCTGGCCTCAAATCATTTTAGACCAAGCTAGGATACAAGTTAATAAACTTAAATGTATACCTTAAACTGAAATTCATATCGCTTTACTATCTAAATCCAATTGACTTTTCAAACCCTAATTTTCAAGAACGCCTTTTTATATACCACTAGCTATAATCAGCTTTGTCACCTACATGGTCCCATACAACCTAAGTTCTCATCTTCATTTGGTCCACATTGAGAAAGCGTTATTTTTTCACCCCTATCCATCTAAATATTAACTATTTTTCAAGATCCATTTCTCATTCCACCTCATCCTACCTCTTTTTCTAATGATAAACTTGTGGCATTTACTTACTTAACGATTCATCTGGATCTTGATTTTGTCCAGTCTAATGACAGTTATTGCATTGTTTAATATGTCCTGTACCTTCTTAGTGTGTTTAGTACCAATATCTTGGATGTCAAATAGACAATGAATTCCTAAAAGTAAGGCGTTAGATCTTGTCTAGAACCCAAATTATCCTGGATTCTGGTGCATTTGTGGAAGGCACAGACATTTATAAAATAATAAATCAATATATAGGATGACATTAAAGTATTAGAATGAATGGTCATAGTAGATTTTAACACAGTATTATGAAATTAACTGGAACCTCTAGAGGTATTTATAACTGTTGCAATACCTGAGATGGTACTGAGCACTAACCTGAGCCTTAAACAGAGTTCCTAGATCTGTTCTGTACATTTTATTACTCTATTCCATCTTTTTGTAAAAATAGGAATGGCTATGTGAACTCTGAGTTTTCCTGGAATGCAGAAACTTAGTCAAGAACAGTATCTAAATTCGGCAGTGACAGTAGAGCTTATGCTGAGAAAACGGTCAATCTGGTGCTCTTATGACAATTTATGTTGGTTTGTGGCTTGGTGACATTGAGAAATGAGTCATTGTGATTCTCCTGGATGATGACCAATGGTACAATCACAAGGTTCAGAGTAGGCAACCCAGGTGAAACAGTTGTTTTCTAAACAATGTTTTCTGATATCCTATGTAGGAGGAAGAATAAAGCCTCGGGCGTATTTGGAATCTCAGAAAGGCAAAAAGACAATTTCACTGCCATTCTGAATGACTGCCATCTTGTTGCATGCTGTGATACATTTTCTACTCTAAATGTACGTTGAATAGGCATTCATCCTACATTCCTTAATGGGTTTTGTTTTTGAAGATTTACTTTTTTTCTTTTCTTTCTTCTTTTTTAGCATAGATGGTAGCCTGCTGTTGATAAAACACTTGAACTCCTGCTGTTTAAATTGCTACATTCTGTTCTGAGGAGTGAAATAATGTTCTGCCATTTGCTCCCAGGAACTGGAACTGCTACTGAAATGTACACATAAGTGCTCTAATGTTGGTAGAGAATAGCTTTTCGTAGGGCTTAAGGCAGTAGAGAAGGAGCATATCTCACCCCTTTCCTTGTGGGAGGCTGAACTGCTTATTTCCCCTGCTGTGACTTCTATCCCCCAGAAACCCCCTTCTCATGTACTGGCACCTGGATCACTAGAATTTTTTTTTCCCCCCAAAAAACAGCCCAAAGCTTGCATTGTCAATGAGGTAATTCCCAAAGTTGCTCGATCAGGCTTCCTCACTGAAGAAAGTTTAAAGTGTTTTAATCTGTAATATAGTTAACATAGGTATTCTGAATTATTACAGTCCTCAAAGCCCTTTATTTTTACTACAGAGAAGGTTGACTCACCCTCTCTTTTGGCTTTCTGATTTTTCACATTTTGAGGGTGAGCTTTTCTCAATACTAAAGGAAACTTAATGTCATAGGTTTTTATCAATTTTACTTCAATGATTAAATTCTACAACATGATTCATTTTGGATCCAGAAATACTTTGATTAAGCAGACTATACTCATTCACATATTACCTACCAATGGAACAAATGTACAGTTTACAGTCCAGTCTTTTAAGATAAGAATTGTTTTGCATCTGGTACATGCTTCCCCACTTCCAACAACAGATACTATTTTTCTCCAGATTATACTTATCCTCTTGTGGGAAGCATCTTATTTTGTAGATCCAATTGTCCCCCATATCTTTACAATAAAAACTTTTCTCGTGCAGTCATTGTATATTAGTAGGCACCTAACAATGCTAAAAACTCTGATAAGCTTCAGTATTACAAATTCAAATTAAACAAAATCCTTGATAAATGAGCTAAAAAGGGTGTTATGAAGTCAAGTTTGTCAATAAGCACTATGAGAGTGCTGCAACTGTGATCATGGTATTCCATGTCTTCTGTAAAAGGTCAATAATTGTGTTTTATCCGCATAGTACGTGGTAAGGTTAGGCCCTATAACATTTTATATAATTGGATATATGTTATAGAAAATAGAATGTATAAAATGTGTATGATACCTACACAACTATAATGTGTTATAAATATTGCATATAATAAACATGGGCTGGTGCATTGGTTCATGCCTGTAATCCTAGTGCTTCAGGAGGCCAAGGCAGGAGAACTGCTTGAGCCCCGGAGCTGGAGGCTGCAGTGAATATGATTATACCACTGGATTCCAGCCTGGGTGACAGAGGGACACTGTCTCAAAAAAGAAAGTTTTCTGGTGCTGCATTACTAATCAATTTCTACTACACTTAATTGGATAGAATTGGAATCAAAGGTTCAATGACCAAAATAAGGGACATACCTTAGTGTGGTTATATAGGTCACAAATGTCTACTGACTCAATAAATAAAAATTCTCACCAGAAATGAATTTGGGGTGTTGGAAAATGTGGCCACTTTGGATATCTTTGGGGGCCCATGGGTTAAGGGTGAAGATTTGATTCTAAATGTCAATTCAGAAAAGATATTATGATATTTCGTACAATCTAATTGAAGTGCTTGGTTGATGGTGCAAATCCCCTTGAAGCTGTTTATTTATAAGTGAGAGAGATCCCATTTGAGCATTTCTTACAATGATGCTTTCTACTTAAGGATTATCCCTTTCATCTTTGTTGTGTATATATATTAAGATCACCCTTCTCTGTAGTTTCTTTCCAAGTGCCATTTTTTCAAAACTCCTAAGAATGAGACTGAATGAGGAGAATTGAAATGATATTGAAGCTGTAAAGGGGGACAGGGGGAACCTAGGTTTTATTGTAACTCTAAAGGCACATTTTAAACCCTGCAATATACTTAAGAATAAAAATTTTAAACTCACCTGTCATGAAATGTATAGTTAATAATCCCTTATTGTTAATATTTCTTAAATCATCATTACTTGCTAATGGCTACATGCTGATAAAAGATGCCTCTTTTATCTGTTTGTCTCCTTACTGGGTTTTATGACTTCCAAAGATGAGGTCACTGGGGCACCTACTCAGGCAGTGGGAATACCGCACCTAGCTAAGGAAATTGACACTGATTTGGATATTAAAAAGTCCTCTCTAACCATTTTGACATTTTCTACTTCAAGACACAGACTGGGTCAAACTTAGAGACTTGGAGAATAATAACTAGAAAGTTTGAGAGGTACTTTAAAACTTCTATTCCCCAAAATAATACTTTAAAAGAGTTTATTTCCCACTTGTATTACAGAAGAATTTTTCTTCTATTGCCCTTTAAATACAGGTTCTTCAGGTCTCAAAACATATTTCAGCACAATTATTTAGATTAATGACTAAGTAGATTGTGTTTGTAGTAACTGCACTGTGGGGTTTTAAGAGCTATCAGACAGTTTGACAAAAGCAATGGTCAGAAGGAATCATAGCAAATTGCGTCCACTGAATCTTCTGGTCTGTACAATTCTCCACAGTTATGCCAGGTCCATTTTCAGAACCAAATTTTCCTCTCTAGGCAAAAAAAGATTTACTTCCAGAAATCTAGCACAGCAGAGTTGCACTCTGGGGTTTGAAGTTGTAGCCCCAGATAGCAATAGCATCAGCTTGCCCACTTTACCTCCTTTTATCCACATGTCTTCTCTTTCAGGAGCCTCTCAAAGTGAGTGGCTGGGTCTCAGTAAGATGTGAGTATTCCTGGATACCCTGTTGTGTCTTGACCAGACTTCTTAGGATAACAGCGTTCCCTCATTAAAACCTCAGTGTGTCTCCCTCTGGAAAACTATGTGTAATTATGTTAGATTGATGAGTTATAAATAAAATCACAACAGCATGTTTTGTTTGCATTGTATCCTTTCTTCTACAAATACTTTTTCCATATATTTTAAAACCGATCCTCCCAATCATTTAATTAGGTAAGTAGGGATGTATTATTTATCTCCACTTTCCAGATGACACTAAATGTTGTGACAAGTCTGAGGTCATTAAACTGCTATGCAGAAGAGCTGACACTGGTACCTAGTCATGAGGTTATGTTATGATATAAAACTGAATCTAATGATATTCCAATAAGAAGTGGCGGGCAGTTCATATCAACTTATTTTTAAATTTATCCTTAAAGCTTCATCAATAGTAATTGAAAATGAATGTGGATGAAATAAAGAGCATAGAGAGCAGCAGCAATAAGAATCAACTTAATAACTTTTTTTTCTTTTTTTGAGACATGGTCAGGCTCTGTTGTCCAGGCTGGAGTGTGGTGGCATGATCAGTCATGGCTCATTGCAGCCTCAAACTTCTGGGTTTAAGGGATCCTTTTGCCTCAGCCTCTTGAGTAGCTAGGACCACAGGTGCACACCACCTCAACAGGCTGGCTGGCTTGCTCGTTTATTTATTTATTTATTTATTTTAGAGATGAGGTCTTGCTATGTTGCCCAGGCTGGTCTCTAACTCCTGGCTTCAAGCAATCCTCCTGCCTTGGCCTCTCCAAGCTCTGGGATTACAGGTGTGAGCTACCCTGCCCAGACCCCTTGTTTAATAAATTCTAAAATACTGGAATTGCAGATTCGGAGGTGTAGTACAGACCTTATTGCTAAGAACACCTAGCCATTAAAAGTGAAGCAGGATATTTTGAGAAGGCTTTTCTGGCATGGAAATATAACAAAGCGAATCACCAAGTAACACAGACAATTAGCTTCTCTGATTAGTATCCCATGAAGCAGGAAAGCTTTGGTGCCCAAGAAGCCAACGTGAGAAAGACTCTGTGGATAAGAGCAGTTTGAGCAAGATTTCCAAAACTTCTCAAGGCCATTATTTATCTGGGGACAGAGAAAAAGGACAGGAAAGGAAGAAGATAACTTCCTCTTGTTTCCCTAAGGCTGGGAACAAGCTTCTATTTATTTTGGGATTGCAAAGCATGTAACTTGTGAACAAATACACGAATGTTATTGATTTGGAGAAAAATCAAGAAGTGGATTTTGTATAAGTTAAGCAAAAAAGCTGCTTATATAATATTTTGTAAGCAAAGAAAACTTAGAGGAGAAAGAAAGAAGTAAAGCAATACTAAGTAGATGCGTATTTTATCAGAACTGTAAAGTGATTCATAGATAAAAATGGTCCTGTTTTTAATCAGGGCTTATTCTAACTTGGCTTTGGGGTAATCAAGAAAATTATGGCCAATAGACATTACATTCTACGTGATGGCACTAGTAAGCTTTCTTACACCTAGTAGCAGGAACTAAGTAAGGTTCCATCAACTCTAAGGAAGAAGAGGTGTGAGGAGGGGGGAATAGCAATGGTGCCGTAAGTATCACTCTGTAGTCGCAGGAGGAAGCTTTTCTACATAGTGAGACCAGTGTCCTGAGGAAGGTTTGAACTTCTGCTATTAGTGACATTGCCTCACATCATAATTCTTGCTAGCTTTGTCAGCAATGGATTCTCAGGATAGAGGAATCCCTAAAGAGTGAGAGTTCTGAAAACAGAAGGGATGCTAATGGATGCTGCTGCTTCTGTTAGTCTGGCTTTAAGGAGAACAAAAAGCATTTTGGTTTGTTTTTTGTGATTCTCCCCAAAACAGGCAGATTATAAAAATGGATTCAAAAAGTCTCAGCTAAATTTATATGTGAACTGCATAATGGCTGTTAAGGGAAACTTAGGCATATTTGGAAGTTTTTGAAGCTGACTTAAGAAGAGCTATCATGGCCCCTCCCAAAAAAGCCCCTTGATACTGTCAGGCCTCTGAGCCCAAGCCAAGCCATCACATCCCCTGTGACTTGCACGTATACGTGCAGATGGCCCGAAGTAACTGAAGAATCACAAAAGAAGTGAATATGCCCTGCCCCACCTTAACTGATGACATTCCACCACAAAAGAAGTGTAAATGGCCGGTCCTTGCCTTAACTGATGACATTACCTTGTGAAAGTCCTTTTCCTGGCTCATCCTGGCTCAAAAAGCACCCCCCTGAGCATCTTGCGACCCCTACTCCAGCCCGCCAGAGAACAAACCCCCTTTGACTGTAATTTTCCTTTACCTACCCAAATCCTATAAAATGGCCCCACCCTTATCTCCCTTCGCTGACTCTCTTTTCGGACTCAGCCCACCTGCACCCAGGTGATTAAAATCTTTATTGCTCACACAAAGCCTGTTTGGTGGTCTCTTCACACGGACGCGCATGAAAGATACCACAGACAGAAATGCTGAATTGGGCTGGATAGTACCTTTAATTGCTATAATGCTATAAGAAGAATAGGTATAAAACAAGATTCAAAAGAAACAACAAGAAAAAGATGAAAGGGAAGAAAATAAAATATTCATTGATCATCTAATACATGGCGGGTTCCAGTGCTGTGCTGTAGTTAGCTAGTACTAGCTCATGTGAGAGAGTCCGTTGTTAAATTTTCAAGCCAGTTGTTAAAATCATCCATTATTGAAAATCAAATTATATAAATCTACACTTAAAATATATTAAAAACAAAGCCAATAAATACTCAAAGCTTATTACTTTCAAATTGATTTTCTATATTTCAGTCTCTATGCTGTTGAGGAGAGTGTTTACATCTATTGAATGGGAATGATATAAATTCTAGTTAAGTGTGCTACTGCACATCTTTCTCAACTCTGGGTTCAGTGATGTCATATTGGTAGCTTGAAATTAGCCATGGTTAGCAAATGCTATAAATCAGGTCTTGATTTATTGTTTTGTTGAATCTTAAGAAATGTTCATAATGCAGATGAAAGTTTAACATATGTCATGCAGTTACACTGTGTATGGTATAAAATTGAGAAAACACTCATCCATCATTTGAAAACTATTATCCAATTCAACCAAAAAATGCCATTGAAATTAGTAATAATCAAGTGAAGTTCTGACACACATCTTAGTTGTATATCTTTCCTCCTAACTTGTTAAACTAAACACACATATCAACCAGCACTCATGTTACATATCAGATGTATCGATGACGTATTTATTGAGGAAAGAAATTCTGGTATCTCTGCCAGGTTTTGGTATCAGGATGATGCTGGCCTCATAGAATGAGTTAAGGAGGAGTCCTTCCTTTTTAATTTTTTGGAACAGTTTCAGTAGGAATGGTGCCAGCTCTTCTTTGTATTTCTGGTAGAATTCAGCTTTAAATCTGTCTGGTCCTGGGCTTTTATTTATTTATTTGTTTATTTTTGGTTGGTAGGCTATTTATTAGTGCCTCAATTTCAGAACTTATTATTGGTCTATTCAGGAATTTGATTTCTTCGTGGTTCAGTCTTGGGAGGGTGTAAGCATTCAGGAATTTATCCATTTCTTCTGGATGTTCTAGTTTATGTACATAGAAGGTTTATAGTATTCTCTGATGATTGTTTGTATTTCTGTGGGGTCAGTTGTGATATTTCCCCTTATATGTGATTGTATTTATTTGACTATTCTCTTTTCTTCTTTATTAGTCTAGCTAGCAGTCTATTTTACTAATTTTTTCAAAAAACAGCTCCTGGATTCGTTGATTTTTTTGAAGGAATAGTTGTGTCTCTTTCATTTCATCTCAAATCTTGGTTATTGCTTGTCTTCTGCTAGCTTTGGGGTTTGTTTGCTTGGTTCTCTAGTTCTTTTAATTGTGATGTGATGTTGTTAAACTGGGATCATTCTAGCTTTTTGACATGGGCATTTAGCACTATAAAATTCCCTCTTAGCACTGCTTTGGCTGCATCTTAGAGATTCTGGTACATTGTATGTTTGTTCATGTTAGTTTCAAAGAGCATCTTGATTTCTGCCTTAATTTCATTATTTACCCATGAGTCATTCAGGAGCATGTTGTGCAATTTTTATGTAGTTGTGTGGTTTTGAGTGAATTTCTTAATCTTGAGTTCTAATTTTATTGCTTCAGACCAATATCCTTGCTGAATATTGATGCAGAAATCCTCAACAAAATACTCAATGAAATGCGGCAAAACAAATCCTGTAGTACATCAAAATGCTTATCCACCACAGTCAGATAGGCTTCATGCCTGGGATGCAAGGCTGGTTCAACAATGAAAATCAATAAATGTGATTCATCTCATAAATAGGACTAAAGACAAAAACCATATGATCATCCCAATAGATGCAGAAAAGGCCTTTGATAGAATTCAACATCCCTTCATTTTAAAAACTTTCAATAATATACTATTGGGGTCCTGGGGAAGATGGCCAAATAGGAACAGCTCCAGTCTGCGGCTCCCAGGGAGACCAATGCAGAAGGTAGGTGATTTTTGCATTTCAAACTGAGTGTAAACAAAGCTATCAAGAGGTTCGAACTGGGTGGAGCCCACCATAGTGCTGCAAAGCCACTGTAGCCAGACTGCCTCTCTAGATTCCTCCTGTCTGGGAAGGGCATCTCTGAAAGAAAGGCAGCAGCCCCAGACAGGGGCTTGTAAATAAAACTCCCATCTCCCTGGGACAAAGCATCTGGGGAAAGGGGCGGCTGTGGGTTCAGCTTCAGCAAACTTAAACATTGCTGCCTGCCAGCTCTGAAGAGAGCAGGGGATCTCCCAGCACAGTGCTCAAGCTCTGCTAAGGGACAGACTGTGCCTCCTTAAGTGGGTCCCTGACACCCATGCCTCCTGACTGGGAGACAACTCCCAGCAGGGGTCTACAAACACCTCATACAGGAGAGCTCTGGCTGGTATCTGGCAGGTGCCCCTCTGGGATGAACCTTTCAGAGGAAGAAGCAGGCAGCAATTGTTGCTCTTCTGCAGCCTCTGCTGGTGATGTGCAGGTAAACAGGGTCTGGAGTGGACCCCCAGCAAACTCCAGCAGACCTGCAGCAGAGGGGCCTGACTGTTAGAAGGAAAACTAACAGAGAGGAATAGCATCAGCATCAACAAAAAGGATGTCCACTCAGAAACCCTATCCAAAAGTTACCAACATCAAAGACTGTAGGTAGATAAATCCACAAAGATGAGGAAAAACCAGTGTAAAAATGCTGAAAATTCCAAAAACCAGGACACCTCTTCTCCAAAGGATCACAACTACTTGCCTGCAAGAGAACAAAACTGGATGGAGAATGGGTTTGACAAACTGACAGAAATGGGCTTCAGAAGATGGGTAATAACAAACTCCTCTGAGCTATGTTACCATATTCTAACCCAATGCAAGGAAGCCAAGAAACTTGAAAAAAGGTTACATGAATTGCTAACAAGAATAACCAGTTTAGAGAGGAACATAAAAGACCTGATGGAGCCAAAAAACACAGCACGAGAACTTTGTGAAACATACACAAGTATCAATAGCCAAATCAATCAAGCAGAAGAAAGGATATCAGAGACTGGAGATCAACTTAATGAAATAAAGTGTGAACACAATATTAGAGAAAGAATGAAAAGGAATGAACAAAGCCTCCAAGAAATATGGGACTATGTGAGAAGACTAAATCTACGTTTGATTGGTGTACCTGAAAGTGACAGAGAGAATGGAACCAAGTTGGAAAACACATTTCAGGATATTATCCAGGAGAACTTCTTCAAACTAGCAAGACAGGCCAATACAGAATTCTCTGTATTCAGGAAATACAGAGAACACCACAAAGATACTCCTCAAGAAGAGCAACTGCTAGACACAATCATCAGATTCACCAAGGTTGAAATGAAGGAAGACATGTTAAGGTCAGTCAGAGAGAAAGGTCAGATTACCCACAAAGGGAAGCCCTTCAGACTAACAGTGGATCTCTCTGCAGAAACCCTACAAGCCAGAAGAGAGTGGGGGCCAATATTCAACATTCTTAAAGAAAAGAATTTTCAACCCAGAATTTTATATCCAGCCAAACTAAGCTTCATAAGCAAAGAAGAAATAAAATCCCTTACAGACAAGCAAAACATTCCATGTTCATGGATAGGAAGAATCAATATCATGAAAATGGCTATACTGCCCAAAGTAATTTATAGATTCAATGCTATTCCTATCAAGCTACCATTGACTTTCTTCACAGAATTAGAAAAAACTACTTTAAATTTCATATGGAATCAAAAAAGAGCCTGTATACCCAAGACAATCCTAAGCAAAAAGAACAAAGCTGGAGGCATGCTACCTGACTTCAAACTATACTATAAGGCTACAGTAACTAAAACAGCATGGTACTGGTATCAAAACAGATACATATATAGACCAAGGGAACAGAACAGAAGCCTAAGGAATAATGCCACACATCTACAATCATCTGATCTTTGACAAACCTGGCAAACACAAGCAATGGGGAAAAGATTTCTTATTTAATAAATAGTGTTGGGAAAACTAGCTAGTCATATATAGAAAACTGAAACTAGACCCCTTCCTTACACCTTATACAAAAATTAACTCAGGATGGATTAAAGATTTAAATGCAAGACCTAAAGCCATAAAAACCCTAGAAGAAAACCTAGGCGATACCATTCAGGACATAGGCATGGACAAAGACTTCATGATTAAAACACCAAAACCAACGGCAAGAAAAGCCAAATTGACAAATGGGATCTAGTTAAAGAGCTTCTGCACAGCAAAAGAAACTATCATCAGAGTGAACAGGAAACCTACAGAATAGGAGAAAATTTTTACAGTCTGTCCATCTGACAAAGGGCTAATATCCAGAATCTACAAGGAACTTAAATTTACAAGAAAAAACAACCCCAACAAAAAGCGGGTGAAGGATACAAACAGACACTTTTCAAAAGAAGACTCCTATGTGGCCAACAAACATACAAAACAAAGCTCATCATCACTGGTCATTAGAGAAATGCAAATCAAAATCACAGTGAGATACCATCTCATGCCAGTTAGAATGACAATCATTAAAAATTCAGGAAACAACAGATGCTGTTGAGGATGTGGAGAAATAGAAAAGCTTTTGCACTGTTGGTGGGAGTGTAAATTAGTTCAACCATTGTGGTAGAAGTGTGGCAATTCCTTGAGGATCTAGAACCAAAAATACCATTTGACCCAGCAATCCCATTACTGGGTATATACCCAAAGGATTATAAATCATTCTACTCTAAAGACACATGTGCACGTATGTTTATTGCAGCACCATTCACAATAGCAAAGACTTGGAACCAACCCTAATGCCCATCAATGGTAGACTGGGTAAATAAAATGTGGCACATATACACCATGGAATACTATGCAGCCATAAGAAAGGATGAGTTCATATCCTTTGCAGGGACATGGATGAAGCTGGAAACCATCATTCTCAGCAAACTAACACAGGAACAGAAAACCAAACACTGTATGTTCTCTTTCATAAGTGGGAGTTGAACAATGAGAACATACCGGCACAGGGAGGGGAACATCACACATTGGGGCTTGTTGCAGGCCGGGGGGTAAGGGGAGGGATAACATTAGGAGAAATACCTAATGTAGATGACAGGTTGACGGGTGCAGCAAATCACCATGGCACATGTATAAATATGTAACAAACCTGCGCCTTCTGCACATGTCTCCCAGAACTTAAAGTATAATAAGATAATCAGGAACTCTCAAGCATTATTAAGAATAAAAACTGGTACACCCATCAGGAAGGCATTTCTTCTACAAATGTATTCAAAGGAAATGCTCAGAAGGATGCTCACTACATTATGTTTATAGTATCAAAACATTAAGAAAATCCTAAATGTTTATCGATAATAGGTTGGTTAAATAAACTTTGGTTCATCCATAAAACAGCTATAAAAGAGTTTAAACTAGATCTATATTTGTTACTATTGAAAGATTCAGAGAAAAAATTGCTCAACAGTGTATTTCACTTATTTAAAAATTAAATATACATCTTCATATATATTAAAGATTCTGTATATTTTTTAAAAATAATAATCTAGTATTGAAGGAACGTACCAAAGGTAATAAGAGCCATATAAGACAAACCCACAGCCAATATCATAATGGGCAAATCTGGAAGCATTTTGCTTGAAAACTGGCACAAGATGAGGATGCTCCCTCTTACCACTCCTATTCAACATAGTATTGGAAGTTCTTGCCAGGGCAATCAGGCAGGAGAAAAAATAAAGCGTACTCAAATAGGAAGAGAGGAAGTCAAATTATCTTTGTTTGCAGATGACATGGTCCTATCTCTAGAAAACTACTTCATCTCAGCTCAAAAGCTTCTCAAGCAAATAAGCAACTTCAGCAAAGTCTCAGGCTACAAAATCAATGAGCAAGAATTCCTAGCATTCCTATACACCAAGAACAGGCAAGCCAAAAGCCAAATTATGAATGAATTCCCATTCACAATTGCCACAAAAAGAATAAAATATCTAAGAATAGAGCTAACAAAGGAAGTGAAGAATCTCTTCAAGAACTACAAACCACTGCTCAAAGAAATCAGAGATGACACAAACAAATGGAAAAACATTCCATGTTCATGGATAGTAAGAATCAGTATTGTGAAAATGGCCATATTGCCCAAAGTAATTTATAGAGTCAATGCTATTCCCATTAAACTACCATTGACGTTCTTCACAGAATCAGAAAACCTATTTTAAAATTCATGTGAAGCCAAAATAGAGCCTGGATAACCAAGGCAATGCTAAGCAAAAAGAACAAAGTTGAAGGCATCACACTACCCTACTTCAAACTATACTCCAAGGCTATAGTAACCAAAACAGCGTGGTACTTGTACAAGAACAGACACATAGACCAATGGAGCAGAATAGAGAGTCCAGAGATAAGAACACACACCTACAACCATCTGCTCTTTGACAAACCTGACAAAAACAAAAGCAATATTGAAAGGATTCCTTATTTAATAAATGGTGCTGAGAAAACTAGCCGTATGTAGAAAATGAGAAACTGGACCCCTTCCTTATATCATACACAAAAATCAACTCAAGATGGATTAAAGACTTAGATGTAAAACCCAATTCTATAAAAACCCTAGAAGAAAACCTAGGCAATACCATTCAGGACATGGGCAAAGATTTCATGACGAAGACAACAACCCAAATGTTCATCAATGATAGACTGGGTTAAGAAAATGTGGCACATATACACCATGGAATACTATGCAGCCATAAAAAAGGATGAGTTCATGTCCTTTGCAGGGACATGAATGAAGCTAGAAGCCATCATTCTGAGCAAACTGTCACAAGGACAGAAAACCAAACACCACATGTTCTCATTCATAGATGGGAATTGAACAATGAGAACACTTGGACACAGGGCAGGTAACCACACACACCGGGGCCTCTCATGGGGTGGGGGGCTGGGGAAGGGATAGCATTAGGAGAAATACCTAATGTAAATGACAAGTTAATGGGTGCAGCAAACCAACATAGCACATGTATACCTATGTAACAAACCTGCACGTTGTTCACATGTACCCTAGAACTTAAAGTATAATAATAATAACAACAAAAAAACCACAATGAGATACCATCCCACACCAGTCAGATGGCTATTATTAAGAGTCAAAAGAAAAAAAAAAAAAACAGATGCTGGCAAGGCTGTGGAGAAAAAGGAACACTTTTACACTGTGGATGGGAGCGTAAGTTAGTTCAACCGTTGTGGAAGACATTGTAGCAATTCCTCAAAGACCTAGAGGCAGAAATACTATTAGACCCAGCAATCTCATTATTGGGTATATGCTCAAGGAATATAAATCGTTCTATTATAAAGATACATGCACACACATGTTTCTTGTAGCACTATTCACAATAGCAAAGACACTGTGTATTAGAATTTTGTAGAGGGACAGGACTAATAGGATAGATGTATATATGAAAGGAAGTTTGTTAAAGAGTATTGACTCACACTATCACAAGGTGAAGTCCCACAATAGGCCATCTGCAAGCTGAGGAGCAAGGAGGCCAGTCCGAGTCCCAAAACCTCAAAAGTAGGGAAGCTTACAGTGCAGCCTTCACTCTGTGGCCAAAGGCCTGAGAGCCCCTGGCAAACCACTGGTGTAAGTCCAAGACTCCAAAAGCTGAAGAGCTTGGCATCCAATGATCAATGGCAGGAAGCATCTAGCACAGGACAGAGATGAAGGCTGGAAGACTCAGCCAGTCTAGTCCTTCTGTATTCTTCTGCCTGCTTTATTCTATTGGGCTGGCAGCTGATTAGATTATGCCCCCCCCAAGATTGAGGGTTGGTCTGCCTCTCCCAGTCCACTGCCTCAAGTATTAATATCCTCTGGCAACACCCTCACAGACACACCCAGGAACAATACTTTGCATCCTTCAGTCTAATCAAGTTGACACTCAATATTAACCATCACATAGAATCAACCTAAATGCCCATCAGTGATAGATTGGATAAAATTGTGGTACATATACACCATGAAATACCATGTAGCCATAAAAAGGAATGAGATCATGGTCTTTGCAGTGACATGGATGGAGTTGGAAGCCGTTATCCTCAGCAAACTAAAGCAGGAATGGAAAACCAAATACCACACATGCTCATTTATAACTGGGAGCTGAATGATGAGAACACATGAGCACATTGTGGGGAACAGCACACACTGGGGCATGATGGAGCGTCGGGGGTGGGAAGAGGGAGAGCCTCAGGAAGGATAGGTAATGAATGCTGGGCTTAATACCTAGGTGATGGGATGATCTGTACAGCAAACCACCATGGCCTATGTTTATCTATGTAAGAAACCTGCACATATACCCCTGAACTTAAAATTTGGAAATTAAAAAAGAAATTGTGGATTGGGATGCAACTTTATCAAATCCCAGTTGAATTGCAATCATAATTTTGCTACCAAGATAAGAGTTTGGAAAAAAAAATAATAGAATTATTCTATTAGAATCAACTGTTTATGTAGAAATTATAATGTGCATATATCTTTTATTATTACTTACTGTATGCTATGTATCCTTTATAAAGTTTATAATAAATTTAGGTATATATATACATGCATACTATTTTTGGAGAACCAGTTGTTTATATTTATCAACATATTAATGACAAGAATTAAAATTTTCTTTTTCTTATCTTTTTTAATCCTGTAACAACTCCTTGAAGTAGGTATAGAAAATGAGGCTCAGAAGAGATTGGCAACAGTACCAATGACAAGCAAATGAGAGAATTTAGTTGGGATGGGGTCTCAGGTATTCTAGTCAAAGTCTAAGCTTTTTTAACCATACCACAATGACACTGATATTTACTAAAGACCTTAGTTAAGTCACTTTTTCTACACTCTGGCCTCAGTGTCCTACTCTGTGAAATGGTACTATCTATGCACTCCTCAGAACTGTTGTGAGAATCAGATGTGAAAATAATTTGTAAACCCTAAGATGTTAAAGTAATATATAATTTACTGAAGAAGTAGACAGTTGAGAGAGTATTTTGCTTGAAGAGATTTACTATTCTGGGCCTGGTTTATGCTCCTTGAAAATAAACTTTTCCATATACTGCCTGAAAAACAATATGCATTACATTTTCCCTTGGAGATAATTTCCATTATAAATTGCTAGATATTTTCCTGCTTTGAGATTCTTTGCAAACTTCCAACACCTTTTTGTTTAAGCACTGTTAATTTTTCCAATAATAGATTGATGAATTCTTAAAGTGTTTGGCAACTCTGCATCCCTGAGATTTCATCAGCCTAGAGCATCCCTGGATGTAACATATGACCAGTGGATACTGGGGAAGAAGCCAAAAGCTAGAAACCAATGCATAAATGGAAAGAATAAAAAACAAATTAATTTTTTGAAAAGCAATCAAGTTGTTTACATTTGATTATGGTTACTAATAACTGAATAATTTGAAGTTGTTGGAGAGTATAAGCACATTTTAATACCCTCTGATACCTAGGTATTAGATTGTTGCATGGATAATAGATAATTTTGCCCTAAATCTGTCTCCCAATGCCAAAGCACTTTCAGATGATGACATTTTCTATTGCAATTCTGAGTGCTTATAGGCCTTGATTGTGCTAGGTAATTATAATATCCACCATGGCATTAAGGCTCACTGCATGAGCTAATGCCTTGATATGGAATTAATCAAATCTGAAAGAAAAGGTCATTAGAAAGTTAAATTATGTCACTGATACAGGAAAGCACCATATAAGCAGGAATTATACTCTGTTGTGATATAATAAATCACAAAATTCAGTAATTAGTTTCACCTCACTAGGGACATCTAATTACTGATGTGGTTAATTACTTAAGTCCATTGACCAGTGTCTAGTATTTTATAACTTACATGTTTAGCTCTTTGAAAAACTGTTATTTAATGTTCTTATATACTTATGATTCACCTTAATTATAATTTGCTTTGGGTTAGTAATATCTGATGATCTAATAAAACGAACCGTTATTTGTTAAAATCCTACTATATAGGGGGTTGTGCATAGGTGTAAAGGGCAATTGCTGTCTTGGTGAAACAAGTGAATTTCCTACTATGTTAGAATTGTATTCACTTCCGCAGGGGAGTCTTCATGACCTTTTCCGGCACTGTCCTTGACCAGAACAGACCAGACTACGCCTCTGTGAAAATGAACATTAAGGGATTCTGGATAATTTGAAGAAGATAAATGGTTTGGGATCACCTAACTGCTGAATGTCTACTTTCTCTAGCAGATCACTGCAGATTGCTAATGTAAATCTAAACAGTGATGTCATCTCCTTTTATTTAAAATGCTATATCACAGCACAGTATTAATTTTGTTTCTGGAAAGACCTCAGGATGCCAGCAGCTTCCTGCCTTGTATTGGTCAGGACAGTCTTGGGTTAGGTTGCACTAACAAACAATCCCAAGAATTTATTGAAACAACAATGGCTTATTCCTGTTCATGCTACATGTCCTTTGTGATTTGGCTGCAGTCTCTGCTCTGTTTCTTCAGTTAGGAGCTTAGGCCGACAGACACTCTATCATCACGGTAGGGTGAAGAGTAGAAGGTGATTTACACACTTAGTTATTCCCCGGAAGTACAATGTTACCATGTGCCACAAAGAAATAGGACTAGAATATTTGGGCTTAGCCACGATGACTGTCACCTATCTTTACTAAGGACCTCTGTGGGGGAGGTAAGAAAAGGAGCAGGTCTCAAACTGTTATATCTGCTCTTGCTCTGTGTGGCAATCTTACTTCAGCTAGAATTCTCTAACCTTTGGGCAGTACTTAATAAAGTGAATTGAACATCTTTGGTGATGTCTTTTCTGTGCAATCCTGTAGTCTATCTGAGATGTTTCAGTCCGCCTGGTGGAACCTCACTGCATTCTTCAGTTCCCATATATAGCTGATGAAAATAAAAAATTTAATTATTTCTAATTGTTTCCCTACATTCAATAAGGGAATGGATTGTAATCACAGCTTTTGCCGCAACATCTCACTCTGTCAATCTCAGTGTACTTGCAAAAAAAAAAAAAAAAAATACAGGCTGTGTGAACAAATGAATAAATGAGAAAATAGAGAATTCAGCCAAATAGGCTGCCAGTTGCATTAGCTCTAGGTAGGTGTACAGGACATTAAAGACTGAAGATGCTGTCAACTCAGAAGGGCAGACTAATAAGATTGGTTGGTTGACAGAGACCAGATGTTTTCAGAGTTAGGAAAGTCATACTAATGGGTTTGTGCTATTTTGTTTTAATGCTTTCTCTCAGTATTGGTAGCTGTAAACAAGCACACATTTACTTAGTGTAGCTAGAAGGGGGTGAAAAGTCCGTAGATAAAACTCCATCTTGTGTGAGATAGAGGTGCAAAAGCTAGTATCATTTCAATAAAATGGATCTAGGAAATAGGGCAGCATGCAGAAGGTTTATGGAAACTCTCTGAGTTAGTGAAAATGCTACTAATTTGAGTCAGATAACTATGACAAATCCTAGTTCCAAAATGTACTCTGAGCTCTTGCTTTGTTTATTTCAAAGTATTTATTAAAGACTGACTATGTGCCAGGCACTGTTCTAGGATTTGGAGATACATTAATGAATGCACACAGACAAAATCCGTACTCTCCTGGAACTTGCATTTATCATAATTTCACTAAAGGTTTCCCTTTTATATAAAATACAATAGAGAATTATAGAGTGATGTGGAAGATGTATGTTAAGATTGTTTGTAGAATGTACATTTGTTAGAAAATGTATTAAAGTTTTGAGAATTGAAGTTGCTCAGGTGATGTTCACTGACAGTTAAGCAGTATGTATATATGACATGTAAATATGTCATATATGTATGTATACATATGTATGTATACATATGTATGTATACATATATATGTATGTATGTATACATATATACTTATATATGTATATATGTGTATATATACTTATATATGTATATATGTGTATATATACTTATATATGTATATATGTGTGTATATATACATATATATGTATATATGTGTGTATATATACTTATATATGTATATATGTGTGTATATATACTTATATATGTATATATGTGTGTATATATACTTATATATGTATATATGTGTGTGTATATACTTATATATGTATATATGTGTATACACATATATACATATATACATATGTATGCATATATGTATATATGTGTGTGTGTGTGTGTATATATATATATATATATATAGATAGATATATGAATTCAGAGTTGTTTGCCCGTGTTACAGAAGGATGCCCTTTGGAAATATTCACAGAGAGAGCCATCCCCTCCATTCTGTATACACCTATGTTTGCTAACTCATAGTATAAAGGGAAAGTGAAGCTTTAGGTCCTAAATTAATGCTGAAATTAAGGACCCTCAAAAATACTGATGGGCTTTGTTGATTTGTTAAAGTGGGTCTTGTTTAAACGTGACCATATTGACTAAGTTTATTTCCTATACTTACTTATAGCTCTACTGTCAGGGAGCCTCTTCTTTTATAGAATCAATAATTATTTAATTAATTCAACAGGTGTTATTGAAGGTCTATTATGTGCCAAAGACCATTCTAAAAGCTGGGATAGAGCAGTGAAAAAAAAAAAACAGCAAAGTTCTTGTCCTCATGGAGCTTACATTCTAGGGAGGAGGCAGAGTGATAAAGTAAATGTGATACAATATAAGCAATTGCCAAATCTTGGTAAAGATAATTCAGCAATTCTTTGTAGTATTATTTCAGCTTTTTCATAAGTTAAAATTTCATACAAATTTTAAAAATTGCAAAAGATTGTGAAAGAAATTTAATGTTTTTTCAACATATTTCAGTTAAATGTGGCTTACCTTTATAAACAGCATATTTATTTCAAGCTATAATTATGTTTGATTTTATAATCTGTAAATTTTTAGAAATTTTAAGTCTAACAATGAAGCTTTCATATGAGAAAGTGCACATTTTATATGTGTTTAAAATATTAATTTATCATTAAAGTATATGATAACACATGAATAGAAAGCATAAATTAAGTCATAAATTTAGACAAATATTTTGAATCATTAACTTTTTTTTTTTTTTTTTGCTTATCTCTGAGTCTGTTAAAAGTACTTTGTTCTTCCACAATAAGAATTGAATACTTTTTGGAAGAAGCGAGGTGCTTTTTCTTTTCATTTTCTCCTTTATTCTTTGAGTGTGAGTTGATTTTTTTTTTTTATAAGGTAGTTGTTCATGCTACTGGTGACTTTACTATCATACTGAAATGTTTTGACCTTGGTAGAAAATGTCCTGTTCTGTATTTACTTAGGTCCATGCCTGAGAGATGTAGTTATAAGGAAGCAGAAAGTTCAAGGCTGTTTCTACAGCCATGCTCACCATATCAAATACTTATGTTCTCGACTAACATTAAACTTGGTATCCAGGAGCTCCTCTGGCTGGCATTGGAGGAGTCACAGCTTTGTGGTCATGTCAGGGAAGGGGAGGGATCTTATTTGTAGGCAGAATCAGGTATGATGACTTGTTCACCTACCAAATGCAGGAACCTGGGATAAAATGAAATAATTTTCAATGACTGGGAACAGACCGAATTGCTCAGTCTTGGCTTACCTGTGAATGTTAGGACTAAGGGCAACAGACTCAAGGGATCGTATTGAGAACACACAAATAGCAGGTTTTCAGGTGCCCCGGAACAACACTCCTCCCCTGCTTTTGGTCCCTCAAATGCACTTCTTGTGTAGATCAGATATTCTACCCCTAAGGTTAGGCACACGACTCAATCCAAGTCCCCAAGAGGATTTCCCTGAGATTTAAAGAAAAAGGCTTGACGTTTACCATGTTTTAAAGGAATATTTATTTGCACATAATCTAAAACTTATAGAAAAAATGGCAAGAACCTTATAAAGAACTCCTGTGTACATTTTATTATGATTCACCAATTGTTAACATTTTCCCCAACTGTTTTGTTATTCATTTTTTTTTATCTCTCTGTCCTGTACTCCTAAACCATTTCAGAGTGTGTATGGTGTTTGTTAGCCCCAATATTGACAATGCTGACATAATTATTTATTTAGGGTATTGTTTAACAGGTCTCTCCACTGTAAAATTAATATTTTCTCCTTGGTGATTGACAAAGATTCTCTCCATGACCAAACTTTCATCAGGCGTCTCTGAACTCTGTTCTTCTCAACTAGGTCCTGACTTGTGGGCTTCTGTGCTCATCTTTGCATTGTCCATTTTTAGCAAAAGTTCTGCTGTGTCAGTTTAACCAGGATCCCTCACTCTCACTATCTGATTACCTTTGCTATCTGACCAAATTCCTTAACCCCCACTATCTCTCAGGCAATATCTGGTCACCTTGGCCTGCCTTCAGAATTCTGTTAGGTCATTTCAGCAAAGAATTATCCCACTCTCTTAATTTTTCCATCCACTGACCCCTCTACCAACCTGGCTTCTTGTCTATAAATTCCTATATTTCCTTATTGTTTTTGGAATTAAGGCCAATCTCTCTTCCCTACTGCAAAACCCCATTGTGGTAGTTTCTTCTTGAATAAAGTCTTCCTTATTGTTTTTAACAAATGTCTGAGTAATCCTATATCCTGCACCATTACATAACTAATATGTTTTTCTGCATCAGTGTAGATTCTATTTCATTCACTGGATTATAACCTGTTACTATCATTATTTTGATATTCAAATAGTACTTAGTGTAGTGTTCTTATATATACTTTTAATATTTAAATCTAAATATTTTTGAAATTGTAGTAAATTGAATTTTAAAATTTGTGTCCAATTATTTGCTTCTAGAATCAGAAATAAACTTCAGCATATTGATTTTGCATTAGTTATCTATTGCTGCATAACCAATTATATTCAAATTTAGCCCCTTAAAACAACACATTTACTCCACCTTTTCTATATGGGGATTCACGTGAAGCCTAGCTAGATACCTGGACTCAGAGTCTTTCATACAGCTGTAATCAAGGCATTGGCCAAGGCTGCAGTCATCTTATGATTGGATTGTGGGGCCAGGGTGTCCACTTTTAGGTCTACTTACATGGCTATAGACTGGCCACAGGCCCTTGCTGGTTATTGGTTTCTGATATCAACTCCTCGCTATGGGCCTTCCCACATGATAGCTCACAATAGAACAGAGGGCTTCCCTTAGAATAAGCAAGTGATGCAACATGAGAGGGAACCCTGGTGAAAGCCAGAGATTCTTTGTAACCTAATCTCAAAAATAAGTCATTATTTTAGCCACTTGCAGTAGGCACAATAACACAAGCCTTGTTCCCATGCCAAAATAAATCCACATCCTAATCCCTAGAACCTGTAAATGTGTTATCTTATGCAGCAAAGGGGATTTTGTAGTTGTGATTAAGAACCTTAAGAGGATTATCAGGGTGTTCCCCAGTAATCAGAGATGGAGAGGTGCCCCAACAGAAGAGTCAGAGAGAAATTTGATACACTGATGACTTTGAAGATGCAGGAAGGGATC